>NC_071327.1:30664536-31290071 GCF_943734725.1 Anopheles marshallii
TACATTGCATTATACAACAATTAAAATCACTTTCATTCTATCTTTAGAACGACAACTGTCGCACACAATTTACGAACGCTGTTACCTCATCGTTCTCACTTTCATTTAAAAGAAATTTATTTGCAAATTGGAAATAAATGGAAATTGACTTGATCGAACTAGTTGTCACTGAGCTCAATGTAATAGATGCCAATTAGTGAAACTAGAACCATTCCCAATTTCCCCTTCCACACAAAAACACACACACACGACGAGAGTTAAGTTCATCTTTATGTTCATACCACCATGGGATATGGGTTTCATCTGTAACAAAAAAAAAAAAAAAATATACACCCCTATCGTGCATCCCCTATATGGCCGTTGCTGTAAAACGTCGAAATGAAATGATGGAAGCTTCCGATTCCTGCGGCCAAAGGACACATTCGCAATCATGCATCATCGTGTGCGTTTGATTTGATACACGACGAGTGAAACGAATGGGGGGCAGTGGCGGAACAGAAAGAGTGGGACGAGTGTTGGAACAATGATGGAAATAAAAATAACCATTACCAGCGCAATTTTATTACCATCGTTTCATCCATTCCGTTGTACCACAAACATACACAAACACACACAGATTCGACCGCGGCTTTTGTCCATGGTGCTAACTGCATGAAGATCGAAAAAAAAGGATTTCCGTTAGTCAGCAGCACTTCCACCAGCCGAGCCCCACTCTTTAGCACCGATAGCGATGAAACTTTGCTGAATAAACGCATTAGCCCAGTTCCGGTTTGTCCGAGGCATGGTTTGTTTCTTCTTTCCCCCCTGTATCTTCTCTTTTCCATGTGTGTGTGTGTTTGTGTGGGGTTTTGTGTGAAAAGAAGTAAAGCCCCATACGATGCCGATCAAACGCTAGCAGAGCGAGCGAGCTTTTATGTCCGAACCATCCTTAATAGACACCGGAAGTAAACGGTGGACCACCAGGGGCGAGGACAGGGCGGTAGGGGAAGCCAGTGTATGTGTGTTTACGTTTTTGCTTGTTTCCATTCTAAAAGGCACACGTTAACGCTTTGTTGACGATTTGTCATCCATTTATGCGTTTATAATCGCCATAACAATTAAATGTGCCATTCTGGCACCTCGTGCCCGGACACCGTCCTCCGGTACTAGGATGATGTGGATGGCACTTGGAACTAACTTTAGCACTTTGGGAGAACAAAATCTGTAGCTCCAAGTTCCCTTGGTCCCGTGGTCCGCTTTCATGATGGATATCGATTTGGAATGAAACGTTCTGGGCAGGGATTTTTGGTGTGGCGAGAACCTTGACGGTTTCCACGGTGTCGTTAAACCTTTCCTTTCCCACCAACGGTTACACGGCCCCAGTCAAGCTCAGCACTTTTATGGAGCGTTGCCCGAGAAGATCAATCGATGTAAAAGATGCCTCTCGGTGTAGTTCCGTTTTATGTTCCGTTGGCGAGTTCCTCGGAGCAATTCGAACTGGTGCGCGCGGTACTAATCCGAACCGTACACAATGCAAGGTAATAAAAATTTTATTCCTTCAAGTATTATTTCTGGTGCCCGGCGGTAAGAATCAAACCCGCTACACTGCCATCCGAAGTGGGCCAGTAAAACTAAAATAGTATTGCTTACTCGAAGCGCTCTGATTGCTCGGTCCCGCCTGCTTCATGTTCGGTTAGCGGCCCTTGAAGATGGCGCGGCTATTGTTCCCCACCGGGGAAAAATAGTCCGATTTGCGTTTCCCGATTTTACGTACGCTCGAGGTAACGCGATCAACGATGGAAATAACGAAATCGATAAATTATGCGCCGAACAATGGTCCGTGGGTTTAGGCTTGGGCTAATAACGTTTATGTTACGACCAGTGCAAAAGTTGTTTCCCACCATTCTATTATATGCCCGGTTTCGTTCGCTTTCCTCAACGACGGTTGGTTTTTTTTGTGGGAGAATGGGGTGGCCATATTGGAAGTGTATTTCTTTCTGGAGGTTTTTTGAGGGGAATTTTTCACGCATGATTGAACGGCAAAGCGAAGGTATGAGCACTTGGAGACTGGTGAAAGCCCGTTAGTCTTTTTTTCAAACCGAGGATTGTATTTCTTTTCTTTCGTTCCTGTAGCGCCTTTAAACTTCTATTACTCGTCTGAAGAAAAGTTCTTGTACGTTCGCTCGTGTGTTCGTTATGAAGCCACTTTTCTTTTGTTAGAAAATTTTTGCCAAAGAAACCAAAGTTTAGCCGACCGAAGTACAACATCGCTCCGAAATAAGCTCAATCAAACTGTTTTTTTTTGTCGCGAGGTTAAACCAATCGCTGCGTGCACCGCACGTGTATGCCCGAGGGTTACAACATTTTCCCAACTCTAATGAATTTCCTATCCACTTTGAATAATCTAACTCACACGGGTCACGGTGTTCCCCATTTCGTAGGAAACAACAACAGCAACCGAGGAAAAAAAAGCATTAAAGTTCAACCCTGCATTGCGTCTTTCAGTCTATTACTCCTGTATGGAAACGGAGAAAATAATCCATTGCGATCCTTTTTCGCACGAAGCAGGGGTAATTTCAGTGCACGCTGAATGTTTTAATTGTCAGCAAAATAAATGGTGCAGAAAATTGTCTCATTTTTCCCAACCGTCACTATCATTCCTTCCGCAGCTCATAAGGCGGGCAAGAGGGCATTAGTCGGCACGATTTTTTGTAGGGCCGGTTCGGGAAAAGAAAAAAAAGCCAAAGCTGATGCAAGTTTATGCGAGCTTGAGCTTCAGGCCAAATCAGTAGCCAACTCCACCGTCTTGAGTATAAGTGGCCGGCGGTCTTGAACTTGCCACGGCGCAAAAGGCAAAATACTTTCAGTCCGATAACGGTTTCTTAATGTTTCAGTTTTGTTCTCCCTTTTTTTGGTTTTGGTTGGATCAGCAGACGACGGTAGCGCTTACTTTTGTTCGCGAGAATAAATGACCTGAATAAGCGAAGATTGTGACAGTTCATTTAGCACACAGCCGTGGATAACTCTGCCGAAAATTAAGTCCTGATTGCAGCCAGTGACAGAGCGGAGAATGGCCACGGTTAAGTCGGTTGTGATGATGTTCTTTGGGAAGGGATAAGCAAAATGCATTTGTATGTGCTTTTGTTCGGGAAGGAAACAAATACCCACCGAACTGAGTGAGGAAATAGTTGAAATTACCACTCGACAGTGAATGGTTTTAAAAACAATCCCGGATTAGCAACGGTTCGCCCGAAGTACGCAAACATCAAATCCCCTTTTAGCATATTGCACATCTCGTGCCGGAACTTTCCTCAAGGAACGATCGAATAAAGCCAGAGCGGATAGTGGTATAAACTTAACTTAACAACAACAAAAAAACACCACACTCAACCACAACCTAATCCCTAACATCAACAAGACATCTTCATACCGAATGTACGCCAACGTCCTTCAAGAGTAAAGAGAGTGTCGACTCGTCCCGTCTTCACGCTCACAAGGTCGATCGCATCCCGTTCGGGTATGCAACGAGCGAGTCGGGACTGTTCTCAATCGAAATAGAAAAGCGCCCGAATGTAGACAATCCCAAAAAGCAACCAGCACGTAGAGCAAAACGCCTAGCCTCAGCATCGCGAGAGTAGCATGCTGTAGCGCGCTGCTCCGCATATAATAATATTATCGATTAATGATTTTGTGTCTGCACATGCGTGTAGCTTCTTGTTGTGCATGTTGCCCGATCCAGCATGCCAGCCTGCCTGCCATGATCAGGTAGGTGGAAGTAGAGGAGGCACAGATAGCGACGTTTCAGACGAATTTTGGACCCGGTTCCGGTTCCGGTTGGTTTCGTTATTTTGGATCTGGTAGAAGCTGAAAAAATTCGGTTGTGGAAATTGTGTGTTGCTCGAGCGATAAAATCAGAATAACATGAATTAAAAGAATGGAACACGATATGGTCCAAGCCGCACTGTGTCACTATATGGGAACGAACGGGAATGTTTAGAATTGTAATATATTCCTAGATTCTTCAGTTTAAATAACTATTTTGAAAATCAAAGCTTCAATATTTTGTGTTGCTGAAGTAAACTCGCCATTGGTTTTCTTCAGACGCTCTTTTCTCTAAATTTGTCGTATTTATGAAAGAGTGCGCCTAAAGGTATGCATTGCTTATATCTTTGATGGTTATTTATAGTTTTCAGGGTGCTTTTAATGTAACCCAAACGTTACACAGATCTATTATCTAATTTTTTTTACTTTCTTTAAAGTGTTTTTTAACATAACATAGATTATAAAGAAAAGAAACATTACTCTTGAACAAGATTTGTTTTATTTCCTGCGTGTTATTTTAACCAGTAAAGATACATCCACGAATACATCAATATAAAATTGCAAAACCAGATTAGCAAAAACAACATCGGCTCAAATTCGGAGTAAGCAATTCGGCAATATAATAGTACCGCTGACACATAACAAATCGTTACGTGAAAATTCTATCACAAGTCAGGTTGAGATCTCTGCACCGGTATCGATTTTTGTCTAGCACTAATGCGCTAATCTTGACATTCAAATCACGTTCACCGTGCAGTTGAGTAGGAAGGGAGAGCGAGAGAGATGAGCGAGAAAGAGCAGGAAAAAGCAAGTAACCCAATCATACCCGCTCCAAGTGCCTAACTAGTCAACCCTATCAGAAATAAAAGGGATCGAGCTCGTTCGGTTTGGGTGCTTTATAGCATCCAATGCGACAATACGATTCCAATGAAATCAGTGTCGGCTAAACACGGGCATACACACCCACTAGACGTCACATTCGGTTCCGGCCATGCTTCCGACGATGCAAGTTTCTCACCAACACACACGCTCACACACACTGTCGGCCGCAAAAAAGCTCCCGATACCGGAAGCTGCAGTAAAAACAAATGTCAACATTTCAGCGCCGATACGGAATGCAGCTCGGTAGTTAGACAAAAAACGGATCTTTCGGTGTTTGCAATTTTGTGTTTGGGACCTTCCGTACTTTTTGCTGTCCCGTTTCCTCTGCTATCTCTCGCCGTTCACTCGTTGATGTTGCGCTATTGATGATGAACTGCAGCTGACAGCGAAATTCGGTTCAGTGCACATGAGCATGTGCTTGACATTGTTCGAAAAGCAAAGCGTACGCTGGCTTGAAAATGCCACTACTCGAATCGTTCCACGCTTGATGGGTGGACATGCATGGACGGGGGAATGTATTGGGGAACGGTAAAACAGTCAGGATTTATTCTCACTGCTTGGGAAAAATATAGATTCAGCTAAATGTTATTGCTTCATTTATGTTTCCCCTGTAGATTAAGTCTCTTCGTCTCTTTTGTTCATGCTCTGTCTCTGCTGCACGGTGTTTCCCCATACTTTTTTGTCCCAAAAATCCGTGTGTTTTACCAGCTGTCTCTAATGTTCTTGAGTGAATTCTCAGCCACTAGTGTCGAGGCCAAACGCACATGCACACGAACCCCCCCATAGTACTTCTGCGCTCATGGTGCGCTGGAAGTAAAAGAAACCGGAAAAGTGGTCCAGCACCAGTAGGAAACTTGTTCTCTGCGCTGTGTCACACGAAGGCCAGCCGATGTGCACACCACATTTGCACAGCAAATTAAGCCAAGAACAGTGGAAGCGGATGTTTTATCAGATTTTTCACACAATCAAGATCATCAAGACAGGTCACCTGCACCGGTAACGTTCCGTTTGTTCCGATTTTACCGACCGTAGAGGGTGCATCGTTTACCAAGGTGGAAGTTTTTTGTACCTTCTCCACACACAACGCACAAGTGGATGCCGGTTGCCTTTGAGATGGTCTTTTGTTTCGACACTTTGATTGTGTGTCGGAAAAATGGAAATGAGCGAAGAGCTTTCGAACGTACCGGTGTGTATACCGGCGTACGACAGTGCAAAAGTTTCCACACTTTGACCGGAAATCACAGCACTCGCAGGTTCCACATGCACCCGTGGTTCGTAGCTACCCCGATTTGCCGTTCGTTCATTATTATTTCGACACCTCTCTCTCTCTCTCACTCTCGCTTCAGCTCGCATCTTCCCGGTGCGGATGCAGCAATAACGGACGGTGGGCCTTTTCAACGCGTCATTATATCACCTAAGCCTAGACCGTGGACCAGACCCGACCATCTATCCGCAAACGGTCTAGTGCATAGTGCATAGTGGGTGACAATTGAATTTTTGCACCACTTTTACGTCACGTTGACCCAATTTGATGGTGGCTCACGGTTGGTACTCGAGCGGGTCTCGTTTTATGGTGGTACTGCTGCAATCAGTTTCGTATTTCAATTATTTTGTCCGTTCCCGATGCGATGCTGGGTACGTTATTCAAAGATTTGTGACTCGTTTTTCGGGGAAGGAGTGTAGCTTTCACGTTCCAATAGATATTTAAAATTTTAAAATTATTTCCCATTAATTAATGTGACAATTCAAACTGATTCTACAACATATGAAGCCTCCACTTCAACTATGTTAAACAACCAGTATTTATGTACGCTACCCGAACTTTCATTATAATTTCGATGTTTATGTTGAAGGAGTTTAAATTTGTACAAAGTACTGGGCGTCTCCATTAGAATTGATATTTCATGTTTTATAACGTTTATTAAGTATTTCGAAGTACTGGAATATGTTTGAATGTTTGTGTACGGTTTTTATTATACAATTAAGAGTATGGAACCACAGTTGTTTATTGAAAATTGAGTGATTGTCGTTTGTACACTGATACCAATAGTTCCTAGCAGATGTTGGAACTGTCGTGTCGTATCGAGATAACGTACACACACATGTGTAACGCAAGATCGAACTGTCTGATCTCAGCTGGCCTTAACGATATGTTTGACATTTTAATAAATATGCATTGGCTGCACTATTTAGCTCCAAAATTTAAAGGGATTCGATTAAACATGATCAGATGGTTGGTACTATGATTGGTAGTTCAGGTTATTCTCGGTAGCCTTAATTAATCAGTTTTTGAATTGCTTCTCATTAATTATGGGTTCAGAACCATTGCTAGACTTTCAGTTGTAAATGAGTAAACATACCTCTGCTAGGTGCTCTTAATGATATACAGAAATATAATGATTTATACTCGACTGTTTGTCGTATTGTTAGCACCACTTACGGTGGATTTTGTACCATGTTCACAAGACATTTCCTCCTGATATTTCACCGTACCGAGTTAAGGGTACCAGAAATGATATCATTAATTTTAAAATAAATAAAACCACTTCATTTTCAAACGCCCCCTCTCTCTTTCTCTCTCTCTCTCTCTCTCTCTCTCTCTGCTACCTTATGCTGTTCCCATTACTTCCGAATCGAGTGTAACCTTTAGATGCCTCCCCTAATGACACATCATTAGTTGCATTCGCTGATGTTTTCCCTTGACCTTTCACTGCAATTCAGTCGATTTTTCTTGCCCGCTGGTGGTGCTACTGGTGATTTGATTCCCAAACTGGCCATCAACACAAGCTTCTTTTTTTCTTGTTACCGTGCTGCTTCCTCCGATTCAGCGCACCCCTTAGTGCCTTGTAAATCATGCTTACGGTCAACATCATCATCATTGTCGTCCTTCTCATCTGAATCTTGCACCATGTAACGGCAAGCACTTGTTTGCAAGTAAAAGGACAAACGACACAACGAGCAAACAACTCACATCTCTCGGCACGCTTGGGGGTGCTCGCGCACTGCTCGAATAAATAATTATGCAATCACCATAAAAATAAGGTCTGCTCCGATTGGTGACAGCAAGCGGCCAAGGGATACATCTTACAAGCGGGCGGGACCATTCTAAGTGTGGGAGGGAGGGGGAAGAAAAATGAACCACGGCACAGAAATAAATGACACGTTGACATCATCCAACCATAGCTGGGCCGCGAGTAACGCGACGGAAAGCGATTGGAAGGCACTGAGAGGTTGAAGGGAAGGTTAACTGCTGCTAACTTTGACCACCAACCGAGATGCGAAGCAGGGTGGAGAGTCATTGTGTTTTTTGTCCCGTTGCCCATACCCGGAGCGCAACAAATTATGCGGTTAGTTGGGAAATAATATATGACGTCTGAGACATTTTCTTTGGTTGTCGAGTTTTTTTTACGCACCGCCGGGATGTTTTTATTTTCGCTCATAGAAAACACCAGCAACCCTTTTCTATTTCTGGGCCGAGGCTGAGATGGATGCAGATGCGTGTCCTTTGTTGAGATCTTGCAAAACGAGAGCATTTTCTTAGCTGATGGCACGTAGAACCAATAAATTGGTAGGGTTCTTCCTCAAGGTCACCGGACCCAAACCTAGCTGATCCGTACCATGTGTGCGAGGGGAAGGGGAAGTGATCGATCACACCAATCGGTTTGCAGTACCGGTGGGACAGCTCATTCTCAAGGCAACAATTTACCGTTTATGGGAGCCATAAAATTTTCAAATTTCTCAAACAATGACTCATTCTCGTAGGAGCTCCAGAGCTATAATGGGAAAATTATGGTTGCGGCACGTCGTTGCTATCTCATTAGTTTTAGTTCTAATTCTCAAACAATTAATGCAAGAATTGAATAGAGTATTGTGTTAACTAATCTAGCAACTTTTAAGGAAAATACTTGCTCTTTATTCCTCGCTAAGGATTAGTTTTTTCAATCCAATTTCCGGCCAATCGGCCTGCCTTCTGGCGGGATAATTTGGATTGTTCCTGCACGCACGTACTCACAGACAAACCACCCTCTCGTCTAGTTGTGTGTTGGTGTTCATTTTTACTACCACTAAATAATTACTTTCCACACATACGACCGCCCGCCACTAAGGGGTTTGAGCCGACTTTTGTAGAGTACACTTACATTGTTCGTCTTACTGCATGCAAAACTCGTCAACACCACCGTCTAAGCAGTCCTGCGCTAGGCGAAACTTATTACTCCACGCGCCTTCGACTTTAACTTCGAACGTAACTTTAACCATTAAACGTAGAGTGAACCGAAACAATTTCTGCCGTAAACTTCCGTCCGTGTGCCTCCATCGAGGTAACGTTTCCTCGACAGAACGTAACAGTGGAGGAGAAATATTGCTTACCAACCTTTGCGACACGGGCACCCTGGCGTACTTCATAAGCAGTGCCGGTAGCATAATAAATGCGTCCGAAGTTTGCTTTCGGGGAAAAAGGGAAAAAGTCAACACCCGCTAGTACAACCAGCACCACTTACTTACCAGTGAAAGTCCCCGGGAAAGTAACTGCCAGATTCTCGGTGTGCCAGTGTTGCCAGCCACCGGTGTACTGACTTTAATGGTTCCCCCGGGGCAAGGTAGATACCGACTGGCCCCGAAGCCTTACCATTTTGCAAGTTTTCCAGCAAACTGGCACGGCAAAGATCGAAAAACTCGGTGATCCTTCTGGGTGGTGGGGAAAACCCCTCACCCGAACTCACCTCCCGGACAGGTGGACGTAATCGCTGCACGTCGATAGGGATAGTTGGATGCCCAAAAGGTCAACTCCTTTCTCGGTGTTTGTGTCAACGTTCGGTGGAAATGCAAAGCATGGCGGTTGTAGTGTACAACGGGGAACAAATTTATGGTGTCATTTCCTTCCGAGTCATGGTACTGAACCCATCAAACTTGCTGACGAGGTACGAGAAAGGCACACTCGGCTCGGTCATCGGTCCGAGTGGGAGGGAAGCAAATGTGAAAAAGAACGGGTTCATTCTTTTATGCCTTTGAGCTTCCCACTTTTTCTTTGCCACCACCTTGTGTGGATGATCAGTGGGAAAGTTCGTTCCCCGAACGGGTCTCGGTTTGGATTAGTACCTTTTGTTTCTGTAGTTCAGCAGGTCTCCAAAGGGGTTATCCTTTTCGCATAAGGGTAGTAAGTGATTGTGACATTTAAGAAAGCGGCATTGTAAAATCTGACCAGTTTTTGGGGTGTAGATTTTGGAGGTAAAGATAAGCAAGGGTAAACAAAAGAGATCGTTCAAAAGAAGGCAGCTAGGGAGGGAGTTGAACCTCGTTTAAGCATTAAGTTGCACACAAAACATTCTTCGGGCGGGACCTTCAAGATTTAAGCCTGCCCAAAGGGTTCCTTACACCGACTGCAAGCTGGACCTTCACATTTTCTCGCCGTGTGTTTCCTGCAGGATCCACCCGGACCTGATGATAGTTCAAGAGCAGCCTAAGAATGGTGTGATTGCATTGACATGCAAGGTTGCGTCCGCTGGCCATGATATTGATGGCCATTTCGAATGGATTATATTCCCCTC
This sequence comes from Anopheles marshallii, assembly GCF_943734725.1. Taxonomy (NCBI): domain Eukaryota; kingdom Metazoa; phylum Arthropoda; class Insecta; order Diptera; family Culicidae; genus Anopheles; species Anopheles marshallii. The sequence continues at coordinate 30,674,766 of NC_071327.1, forward strand.
GTCTTACCGTGCTGGTCTTTCGGGTAAAATCGATGTTGGGGGGTTTCCTTGAAGAAGGAAAAAAAACACGAGCCCACAAACACTGACACGACTGGAACTCGTTCGCGGAAGCGATGGGCGTAAGTCGTCAATCGATTTTATCACCCTACCCCTTCATTCGGCCATCCGAACAGCGAACACCGTTTGGAGTGTGAAATGAAATCGCGCTTTTACTATTGGTGATTATTTTTACAGCACCTCACAACCGATTGCTGCCGCCCGACCATTCGGTGGGTTGTGCTCGACGGAATAGGCAATGGTAGCTGCAGTTTGAGCAGTGACTGGCAGCGTAACGCGGGCGACACGTTACGTTGGAAGGATGATTTTTAAATATTCATGCCCCGAAAGCCCGGGAGCCATTTCGCGTTTGAAGGGTGGTGGCCCCCACACTCAAACACTGCATGATGGAAGTGTTGCACGGTTACCGGTGGTGGCGTTTTCGAGTGAATGATGAAGACGATAATGACATTTCTCGGCCGCCTCTCCGGCTCGTCGCGCGTAGATGGATGTGTGTGTGTGAGTGAGTGTTTGGTTGGAAATTGTTCATGCATCCTTTATTATCTGACGAGTTTTCGTAGGACGAGCCTTAACCTTTAATATACGTCCCAACGCCTGGCCCAAACGTCACGTAGAACGCAAAACACACTCCCGTGCCCGACTGTGATGCGAGCAGCACCTGGAATGTGATGTTGTCTAAATAAATATGCTTAAAAAAATAATAAATTGCTCAAACACACACGGACACAAATGAAGCACCAGGCGTAAAGCGTAAAATGGTCGAGGGTAACAAGTGTGTCACCGAGGATATCTTCCCAGGGAACTTTTACTTCTGGAACAGCAACACAAACACTTCCAACCCTCCGTGTTGCCATTGGGGCCCGTTCTAAATAAGTAATTTATTTCCGGGCATCCGGGCAAGCTTGATTTCTCAAGCGCTCCGCAAACGTGCTTCAAAATCTCATCCCGTCCCGTTCCCAAGAGGACATGGTTCTGGCAGTCAAATGAACAGCTGCTGCAACTTCTAGGAAGATGCAACGACAACGATTGTTCTACCTCGAACGGGAATGTTCAGAATTTGCCTACTGCTCCCGCACACCGGAAAAGTCTTGCAGTCTTGAACCGAGACGAATGTGTAGATAAAATTCTTCCCTGACTAGAGGAAATGTGGAGGTTGTTTTGGCGCGTAAAAATAGATGTAGTTATTCGCACTAGAAAACCCAAAACGCAACACAACATAAGCTTCCGGTGCTCAGCACACTGAGAAAGCTTGCTAGAACGAATAGTTCTACACGATGGCTAGAAATTTCCCCAGTCAGAGGCCACATTTTCCATCCTATAATCTTCAGCAAACCCATCTCCAGGAACGGATGTTCCCCATAAGACGTGTGGCCGTGCGTGACAAGTCACAGGACAGTAGTAGTTGTTGCCACTCCCCCGAAAACCTTCCCACTATCCCGTTCCACATGCCCATAAACACCACATCTAATCAGACGTTAAGCGTGTCTTCCTTCACTCCAACTGTTTCTTCACGTCTCCTGCAGCAGCAGGCATACAAACCCAATGTCACACGGACCTGTCTTCGTTTTGAAGGCGGGAAGGTTTCCGAATAATGTCTCACGTGAAACGTGTGGTTGAAATAACATGCTCGAAGGTATTTAATTAAATTTTCTCCCGTTTGATGCTTATCCCTCCCGTGCACATCGTGCTCCGGTGCGCGTTGGAGGCCAATGTCACACGGGCCACAACGCCGACATTAAAGGGCGAAGCGGAATGAACAAAATTCGTGTGGCCTAGACGATGTGCCTCGGAACCGTATCTGCGCGTGAGTGCAGTAAACGAGTGTAATATATCAAGCTGAACCGCTGTACTTAAGTGAATTTTAATGCAACCTTATTTTCGCTTATCGGAACATTATTTATGAAGCGTGGGACTCTGTTTCGTACCGTGTGTTACTGGCAAAAATGAATGTACTCTCAGTCTAGTTGGCACTGGCGCAAAGATTCCTTCGATCGCTTTATTAAAGAAGGTGATTTTAAATGGAGTATGTGCGGCTTTTCTGTTGACCGTGCAAAAATAAAATTAAGCAAAAATAACACTTAATATTATGCAAGCACGCAAAGTACTTCAGCGCAGCCAGACAACCCGCCCGATAACGCAAGTTGGTATGTTTTTTCCCCTTTTCTGTAGCGAAAATATTTAAATTATTCGTCTACTCACTCGCCGACTCTCTGGGTGATCGATGGGCCAAAATTGAAGACAGCGTAGAATTCGCTTCGTCCAACAGTCTTCAACAAAACAAAACGAAAAAAGGTTCGTCGCTTATTAAGTACCAACGAACACGGAGCTCCCGGTTCTTTTCATTCGTTGTGGACGAGAAAGAATATTCTCTTGGGATAGCTTCTCTTCCCCCCAAAAACCAAACCCCACGGTCTGGGGTGTCGTTTATCTCTGTCAGCACTAATCATATAAATTATTCTGCCACTTCTGCTGCCATCTGGAAGAACGCTCGGAAAAGCATTTTTCTTTCGTTCGTAACCTGAAAAGGAACCACTTGGAGATGTGAACAGATGATGATGGTAGTGAGAGATCTGTTTTTTTCTTCTTGCTCTCTTGTATTTCGACCATTTTGTGCATAATAAATTCTCCTGTACGTTGCACATAAGACCCAGCGCGGAAGTCTATGTGCAATGGTACACATCCGGTTTCCTACAGTGCCAACGGACAGGATGGCCGGTTTTGGGGAATATCTTTTCCAGCCGGTTTTGTGGTCGGCTTCTTGACCACTCCGAGCTACACCACACACACGCGTTGCATCGACATGGCGGTTCGGATGGTCGAAAGGCTGGCTAGGATTCGTCGGACTAATCATGGTGCCTAGAGCCCATCCTAATCTACCCATGCACCACTAGCTAGGAAGAAAAGTTTTCACAAAGGCATCGTAAAGAGTACGAAGTGTACGAACATACGGTATCTGCCTCCACAAATCAGGGTTGGGTCAGTTTTGTTTATGTTTGCAAAACTTTACCAGAAGCGAGAGATATATTTTGACAATTGTTCTCCATATGGACGAACTCAACCGTTGTTGTTTCTGCAAAGAACAAGAGTTCATGTTTATTTTTCCGATAAGCGGATAATCTTTAGCTAAACTTCAAACTACTACAACGCATTGGGGAGGACTTATTCCGACAGGGAATTCCTCTCACGTATTTAGAAGGAATCAAGAAAAATATGCAAATTCTTCCGAGAAAGCTTACTCCGTTAATCGAATGTGGCATTGCATTCGAAGGTTCTTCATTTGACAGCCTGCAAACAGATGTTTTATAGTTTGATCTTGCTTCCGTTTGTCGTTTAAGTTCGCTTGGTTGAGAAATGTTTATTGTCCAGCTCTGCTTATCAACAAATTCACAACCAGTGAGGATGTCTTTCATTTGTACAGACATCATCACATTTGCAAAGGACATTCGACGCTTAACACACACACACACATTCGAAATCAAAAACCATCTATCCAGCTGTAGTACATCCTCTTTGCTTCGTTAATTATTGCTTAGTAAATTCATTCCACCCGGCACCGGTAAATGGGAAAGAAACAGCCTTCCCCGGGCAAATAAAGTACTCTCTTTAGGACTTTTCATTTCACCGGACGAAGAAACAGTGTGTCGTTATTTGTGTGTTTAGAACGTAAATAATGCCCCTCCACAGCACGTGAAGCGAGTGTAGCACACTTTGCACAGGATAACTGTATGCTTTTAATTAAGACACCATACCAGTAGGCCATGCATCACCATTGTGTGCTTCTCCTGTACTCGTTCGAAGAAAAGCTTCTTTGCCAAGCGGGCACAAAACGAAACAACGGCCGAAACGGGCACATTCCCTTGGTGCATGATGAAATAATGTAGCATGTGTAAGTAGGTGTCAAGTATGGGGTCCTTGTTGGTTGGCCCTGCGTCACCCGGGGGGTATCGCTACTTAGCGCCGGAATGACGTTTGTCAACCTGCCCCTGGTTGGTGGCTGAAGCATGGGCATGGTGGTGATGCATAAAACAAACTTCTTCGCTTTCCACATGTTACTCGCTCCGTTTTTGCAAGCCCCGCTTGTTGGTTGGCCACCGCGAGTTCAAACATCCCAAAAACATGGTCTTTAATAAATGGTGTACTTCAGTGTATGTGTTTGCGCGGTGGTGGACAGTGCGTCATTACCTGCACCAGCAGCGTCCTACGCAGGAATGTCACCGGGAAGGCAACCTTTCTGTGACGAGTGTGTGTCTAATGGATGGGGTTCTTGTTCTTATAAGGGACCCACGTTCACCGAGGGTAAGCCAAGCAGGGAAAATAAAAATACACACACGCAACACCGACACGACGTCACTGGGCAGGACGATTCGCAATGGTAATGGTAATTCCACCGGGAAAATAAAATGGTCCACATAACCCCGCGGTAATCCGACACGATCATCTTCAGCCAGTTTGTCGATACGGGGAGGTGCTACGTGTGGTATTTTCATTGGAAAGAAACCAAGAAAGAATCTTCTTGCTGCGAAAGAACGACGAAAATTATCGCACCAACCGTAACCTTGTTGTCGATCGGCCAAGCACCATTTTACCCACAGCGGAACGCTTGTTCCGATGATGGTGAAATATCTTCAAAGACCCACGGAATAAGTGGAGGATTATTTTTGGAGTAATAACGCACCGTTTGTGCAATGCTTTGTGGGCTTTGTGGGGGGGCTTCTAAAAATGGTGTAACGTTTGCGTGCGGTTGGTGAAAACGCTTCATGATAAGCTATGGATAGCCATCATTACTCGTTAAGCGTGTGTGCACATTGCTTTGTTCCACCATTCAGCACCATTTTGTGTGAGTTTGTACAATCCTTTTGTTGTGTGTGCGTGTCTTTTTTTTGTTGCTGTTTGTTAAGAGCGAAATAAAACAGATAATCAACCTCACAGTTGCACGCGCACAGCCCTCATAAAGCAGACTGAAGCGGACGGAAGTAAGCGCATACGTAATATGCATGAAGGAAATATGATGATTTATATTTATTCATACCGACTCCGGCGGAGAAGTACGCTCGCTGAAACGGCTTCTGGATGGATCAGTGGTTCGCATTGTTTGAGGTAGAATTACTTCGCTGTGCCTTGGATACAGCGAGCGCCCTGGGACTGTGAAAGAAAAAAAAAACAACGCAACAACCATCAGTTGTTGGAAAAGACAATTTCGGTGTTAAGGGAAGGGATTACAGAAGGTGAAAGGAAGGAGGGGGTAGACGAGCTTTCGGGGTGGAGGGTGATAAAGTGGAATAGCCCTCCGGTCATGGAAGGCAATGGATGCGCTGATGCAATGATCCTCACATAAACCCTGAGATAGCGAACCTCGAACATGTATAGTCGGGTGGTTGAAGACTTCTTTGGAGACCAAAAAGATACAGAAAAACACACACACAATGTATGACCCAGGGTGGACATGAAAGGGATGCGAGTGCTTGGGGTACAGAATGGTGGAGGTCTCTTTCCGTTGTGTTCATCTTCTTCAAAAGAAACGAAGCCAGATGCTCCCTGAAGCTACTTGAGAAGCGTCTGACCTCTTGCCTTGCCTGCATCAAACACCCTCAACCTCGACAAACTTCACCTCGGTCATACACTTTTTCCAACCGCCTTCTTCTTATTGTTACTTTCTTTCCACAGTCCGGTTCGTCTCTCGGGAGAATTACCTACGAAGGATATTTATAATTCTCATTTGGGACTGTTTGCGTTCATGTTTACACGATAATGGCATCAATGGCGGCTCTATGGCTAGTGTCCGTCTCATTTTTCTTATCCTTTCTTAAGCCACCGGTGCTTTTGGTCTTGTTTTTTTTTTCTTTCTTTCTTTCCTCCATCAAATGTGTGCTGTCGACTCCTTGCACACAAACAAAAAACCAGGACAATGGTCGACCAGGACACGAGGCTCAGCACCATTCCCATTTATCTTTCTCACAAACCAGGGCATATCGTTTCGGGGTTCCAGTGTTATCAGCTGTGCCATCTTCTGTTTTTTTTTTATGTGAAGGCCAGGATTGAGATCTATACCCCTTTTGTTTGGGTAAATGCAGTTGGATGGCTCCCGGCTCGAGGATTTAGAAGCTTGGGAGCCCCAACCTCTATGTGTGCGATTGTCTTTTTTCCCTCCTCTTTCGCTCTCTTACACCAGTCAAACGTTGTGTGTTCTCTTCTTATGCGATATTACGTTTCGTTTGCAGATTTAGATTTGGACCAAACCCAACTCACAGGTTCACTTTGGAGCTGCCAAAAATAAACCAAGAAAAAAAAAGAGACACCCCTCTCGCTGGCTCCAAAAAATGTTGTCCCTAATCCAGGGCAGGAAAAGAATGAAACCAGTCAGCGAACAAAAAATCCCTACTCGAACAAAACCACCCGAAGCGCATAAATTGCACGCAAAATTCACACAGGCAGCAGCATCATAAAAAAAGACATGGGAACGTTTCAAGGTTTTGGCGAAAGTTTATTGCTACCCGATGCCGATGTTTTTTTTTTCCTTTTTGGGACTGTTCTGTCGTTTTAATTTTACATTGTAGAATCAAAAGGCTCTCCCGTGTTCCAACTCCGTGCCATTCATTCCTCGCTTTTGAAGCGCATTAACAAAACGGACGGCGTGTCTCTCATCCTAAGGTTCACACACACACACACTGTCATGACGTATCATCATTTGGGTGAAAGTAGTTACGCCTATGGCGCTGGGCAGTGATGTGCGATAAAAGCCGAACAAGACTAAAGGAAGAGCGCTCAACAACAAAAAAATGCTGTAGCTCCTACTTACTTCAACTGGCACAGAATGCGAGTGGTGCCCTTGGGCAGGCCATTCGGCTGTACTTTTTTATGACAGCCCTGGACGCTGATTAAATATGTCAGATTGAAGCTGACAGTTTTTCTCCCCATTTTGCTGGTAAGATTCCTTTTTTTTCTTCCCTTCTCTTACAATCCCACTCCAGCAGTGATTGCGTACGGAAAAAACGAAAATCGGCGTCGAAGACCCTAACCACAATGACAAAGGAATATTCTGTTACGAGTTACAGTTCTAAGCGTCCTCCAATACGTTACGTCTTAGGTTTCTAATGAATTTTCGTCCTTTTCTCTCGACTGCTACAATGCAAATACCCTCAACGCGAAATAGTTAAACGGTCCTTTGAGGACATCAGTACCACTACTGCAGTGGGCGTGTTGGAAATGTAATTGTGAACGCGACCGGCTGTAGCAACGCAATCAGCTAATATGATTTTAAAAGCGCATCATCGGTCGAACTTTACGATCAGTTTTGCTATGGTTTTGAGGGGGTTTGCGTGAAATGTTGATTTGATTTGTTTCTGAATGGAAATGAGACACTAAATAAATAACTCCCGCTGTACAGTGCATAGAGAAGAGTTTGTGATTGCATACTTTTAGGCGCTGTGCATCTGAGCTGCTTTGATCACTCCATATCAAGCTCCATATCAAGCAAAAGCTTTTTTCATTCTTTTTACGACTTCGACCTGAGCATCGAACTGAGTTTCTCAAGATTTCAATTACTCAAATTTTTGCTATTTTAAAAGATTATCATTGCCAGTAATAAGGGGATTGATTGCATAATTAAATCTTAAATGGTTTTTCTACTCCTTAAAAGTTTCTTCTGTTACTACTGTTGAACATGTTAAACAGATTTGTAACTCATCCTCCTAATTAATTCCTGTATACCATAGCTCAATTGATGTGATGTATACTACGACACCACTGGCATCCCGCATACACAGCATTGTTTCACTGGTGTGAACGATTAGCGGATACACTCTACTCTAAATCGCTCTTTTCATTAAGAAAATGAACGCATTTAGCTGGAAGCAGCAGCAGTAACAGCCGCTTGTTCTCGGTGTTGGAAAGAATTTCTAGTAGCTAATCACTTCACGCAATGCAGTAGAGCAGTGTGAGTGCCCATATACGCCTTCGCCGATCGATCCGATAGCGTGTGGATGTACACTTTCCTATCACCATGGTGTATGGGAATGTGAGATACGCTGAGACATGACCGAGACGTTGTAGAAAACGGTTACTAATTAGCTTCGATCACGATAGAATTCAAGAAAGCATGGAAGAAGGACCCGTCACGGAACGGTAGGTGACGTTACGGAACCAACGCAAACCTGCGAATGCACGCCATTTTGCCATTTTAACGGATGAATGAAGCCTCTCGATAAGGCGGAAGTCGTTAATAATGACTTTTTCCTGTTCGCAACGTCAAACCGGGGGCGTACAAATGGAGGATCCTTTCGCTAATTAAATCCTCCCACGTGTGGCACAAGTGTGCTCGGGTGGTTCGTGAGGTGTAAATTTCACTAAAGAATGCGTTCGCTCGCTTCGATTTCAATTGATTCGTTCGCCCATTAGCAGCGGGGTCGGTAGAGTGGCTGATGATTAACGTTGTTATAAAATTAATTTCCAATTGTTTTTGGGCGTGAAACGCACACAGCCGGGTAACGAGGTTTTGTGGGATGCAAGAGCATATGATTTGAGGCTGCAGAAACAATTACTCCCTCGGCCTTTGATGTGATTTCTTAATCACCCATCTTCCCGAGACGCCACTAAACAGTTTTGAACCGAGCAGCGTCAACCGTGAGGTGTAATGGTTCCATACCATCGCGTCAGACAAACATAGTACAGACAAACATAGTACTCGCGCAAGGCACGGTACACTTACGCTTGGTTGGGGTAGAACAGTTGGTTTCATAAATTGATTTTAGCAAACCTCCCTCTCTCGTAACACATACACACACAAAGACTGGCCTGCACTGGGTCCAAACCCGACGACGACTACGACAAAGATATGCTGCCAACGGGGAGCGACTAACGAAATTAGAAACATGAATTATGCAACCGTGCATGAGGGGTTTCCACTGCTGTTCGTGACACCACCGAACAGTATGCCGCCAGATGGCTCGATCGGAAGCTGTTGGTTGCACTGCCTGGCTGCTGGTTATATGGTTCGCACGATTCACACAATGTCCCGTCCGGACATTGCTTAGCGGTGACGACAGATTAAATTGGGACTGCAATTAGACTCGTTTTGCTGTGGCAAATGCCGAAATTACAGGGTTTTCACCAACGTATTTGTAGAGTCCCAAACCGCTTCCAATTTAATGTAATAGGCATCTCAAGAGTATTTCAGCAAACAATGTTATACGTTATTTAACTGGTTTATATAAGCAATATATTTTGCTTCTTTCCTATTGCTTCTTTTCAAGCTACAAATGTTCAGTTAGACCGGAATTTACGTTACAGATAATCGAGCCCCTAAATGTATACAACCTAGAGTTCTGTTTCAACTGACTGGAAATTTTCTTCTTCTGCTGGCAATAACAATTTCAGCATCAAACTCCTGAAAGTATGTATTTTTTTATACGACGAGACATTAAAGGACATTTCGATATTTTCTTTCCTGGCATGTCAGCAATTTGGAGTTCAAGGGATGTATGTTATAAAAATGTAGCATATATTCAGGCGCTACAACACCTCCAAATGCAATGCTTTGATTTCCAACATGAAAAAACCTCCATTAGGTGCTTGACACCGTTCCAAAAACGCAAAATGTGCCCGCTTTGTGCGTTATGCTAATGCAGCTGCCCGTCAAAAAGCCTTACCCAGCTGCTTCCGGGCGTAAAGCTTACTACTTTTTGACACTAGTTTGACTTCGAGCAGAAGCCAAATTTGTTGACTTCTTGCCCGATCGCAACACGCAACTCCCGCCGAAACAAGGCCAATCCGGAGCCAATCCCGGAAAGTGGGAGTGATGTTTTGGCCCCAGCGCATTTGCATAACAAAGCAACACCCGCAAATCGATGAAAGGCGGAGATGAAAAACACCCATCGAAAGTGTCCAATTTTTGAAGATGATTCCAATTGGGGAGGGTGTGTCTGTGCACGGGTGACCTGTGTGTAAGGTCGCACATGTAAAGTGGAAAGCAAAGTGACACAAAAAAAAAACAAACAAACAAACGATAGCTGACATTAGTCGTTAGCATAAAATTTGCACGCCCATCCAAAGCAGATGTCACCGCGGGAGGAATGATAAATCGAAGCATTTCCGTCAAATGCATGCCCTTTTTACGCATACAAAGGAACGTCTGTTGGTTGTGGGAGCTTTTTTATGTTCGTTGTTAACTAAACTGTCCAAACTCTTCGATGAATGTTGCTTTTGCTGACCTTTTGGAATGATTTTTTGCACCCGTATTGATGATCGGAGCGTTGGATTGATATGAAGTCATTGGTGCTGTTGTCTTCATCTGTTTGCCAAAGAAGAAATTTTTGTACAGAGAAGAGAGAGAGAGATAAAAGGATATCGCGTATTTAATGTTTACGTGTGTGCGCTTTGGAGAGAAATATTCGCACGATTGATAACTAGCTTGATGGAGCACATTCATTAGGAAATAATTCACATCTAAGCTGCAGGAGCAAGACGAACCGGATACGATTCCCAGTCCGATAAACAATTTTTCACTTTAGCGTCAATTTCTGAAGACCGATTGCTCGTCGATCAAATGAAGTGTCATGGTTGAATCTTTTCACCCTCCGTTCTGTCCCTCTCTTTCTGGTCGTTCCAACTGCTACTTCTGCTGCTTAGTCAATCAATTCCACAAACGGGGGAGGCAGGCTTTTAGGATTGCAGTCAGTAACGATAACCACACGGCACATGGTGGAATGGTCGCGATGCACTAAAACTTCGCCCCAACATAGCAGTAGCACCAACTTTGTGCCACCCGCCGGTATGGCACCCGAAAGTGATTGATGGTCTTGGACGATGTCAATTGAAATGGTCGCTATTGAAAGACAGAGAGAAAGGTCCAGGCTCGTTTTATTCGGCAGTCGGAACGGAAAACCCGTCAGTAAAACCGATCCATCAAAGGCTTGGATGTTGGTTTTAGTGTGTTGGTTGCTAAACCTTTTTGTGTGGTGCGCTGCGGTGAAAGTGTCACACTGTCTGCAGCCGACGGTGCTCAAGTGGACTGATGGCGATTGACCCTGCAGTCAAACTCTTCTACAGCAATCCGTATACCCCTTTTGGTGCCTGGCCTCTGGATGTCCCAAATTCCCGACATTCTGGCAGGGCGATAGTTTCGGGGCCACTGATGGCTAGTTATTTCTGACAGTTCGCTCCGGTTTAGCTTCCGAGCGACGTTTGTGGTTGGTGGTTAGATTGGTTTTTCTCGGAGCGTTTTCCTTTTTTTTTGACCGATGATAGGAACCAACTCAACAATGGATGGATGGCTTTTTATGTTCGCGTTTTGTGCTGCGGGAAAAATACGATCGTCTGTTTTTTATGTGCGTGTGTGTGTGTTGGATGTTTACCAGACAAATCAATAAATAGATAACGACAGCAATGGGTTGCTAGTTACCCTTTTAATGACCTTGACCTTTTGCGGTGACTCGCAATGGGAGATGGGTTTCAAGAACTATTACTGCAGATGTGTGTTTGTTGATTGCCTATATTCAGACACCATTAAAAATAACGAACTCTGTTTATTATTTGAAAACAATAGGCGTGCTAATAATAAGATTTTACACGCTCAGGGCATCCATACGGTGCAAATGAGTAAACATGGATACTTGAAGCATGTTTCTACTCTACTATATTTTCCTGTAACATCCTTCCTCGTAAATCAGAACAAAGGATAGGCTCTGCGTCTAAAAAAAAACCTTCCACCGGAAACAATCTTGAGAAAAGCCTTCTTTCTGTGACTGGATATTTCATTAGCCTCAAGATAATTTATGTCTAGAACAAGTCGACAAGGTTTAGGTTTGAATTAATCTCCTTTCCTTGCTTTTGAGGATTAACGGTATCTTTCAGATGTGTTGGAAATGGTGCCGGAACTGCCATTTTATTCTGTTTCCGTGGTATACATTTTGAGTTCGTACAGAATTGAATAATTATAGTTTTATGGGAGCTTACATTGCGCATGATAATATGCAATGTAGCAGGATGTTCGCGTTAATGGTTTTCGCGATGAGCTGAAACACATCATTAATTGAACAGGGAAATTTTGAGCCTGAAGCGTACTTCACATGTAGCAGCTGCTACAAAAATGAAATACAAATTTAATAGCGGGATTCTCCTCAAAAGCGATGATGTTCTTATCATCTAGAAGCATAAGAGAATCAAAGGTAAAGCTGGCTTCATGTTTTACTAAACTCAAGTTTACAATTATTTCAAATCATGAAAATTAAATTCATTTGCATGGTTATGGATGCGGAATCCATTTTTATGACGTTTGCAGATAAATTACACCATCTCTATCGTTCGACGCTTCATGCCTCATCAAATGCTTGCCAGTACCAAAACGGTCTACCAGAGGGGCTCCAAATGACAACAACCATTCCGAAGCTTCCAATTCCTACCGTTCACCGTGTTGTGAACAGAAAGGCATTTTAATTGAGAAAACAGAAATCACAAGTACCACATTTAATTCGATGGTTCGCCCATTAGTTTTGATTGAAGTGTAAATGAAGCAAACGGTTGGGATCGCCGGACAGAGCTCCACTGCGGAACGCAGCGGGCTGTGTATGGTGAAGAAGTTCTCTTTTATAGTACGCTTTGTTTAATGTGTAAATTGATAGCATTGAATTAGTTGCCCGGCACCCCGAACCGACGTCTTGATATTAATGTTTCCGCAGAAAAAAATGCTATCTTCCGAAAGCCGGCAGCTTGCTGATGCTGGGCAGTGTGCCGCATGACGTCAGCTGCAAGGGTAGGATTGTTTTGTGCTCGTTTCCGGTGAAATCGTTACTTCCATCTCCGACAATACCGGGATGGATGTTGGGAGGGTTGGAATGGGGTTGGTAAGATAAATCAAATGAGCGAATCAGCGGACCAGTCATCGGGGGTCGTTGACATTATGGCGATATTGTTTATGTTATTTTTATCCCTTCCATCGGAGACTAATGGAAGCTCCAGAAGCTTTTGTTTAACTTATGGATACGATCAATGTTAAAACCCATCATTCCAACAACTGTTGAGATTGTTGTTCAGAAACTGATAAATGTAATTGTTACTGTACCTAGCAAGCACCACAATTTTCATAAATTCACAAGGTACATAACTCAAACGTTGAAACGCTGACTTTCAGATGGACTTTCTCACTTTGAATAGTAACCTTCACGACTTCATTGGGAAGAAAAACAATGCCCGACCGTTTGTGTTTGCTTCACTCCCCTTTTTCATTGCCCCCCACTCGGTTCGTTCTCGTCCTCATTCCGCAAAACACACGTCAGTTCAGAATGTACAAAACTGTCAGAAGCTTTGACAGCGACAGCGAACTGCTAGCAAAATGTTACCACCCTGTGTGCAATTACATTATCGTACCGGGGCTACGCGCTACGGTACCGTTCTATGTTTCACCAAATGGTTGATGCTTTTATTTATAGCATCGGTTTGCAATATTCTGTACTAGAAAATGGTTCTTCTGGGTGTGTGTGGGAGAGACTGGGCGCTGTGTCGGTACGAGTCTTACGTACAAGATGTGCGAGTGTGAAGCCATCTTTCAAGTGGAAGCATTCGGTATGACGGCGTACCCGGTGTTGTTCTTACGTACATGGGTGTAGAACTGTGGTACAACTGCACTAAGCAACACAAACATCGAATTACGTTATGATAAGAAACACAAACAGTACGAAGGGAGTGCCTCTGCGCTTCTTCGTTGATCAAATAAACAACTTTTTTTTATACTTTAGCAAGGGATAAATAACGAACCTGATTCGTTGTTGTCTGTCCATTGATCATAGCGAAAGTGGGTGTTTTTTTTATCGCCCGTGAGAGAGTTCACTCAACTAACAATGCATTCACACTCTACGTAGTTAAATCAATATGTAAGGAAAAAGAGAAGAAAGCATGAAAGCTGCAGCGATTTTTAACGAGTTTATCTACCTTCAGCTATTTTTGAACAGAACCAATTGCCATAAGTTTCAGGTGGCTCTCCAGTTTTTGTTTTGCTGCGCCCAAAACTTCCCAAATTGAGAAGCTTAGTTTCTGCATATTTTAAAACAAGCACCTTCCCTACAGCTGGGTTCCATTTTAAAGTGTTATATCAAGCTTTGTTTGCTTAGGATTTGCGCTGAAAAAAAACCATTTCACAAGCTCACGTACGTTCCTTAAATGCCGCTTGTTTAAGTTTTGTGCAGGTGTGTGTGTGTGTGTGTGTGCGTGAGTAGAAAATCTTCTATACTTACCAAAGGCGTGCCCATGTCCGATGTGGCAAAAAGGGTAAGCCGGGTGACGGTGAAAGTTTAGCTAAAATTGTCAATTATAGATGCGAGGCAGATAAAATCGGTAGCGATTAACCGGGTGGCACAACAATCGGGCTCGATCGCTAGCCGGGAACGGCAAACCGCCGTAAAACTTCTCATTTTATAGACTTCAGCGAAGAACGAAGGGACAATTATTCCACGCTCGGATTTGCTTTCGGTTTGGCCGAACAAGGTGATGGAGGTTCGCCTCGGGTTGTAAGGGATTTATTTAAAGAGCTTCGATTCGAAAGGGAAAATTTCTTTTAACAAAAACAACAGTAAAAGGTACAACACGTCTTGTGTGATATTTGCTTCGAGATAAGGGCGAGTAATTAAATGCTTATTTAAACTGAACCGATGGAGACGCTTGGTGGCATGATGCAGGCGCCTAGTGGATGATGGAGGCGCATGGTGTTTTGTAAGAACAGTCGAGAAATCGTGTTTCAAATCGTACGGAACGTTTGATTAAATTGCCAACTGAAAGTGTGACGTAAACAGTTTGTTCAAACTCAAAAGTAATATCGGATCGAAACCAAACTTTTGATATCTTTGTGATATTCTTAAAATATAATAATAAGTGCTTCTTAACTTAATTTAAGGATTTCTCGATATAAACGTAATTCAATCACGGTTCTTGTAAGACACAATTGGAATTTGGCATTGCCACTAAACGGGTTGATTTATTTTGCATTTTACTTTCGAAAATTTTCCGTTCGCTTAACAATCTATCGCCTAACATTAAAATAAGCTGAACACAGTACAAAATGACCACCCTGAAAAGAAACAGTGAGTTTTCATTTATATTCTTCTCGCAACGTGCCATTTTATACATTGTTTCATTTTTCTTTAGTGTCAGTTTTCTCGTGTTTTCTCATGTGTCGAATAGATTGAATCCGTTTGTTCCCGTTTTTGATTGATTACTGTACGTTTAGGGGTAAACGCATTCTCCAATAGCCGATTAGCTGTTGCCGTTTGACGTTCGAACATTTGTCCGTTTTATTTCGTTACCTTACATTGTGAGACTTGTGGATGTGTTACGTTCCTTGGCCAGTTATAGTGGTTGTTCGTTTAACTGCTGACCGTGCGTTTTACATCGTTAGCCATCGTTTGTTGGAATGTGTGTTAGGTTTTTCTTTTCTATTCGTCCTGTTACGTTTCTTGTACAATCGATGGGTTCACTTTCCAGTTACTGATCGTTCTTATCGTAGCATATATTCTAGAACGTAGCCGTTTCTTTGTTTATGTTCTAGCTATGCAAATATATCAATATTATCTTTGTTTTTATACTTCTTCATTACCATTTTTGACTTTTATCTAGATCTTTTCTCAAACATTTATTCACTAGATTTGAAGTGGTTTTCCATTACACGATCGTTAACGGGCGTGGTTTTTATCAAAAGAGCCCGGTCTTATTACGCTTATAATGAGGCAATGACAATCCAGAATGTTGTCTTTTTTATCATATCCAGATAATTTTTTTTCTCTCTCTTCTGAATAAGAAAGGATTCTGACGGATATGAAAACAATCAATCAAGATTTTCATACAACGGCCCCTCTCCAACTGTTCGGTACGAAAGCCACATGCGAGCTTAGAGAAAGCTTTCAGGATAAAAGCGAAAGGCGAATGATATTGTTGTCTGGGAAAAGAGGCAAGCAAAAACACAAACCCCATTAGGACATTCAGCCATACTTCAGAGCCCAAGATGGGTCATGATAAAGAGCTCGTGGTAATAATTACCAATGACAGCACAAAACACCTACCCGAACACACATACACCCACACCGCACGCTCACAATGGTAGCATCGGTTTAAAACCATCATCTCTTCCGTCTCCGATTTAGGTGCTCTGAAGGTACCCCGTCCGGTTATTGACAATCATTAATAACCTCACAACCTTTCCCTCTGGGGGGTGATTCGTTGCATTGCCCAACTCCCTAATATGCCCCCGTTTGCATATCACCAAACCCACCCGGGGTTCTTATCTCGTCCTGGCCATGGCGCTAGGCAACGCGGGTGAAGTAATGTTTTCGTGGATGATAAATTGAATTCATGAATTACAATCTCATCCAACCGGTACGTACCGCTTGGTGGGATGGGCATAATTTATTGATTTCCATTCGACAGTACCGTTTGCGATCCGCGGCCTGTTATCCATGGGATCCGTCAGCGAGCACCGCCGGGATGAAGAGCTAGTGGCACGGCCCACCGAACAATCCAGTGCTTATCCCTGGCGAGGTAAAGCACTCACGCGGGGTTGGTTGGTTTGAAATAGAATCGACGAACCAAAATAAATTTCCATGATAATTGCTACCATACTTAACGCTTTTCCTGCCCGTTTTCCGAAGCCGAAACCGGCGGAACTGCGAGCGCGAACCGTATGTTTCCTGCCCGGAGTACGGAATATTTTTCGGCTCCGTGGCTACAACGCATAACTTAACCCGTTACGGTTGCGGGTTTTCGCTGTGGTTCGGCAAAAGGGTTACCGTACACTCCTACGCGGCGCTCGCGGGAAGTTTCTTCCAGTTTGATTTATGTCGATTGCGATAAGCGGAAAAGGGGAAATTTATTCGCACTCTTCCGCTCCGGCGATGCTCAAGGTTAGCGTGTGCAGCAGCAGTAGTAGCAACAGCACTAGAAAATAAGGCAAAAATGGAGGATGGAAACAGGAAGAAACCTTTGCTGTGGAACGTTAGAGGAAAAGCTTTTCCAAGAATCAGAAAGGAAAATATTTCTCGACAACCGTTGTAACACACGGTCCTGATGCACGGTTGAAATGTAATTTAAATACATTTTTTAACGTACGAAAAAGATATGTTTTTTTTTTATTGGAGAACAAAAAAGGAGAAACAAGTTAACGCACACTGAAGTCAACACACTTTGCGTTTCAATTGTCCAGAGTTAAATTTTGCACAAACGTTCCAATCCAATCTTCACATAATTTTTAATGCTCCCATAAACGATTTGGCCCCGTACGCACAAAGTGCACCCTGGTGGGATGCAAAACTGGAGTTAAATCACTTTTATTAGTGCTGAAATCGCATAAGATTAATGATCGTAGGGTAATTCCGAACGGAACGCTACCCGCCGCACAACCAGTTTGGGACCCGGCTGTGAAAACGGTTATCGTTTTTCACTACGGGTGGGAAAATCAGGGCCGACAAAATGGTGCGAAACGCACGCCGCCGGTGATGACGCTTTGGGCCGGATATTATTTTCCAATCGGTCAAAAATCGTAGCTCGCACACGTGCTAATTGATAGCGAGGGATAATCACCCCGCCCTTTGGTTTGGGTTGGAATGTTGGGAACAGATTTTTCACAATCACCGGCCATTGATACTCGCCACAGCAAAACCCCATATTTCCCTCGACAGGAATAAAAAACTGGACAGAACATGGCGTGAAATATGAAATCAGTGATGAAATCTTTAAGCCACGATTAAATTCAATTTGTATCTACCTTTTACACCGCAAAATCCGTAAAACCCCACGGTGTACCTTAATGGGTTTGATATCTGACCTGTTTGCCGTGTTGGCGAGGGCCCGAGATGGTGAAGGAGCGTGAGATAATGTGTGTGCTAGTGTGTGTGTATATGCGGGGATGGTATGAAAGGATCGCTAAAAACGGCCTGCCTCACCTGTCCGGAGATAAAGGGAGTTCGGAATAGAAATTTCATAAATAAATTTGCATAATTTATACGGGGGCCCAGTGTGGCTGTACACTGGACCCGTTGATGTACAATTACTTACTAATGAAATGCGAAACATATGTGCATGCAGTGATGGAAAGAGAGACAGAGAGAGAGACACACACACACACAAAGATACCGACAGGAACATCATCCAAACCCACCAAAGGACGTCAGCTAGAGAGAGAGAGAGAAAGCATGTCGGGTTGAAACACCTCCGAAACAAACACATGTGCTTAATTTATTCACTTTCGGCCCTGAACTGTTTCGTTTGATTTCCTTTCGCCGCACGGTGTGAACCGGCCTCACCACAAAGCTCCGTGAATCACGTGTTTATTAATTCGATTTCAAATTAACGAATGAGAGCGTAAATTCAGTTCGATTCGATACCGGTTGGAGTGCATCCGATCGTACCGCATCTAACCGGAAGGGTGATCGGTTTGGGGCCCGACACCGGGACCGGGACCGGGACCTATAGTGCAATCGGTATTAATAATTGATTTTCCATTCGATACTATTTTCGATGCGGTTCACTACTACGCTGCAGTGCAATCACACATCTCCCAGCGAACGGACAGGATAGTTAGTGCTCATCCCAACGCTCGGGTTCGATTTCCTTTCCACCAGTGGCCACGGAGCGAATGCGGAGATAGCGCACGTGCGGCACTGGTTTACGACTGATATTTGTGGGCCCCGTTCGGGTTGAAGGATCAGCCCCGAGGGTTTTGTTCTACCATTTCTCAGGAAGGCTAATTAAAGATGCTAATTTATCGAAAGCAACCGATACCGGCGGCCATGACCTTACGGTGGAAATGTATCTTTCAGGACTATTCCTTTTGTGTGGCCTTGGCGAATGTTCATTCGGGAGAGTTTGAAAAATAAATTTTTATAAATGTTCATTTTGAAACAGAAAACCTCCAAACAAATCGATGAAAACTATAGGTTTGAAAACAATTTCACTCGCTACACATTCTGATAAAATATTCTGATAAACATTGACAATTCTACCCCCTATCGGCCCGGTCACGTTAAGGTTTTGGATGATGATTTCCCTTACTTCTTGAATTTCGATTCACGTATCATTTCAATATCAGTTCCCCTTATATACCTGCCAGTTCCGATTTCGCTCGAACGTCGCCTGCTCGTAGCATATGTTCGCTCGTGCTGTCCCTTGCCGTACAGGACGTGTTCACGTACAAAAGAACAAGTTGTTTTCTGCTGGTTTCTTTTTCCTTTTTTCTTCCACATTCCCCCAAAACTCAGCTCCTTCGATTCACCTTGACAGAAGCTAGCACTGTAGTAGGTGGATGCAGCTGGCGTAGTGGGGAAAGCTGGCAAGAGTAAAGACGTAACACAACCACTTAAAAGACAAAGTGCTGCTCTCTTTCTTACTCTCTCTTTCTCGTTCTCTCTCTCTCGCTCTTACTCTTTCCATCGGTATAAAGAAGAAAGCTTTGAAAGAAAAAGACATCCTGCCCGTTATGTCTCCTCGTTTCCTTTTGACCCTGAACAGCGCTGTGAACCCAACCGCGTGCAGTGTGTGTGTTGAAGAAGCAAAAAAAAAAGAAAAGATACACAAACCCCATGTTTACCGAAAATTCCCACCAGATCGAAAAGCTCGATTAATTTCCCACGGCATTGAAAAGCTTCACCGCGCGATGGTGTGCGCCTGCGCGTGACAGCACGAGCCCACATCTCACTGTACACCGTTCTGCCCGTTAGCTTATCCGTGCCTTTTTTTTTGTTTTGCTTCTTCCACCATCAGAAAGGGAATTCTCCATCCTCCAGGGGTGTTTTGGGTTATCGGAAGCTTCGGTACGATGAGCCGCGGGGCAAAAATAGGTTTTTGATGTACCCTGACAGCGCGAGGGCAGGAAAAAAGAACCTTCACAAATTGGGAATCGTACGCAAAGGCAAATGTGCGAATGTGCTTCAGTTTGCTAGTGGCTTTGATTTCGATGCCACGCTTGTACTGAATGGCGGGTGTGGATTGGGTTCCGACCATCAGCTATGCACGACCCGAATGGGCAGTTGAAGGGGCTACGCTACGGTCCCGTGCTGCACCTGCCAACATCATAATCGAATCGCCGATCATCATCAGCCGTTTTATGAGCCACTCATCTTCATCACATGCACACCGGGCGTTTGGGTGTCGTACGTAACCGCATGCCAGATGGCGACCGATTGGAAGCTGGCCAAGGCACGAACGGTACGTGTTGAAATTGAACCTCAAGAGCAACAAATGAGGTGTAGTGAAATTCATTTTAAAGATACACAACAGATGAATGAATATGGTTTAAATATTGGGCACATATTGAAAGCTCCCCAAAACGCCATAACATATGCAATGATGCGTTCCAACTTCCGTAATCCAGATCCTGAAGACTTAGACATCATTAGTTTGAGGCTCTTTCCAAAAGTCTCGGGATGTATATTAATACAGTTGCAGTTGCATAACGAACTCACCATCGTAAATCGAATTATAATCGCCAGCATCTCATCATGTCATTATATTTATGATCATGTCATTAGAATGACACCGATCAACCTACAATGTAAAAACTTTTTAGATCGTTCGATGCATGATGATGTGAATGATGGCTAAGGCGTAGTAAGCTACAATCGAGGTGGAGTGAAGTTGTTGTTGCATCCTCTCAGAAAGGCCAGCAAACGGCGCTAGACCGCCAGTTCTGCAGAGGTCTCCTGCAGAAGGATAACATGTACCCAAAGTGTTGAAATCTAAATTGAACATCATTATTACAAGCCGCAGATATATCAGTACTACATTTCAACCTTGAATAGAACACATAACCATTGTACGATTTGCCTCCAAACATACCAAAAGCAGTCCAAAGTTGCGTGCGTGCTCAATTAAGCTTCATCATAACAAACGGCAATGTTGGTAGTAATGCCACAAATGTTTCACTTTTTATCTGCCAATCTCGAGTCATGAGTTTAAATTGTGCCCACGACACCACCACCAAACGCAGCCAGCTACGTTTCGGCACGCAATCTTCAACTCGCAGCGAGGTATGTGTATTTGAAGATCAGCGCTTTGAATTCTACTACGGTCAGCACACGAAGTGTACACGAAATGATGCTCTTAAAACGTGACATAATGTGGATGTGTTCATGTGATTCATCAATTTTTTGGCTTGCCCTTGGTCAATTTACACGCGTGTAGCGTCGTTCATGTGCGCTTGTGTTGTTCTTTTCACTCTCTCACATTCGTTCTTTTCCTTCTCTCGTGGGACTGTTCTCGCACAGTCCACGCACAGAAGCGATTTATTTGCCTTCCCGGCGCCGGTGGGCTTTAATTCGTGATTGCGAAATTATGTCACCCCGGGTGGTGGTGTTGCGTGAAATGGTTGGCCCGGTGGCGATCGACGATTTCACCGGAAGAGGAAGCAATTTTCCCCACGCTCTCTAAGTTTCGGTGAAGAAGACCACTTAAATCCTCCCCAGTGACACTCTGGTATTAAGCCGGTTCGATTAAGTTGGTTAGTGTTTTCGGGGTAGAATGCGGCACTTTCTTCTGATTGAAATAATCAGAGGTGTGTGGAGAGAATAGTGGAAGTGGTCGGTGAAGCAAGTTCCTTAAAACACCACACAAAGCAACGAACGAACCTAGGAGGAATAGTCATTCCAGTATCTCCTATCCACCATCTAAGGTAACGTTCTTACAAAAGCAAGCACCAACCACCATACCGGTCCCAGCGGAACAATGATTGTGCGAGAAAGCGGGCCTCATAATAAATCTCCATAATTTTATGTCAAACTTTTAATGCTGGCCCATTTAATTTGTCCCAAACACCGAGTCCCGGCATGCGGTGAATCCCGGAAAGTTTGTCACTACAAGACAGACCCAAGTACCAACGGAACAGGAGGGAGGTTTACTCCATTTTCTAAGGGTACATTCAAAATCCTTGGCAAGCAACTCGATGGAAGCCATTTTTTCTCCCCTCCCCCGAAGCCATTTGCCATTGCACAGCTGTGACGCTGTGTGCAGCCCGGTCTGCGTGACGTAGCTTCAACGGATTACGGAAAAGTCTTGGACGGTGTTTTGAGATGTTGTATCAATTCGTTTCATCTACCCAATCCCCAACCACATCGGTGGAATGATGAAGCGAATGAAAACTTTTACCAACTGGAAATCTAAAACACGTACTTCCCAAGCTCCCTACACAGAGCACACCAACATTACCAAGTGGTCATCCACCCCATCCAGCCCATACTTACTGGGGGATATTCGTCCAGAAGAGCGCCAGTTTTTCGCAACGTGCTGAGCAGGTGGCTTAATTAGTACCGCAAATAACAATACTCGCGTCCACTTGTGCCACACGTTCACCCAACACCGTTGGAGCACCGCTGATTTATTGTTTATTTTCACCGATTTTGGTACACATTTCTTTTCTCCCCTCCCTTGGGGAGGAAGTTTTAACGAGACCCGTACCACACGGTACGATGATTCCGGTGCTGTCGTGTATTTGTCTGCGCTTGATTCACGCGTTTACAAACAAACAGAGTTGTTGCGGAATGGATGATTTTGAATTTTTGAAGCATGCAGCACGCGTACACCAAACGTACCGTGGCCATTTAGTTTTCGGTTGGTTTGAAGCACTCAAAAACTTTATTTTATTTTCCATACAAAAAAAAAACACATCCAGAGCGCAAATTTTATCCGCGTTAATTAATAAGACAATCTGACAGCGTGACGGGCTCCATCAATATTCCGCATCCAATTACCGTGGCTACCGTTTTGCTGTTGAAGCTAAGCTGAAGTAATGGTTTGAAATGCTGTGAAATTGTGTTAACAAGAGCCGCTGGCTGCTGGTGAATGATTGACCAACGATCGCAAACTCGTGCTTGGGGTGCTTGTAAAAATAATGATCGATATAAATTATGTTCGCCCGCTTAATGTGCCCGAGCGGGCACAGCAAGCTATAGCCGCACAAGAATGAGTAATTCAAATCTGAAGAAATCGATAAAGAAAAGCTCACACATAAATACTGATGATAAATTAACTTCCCTTTCAAGATTTTTTTTTTTTGTTAAATTCCAACTGCATTTGCTTAGCGCTATAGACCGAAGGTTGTCGAAAATGGGCGCCCATAAAAAACGTATTTTCCGACAAAGCTTCACAGCATGTAAACCGATACCAACCTGCAAATGATTGTGGACAAATAAGCTGCCCGATACATCGACTCCAGTGGTGCTTACACACTGTCCGGATTACGGTGACTCTAATGTGAAACGTGTAATTCCACTCGACACGCAGCCCCACTGGCAGATTGTCATAAAAACTCGTAGAGAAAATTGATAAACGACGAACCCGAACCGTCGATACACACTGTACAATTGGCAAGCAGCAGCACAGCCACGATCTGATTGACCGATTGGGTATGGGTGGCAAATGGGAGCGAAATGATTTGTTAATATTTATCCGTACGAAGCGAGCGCTAAAGCAAACACGGGCAATGGCGTCGTTGTTGGAGTGTTGTTGTTAAGGGTACATTTTGACTTCCATCACTGGAGGGAAGTGTGCGACATATCATCAACGTACATCAAGAAGCGATAAGAAACAAATGATCGTTAATATGCTTTGAAGATGTTATTTTAACTGCATATGGGTTTTTTAGTGCGAGTATAAAACGACTCGTTTGATTATGAAACAACATAAAAAAGAAAAATGATTTAACAACGCAGCACTTAGAACTGAATTGGAGGCCTGACACGCCTGAAAGTATGCAATTGTTGGAAAAGTATAAATATAGTTCCAAAAATCATCTACTCGAAAATCACATCACTAAAAACTTATTTGTATGAAAGGAGTATTATCAAAATGATAGCAACTCCAAACATCCACTAACATCGTGGAAATGTGTTTTTTCTTAATTGTTATTTGGATAAATTGTCCGCCTTCAGGGTTTATCCGAATGTAAACGTCACATAAACTGAAAATAAATTGTTATTGCATACATTTAGGCTCAATTTTCTATCGGAAACGTTCTGGATCCTTAAAATGATAGTGTTTTTTTTCTGAACTAAATTTATAAACATTAAATACAAAATACCATTTTTACACTTACTCATATAATAATGCAATTCGCTTGACAAAAATGGATTAAACTATTTAAATTTTACCTTTTTTATCCATTCTATGTAAAAAAATATATAAATTTAAAATCTCTCCAAAAAATCGAAGCAATATTGATACGTTTGGAATGCACTATATTATTCACCCTACTGTTAGAGGTTCCGTTTCGATCGTGTTTCGTTTGTCGATAGCTATTCTCTTATTTCTTGTTTTGTGTTCCATTAACGATTCTCTTTGTTCTCATTACATCCGTAATGTGTTTGTTCAACCGCTTTAACGCTTTACTGCATTTATATATATATTATTAAGCTCAGTGAAAGTATTTTAAAATTGAAATTCAAAATTTATACATCACATTCAATAATGAAATAATGCTCATATTCACCACCTCTTTTCATCCACCCTACTCACAACCGATTGGCCCACACGTTTCGGCGGATAGTGCGAGTTTGCTCATCCGGCCTCTGTCCGTACCTGAATGCTAATGGTGTTTCTTTTCTCGTTCCATCTACGCTGCATCGTGCCGCAGGGTAATGCCGCCAACTCGTCGGAAACATCGATGGCCACGCAGCCGGGCGGTTCGGTTACGTCCCGGGCGGCCTCGGAAAGCCGATCGGGACCACCGGGATCGAGCAGTGGTAGCGTGCCGATCCACCAGAATCCTACCGCAACCGGGGCCAAATTCCGACACGGGCTGCTGCAGCTGATGATCCACACGATCGATCCGCTGCACGATGGTAAGTGCTATGCGCTCCTGTACGGATATACGTTCGCTTTCTCATCATCCCATCACTCACATCATCCGCATCACGAACACATAAACATATAAGCAGCAAAATAACGAAACAAATTTACCACTAACCTTTTTCCCATTCTCCCACAATCAGCAAGGTCATCATTGTTATCCATCCAAATGTAAATGAATACACCGCAAAGCTAAAAAACAAAACCCGGATCGTAAATGATCCACGTTCTGTACAAAGGCGAAACATGCAAACACACAAACACACGCTGTAACTTATACGCTAGAATGTTGCATATGTTTGATTAGGTTTGTTTTGTTTTGGCTGTGTCACACGTTACATATTGGCGTTACAACAAACAATCATGACGAGAAGATGAGTGTTAGCCAGTGTTGCAAATGGTTTAATTTGTATTTCTTTTTTTTCTGTATTTTTTGTTGGTCCTTGCTGGAAACCATCCAACTGACGCTTTATGTATTATGTTGTACTTTTCTTTGTTGCATAAACAAAAGTTTATACACACGTACAGAAGTATGTTTAAGTGCACGATATTACCTTCTATCGCATCGTTTATGGGCTTGAGTTAATGATTTATCCTCATCCTGCTCTTCTATGTGCCATTTCTGTTTTTCGTCCGTTTCTGCAATATGTAACGCTTTTATGTAAGCGCTTTTCCATTTCTTTTTTTTGGCGTCGTCGTGACTTTCCTACATTACCCTTTTTTTGGTTTGAATTAACTCCGCGTCAGCAAGTGACATTACGTTTACGAATCATTTTCATTACACGTTTTGGTAAAATCATTAATAATCTTCTCGTCATACATTAACATACATCATACAGCACGAAAATGGATAAAAAAAGGAACACATACACACCATTCCATCCACATTCACCTCATATGGCCCTACTCACTGACCGAAGCAACGAAGCATACGTCGGCGATCTGTCTTCTTCTCCCTTTCACTCGCTTTTTTCCACTCTTCTCTTCCCTTTTCCCCCCCAAATGAGCGTCAAGTCCATGGGCCAACGAAAAATATTCGCCCAACCTCAGTTCGCCTAACGTCTGCTTCGCGTGCTCCCCATATAAATATGTTCTGTGGATGGTTCTGCGCTTACGGGGATGGATGGGGTTGCACATGCAATCACACAAAAGGGGGCGGGCCTCTCTCAAAGAATCCCCCGTGAGCGGACAACCATCGTAGGTCATAGTTTAAGTACATTTGAAGATTAATATGTTTGCCATTTATGATTAAATGGAGTAGAAAGTTGCGTTGCGGTTTGCGTTGATTGTTAGACGTAGTGTGTCGTTAATCATTTCGATTGGCATAGCGAATGAAATATGGTTTTATACTTGAGCGTAAAAGAGGAACCGAAACAGTAGTGAGAAAAGTAATAAAAAAACGAAACAGTTGATCTAACTTAACTAAAATAACACACAAACAAGCAACTAGCGAGAGCAAGAGAGTGAAGCAGCACACACAAACGGTTACAGAAAACAGACCGCAGTCCAACAACAGGAACAGGTCGCAATCGCCGATCGGGTCCGAGGGTCTCTGCTGGTGTCGCTAGCAAGGAGAACAGTTAATTCTATATCGGACTGCTCCATTCGTTTCCAGTTCCTTTGGCTTTGCCTTGGCTTGGAAAGATGATTTGACCTTCAACACCTGTTTATAATTCGCGTTCATTGTTCTGTTGGAAGGTGTTTTTAGTAGTCGCGTGTGGAGATGGCGATGCTCTGTGTCTTTTATTGTGCCCTCAATTATGAACATACATATATTTAATTTAATTTTTATCATTTTGGCTTTTATTATTTTATTGATATACTAAGTATGGTGTACTAAAATCATGTTCATGTAAATCATAAAATATCATATATATGTTCATGTAAATCATATAAATCTAAAATAGTTTACTAGTAGGTTTAATTTTAATAAGAAAAAAGATAAATGAGATACATAACTAACGTATTTTAAAGATATCAAAATATAATTTTAAAGTATTTTTCATACATTGAATATTTAACAATAAAAAACCACTTAATAATTAACAAAGATTCTAAAGCCAATGAAAAGATATAACCAAAAACAAATACCCTAAATAGAATCACACGAATAAGTATTTTCAATTCTAATAAGCTCAATACGGAATAGTTGTAAAGACATATTATCATTATTCGGGGTGTCTTAAAATAGTTTTTATGTTTGAACAAAATAATTTCATTATAAATCGCAGATTAAAAAAAACGGATAATGGAATTTAAAACAATAAAAACTATATTAAATGAATCAATTCGAGAACATGTGAAAAAATGCTATAAAAAGAAAGGCCATGTTATTATGTTACACACTGTGTGAACGTTCCGAAGCAAACTGCTAATTACAACCCATACTGTCGCCATACTTTTATGAGTTTCAATCCGCTGCTTTTACTGATTCATTTCGATGGGTTTGCCTGCAAAATAAATCTGTTCATTTATGGGTGTCCAGAGGGTGGGTGGGTCTACATTCATTTGTTTTTCTTCGTCCGATTGGTGACCTTTGAATGTTTGATGGAAATTAAAGTTACCAATACGATCGACACATTGGAAGGTGTGGGGGGAATATTGCGATCAAAATGGGGGAAATGTATGCAAAAGATAATTGATATTTCGTGTCATTAATCTATATTTCCTCAACTCCCACGCCTACATACACACCCACAGACATATACACATAGGCTTGGATTAATTTTGCGGCATGCTAGCTATGTGTTAGTGTGCACGTGCCGAACATTACGCCAAACCGTCCGATTCAAGGTAGCTGAAAGTGGGCTGCAAGTCATCCCCGGTCGTTAGTTCGAGGTGTCCTTTTCCTTTTCATTGCCATGCGTTTAAGCCTCACTGTCCCGGCCAACACCTATCAGCCCTTTACTCCCTTAGTCTTTGCAATAAAAAATTCAATAGCTTCCATGTCAACCAACAATTAATCTTTTGCGCACCGGGGTATTTTTCCCGATTCTACCACTGTCTGGCGGGTCCGCAAACGGTCCTCGATGGTGATCGCTGTGGGTAGCTTGCGTTTTTTTTTTTGTAAATCTTTTCCTCTTCTTCACAGTTTGTCTCATTTATCTGTAGCAAACAATCCTTTTCCTCTGTCCTGATTGACCTCGGGACAGTTATTTGTTCTCCTTTTTTTCTGTTGCTCAACTCAACGACCGCTTAATATTCGTTACGAAAAATTTGCCACTTGACGATATTCGGCACGAAATGGTTCGTAAGTGGAGGCTATAGTTACCATAATAGAAAAGCTGGTGTTAATTTGATTTTTATTGGCCCACATTTTGCTGTTGATGATGTGGTTTGAAATGTAAACAAGTTAAAAATATATTTAAAAAAAAGGCTATTCAAAACCTTTTAAATAAATACATAAACTGGAGACAAAGGATTTTCCGAATGATTTGTAAAAAAATAAAGCTAAAACTATAAAGTAGTAAGTTCATAAAATGGAAAATACTAAATACAAACGAGCACAGCTCGAAAAGAAAGCAGCTTCTTCCTGCAAACATTCAAACCACAGCCGAAACCAGATCAACATCAAACCATTTCCCAGAAAACGGAAGGAAACATTGCATAAAATACTTAAAATAATCACACAAGCAACAACTCAACCCTTCTAAAGCTTCCGGACGTGCAACGACTGACGCTGCTCGGGCACATTCGGCTGGTGCAAAACTGCAACTGCACACAAACCGTACACATACCACCGACACGCAACACACACCAGAAGAAGGAAAAATGAGCAGGGTAAACAGTACCATTATAAGTGCTAACCGAGCGTTGGGGTGGTTGGAGGGAAGGTACGGGCACGGGCCATTACGTACGGCCACCGTGAATGTGTAATGGTTATGAGTGTAAGCATTCAACGGTTTGTCTGCCAGTATCGCAATCGTCTATGAGACGCCATTTGTGTGTGCCTTAACCGCCAGCCCGCCACAAGTGGTAAAGAGATAGGATTCCTTGCGCGTGGTCACAAGCACGTCATACCCATTTGCTCGGCCGTAAAGGACCCGTGGACCGTGTGCCCGATGGCGGGCAGTGAAACAGATGACGGCTTTGGATGACAATTTTAAATTTCATACGCTTCACGTGCCGGATAATTGTGAAGCTTTCCGGCGACGAGACGACTTTAAAACAGATGCTGCAATACGGTGTAGAATATCGTGCAGGTATTAAGTGCAAATTTATTGTGCAAAATCGTGCCAAACACTCGTGCGAGAAAATTCTATGGCAAGAGGTACCCATCAAACATCGAGCAATCGAACAAATCACCAGAACCGGAAAGGATGGATGATGTTAAAATAAGACATAAATTCATCTTTTATTTACCAAACAACGCGCCACACCCCGTACAACCCGAGCCGGGTCGAACCCGGTCCGAGTGCAACAATTTGCTGGTAAACCACCACAGCAGAGCACTACGCCATCTTTTATTCATTCGCAAGAATATAAATGGTTCAATTTATGCAGCTGTTCCAAGCAACCACACTTGGCGGTACGCCCCAATCCTCATCCTCGCGTGATACGTGATCTTCGGGCGAATCGTGATCAAAACCGCCCGTCAGCATGAAGCAATATCGAATTCGAGCATCGTTCGGACGCCACCATTTTGCCCACACTCACACACACACACACACGGAGGGAAAATTCTAATGATGCTCTTCTCATAGGACGATGGGTTCGGGGCACGGGGTCCATTGTTTTGTGTGCTTCCGTTGGTAAACTTTACCGTTCCCGAAAACTCCACTAGGTGACCGGATGATGAAGAAAAAAAATCTGTTCCAGTGTCCACATTAAGTCAGAAATAGTGACGTTACAGTTCGCGCATAATGGGTAATTTGCGTCGGGAAAACTTTTCTCTCTCTCTTTCTCTCTCGCTCTAACGCTACACTAATTGCATTCCGAGCCAAAACTCTAGAATATGTGGATGCAACGCGTGTATAGTGTGTTTCTAGAGCACAAAATGGTGGACGAAAAGTTTATCCTGGGGCAAAATTTGGGGATATTGAGGTGGTGGTGAAAATTATGATTTAACAAGCCACTGGGAAAACTAATAATGACATATTTGAGTGCTTTAAAACTTGGTACTAATTTGTTGTGCTGTCACATTTATGCGCCCGTATGTATGCTTTCTATGGTTTGTTTAATTTCATTTTAATTTTATTGCTTCACTTTCCGGTACTGGAGAAGGTCAAATCATCCATCTAAAATTCGCATGTATGAAAGCTGTACATAATAGAAGCAAACGCATAAATGATGTTGTCGGTTTGTATCATCATAAAAGTTGTACTGTTGAATTAGTCGAACGCGTTACAGGCAAAACCATTCTGCCACAGAAACCTTCCATTCAATGTTATCGTTGCGTGTATGTGCGTTTACTGTTGAAATTGTTACATGTTGAACCATTAAAACACGTCAATGTTAGACTTACACACTACCTGTGCAGCTGCAGCCAATGCCTACTAGCGAATACTTGTTGTTTAATGTTTAGCGTGTAAAGAATAACAGGACATGGCGAAATATGGGCTGTCGGACTGTGTCTGTGTCTGTGTTGTGTTTCTCTGTTTCGCTCTCGCCCGTGTACTCCGTTCACTATTGTTTGTTTGTTCTGTTTGTTTTGTTTCTCCCTCTCTTTTCTTCTTTCTCTCTGTCTCTCTTTCACTGTCGCTCTCCGTATTTATAACTCTACCACAAACGTTGTACCGTGCCAGCAAACCGATCAGCCTACCGTGCCATGTCAAAATTTGTTCCAGCATTTAATCCATAATTGGCAAATTCCATACTAACATTACGTAATAACATAATAAAAGATCCCGTTCCAGGTAAAGTCGATGAAAAGGCGACTCAGCTGCACGCGATCGCATCGCTGAAGGTGCTGCTGGACGCCACCAAGCCGCAACGGGGCGCAGCGACCTCGTCCGCGGCGAACCATGTTAAAATTAATCTAAAAGAAACCACCTTAGCTAGCGATCGTCCAAATGGAAATATAGATACAACAATTGATTCGGTAAGTAGCCAGGGTCGAGGGGTATGTGATTGGTGCAATTGCAGTGCTTTAGCTTTGCTCTGGACCGTTGTCGAAAGACAGCGTTTGAACGATTCCCACTGTAAATCTCACAATTTATAAACGATTAACAACCAATCAGCAATCTCATATCGTCGCTGTAGAGTAGATCCATTGCCAACCCGGAATTGAAAGCGTACGTTTCATGAGGAAACGTTACCCGTTCGTTCCAATTTTCCAAACCATCATCCTTTACGGTGATCGGCCTTCCATGGAAGTCGGTTTGCCTTCCAGGTAGATACAAACAAAAGAGCATAATCCTATCCCCTAACCGGGTGAGGGACTGGCAACATGTCCATGTCCAACGACAAAACGTCAGTCGCTCGCCGGTTGGTATTCATGCTGTCTCAACACGGCCAGGAAACTGACCAAGAACGAAACGCAAGCGAGTCCCGCACTGTTGGAACTGGAACTCGATTAGTCCGGAGGCCAATTTCAATTTCAACCCTCTTTCAACCGAGGGAATGCAACATTCCTGTGCCGGTCGGGTACTTGCCGTCCGCGCTGGTCAGTGAACATGCCAGCCAACACTGCTCGAGGACCGACCGGAATGCCGTCTATTTATAGCAGCACGAGCACAAACCGCAGAAACTGCGGCGAAGACGACTAAAGACCGGAACGGTTCGCTTTGCTCATGCCCAAGCAAAACGAGGACCTTTTTTATGGGGCACTTCTTCCATCCAGTTGGCCCGTTGCCCATCGGAATGAGCTGGTTTTGATTGACAACTATCTGACGACTCTTGCCGGCAGTTGGTTTGTGTGTGTGTGGCTGTGTGCGCTGGTTTCCATTTTGCAACGAACCGAATGCAAAACCTCCAAACGCGGACGAGTTCTCACCGAATCGCAAGCAACTGTTGCCCGTACGTCGTACGACTACCGGACGGGCTTTTCTGATGAATATTGCATGTAGCGTTTTGCTGCAAACGTGAGCACATGGAAATTGAAACGCATTTTTGCCATTTACCATTTTGCAAAATGCCCGTACCTAACGGGTGGGCCTTTAGGCTGGGGAATGGAAATATTTTATGCGCGAAAGATGGATAAACTGTGTCTAGTTTTGAATAAATGTTTGCACAAGCGCCGGTTCGATCGATTGGCAAAACTTGCATGATCTGCGGGTGGACCTTTTTTATTTTGATCTCGTAGGAAATGCTGCCTTCTTGTGGACGTGCTGGTGATGGTGATTATGATGATGATGGTGATGATATGGATAGTGTTCGGTGTCCGCTTCGGCGGCGATAAGTTTCAATAAAAGCACTGAACAAACTAGGCACATGAAAAAATTGGTTTCTAAAACAGCTTCGGTATTGAAAATGGAATTAGATTCAAGTGAAGAAATACGGTAACGGTGCACTTATGGTGTATGATAACGGCATTACCTCACACCATACACGTCACGCTGCTGTCATATAAATGTCACTTTCAATTAACATCTTTGCCATACGAGTATCCAAGGGGTTGGTTCCTTTGTTGAGAGTAAGCATTATTCTTTTTCATGCAAGTGTCCAAGAAGAGGTAGAATCGCACGATCGATAGGATAAATAACTTGATTGACAATCATATACTAAGAGTAAATTGACGTATAATTTCTGTCCAATACATTTCACCACTAACTACTAGACCGATGGTGCAGCGTAATACTGTTAGAGGGCGCTATCATAAAATCAGCATGAAGTATATATCATATTTTATATAATGGATGTTCGTAATTTCAATGTTTTGAAGGATTAAACTGATTTTTAACTGATGAAGTCTTTATATGCATTATTTGTAGGGCTCCATTTCAATAAGTTATATTCATACCTAAATCATTTCCTTAGATGAGAATTTCTTAACCCAGAAGAACTCTGATTAACTGATGAAGTCTTTATATGCATTATTTGTAGGGCTCCATTTCAATAAGTATTATTCATAATTAACTAATTTCCTTAGCTGAATTTAGAATTTCATAACCCACGAGAACTAAGGATGCCCTCTAGAAAGATCTCTCGTACACATACGTATACAATTATGGCAATTATTTGCATACTTTTAGGAGCCATTGAGCTAGACACAATACAGAGCTTATTTTCTGAAAGTACGCAAAGGTTTAGCAGGAAAAAATTCTAACACCACATCTAATAGCACTTGTAACACTCCATACTGTTCATGCATTATTGACTGCTCCTTTCCGCTCACGCAAGTATGATCGACAAACATTTGCCAATGGCACATTCTTGCCTTGTTCTTGCTTGCCATCATTCTTGTTGGCACCGATTTTTTTCATTATTTAAAACGGGCAGAAACGAGCAGAGCCAGGTCTACCTCATCCGTCAACAATTCGCAGACGAACGTTATAAGATATTTACTTTCAAGTGTCTGTGATGGTCACAGCGGCAAATCGTTTCCGTAAATTGATTTTGAGACAACTTTACCCATTCGAACCATCAACAGAGCATGAATCAACCGGGTGCACAATGTTCACTTTGGCAATCGGCCAACCTGCAGCAAAGCTCTCCAACCAGTCCAGTAGTTCATTTTGGCGCTGGTTGCCACACAGCTCGGTGCTGTCTTGCTTTTGCAAATACTTTCAAAAACCCGAATGGTACCGTTTGGCCGAATCATTTGTCTAACGCAAACACAATGCGATGAGGTTTCCTTCTTGCACGGGAAGACATATAGCGACTCTCTCTCTCTCTCTCCCTCCCTCTCTCTCTCGCGCTCTCTCTCTCTCTCTCTCTCTCTGTTTGCACGTGTTTGTAGGGTTCCATTTGTTTGTGAGGATGTACCGTATCTTCCTCGCCAGCAGGAAAATCCTTTTCAGTTATCTTTTTTTCAAGCACAAGGGATTCAAAAAAGCATTGGCCGCTTGTTATCTTTGAAATTTCCATCATCATATGTACGTGCTTGGTACGAGCAAGTCACTGAGTATCCACTCGCCAAAAATCTGCTAATCGAGTGTCGGATGTCCACGAAACTGACGGCACAAAACCGTTTGCAGGCGGGTTGGGATGAGATTTGAATGGAGAGATATGCAAATTCCATTCTAGGGTTTCTTGCTATGCAAAAACCGGTCCCAAACCAACCGTATCGATAAAGCTCGAAAGCGCGCCAGGACCCAATGGAACTGCCGGAGTTAGGACGAGGTGATGAGTTGAACGCTTTCACTTCCTATCTAGATACAGCTTCATGTTGGATGATTATTGATATGATTTTCTCATCATAGTACTCGTTTACACACACGCGCGCGCTACGATGACTTCCATGCTGCCCGTCCACTGTTCCATACTTGCTTAGCTGCTATCTGATTCGGGTCCTTTTTTTGACTCCTCCCAATTTAACAAACCTTAAACAGTGAATCAGCAAACGTCAGCACAAAGAGGGCTGTTATTTGCTACAGTCAACCACTCGCAACACACCCGCACCGTACGTATCAGTATTTCCTTATCGAGAGAGAAAAAACAATGCCGATCGTAAACGTTAAGGAAGGTTGACGCACGGGGCCATGAGTTCTTGTAAATAGACTTCACGAAAAAAAAACCCCGGAAACACGATCTGTTCTCCTATCTATGGGGTCGATTTGGGAAACAAATGTAATGCGCTTTCGAAAGGGGCGTACGAAGAAATTTCCTTTTTTTCCACGAAACGCTAAGTGTCCTTGCGAGCGATAGTGCGCACGATAAGCATAAGCAAATGTTTGGCGAAACCAGTACACAAGATTCGGGTGAAACACGACCTCACTGTTTCCCATCGATCGGTAAAGATGTGCGGCTCTTGACGAATTTATTTACAGCAACGGTACCGTGGAGGGACAGAGATGGTGGACACTTCTGGCATGCGACACAGTGTGTTGAGTGTCGATAATTGATGGCAATTTGCTATTTTTGAATGTAAGCACAATGTGAAAGTATGGAGAAAATCGGTCAATACACATGAACAACGTGTGTAGGAAAAGGAAACCATTAAGGATCAGCCTTATCCCGTTTTAGTATCACCCGAACGCACTGTTTGGTGTCGGTTAACTGAGCTGAGAAGGTAAATGAACCCTGGCGGATGAATAATAATCACTACCCAGAAGCGTGGAGTCCCCAGAAGAAACACGGTATTCGGTAGCTACTATTTTCATCCCTTGGGAAGCTTTTAAGGATGAACGAATAGCAAGAGAGAGCGAAAGAGAGAAAAAAAGCTGATGGTAGTAAAATCACGTGGGCATGAAATAAATCCATTAACCCATTTTCTGCTCTGGAATGAGGACGTTCAACCGTGGAAGTTGTTTGTGTCAGCCAGTCGTGACGTGAGCAGAGCCCATAAACATTACTGTAAGACTTACTCAATTAGCTCTCTGCTACATTAAAAACATACCCAATGAAACAATGGTAAAGATAGCGATTGGGAAGATCAGTACAAAAAAAAAGCCAGTTCATACGCTAATTTCCTCTCTTCCAATAAAACAATCCAACAAAACACGGTCTCTTGAACATTCCGATTCATGTGCTGCTCTCCTGAATTACATCTTCCGCCCCACGTCTCCTACCAAGGTTGCCCGCATTCCGGGAAACCGGGAGTAAAAAGGTCACCCGAGTGAACTTTTTTCAAGGGCAAAGCTCCTAGCTCGGCAACGAAGAAGAAGCTTTCGAGCTTCCTGTTAATCGCCTTCCTCTTTTCTCCTACAGAGCGTCCTTATTCGATGCCTCTGTAAAAGTGACACACAAATGTCCTCCCGGGTTGCGATAGTAACGCATGGGATGATGTGTTTCTTTTTTTTTGTATAAGAAAGCGGAAAATCCATCCCTCGTGTGTTTATGGGTGCTGGGTACGATGTATTTTTAATGTGAGCTTTTACGCATTTTCTTCCGATTACAGAAGTGTGAGCTTGAGAGGCGCCATTTCGAACGCTGTTAGAAGGTTAATAAATAAAGATGTTGATTAACCTACGCAAAGTAGCTCAGGATTCTGGGATGCTCTATCATAGCTGGAAAAAAAGTTTATTTTGGAAAGTTATTTAAAGCCGAAACTAAAGCAAGCTACTAACGAAACTACCCGGTTTTTCTTCACCGTTTTGTAGATAGTAACAATATAACGGTGAAACTTACTTCCATTTTGCAGGGTAACGAATTAGAAGAGGAACCACCAGAAGCACTGAGCATGTCGTGGCCAAAGGGTGCTAGGAAACGAATAACCTACCTACTAGTAGCTCCAATTATCTTTCCCCTGTACCTAACACTTCCCGACACCAGGACACCGAGGGGCAAGAAATTCTTCCCCGTCACATTCATCGGATCGATCGTGTGGATAGCCGCCTACTCGTATCTGATGGTGTGGTGGGCCACCGTAGTCGGCGATACCTCGAAAATACCGGCCGAGGTAAGTGTCCCAATCCCGTATCCTGGTCACGGCACCAAAGCCGCTTCGCTTTTCTAGTAGCCGCTAACGATCATTGAATGTTCCGTTTACAGGTGATGGGACTGACATTTTTAGCAGCAGGTACCTCAATTCCTGATCTGATCACATCTGTGATTGTGGCACGCAAAGGCTTCGGCGATATGGCGGTATCTAGCTCCGTCGGCAGTAACATCTTCGACGTAACGGTCGGGTAAGTAAAGGACGGGACGATGGCCCACGGCCCCGGACATTGGTTTAGTAATTGATAGCTAATATACTAAAGCGAACTCGTATTCCTGTTCCAATTGCAGCCTTCCAATTCCGTGGCTAATGTACGGAATCATCTACGGCCAGCCGGTGGAGGTGAACTCCGTCGGTATGGTGTGTTCGATCACGATCCTGTTCTTAATGTTACTGTTCGTCGTCATGTCGATAGCTTGCTTCCGCTGGCGAATGAACAAAGGCCTGGGCTTCACCATGTTTTTGCTGTACTTCGCGTTCGTTGCTGTGTCGCTTATGTTCGAGTACGACGTGCTAATATGTCCGTTCTAAGGCGCTCGTAGCTCCTCCAAAAACAAAACCATGCAACTATATGCAGTAAAGCAAGCTCGTAAAGCAATCGTTACAATAAATACGCTGATGGTGGTGCATGGGACAATCCAAACCACACACATACACACAAAAACCGTTATACATTCATACAAAAACACACACACTCACATATACACAAAACACGTGGTGATGGAGTAGTCCAACAGGTTGCCCGCATCGCTTCAACTTCCGCTCTGTATGCGCATAAGAACCGCGTTTTAGTATCTTAGTGCACTAAGAAGCGTAAGTCGGCTAGATACGTCATCCAATGACACGGTAAGCATCTTTAGAAGGTGAGAAATGAGATGGGCCCGACAAAACCGAACAGTGTAGGAAGAGATTGTGTAGAAGCTACAGTGATACAGCATAACAAACAAACAAAAAGGCTTAGCGAATAAGTAACCATACAAAAAACCAACCATTTTAATCTTAGCCCGCATTTGGGTAACCCGGGTTTTCAAAACATCAGACAAACGAAAAAGCGCAATGAAACGAATAAGTCGAAGGTAGTCAACTAATGCATGACCACTAAGTAGTGTGTTGAGAGCAGAGCATCCCGGCCAATGAGTGGCAAACTGTATTGAGTGCGAAACAAAAGTGAACAACCAAATCAACTCACAAACGAACAAAAAAAAAACATCTAAACCAAATCTATTAAACAAACGAAACATCTTTCATTTAAGACTTTTAACTCCTGTTCTATATTCGCATCTATAGTATTGAATCTATAAGAATCAAAAAAACCAACGTGTATGAAAAATCATTAAACACAAACAACAAACACAAAACACACGAACATTTTAAAATATAACCAAAAACGCAAAAACAAAAATCTAATGGGTAACAATGATAAATCCCTGTATTTCAAATGAAATTAAACTAAAGCAAAACAAAGGAATGCATAACCAACAAACACAAAACAAAAAAACACTAGATAATGTGTGTCCTACCCCAGCGCATGGGTACAGCAGGAGGTGGTGGTGGAAGCGGTAGATTACGAAGCGAAAATTTCAAACCAAACGAACTTGAAATTTACCTTTAAACATACAAACAAACCGTATTTACCACAAAAGTAAGAAAACAAAAAACTAAACAAACGGAGCTAACTTCTTCTATTCTCTGTAGGTCACTTTCTACGGTTTAGCAAGGATACAAGCCAGCATCTCTAGATTTTAATCCACGTTTAAATGATCAATTTCTTAAAGCTCATCACTCATGGAACTCATCATTGCGGAAGGAGTGGGCTAAAAAACCATTAAAAACAACAACAAGAAACATACTTACCCGATCTAGAGCTACTAAAGCGAATGCATACAATCCATCAAAACCTTATCCTTAATGCACAAATGCAAACATGAATCCATACTGGTTCACACTAGGGTCTTACATTTAACAAAATCACGAAATTCCGGGACGAAACGATCGCTTCACAAAACGGGGATCGCACTTTAGCATCGATCGCGTGGGCTGCGAAAGCGAACGCAACATTTATATTACGAATATTGAGGGTTTAACGATCCTCCCCTCCCTAAAGCCATTGAGAGCATTGTTATTTCACTTAGACTATGAATCTACTACCTTCCTACTACTATTTACCACTACTACTACAACTACTATTTACCACTATTCTAAGTACCACAGCCCTACGCGTGCACCCCTTTCTCTTTCTATCGTAGACGCGAACTAGAAATGCGAAACAAATACATCCAAGCACTACATACACCCACCCGCAAACACACCCAAACACAGAATCCTTTGCCCTTCTTCGGCATTAGCTTTGTTTTCTGAGGAAAGCTCCCACATACCGAAAGCTCCGGGTAAATAATACTTTCTCGAGCGAACCAACTAGATGCGCTTTAGATTTTTACTTACACTACGGGAGTATACTAAAACCAATAGAAATTACAATCAACCAACATAATCAGCCTAGCGATAAAAAACGAACAAAACCAAATTGATGAACTCATCTTTAACACGGCGCTACTAACATCCCCTTAATAGTATCCTAGCGACAATTTACAACTTACTAGTACTACCCCATAGCAACAAACCTGCATTTCTTCACTAAATATACCACGCGTCTTGAATCGTTCGGTTGATTTTTAAACCCCTCTGCATTACTAAGAAATAGGCCGCTATGTTTTAGTGCGAGAGCGGTGTGACAGCTGTCACATATGCCATTCCGAAATGGTATGCGTTAACAGAAGGATGTTTATAACCAGTTGTAAGCAACTTCAGATCGAGTTTTAGACGAGAAACATAAAAACACACGTCACGTGGTTGACTTTGGGTAGAGTTTTGTAGTTGTCAAGTTTCACCGAACAGCATCGTCGAGTGGATTCCATGCATCAAACGCTAGCAGAGGCAGAAGCTATCGGTATCGGATCATCGAACAGAAACCATCACCGGACCGGAGGATCGGGTAGGCAGACAACACTGCAACTTGGTAAAAAGGTAAATCTGGTCGGGTAACGATCGTTTTGCACCGTGTGTGTGTGTGTTTGTGTGTTGGATTGAAGAGCACGTGTATTCTAAGCCCTTTTTGCTGTGTGCTTTAATGTGATATGAAGTGAAGCACCATATTTGTTGAAAGTTCACCCTTTTCGATCGCATGTTCCATTTAATCAGAACATGTGAAGATTGTTTCTAATTAATTTTGATAGCTCTTGTGAATGACAGGTGCTACTAACCGCTTTCCCAGTATGTGGCCCTATGGGAAATCTCTTTCAACGACATTCGACTAAATTTAAAACGATGGGACACTTGCAGTTAATGCAGAGGACGCATTTACCATCGTGGTACGTGTTTTTAACATAAAACATCCCTTAAACAGACAAATGAAGCATCAAATAATGGCATGTAAATTGAACGAGAGAGAACCGAGCAGTAGGAAAGGAAGCTTTCAGCTTTCAGCTACTTAACCATCGTCGACACCATCTTCATCATCCTACCAACATGCGCTCTTTCGTCAAGCTTTTTTGAGGAGCAGCAGCGAAAACCAATAGATTTAAAAAATGGAAGAAACTAAACCAAATATTATACCCCCTCCCACTAAACCGTTCACCCGTGACCGAGCGGGTCGCACGGTTTTCAGCGAAGGACATACTAAATAATAATAAAAAAAAACAAAAGAAAAAAACAAAGATAATAAAATGAAATGTTAACAAATTTTTGAAAGGTTTTCTTGTTTTATTTTGTATTATTAACGAAGGCAGAAGAAGAGACAGAAACAGGGGGATGCAAAAAAAGAGGTTGGATGAGGCAGTACGAGAGATAAAAAGAGGGGAAGAGAGTAGTAAATAAATTGTTAAGAAAATCATGCAGCTAAATATGATGCAATAGGAGATAGGGTTGGTAAAAAGGGAATGAACCACACACAAACGCAGTTCGCAACGCGTGTTGGAGTGCAATAATTGTCAACGTCCGGTTTTTAGACAAATCAGGCCACCAAACATACAGAATGACGTTAAGCAAACCATAACATCGAATTACGAGTACATTTCGTTATCAATAAAACAGTTTAGACGGATGTGAACAAAGAGCATATTATAATTGCAAATATCATGCACTAATCGGCGCCCAAAAGCATAAAATCTAGCTTCAACAGTTCTGATTTGATTCTTCTTCCCGCGGATTTTACTATCCTAACTCCAGTTCCGGTTCCGGAAAAAATAGGTTTGCGTTCCGGAGTTAAAAAATACGGTCAATTGCTAGGCTATTTCAAACGTTATTGGCGACACATTTGCTGCATCATTTGAACGCCATTAGTTTTGCATATGGATGGGCTTGGGCGCAAAAACAAAAACAAAATACTAAAGTTTGAATCTTACAGAAGGCAGGAAAAACAAATTGAATAAAAAAAAAAAGAAATCGTACATATCTGTTGAGACGTGTATGCTGTTGTTGTTAATGTTACGTTTTTGTTTTTCAGCATTCCACGTCTTCAATACGAGCACAATGCGGTAGATAAGAAAAAAAAAATGAAGCAATGGCCTTGGTGCGCTTTCATGTTCAGGGTTTTAGGGGTGAAATGAACAAACCTGCAGCAGCAACAACAAAACAAAATGATTCACGTTTTATCATTCCGCAGTTACATTCGGTTAAAGGCTCTCTTCAAAACGCTACTTGCAGTGATTGTTCTATCGCGGAAAAGCTGTTGATGAATGGAAGCAAATGAATGTAGCTAATGCACTCATGTGAGACAAAATAAAAACTACAAACTTTGCATAACAAACAAGAAAAGCACAATATAATGCATGTGAAAACGGTTCGGATTGGTTAGAAGAACTTATAAAGCTAAGCAAAGATACGAAGAACGAAAAGAGTAACGTAACAAAAAAGTTGAACAGTTACGAATGAATAATGAAAGAGAAAGAACAAAATTGTCTGCTAAAAGCAGAACAAAAAAAAAACAAAACAATTGACAGTAGTAAACAGAAAACGAGCAAACAGCATAATTTAAGAAGATAAGACAAAGAAACAACAACAACAACAAAACAAACAAAACAATTGTTATTCACGTTACACAATTTGCTAATTATTAGTAGGCATTAATATGGTTACAAATGTAAATAAACTGCACAATTGCGCAAATAAACAAAACAGAAATGAGGGTGGACAAAACCAGGCAATGGAGGGGAAGGAAAATCCTCTCGCACCATTACCAACCAATAAAAGAAGCTAAGCGTAGACTGTAGTTTAGTAAGAAAAAACCAAAAATAACACATGTTAGCAAGGATGGAAAGCGGATCGGGAAGGGAAGGAAGGGGAAGTGGGGGAAGAAACGAGGCAAAGGTTTGGCGTCCACAGGCAAACGAACGAAGAACAAACAAAACTGGTGGCTTACAGCTGTAGGAGGGCTGCAGGCTGCACTAAGGCCACCCGGTCACCCGGCCATCGACTTCCAAGCATTTGTGCTGAAGTGCGTGGTGGTGTTGATTTTTACCCGTCCAATTACAGCAAAAACAAAAGAGGTGTTACACGGTGGAGGAGTTTTTTTGCAATTTAAAATTTGAAGTGTATGTATTATTGTGTGTGCGTGTGTGTGAACGTGTGTGCGGAGTGACCCAGTGGTCGAATAAAAACCAAAACTAATAAGGAAGGAGAGACATTAGCGGATGGCACATTGGACGAAGCCATCCCACGGCATCCCGAAGAACCGAACACTCTCTCCGTTTACTTTCGCGGGTCGGTTACTCATGAAGGCCCCAGTCTCGTGTACTAAACGTCTACTGTGCTACTACTTTTCTTCCACTACCGTTTTCAAGCGATCTTGTGAACTTTCCCCGCAAATTTCTACCTTTGAAGCTTGCACAAACAGCAGCAGACACACTTGGAATGACTAACATTGTGCCCTTCAAATGCCACAATTGCCCTCTGAAGCGTTCCGACCCCCGTTTCCGGCACGACTCGTGATAGGGAAGGCCTCTACCCCACGTTTATCCTTCGCTCCTGATGGGTGGCCCCTCCCGAATGGGTTTTGGCGATGGAAATATACATATATAAATATAAATAAAAATACGCAAAAAAGAACAAAAAACGTAGTCAATTTGTATCATACTTTCGTTTCACGGGCGCGTGAACGTTTCCCAATTCCGCGCTGCTTTTCGATGGTTCTAGGTTTTCCAACGAGTTTTCCGCATTTGCAAACAAAAAAAAACATTGTGCAAACGTTAAATATACATTACTATATGGCACAACACAACAAAAGGCAGACGAGTAAAGCAAACTGACAAAACATACACGAAAAATAGCAGAATTTCATTGCCTACTCTAAAAGAAAACCCCCCTTCATACTCTATACACAAGTGTGCTCTTGTTTGCATTAGAAATAAAACATAGCGGGAAGAGATAAGGGCGAGCGTTAGAGCAGGGCAAGCAAGAAAGCTACGCAGACGGAGGGAATAACTATAGCAAAAAGCCATTTTTGCAGCAGTACTTTTAAAAACATTTGCCGATAAAGGAAACTAGGATATGCTAAGGCGTATTGGTTGGGCTTTTTTATTCGTTTTTTCATTACCTATGAAGTGCAAAACCCCCCTCCCCAAACGTAAATATATAAAACGAAAAACAAATCAATCACACACAGACATCAACACAAACATACACAGAAAAAAAACATATACGTTGCAGTTAGTGTAGTATAGAGCAAAGTAAAGTAATGTTAAATAAAGCAGAACAAAACAAAACATGAAATGGAAAAAAAACGACAGAAGAAACCGAAGAAATAGAAAAAAAGAAGAAAATACAAGAATCAATAACAAGTTTTTGTCGCAAACAAATCATAACATTATAAAAAAAATGATATACGCTTGAAGGATGCCCAACCGCTATATGCCCTGTGCGGTTGGGTTCATTCTGTAAACCTAAAAACAAACGATAGAAAAAAAAAACAAAAAAAGAATGCATAACTAAAGGTCAAAGCGAACGCAAAGAGAAAAAACAAACAAACATAAAACCAAACAACAAACAAAACAAAACATATAACATCACGTAGCAAGTAAGCAACAAGGTAAATGTTAATCCTTATGGGTTAAGCAAAGGAGCATGGAAGGAAAAACAAACAAGCAAACAAGCACAAACTAAAGCGAGAGGAAAACACAAAGAAGGAAAGGAAAACAATGAACAGGTACACGGAACACTCTGGTTAAATGGTTGAATGACAATGAAGCGTTGTAAAGCTCATCAATTACCAATTGTTTGCACTGACCGGGGCTGCATCCGCAAAGCATGTGTGTGTTGGTTCGGTACCGTGTTGTTTCTATTGCTTTGTTTTACACAAGTGAGCAGCCCGGTCTGCTTTAGCGCTGTCGAAGCAAAAACAGAAACGAAAATAACGTTGTGTTCCTGTGTCTATGATGAATATGAAGAAGCGAAACTTGATGAGGGCGAGGAGATGGGGAGGGGAGGGGGGGAGGATGAGGAAAATATTGTTCCCTTCCAACGCTAAGAAGACACTTTTTCCCCCCGAATTTCTTGTGCCGTTAGCGTTGAAACAATGCCGGGAGTATATCTAGTTTGCTGCCATTTATTCTATTCCGAATTGTATTGTTCGTTATCCTGTTGAATGTGCTAGCCGAGACGACAAGTAATGATGCACGAGGCAAGTTTGAAGTTTGTTTATGCCATGCCGTTTACATTCGTGCATTGTTTCGGGTGTAACATTTCGTTACAAAAAGTGCAAACAACAGAGAAAGAAAACCACTACCATTTAAAAACTAACGTTAAGGTGTTGGAAATTAAGCTAAGCTAAATAGAACAAAAACAAAGTGAGTAAAGCAAAACATGTAAACCAACACAAACACATTA
Organism: Anopheles marshallii; assembly: GCF_943734725.1. NCBI lineage: Eukaryota > Metazoa > Arthropoda > Insecta > Diptera > Culicidae > Anopheles > Anopheles marshallii. The sequence continues at coordinate 30,718,987 of NC_071327.1, forward strand.
AAAACAACACGCTGACTGTAATTGGTTCCGTTTACAAGTGTAAATGAGGGGGGAAGAATATGGCTGACAGGCAGAACAGTAACAGGAGAGAGATAAAAAAGAGATGCAGAGGAAGGACCCGCAAGGTTAGACAACAGGTTAATACAATGGCCGAAAGCAAGAACTCCCCCGAACTGGAAATATTGTTGGATTGATTTATTTGTAGCAATTTTTTTAAACGCAACAAACACAGAACGAAACAACATTGTAAAACAGCAAAACCACGTCACCATATTTCAGATGTGATATTTTGGTTCTTGTTTTTGGACGATGTTAGGGTCCCCCTAGGGCCTAACTTCTGCCACCCTGGTGGGTGTGTGTGAGGTTAGCGGCCAGAATGCCCGACCCGAATTGAAATACATAGATGTTGATTGTTACTTTCGTCTCCCGCACAACTCATTGTGCAACATTGCGTTTAGTTGTGTGAAGTTTCGGTTTACTGCAACGGAGGGAAAACCAATTGAATGGGGGAAATTGAAACTGAGCTCCAATGTTTAACTAAAGATGGCAGCACATGAGGTAGATGAGTTGCAGGCGCCGCAAACACTGTTTACTGTTCACGTTACTCGAAATGCCTCAACAGGGGAAATAAGCGGAAAAGTTACACACTTGCACGTAATTTGTTATGTACAGTTCATTTTGTGTCCTATTGAATGTATTATTGCATAGGAGATCTATCGCTTTCGATAAGCAAAACGTGTTGTGTATGTGTGGCGGTGCAGGTTCGGTGGATGTACTACTTGCCGGTCGCCTGTCACCTTAGTAACTTCAAATGGTTTAGACGACGAGCTGAAGAAACCGAGTCGAGACAGAACCTATTCGCGATTGGAGGTTTTTTTTAACACATACCACAAATGCACCAGATCGTATAAGATATTCCGGTAAGGTTTAGCTAGGCCTCCGTCAGCAGACCCCAAAAACACGCGTACTGTTACTAAGAGAGAGAACTTGAGTAAGAAGTTATTGAGCAGTTATGTAAAGACAAGCTACACAGAGTTCCACGGTGGGAGTGTTCAGATAAAACTGGCGCGACAGCAAACATGAGATAAAGACATACAAGACAGAGAGAGAGAGAGAGAGAGAGAGAGAGAGAGAGAGAGAGAGAGGGAAAGAGAGAGAGAGGAGGAATACAACCAAACGCTTTTAGACTTCCAAGTTTACCATGAACAATGTTCTTCAAACATAACACACATTTAAGAAGAAAACAAGACCATACACACACATACGACAACAACACATACAAAATGCAAAATTAAAATAAAAATAAAGCTGCTAAACCCATACCTTTAGATAAGTTGTTCATTGGCAGTTCCAATATGGCCGACGGAAGGTGAAGGAGGTAGTAATTTAGTCGTTTTTTGCCGTCAGTTTGCCGAAAAACAGGCAGCAAGAGGGAAAACTTTTGGGACCGACCGAAAAGCGTTGGCCTGACAGGTAAAGCTAAGATGTTGAATCACTCTGATTTGTAGATATTGTAGCACAATGAGCCGCGAATGTTGTCCTGAGTTTGCACGCGCGCGTGTGTGTGTGTGTATGTGTATGCGTGTGTTGTCGAAATGTCCCCCGTCAAAACGCCGAAGACTCCGTTTGTGTTGCATTTCTTGCGCTCGTCAAAGCCTAGTCTAGACGCTTCGTTGCCATCGAGTTCGTTGTTGAAGTTTGTCCATCAAATTCGGTTAGTTATTGCCCTCCTTGAACAATTGAACGCCATTCAATCATGCTCGGTTACGTATTAAAAAAAAACAACAAAGCAATAAGTAAAGTATAACAGATAGTTAATAAATAGTGCAACACACCAGGATAGCGATGATAGCAGTGTGTACCCGACAAATGGCGGAACAGCAAACTAATCTATTGCTCTTAATAAAACAAAAACGAAACAGTAGCGATTCAATTTTTTAAACAATATAAAACCAAACTCATGTAGCAAAAGAAAACATACCAAATGCATATAGACAAACACACAGGGCGCCGGTTAGAATGGGCGTCGTGGATAAGGTTTGAAGTAATTTAATCGTAATCGGTCTAGGAATGCCTCTTTAGAGCGTGAGTTTTCACCTACAATCGATGGCATAAGGGTGTCTTTTGTTTATTTATTTCATTTGTTATTGGAAGCAAGTTCCAAGATAAATTAAAATTACCATATTTTTAGCAGTGGATAATATCAAACTAATGAGGTTCAAAATCATATACCATGATTGAAAAGTTTTTAAGTTCTCACTTGTCTAACCACACTTACGTTTATTTACATCCTTTATCCCAATTTAACCTCAACGATGCGAACCGAGACAAAAAATGCATAACGATCGGAGCTAATGCGGTTTTGAATTCGCCACAACAAGAGAGATAGAACGAGCATGAGCAGCAAACCAATTGCAAGTTGTAGTAAACATTTGAGCTGTATGTATAAATTTTTAAAAAATTACACAACACAAAATCTAAACTAGGAACGCGATCACGTTTTGCGTAGCTACCGAAAACGGCCATTGAGTGGAGTTAAGCAGTAATTGAACGGAAGGCACGAAAGCTACCACGGAAAGGACATGAAACATACACACACACACTTTCCTACGCAGAAACACACTCACACACATACACGTACATGGCACACGAGATCAAATAAAAGCAGTGTGAAGGAAGGTGGGAAACAAGTTAAGTATCGGAAGTGAAGATAGCAGAGTTATATACTGAAGTAATTAATTGTTGACAAATGGGATCTTCAGGCGTAGTATGTTGCGTTTGCTGTCGCGTTTTTAAATATAATAAGAATGAAAAAGAAACACCCAAAAAAACACATAAGACAGAACAAAACTGAATAAACAAAGAGAAAAAAAAACGGAGGAAAAAAGAAAATCAATGAAATAATGCGACATAAATAACAATGAAGAAACAAAACCTTTTTTGTTAACTATTATACATATATAGATTTGATTTTATATATATACCTATATATCATTCTCATTACAAAGCATATATAGAATAAAAATAAACTGATTCTAAAGGAAATGCACGAAGCTTTTACTCCTTTCGTGTAATTCGGAAAGAAATGAAATCCGTTCATCCGTTAACAAGCAACCAATCATTAGACAAGGGTATGTATTTATGGAAGGCATGAGAGGTTTATGTTAGTACACCATAAATTGTTTTACCCTGTTACTGCAAGGAATGAAAATTTAATCAATAAACTTCATAATTTTTGGTTAAACGTATTAATAATAGTAGTAAAAGAACATGAAACGCTGCATTAGCGCTTCACAAAGTCTGTATAAACGCTGCAATACCTTTGCATGATTGTTCTGGGAGCACTGCTTTGGAGCTGCAGGAGAGCTGAATGAGCACGACATTAGCGTTTCAGGAAGGATGCAACAACGCTCCAGACTGAAGCGCGAAGCCTCTAGGATTGGATTGCTGATCAATGCGACGAAGACAAAGTACCTGCTTGCCGGAGGCTCTGACCGTACTAGGGCCATGCTGGGAAGCAGCGTATCGGTCGACGGCGATGATCTCGAGGTAGTAGAGGAGTTCTGCTACCTCGGTACGATCATAACTTCGGACAACAACGTAAGCAGCGAAATCCGAAGGCGCATTGTTCAGGGGAATCGTGCCTACTACGGGCTCCACAAACTCCTACGATCCAGAAACCTTCTCCTGCGCACGAAATGCACAATATACCGTACATTGATACGGCCGGCTGTCCTCTATGGTCATGAGTCTTGGACCATGCTCACAGAGGATGCCAATGCACTCGGTGTTTTCGAACGCCGTGTGCTAAGGACGATCTTTGGCGGTATCTTGGAGCACGACGGGTGGAGGAGGAGAATGAACCACGAGCTTGCTGAGCTGTTTGGGGGACCTGACATCCTCACGGTGGCGAAGGCCGGAAGGATACGCTGGTTGGGGCACGTCATGAGGATGCCGGACTCGTGCCCCACCAAAAAGGTCCTCGTCGGCGACCCGTTCGGCACGAGACGCAGAGGAGCGCAGCGAGCCCGTTGGCTGGATCAGGTGGAGCAGAACCTATCGGAGATCGGGTGCAGCAGAGGATGGAGAGCGGCAGCCCTGGATCGAGTTTCCTGGAAACGTATTGGTGACCAGGCCATGTCAGCACGACGTGCTCAACAATAAGAGCGGGCCAAAGAAGAAGCAACAACGCTCCACGGTTTATTTTATACCTAAATCTAACTTCGTCCTTCTCATACGGATGAAGGGGCTTTGGTAGGCCATCAGCACAAGTGTTGTAAACCGACATTATTTTAAGGCACCAAATTTTAAACTACACAGTCACTCACTGTGCTAAATGTTTCGCTATTTTTTCCACCAGATGGCGCAGAAAACGAAATTGACAACATTTGAGTTAAAATGTAAACAAACGAATTTTAACTCACTCATCACCAGAAAGAAATCTACGATTAGCTTGGATATGGAAAGAAACGACGTAATTATACATTTAATTTGCATCTCATGAAAATTTGCATTCAAAGACATTTTGCTTTTTTTTCCTCACCAAATTCAATCCAGTTTCGACAGAAACTGACGCCGAAAATGTGGAAGCGCGAGGAAGTGCTCATGTTGCTCGATATCTACGAAGCAACATTTCTGCAATCAAGCAATGAAAGTGAGGACGAGCTATGGAACACCGTGTCGCTAAAGCTGAACGAACAGGAAATCCAAGCGTCTCCAGCGCACTGTAAAAGCAAATGGAATTTACTGTACAAGGCGTACATGGCCAATCCCGACAGTCAGGGTGCTTTCTTCAAGAAAGTGAAGCAAATAGTGGAAGTTTTTGCGAAAATGGAAGCAATCGATGAAATAGAAGAAGCAGAACTGTTTAAGGAAGAAAGACTTGATGCTGTTAGTGAGGAAGAGGTTGAAAATTCGGAAGCCCCACAAATAAACTCCGATTCTTTTACGGTGGAAAGAGTCACAGAATCACCGACCATCACTGAAACTGTGGGTGTCCACACGTTAATCGAAAAGTTATGTCGCAAGATCGATGCCCTTACCGAGATACAGTGCCGACAAGAAGTACAATTAGAAGAGGTTTACAAAATGCAAAGAGCTAATCAAAATCATTTATTGGAAATCAAGAAACATCTAAATATACTTTAAGATAAGATAAACGTAAAACTAATGTTAACATCACATCTGCTCATACGGTTCGTCCTTGAAGTAAAGCGAGTTACCATCAGACTGGTAAATGACCTCCGTATCGCCAATGACATTCGGAAGTACTTGAGCTGATGAAGAATCTATTAAATGGAAGGAATGGGGATAAGAAACTTTTTACCAATTGATATTAGCACAACTACCTACCCGATCCTTGCCGACTAGACTCTCCCGCTTGCATAGGATCGTGGGATTCATCCGAATGCTGACGCTCGGATATCATGTTCTAGAATGAGGAGATAAAGAGAAACGTATAAGTAAGAAACACTCGGTAGGATAATAAACGTTCACGTCAGGTCGGTTTCGATACTTGCTTCCTTGTACTTGCTCAGGTAAAGCTTCAGCGGCTCAATATAGTTTTCAAAACCTAGCGCATACATGGCACAAAGAATGTCCTCTCCGTTAATGGTTTTTCGCTTTTCCATGTGGCACCGATCGCTCGCCTCGGATGTAATGAACGATATAAACTCGGATACACATTCCTGGATACATTCGCGTGCTTCTTTGGCAATTTTCCCATTGGATGGAACGGATTTCTTCATGATTTTGGTAATGTTTGCAATGGGAAGGAAGCGGTCTTGTTCTCGTAGCGGAGTTCCAACCTTCAGCAGTTGTTCACCACCGGAATCATCCGAATGGCTACCGTCTGCAAGAATGAAGAAGATAACGTTGTTAGTTTAGAGCAAGTCATCCCATATCTAAGATTTGTCTTACCCATGTCGTCTTGCATTTTGTGGATAATTTATTAAAATTACAGCAGGAAGCAATTCGAAATCCTATGCAGGCAACTTCTTCCCAGAATATGTGCGACGCTGTTTATATCGAATATCAAAACAAAGCCTTCAACAACACAACTTTGACGGCAAAAACGATAAGATGCACACCGTTGGCTGTGGACGATTGTTGGTACCGGCGACGATGAAAACGTTCTTCTCGTTTCTTTACTTTAGAACCAGATTTCACAATGTTGAGGAAGTTTCCGTCCGCATTAATTTATCACCGTTCCTAAGGTCCAGGACGTATTTTTTATTATACCTATTGGTTTTTCTAAGTTTGCGCGAACCCTACACTTATCGCAGTTTCATATACGCTTGAAGTTTTGAACCGTGTTTAATAAACTCCGGAAAACAATGACAGCGAATGGAACCAACACATGCACGGAACTAACCTCCGACCGTATGACAGACTCATCATTTGCAAAACAAGTAGAAAAGAACGAGGAAACGCAGAAGGATAGAAAAACCCGCGTGGAATGGCGTCCGTCGAAACAAAACCAAAATCGGTTGAACCAGCAGCGGAAGATGTGGATGAAAAGGAAGAGGTGGACGACGAGGTAGCGGACGAAAATGTGCCCGCCGGAAAGAAGAAGAAAAAGCGCTCCAGGAAGCCCAAGAAAACTGGTAAGCGGCAAAGAGAGACGTTGTGCGGGTGGCCTGTGGTCTGAGGGTAGCTGTAAAAGGTTTGAAGGGTTGATTTGGTTTGGCTAATAACATTAACGAATCGTTATTTATAATACAAATAATATATTAAAGGCCCTCGAAGCGAACGTTTCCTTGTGTACACAAAGTTTGAGGTTAGGTGTCGATCGATTTGTTATTGTCAAAAGCCAAAAGCCTGCTCTCCGGAACACCGGTCCGTGTTTTAGTCGAATATTTGAATACACTCTTCTGATTGCAGCTGCCGATCAAGCGGACGACGATGCATTGCGTGAAGCGCTAGCGGAACGGCAAGCCGAAGACAGGAAACAGGTTGCAGCTGCCGAGAAAGCGGCCAAAGAACAGGCCAAGAAGAATCAAAAAGCAGCTGCAGCAGCGGCTCAGACTCAAGCCGATGGTGAAGCTGGTGAAGAGGAGGAGGGTGATGAAGAAGAAGACGGCACAGGTGCTACAGGAGCTGATGGCAAGAAAAAGCGAAAGAAGCGAAACAAGAAGAAGGCTCCGGCAAACACGCTGGTGGCACCGTCGGTTCCGATCTCGGAGCAGTTTGCCGACGGTAAGTTCCCAGAGGGACAAATAATGCAGTATCCGGATTCGACCACTGCAAAGGATCGGTTTACGAACGAAGAGAAACGAGCGCTCGATCGCATGCACCTGGACATTTACAACGAGCTGAGGCAGGCCGCCGAAGCACACAGACAAACGCGTCAGTATATGCAAAAATGGATAAAACCGGGCATGACGATGATCGAGATTTGCGAGGAGCTGGAAAATACAGCCCGCCGTTTGATCGGGGAAAATGGGCTCGAGGCAGGGTTAGCCTTTCCGACTGGATGCTCGAGGAATCACTGTGCGGCCCATTACACGCCGAACGCTGGCGATCCGACTGTGCTGCTGTATGACGATGTAACCAAGATCGACTTTGGAACGCACATCAAGGGACGCATCATTGACTGTGCGTTTACGCTGTCGTTCAATCCAAAGTACGATAAGCTGCTGGAGGCGGTGAAGGAAGCCACGGAGACGGGCATCCGGGAGGCGGGCATTGACGTGAGGCTGTGCGACATTGGTGCGGCCATCCAGGAGGTGATGGAATCGTACGAAGTGGAGCTGGACGGCAAAACGTACCAGGTGAAAGCCATCCGGAACCTGAACGGTCACTCGATTAGCCCGTACCGGATCCATGCCGGCAAGACGGTACCAATCGTGAAAGGGGGCGAAACGACGCGTATGGAGGAGAATGAATTCTACGCAATCGAAACGTTTGGTTCGACCGGACGTGGTCTGGTGCACGACGACATGGACTGTTCGCACTACATGAAGGACTTTGATGCTCCGAAAGTGCCACTACGGCTCCAATCGTCCAAGCAGCTGTTGGGTCTTATTAACCGCAACTTCGGTACGTTAGCGTTCTGCAAACGGTGGCTGGACCGGGCCGGTGCCACCAAGTACCAGATGGCGCTGAAGGATCTGTGCGACAAGGGCATTGTGGAAGCGTACCCACCGTTGTGTGATGTGAAGGGAAGCTACACAGCACAGTACGAGCATACAATTATGCTGCGACCTACCTGCAAGGAAGTCGTTTCCCGTGGCGATGATTACTGAAGCGGATGCATATCTGTTGCCGGGATTCGTGTGTAGATGATCAAGTATTCGCAAGCAAATGAATCCCTTGATGGGGATGCAAAAAAACAAACCAACGTTGGAATAACTGTTTTACTTTTGGTAAAATTTTCTACAATCATCTAGGAACTTCGTCGACATCTCATGCTCAGTCAGCCAACCGTGCTGGATGTCATCATTATTCTGTTGTAATAAAAGCGAACTCATTCTGCTACAAAACAAAATGTGGTGGACGTAGTATTACAAACAAGATGACATACATACGAGAAGAAAGCAAGAAAATGAAGGAGGAAAGCTGATTGATGTATAGACACTGGACGCTTTAAAAGCCATGTGATCAACATCGGACAACTAATTCTGCTTGACATTAAGCAGATCGGCTAGAAAATATCGTTATACAAGAATCATCAATAGACTAGGTCTTAGGATTCTTCAGCCATTACTTCCGATGAACGATTGACGGCAATAGGCATTGAGAACTCTACGGAAATTGAGCTAGCTCAGGTAAGGTGCTTTGAAAGATTTTCACCATTCTGTCCAGCTTCTGGGAAATAATGATATGAAAACCATCATCGATGTCTGGAACCGTTGAACCCGATGACAATGGATATCTAGGCATTTAGACCACTTGAAGTACTGCAATTTGCAGATGATCAGCAACATTCAATGTCCCTACAGTAGACCTAAGACCACAGAGTGGATGAGATGTTCAACTAATGTTACTCTGGCGAAGTGGAAGAAGTGAAACATGCAGTTCGTAATGAAGAAGACTGATTTCAAACACCTTGAACCTAGTGATCTCCAGTCATCCTAGAATTTGGTGCGAATAAGCATGTGAATTACTACACCAGAATGGTATAACATGCTTAACCCATCAGTATTCATCATTACACTCAGAATACAGCCGTACGATATGATCGTAATTATATACGGATGTAACGAAGCAAATGAATTAATAGAATTCAAACCATGCCCTTTCGCGATCCTCGCAATCAGTTCTCACTTCCCGTCCCATCACACCCAGTACCTTTGTAGTCGTGTGCTAGCGCAGTATCGCCACGCACACGTACACGATCGATGAACATTACTCATCGTATCGATCCGCAACCCCGTAAGGTTAGACGCGCTGAAAGTTGTCAATGAAAATTCACACGTTTGCTGCTGGGCCGGATAAAGGAGGAGGAGTTCTTGAACCGGGACGACAACCTGAACCTCCTCCCGGGCTGTGAGACGCAATGCATGTGTCGCCGCAGAAACGGTTACAGTGCGAAGGCAGAAAGCGCTAGTGGGCGATCGTTGAAATCGTGGGGTGCACCGCGGCGGACGGCACACCGCCAGTTCGTGTGGGGCCGTTGCGATTCGTTTCGCACGCGGTACGTGATTTAGGTAGCAGATAAGTCGCGGCCGTTGTTGATTTCTTTCGATTTTGCCTTCATACGCTCTTCGCCAGCACCCGTGTGCATACCGGGGTGCCTATACGATGTTGCCGCGGCGAGGTTAGAAAATGGAATGGAATACGTTGGCCTGCACGGGTGTGAGAAGGATCGTGCGAACGGGACAGGTCGGTCCGTTACGTCAACGTCAACCTGGACTTCTGGCATCGCGATTGTAGTTCGGAATTCGGACTTGCTTTACCATCCAGAATGTCTGCAATGCGCAAAAAACAGTCGTGCGATCGAACGTAAAGAGCAGCCCCGTACAGTTGTGCGCTTCGCGAAGCGGATCGATCGACGGCACCGTGGACATGTCGTTACCGCCGCGCTTACGGTTCCACATTACGTAATCGATGTAATGACATAAAAATTCATGAAGTCAAGAAGTTACCCAGTGCCGGTCGACAAACCGGTGATCTTGGGACGCCGGGCCCCAAACGACAAGGTAAGCGAGCGCGCCGGGAGACGGAGCGGCGGTGGGAAAGGGGGTGGTAAACTGGTTACCTAAGGAGACCCTCCAGTTTTATGGACTTGCCGGAGGTTTTTGCTCTTTCTCTCCTCGCTCTTACTGTCCGCGGAGTTTTGGTTTTTGTTTTCTTGCGTTTTTTTTTTGCAACTTTCAATCGAATCAATTCCGCACAGTTTTTTTTTTCTACCGTGGAGGTACCAATTGTAGTGGGTTTTGACGCTTTTTTTTGTTGATGTTGAAGCAACACTCACCGTGCAGCTAGAGCGAAGGACTGCCAAAATTCAAACACTTCAGTAAATGGGAGGCCAAACGTGGACCTACGACGTCTGGCCGTAGTCACATACTTAACGCGACAGCTGGCCGCATGTTTGAATGAAGACGAAGTTTTGAGTGAAAGGAAGCCTCCCAGCATTACTCCGTCCACCAGGGAGCGTGACATTCGCCCGAACTCGTCATGGTGAAGGTTGTAGGCTTCCAAGGTACGACGGCGTGGACTCGTAACGCGGTTCGTTTTGCTTAAACGCAGCAGAGGTTCCACCGCTGGGTCACGCAAAGTTCCTTCTAGCAACAAGGATACACAACATCGCATGTGACCATGGAAGGATCTCCCCGCTTTGAATTTCGTAACGTAGGAAGCTTGCAAAAGCGCACCGGAATGCATACGCTGTTTGGTTTACGCCGGAGAATTCGTGCAAAACGCGAAGGTCATTGTAGATAGACTTTGGAACTTAACGTTCTTCGTACTTGACAATTGACGAGGGCCGTGCAATATTTTCTAATCGCTTACTTCTCTTCTCTTGTAGGGGACCTACAAGTGCTGCGCGTACCTTCAGGTTATCTTATTATCATCCTGGATTTAACCCAGTTTTGGAGCAGATTATCGCAGCAACCCATTGCCACGCTCCTGACGCGTTGCACACCGTGCTCCACCTGCAAAAAATCCTTCAAACTTTGTAACGATGTACCGAGCTTGGACCATGAATGAATGAACTACGGTTTCGTTCGTGACTTTACAGAAAAATAATCGCTCCATATCGCTCGGCATCTTTTATCCGATCCCTTGAATGAAGGTTTGTTTTCATTTCCGTTCGTCTTGTTGCTCGCCCGAACGGCCAACGGATGATAAGCGTAAAGCGTTTGCGTGTGGATGAGATAAAGTAAAAGGAGAACGGAGACCGCGTGGTCGCCGTCGTTGCACATCTAAAGAGGGCGAACCCGGCATCGGTAAATGACGTGGGGAAGCGACCCGCTCGGCTGTGCCATGTGATTTTTCGTGCTTTTCCACGAGCGCTCCCCCCAGTATATGCCGGCTGCAATGAGCATGAGTGCGTGAGTTCTACCGGCCGTGGTTCGGCGCAACTTCCATAAACGCATGTGCGGCGAAATAGCAACATTGTTGCGTTTCGATCAGCAAGTCAACGTTATCAAATGGTGTTTGTGTGTGTTTGTGTGCGTGATAATCTTATCATAAATATCAGCAAGTAACGGCGCACTAAGTCCGCACCAGTCGGCAAGTCGACGATTAGTCGACTGGGGCGAAAAGTTACCAGTAGCAACATATGGTTTGAGTTGAAGCCGTTACCAATCGGCGTATGGCCACCGTTCGCTCTCGGCAGACATAGAGCTCACTCTCGTGAAGTTGAGTTGCTCCCACTTTTTTACGTTTTTGGGGAGCATGTTTTATGCTTACAGGGTTTGCCACGTGCATGTCATAAGCATTTTTAATGCAAATTCTCGTAATATTTTTGTAGTTTCTGGTAAAAGCTTAAAATCAATAAACCGACAAATAACGAAGTTATGCCCCCAAAAATAAATGGATCGCCTTAATGTTCAACTTTCCAATTCGGTTTTCTGTTTCTTAAACACAGTATTTCTAGGAGACCTGTGAACCGGTGGACTTATTTTTCCCCAGATGTTCTGCCAGATGTATAACATTATAAATTTATTCACACAATATTTTTCTATTCTACAATTTTGATAATCCGAACAGCTGCGGACCGGCCGCTTACTGGTTAAACAATTTCCACTGATAATATATACTTTATTTTCAAACGCATTGCTCTATCATCATGACATATATCATGCCCAAAATCGCTCTTTCGACTTTAAACGTTCACTATTTTGTCATAAATTCAAAGTTTCGAAATTTGTGTCTAGATATGCTAGGATTTTATAGTTTTCTTAACCGCTACAACAACATCCCTTTCCAGTATATAGACTACCTTACCTCAAATTACCTTTCCAGCGTATGAACTAGTTTTAAAACCCTTAAAATACGTTTTATTGTCGAGCTTCTGAGTGAATATCTTCCCCTTATTATCAATATCAAAAGTAGACATGGAACTAGAATAGTTATAGGCAAAAGGGAACAACAGATTGCTTTTTATATGACTTTTGCAACATTCATCAAATTAAATCTTATGTACAGTCTTTTCCCGAGTTACGCGAATAATGTGTGCCAGAGAAATTCGCTTACCTCGAGTTTTCGCGTAACTCGAATTCCCTTTATAATATCATTTATATTCAGCATTTCTTCTTATACACGTTACGAAGCACATTAAGAGTTGATATTTTTAAGTTTACTTCGACAGTTAGAGTGAATTTTTACCAAAATTATTGTTTTTAATATAAAAATGTAACGTAATGTTTGGGAAAATTTTAAATTTATCAAATAAAAAACACAATTCCGCAAACAAAATTACACGAATTGTCAAAATTGTGAGATTCGTGTATCACGAATTTGCGTAACTTAGGAAATGGCTGCATTAAACATTAAATTAAATCTTTGGAACAATCATACAACACGAATACAATTTTTACACTACTATACAACAATTTTAAAATCAGTTATTGTAGACTGATTTTCACGTAAAATCACATTGCAGATCAGCTGATTAATTGCTCACTCCGCGTCTCCTTGTAGCGATCTGTGGAAAACCCTGTCTCGCTGTGGAGCTCACCATCTCACGCACCGTCGCAGCATATTCTCATGCGTGCCGCGCTCCGTACTACGGCTGCACTATACTACTTCAAACGGCTACTCTCAACCACCTGGCGCGTGGGTCGCCACCGTAGTAGTCACTCAGCAGCGCGCAACCTCCGTTCGGCGAAACTCGTGATTCCTCAAGGCACAGCTCGCAAACGCTGCGAATCGCGCGAGAAGAGTTGCGTTTGATCACTCAACCAGAACGGTGTTGTGTGGTGTTGCGCCTTTTCATCTCAGTGATTCGCTTCACACTAGCGTTACCGCTACCACGCGGGCACGCATTTGCGGAGGACATTACGGGTCGCGTGGCCTCGCCGTCGTCGTTGCATCCCTGCTGCACATGTGAGCAGCAACTGCCGTGCAGTGCGTTGAATTCCGTTGCTGTGCGGTTCCCGTTTTCGGTGCGTAGTGTGTGTGTGTGTTATCGGGATCGATTAAAACTCGATTCGGATCAATCGGAACATCCCGGTTTCGCGGGACACAACCGCGCAGACTTGATGTCGTCGTCGACATCGCCAACTGTCCCGCTGGTGGTAACAACGGGCAAGTGATCTGCTTTCCCCCTACCTTACACCAGCAGTGCGCGTTGTGTTGTGGTCGTTGTGTAGTGCAAGTGCTGCCCCTTCACCGAAAGGGTACGCAAGGTTTCTTTTTTTGTGGTGCGACGCGTGTGTGTTGTTTTTTTCTCTTTCGTACTACCGTTGCTGCGTTGTTGTTATTGGAGTTGCGTTACCTTTTTTTTTTTACTTCGCCCAGCACGGGTGTTGAGAATGAAGGTGGTGTGCCAGTCAAGACACGGCTTGGTTTCGCCTTTTTCGTACGCAATCGGCAACCGGTGGATTCCCTCGATCGACTGTTGTGTTTTGAGTTGTGGACAGACACACACAAACACACATTCCGTGTCGTGTGCAAGCGTGTCGGCTGTGACCTCCTGGCGCACTTTTTTCGCGGTACCGATTCGATTCAACCTTTACTTCTCGCTGGTGAGGTTAGGCACATGGTAACCAAGTTCACATCAGTAGCAACCGTTGATTTTGTGATGCTCTCCTGATCGTAGTAGGTTTCGAGGTGATGTGCTACCATAGTAGCACCTGTAGTGATGCCGTTCCGCCGGGTGTCTGTTTATATTCTTTCAACGCCATCACTTACACCGTGCAGTCCATCCGTGTTGCGATCGCGGGCGAGAGAAGTGTATAAGAACATCTATAATTCCATCATCTCTCGGAGTAATTCCACAATTGGTGATGCTAGGAATCTTCATCGCGAGAACCTTAACCTCCAGAGGCTCTCGGTTGGGCTAACCAGACACATATCTGGAGTCAATTCCACACTTCCAAGCATCGAGCGCCCCAAAGTCAGGAAACTATCGTTGCAAACAAAAACGCTGAAGGAGCGTGAAGGACAACACGCGGTGCCATCGGTGCCAGTTTAGATCATCGTGTGCGCGACACACTGGTGACGCATCGGCGGTGACGTCGTCGTCGTCGAACCGGGGTTTTGTGCCACGGTGTCGAGATGAAAATAATGTTTCCATAGTTGGCGAAAAGCCCGCACGCCCAATGCCAAGTGGAGTGAACTGGAAACTCGGGCAAGCGGTCGTTACGGTGTTTTGGTCCCCAGCTTCTTCGGGTGTTATGGTTCCTTCCGGACGGGCGTTTTTGGGAACGCTGTGGCACACCCAACATTGTTAGCCGTCCGAAGAAGAACGCGAAGCGTTTTAAAGCTTATGTCTGCTGTCCTTACCTTGTTTTTTCTGGTGGATTCTTCCACGGAGTGAATGGAATTCGGTACCGAAAATTAATGGGCCAGATAATTTCAGGATTTATCTCTACCCCATCATTCCACATGTGCCGTTCCGCAATGTCTAGCTAGTGGGACATTGCAATTGGCTGCCTCCAAATCATCCCAATCATCATCACTGGGCTGGCCGTAAAATCATTAACCCCTCCAGTTCCCTCCCACCTTTCTCCTCTTCACCCTCTGGCAGTAATAAAATCATAAAAGTGATCCACAGTCGCGATGCGTAGCTCTAGCCGTGAAATAGCGTGTCCGTGTGAGATTGTAGTGCGAAACGATACACCAAAAATTAAGCACAGTTACTTACAAAAAACGGTCATCAGCACAACCCACTGCTAAGGCGGGCAATCCACATCGTAAAGTGCAGCAAGGTGGAAAAATAGCAAATGGCACAAAAAAAAAAACAACCAAGTCAGTCAACCGGATGATACATCGTCTGCTACCCTGTTAAGATGGCTCCCGGTTTAAAGGACACACACACGCACTCACTCACACCCAAAAGTCATCAATAATATTTTAAACTTCGGAATACTCCCGTGCGCAGATAGATGGAGCGCAAGCGGCCATTTATTACCGCGCGGTGAAGTATTTTCACGTAACATAACTTAACAGCGGTCGGTGTGCATGCGTGTCGTAAAGTAATCTTTGCAGGGAAAAAGTTACAACTAGAAGTGTGTGTGAGAGAGAGAAAAAAAAGCTACAAGGCAAAATTAATCTTAACATCTTATCCTTCCAGTAGTGAAGCTCATAATTACACATAAATTTATGCACGCGGGGTACGTTCGCGTGTCATTCAGACCATCTGTGGAGGTAAAATGTGGTGAATGTATGTATTTAAAGAAGAAAAAACCCTCCATCTTGTAACACGTCCCATCCGATTGGCACTGGGTGCATGTGCAATCGTTCGTGCAGCAGAAGCAGCAGCGGCAGCAGCAGTGGACGTGATTAATAGCACGCTGTTTCCTAAAACCTTCCGGTGGTTAAAAGTGGCGAACGAAGGAAATTTTCGGCATATAAATAGTGGTAAGCAAAGCAGAAGTTAAGAAGAAAAAAAAAACGTAAAATATTCCCCCCCGATTGCACCTAGCACAAAGGAGTTTCCGATAACGTGTGCGCTAATTGATATGTTTCCGTGCGGTTGATATGTGTGTGGTGTGTTTCGGTTTAAGGTGCGCCTACAAAGGTTTTGCGAGATGCAGCAACTGCTGCTGTGCGATACGGTGATGATAAAGATGAAGGATGAAAGCTCAAATTTGCCACCCGATCGGTGTTAAATTGTGCGCGCGAAAGTGACGGTTTGGGTAATGAACCAAAGGTGTTTTGTGGGGCCGTGAAGATAGTTTGATTCGTTGCTGTGCAGGGCGCGAAAAAATCGACAGCGATAAGTCAATCAACGGCGGTTGTACTACTGATTAAAATACGCGGTAAGTTATTTTAGCAATACTTTGACGTTAATACACATAACTTTGCTTGAGTACAATTCATGAACTATTGCTACCCAAAATACTAGCTTTGTTGTAGGTTCCTTAGCCAAAATCGTTTAACATACCTCTTTCAATGCTTTACGCGATAATAGTACGACTACAGTAGTAGCAAAACTGAAGTATAGAGTTCCTATAGTACCGCTCACATATTGTAAACGTTAGATGCCTTGATCGCTTGATATCCGGATCCAAGTTCAGATTGCACACTAGTTTCTCAGGACCCCAATCCAGAAAACTTTGATTTTTGCTATTCTTCAATAGACGTGTCATGCTCCAAAGACTTTGTCACAGTAGGATAACTAGACTGGCTGCATGAATGACTTCATCCCGTCAAGATTTGATCTCAAATTCGTTTCAGAGTTGTTTACATTGCTAACTTAGCTATTTGGCCCACTAAACAAATAGCAGCTATCGTTGAGCCATGGTTGATGTGCCGTTTAATTTCTATCACAATGTGGCATAATAAAAGAGCAATCCATAAATTATGCATTCTAATTTTCTAACCCTTCACAAGGCATTGAACAACAATGATGCAGTGGGTTTACTTTTGGCCCTTCACAGCATCTACCGAAAAGAAGGAAACAACATGGCCTACCTCAGAAAAGATTTTTTTTTCTCCCTCTCCTAAGGCACTCTTGCGATCCTTCCCGATGGTCATTTTTTTTCTTGTGAAGCCAGCACTACCTTTTCAGTGCGCGAGTTAATGATCATTTCATCCTCGTTTTTCTCACCTTTCGCACGCCATTTCCCACACGAAGGTTTCAAGAACATCGCCTCGGTATGTTCCGGTGGTTTCTTTTTTGGTCTCGCGTTTCTCCTACCGAAGAAGTGTCCTTAAAAGTCTCGAGAGATTTTCCGGACAGCGAAACGGTGAAACCGTAATGAACACGTCCTTAAGCCTGGACGCCATCGCTTGTACGCGGTACAACGGGTTTCGTTGAGCCGACCGAACAGTTTGGGTTACGTGGTTTAGTTCGCAGTGAGTGGTTTTTTGTTGTTGCCGTTGGTTCGAAGAGAACGCAAAGGCACAAATTTGGCATCATAATCCGGTAGCTTCGCTCGTTTCCACCTTCCCGCGGTAGGAATGTAATTAAATGGCTGAAGGGGCAGGTGGCACAGTTCGGGGTGGATGATGCCGTGTGGTTTTTATTGTGGTTGAATTTGTCAGACTATTCCGGTTTATGATCTAGCGGGTGTTTCGTGGGGTGATAAATGAGGACCGGAAGTGCGTGTGTGTATGTGGGGGGGGATTTTATTTCTTTGCTTGGAATTATGGGATACCCGTAAGGAGTTTCTTAATTTTGATCACAATTTATGGCGTTTTCATGCGATTAGTAAAGGTGTGAGATCAAAGGGGCAATGCGAGAGGAACTCATAATTAGGATCGTAAATATTTAATTTAATCCAATGGTTTCAATAATCGAACGTTTTGTCTTGTTTATTGCCATTAGTGCTGTACGGGCCAGTAGCGTTTTATTGCTGGCGACGGATAATAACCAAACGCAGCTCATATTTACTGTGGATATCAAACGGTTGTGAATGTTCTTTTGCAAGATATATTACAAAAGGATAAATTTCAACCGATAATAAAAGTCGGAGGAATATCTCTTTCATGTAGGGAAAATATTTATTGCTAACAACTCAATCGCTTCTTGCTGCAGTAATTGAACCCGCTTCTGTTGCAACGGGTTGTTTACTGTGCTCGATACCAAAAATCCTTTACAGTGACTTACTCGACGTAGAATATCCTTCCGATCGGGTACAATCGATACACAGGCATCCAACGCAAACGACAAACGACGTTGAGCTGCCACGACAGGACAAGTTCTTCGTCTGGCAAAACCGAATAAGGGTACGCTTGTTTTTCGGAACCGGAGCAGGAGGTTTTCCACATTTATTGCCATACGTCCCAATTTTCCGAGACCGCAGCATTGGGTATGGGGTAAAAGTTTCCCTGTACACTAGCGCATCGATAGTAGAACATCGTCTACACTTTCCCGCACAGCGGTATGGAAGGATGAATATTGCGCTGTCTTGTTGTTTTGTACCGTTTGATCGGTGTATTTTGGAGCGCTAAGTGTGTCCTGAGTAGCTCCCGAGAATCTGAAACCTCTACGTTCGTTAGTTTGCACGTTGTGGTGGGAAAATCTTTATCCCCCCTTTTTACCGTCCGGGCGAGCAACGGGACGCTTCAATGCGACCAATCGAGCTGGATTTCGGGGTAAATTGTATCTATTTGTTTCTTTTTTTCCTGCGTGTGTTTGTGTCTACCCATAAGATAAATTCTATTTTCCATCCACTTGAAGCCACAACACACACGCAAAACGTGAAGGAAGACGAACATTTGGTAAATTACCACCCCGCAAAGCAAAGGGTGCAAGAATGAGGAAGCACCCAACAAGCAATAGGAAGCGGATGAATCAAATGAGTAAAGTTAAAGTGATACGAAGACAGATAAGTAGTCTTCCGGAGGGGGAAAAAAGTATTGTAACGCATCCACATTCCCCAAAAACAAAATCCACACAAGAGGCTAGAATGAGATAACAAACAAACAAACAAAAAAGCACTAAACACAACAAAGCAATTCGAGATATTGTTGGGACAAAAAAGGGGGAGGGGGAGAGAGGAGGCAAAAGTTTCTTATGCCCCGGAAATGGGCACCGTGAGCGGAAGCTTAAATATCATCACAAACCATCGCGATTATCCTATCCGCCATTATCTCTTCCAGTTCGTGCAGTAGTGTCACAGTTTCGGTTTGGATAGTTATTGGTTTGTTTACTTTCCATTTTCCAGCCACTGATTGTCGGTGTCGGAAAACGGTGGAAAAACTCGTGCTGCGGAATTCAACCCCCGAACCGAAAGTTCTTATTTTACTTCCCAAAAACTTCCCAGACCGATTGGAATCCATTTAGTGTCTCTTTAACCTTTTTAAATGAATCGTTAGGGTGGGAAAGTTGTAGGTGGGTGGATAGGAAAATTGATAATCCTTCATCCAGCCCAAATGAAGCCCATCCCATCCTTACTTTTGTCAATGGAATGAATTTCTGAATGGTGCAATAGGAACTATATATCTTCCGAGCGGGAAAGTTCTCCCAAAAATTGCAATGGGCGTTCGGTTATGCTTTATTTTATCAGCTTGTTTACACACACCGGAACAAGCCAGATTCCGGAAGTGGATTTTCGGATTCGAATTTCTCCGGGTTTGCTCTGGGCTTAGAGCGTACGGTGCAGTTGAGGTTGAATGTGTGTTGGGGTTTTTTTAATTCCATTATGATTAATGGTATTTTAATGATCTTCCAACGAGGAAGGCGTTGTGGGTTCGATGCAAGGATACAAGAAGGGGTGGTGGGTGGTTTTTTCGTTACAATCCTCTACATTGATTTATTATTTTCCAGTCTCGATTTGCATACTGACCCCACAAGTTGGCTGACCACTATTGATATATAATTCTATCCAGTGTGAGCGAACCGTTGTTTGTACAATTGTTTATAGACTAAGAGAATCAATTTTAAACCATACATCGAACACAAAACACCAGCAATAACTGGGGCATCAGTATGGAATGTGCAGCATTCCAACATTCATGCATAAACGATGACCATTCTGTGAGGCTGCTCCGTAACGAGGGGTGTTATTGATCACAGTTTCATTCCGCTTATTTATTCGTTTATCAAATCTTACCCTTTGCACCTGCTGCCATTTCCAATCCAATCCAGGCTCGGGCTCGGCGGTGAATTGGTGAACTTTTTACGATCGAGCCCCCAAAGTAAGCACAGCAAAAGCAAATCGATTTGATGTGCCATAAATCGATCGTTCAGCTACTGCCGAGCCTGTCATCGCCAATCGGTGTGACGACTGTGGTGTTTGACATTTTGCTGTTATGTGTGCTGCCGGCAGGGCCCGTTTTGTCCAGCCGGAAATGCTACGCAAACAGTTGTGCTGACAGCTTTTCTTTTATTCCATGCCGAACACGAGAAGAGTCAAGTTTTTCTTTTAAGGATGTTCTTCTACTCCGGTCCTATACGACCAGTATTGAGTATAAAAATACAAAGAAACGGCACATGTCAGTTGTATTGGAGAAGAAGTTGAATTTTCCTTTCTCCCATGTCAATTGTTTTTATTTCATGCACCTCTTCTCGCTATGTAACTCTTCGTGTTTTCCATTTTCTAAGACACACTGCACACACACACCCAAATACGGGTCATCCAATCCTCGAAGTACCCCGGAAGTGGACCATTAGCTTATAAAACGTGTTTTATTTGTAAACACGACTGTTTCCGCTCGGCTAAACAAATTCTCACACACACACAGCGGGTGGCAAAGATGACTGAGGTGCGTTGTGCGATGAGAGCAACAAAAAAGAAACAGCGCAACGGTGCGTTTTAGTGCGTATTTATAAATATTTCGCCAAACCAAACGGTTCTCGAAATAGTAACCTACCAAGAGAAAAAAATTATATCAAAGCGTCTCAGCGGAAAAATCGAAAAAAAAAAACATATACACACATGCGCCATTTTTTTATATACTTTATAGTTGTGTTGTTACAAAGCACGCTGGGGAAAAAAGCGAGAGTCAGATCAACAAATAAACACAATTCGAGAAGAACTTCACAAGAAAAACCTACGAAAGTAAGTCAAGGGTAGGAAAAGTTGGAAAATCGATCCCATTTGATGGTGGATAGCAGTGGTCCGAAGATCGAAAAGATCACCAGCAAAATAAAAAAAGCATATCACAATTCCTGCTGCCTATGCATCTGTTTTGTTTCGCGTTTATCTTGAGCGTTTTCCTGTAGCTGCTCAATTGGAAAAAGGCCCATCGCTGCGTAAAATTTGGTTCTATTTTTTGTTTTCTAATATTTGGTACTAACAACTTCTATACAACACCAAAACACTCATTGGAGACTTAAATCAAACACTCGTAAAAGGGGAAACACCCCAGTGAGTAACCACTTCACTGGTAAAGGTGGAGAAAACCATGTGTGTGAAAATGCGTAAAACGCCAAGGAAGTAGAAAGTGGTTAAGGAGTTTTCCATTTACGGCTTTCTAACAAGACCGCACTGGTTATAGCATGATGTTGAAAGTTTAAAGTGCCCCAAAACGGCTGTGTGGTGCTTGTGAGGTACATAAATGTAAAAGTGCTGTCGGTAAAGGAATATAAAGGAAATAGAAACGGTTTTGTGACTCTCGATCAAAGCGAGTCTTCCAAGGGATATTTTTCTCTCTTTTAGCACAAGCATATTATTTTCCACTTGACCCTATTAATGGAGTCATCTTTTAACCACTTGGCTAACCTTGTATGTTTAAAAGAGTTCAAAACATCTCTAAATTTCAAAATTAATTTCATGGTTAGAGAATAAAAATCTAACAAACTTCCCCCACTCAAACAACTTAATGCAACCTTGTTGCTTTTACCCGTGTCCGACTCATTATTTCCATCCAACTTCTTTATTATGCAACTCAATCAAGCTGCGCCGTGAAGGGAGAGCGTATAGTTTCCTTTCCAACAACTTTATTTTCCACGTCGCAAAGATCGTGCACCGTTCCGGTAGAAGCCAAATTTGCATTAAGTTGTAGAGTTTTTTTTCTTTCATTAACGCAACCCGCATTTCCTGTGTCGTTTCCTTCCTTACGGTACCGATTCCTTGTTGTATGCAATTTTCCATCCAAACCAGATACCTTCGGAGTAACAGAAAAAAAGGAAGCGTAAAATGCTTTACGTTGACGGGTGGTGGGCCTTCTGTTTTTCTGTGCAGAGTGCGTTGAAGCTAGAGGTATAAATAAATGAAATTTCTACACTAGGGGCTTCCGAACAGTTGCCGAGAAGTTTAATTTTAATTATGTTCCCCATTCTGTTTAGTTTTCCACCCAGGCCTGGGACAGACCGGCGGTGGAATGTTGACCAATGTGTTGCAGTTGATCTAACATAGTTTTGAGTGGTTGGCTTTACGCTTGGATTGGTTCCAGTCCAAAGTAAACAGTGTCGGTTTGATGATGTGTGACTGATGCGTACGATTTTGATGGACATGAGGTGGTTGAACGGACTCATAAAATTCCGGTCCATTAGAGTTGTGACTTATGAAGGGTTAGCAAGTAAAGAATCCGGAAGAACTAGTGTGTACAATTTTACAAAAAGAAACCCAATGTTAGGTGTTGGACACATACATATCCACCCAATAAGTCATAAAACATCTGTTACTAATATTTCCGTGTGACTTTCGAACCTTGACACTAACGTCAGGTTCGATCAACTAAAAGGGTGACGCCACCAAGCGCTAAATGCAAGTGGTCCCATTAATCATCCCGCTATAATTCCTCGCTACACAATCTTCCAGAGCCGTATTGCCTTCCCAAGGGCCGGTTGTCATTACGCTGACAGTGTGAAAATTTATCGCATGTGAAAAGTCGTTACACCCATTCGATTAAACCGATGCCCCGTCGAGGCTGCTTGACGAAAGAAATCTGCAAACTCACCCCAAACTTTGCCCACCTCCTGGGAGCGTCGTTCGTCTGGGGGAAAGCCCCGGTCATCGGTGCGAAAAGTTCGCACTTTAGCCTTCCGGTGTTAATTAATCATTGTTTAGTTTTGCCGAATCGAACGCGCTAATGGTAGCTGGAGGTCGCACATTTCGGTGTCTTACTTTTCTCTAATGACCACGGCATGGAAAGATGGTACCAGATATATCGTTAAGTGCACGACGACGAGCGATACTTGAGCGATCGCATCAAGGACATCATTACATGAGTCAATCTTATTAGAAGACCCATCTGTGGGGAGTTACGTGCTGCAAAGGGTTAGCCCGGGGGAGGAATGTTCTTGAAGAAGTATCCTCTCCATTGAGCATGCTTCACTCGAGGAGACACAAACTTCTAGTCTAGTGGCGTGTGAGAAGTGGCATTCATTAATCACATTTCACTATTGTTCATCATTTTGTAGTGAGTCTTGCTTGCGGTTCGGTTTCTCGAGTTTTCTAAGCGCTTGGCTTTTGCATCCGATCCGGGTGCTGACTTCATCGAATGCGAGCCATAGGCGAGGGTTTGGTTTGTCGTTGTAATGAAGCTAGCATGCCACCTTCACTTCGCTAGCGCGCACCATACACGTTCCTTCGGCTCTCGAGCTCCGAAAAAGGCCACATACATTTATCACAGATGAAGCCTCCTTGGGAGTGAAGGAGTGGTTTGAAAGCTACATTTGTGGGACTACTGTCGGGTATCTTTGACATCAATGGTCCCTTCGTGTAACCTGGATAGACAGCTGGAGAGGGGGAGGGAGATGGGGGAGGTTTCTTGTGTAAGGTGTGAATGGTAGGAGGATTTTTGAGGTCAGTGAATAAGCCAAGCATTACTCACCTCCTGAATTGTAGGTCAGGGTTCAGCCAAAAAGGGCTTGACAAAACAGGTGTCAGGAATGTTGGAAGTTTTGGGCATTTCTTTCTTTGCAGATAATGCTTAAAGACACCAAACAACTGAACATATCTTTTCGGCGTCTATCAGCATGATATGTAATTGGAAAAAGTTCATCGTATGATTTTTTGTTGTTGTAGGAATGGACAATAAAGCTGATTTGCTGAAAGTTACCTTTCATATTCAACGTAGTAATTGAAGAAATCGGTAACTTTGAAAAAAAAAAGTTTGTCTATTATATTTTTAAATAACATACACCATAATTTTTCCAATATATTTTAAAATTGTCTTCAATTTCTGAAAAAATCCCATTTCATTCCGAGTGTTCCGGAGATTTTTGATCAACTTATATTTACGTTGACACAGCGCCCTCTGCCGGAAATATAAACGAATAGTATTAAATACTAGTGGTCTCAATTAACTGTTCTGGGTTAATCGAACTGTCATCGATAAACTCTTTTATTGCAACAACAAATGCAATTGAAAGCATGTTCTTCTCAATCGGAAAATACTACACTTGATCGGACCCGGCTCCGTTTATCTAAACGTACCTATCAGTACCGACACGCAACCTGGTCATCTGCAGAAGCTTGATTGTTTGCTTTGCACGCGTGAGTAATGGTTCCACCGGGTGATGGTACGCTCAACCGTGTTTCGCCGAAATGCAAACTTCGTCCTAGCCAGCAGATGTTTCTGTTTAAACAGTTGCTCCAACTGCATGCTATTATCCGCTCCTTTGGGGTCACAGCAATTTCATCTCATTGTCGTTGATACGCGTATGTGCAAGCAGGTACTGTGCTAAAAACACTAATGCACTCTACCACACCGAGTTTCCCAGCGGACACCCACATTCCGGCGACTATTTTTTCCCACTGTTCTTCAACCCGCCCCGGCTTGAGCCGTCCCTTTCGGTTTGTTCAAGGGTGGGTTCGTGTGTGTGTATTGCTTCTGCGATGGATGCACCGTCTGTGCCTGTGTGTGATGTATTCTGGGAATGATTCAGCCCGCGAACGTCATCACGTTTCATTGTCAAGAGCTCGTTTGTGGAGAGTGGTCGAGGCGATAGGGAAAGCGAAGCTTTGGGGAGTAAAGATTTGCGGGGCAGGATAAATAATGTGTTCATTTGCCTCGCGGCAGCACTAGGAAACGCGTTTGCGGAAAACGGTAAGACAGGAAGGGGTTATGCATGTGGAAGGTGTCCTGGCGGCCACGTCGAACGCCCGAGATGAGCATAATGGAAAAAGGGAAATTTACGACCCACAAGCCCTTGGGATTGGGATGCGATGGTTGGTTCGTAGATGATCTACCGTACACGAGGTCGTTAACGCGGTTGATTGGTGGCGTTGTCTGATGCTGTTTAGCAATTTTCCACCTCCCGCGTCGACTGACCGATGTAGATCGATTGTGTTTTTGTTTCGAAAATGTACTGACCTTTCGGCCGGTCAAACGGGTGGGCGGTTTGTATTGTTTCTTGTTGGAATGGATGAGTGTTTGATTGCCAAAATCATTACCAAGAAGCGAGTATGCTTCATCGGATTTTGCCAGTTCTCAAAACGGATCTAGTGGGAATTTTCGTACTGGAAAACTCTTGCACATTCCATTGGGGATATATTGCAAAACTCGTCGGTGGTTGCACTTTGATATGAAAATACAAAAAAAAAATTGAATGAGAGAATATAAAACCGGCATTTTTCAGCACCTCACTATAGTACAGTAAAATGCCGAACATTAAAACTTCAGCAGGCTTACAGCATGTGTAAAAAGCGCCACCACAAAACTACGCGGTACACTGTGCAGCTTAAAATTTTACGAGCATTTTTCGGTCGGGAATGAAACCCGCAAACCATGGGTTTTTACCGTGATGTGTGCAAGGGACTTTGAAATCAAAGCAGCGGAAAAGAATTTTAATTTTCCCACCATTTTCCAAACCGCGCTACCCGGGGATGATGGCAGCGCGTGGGCGACCATAGCCAAGTAAGCGTTTGGGTTTGCATTCTTGTGCCCAGTGGGTGTGTTTGGAGGGAAAATTAACATCCGTTGCAGTGTGGCGCCTGCATTATGCATACGCTGGTCCGCCGATGGTACTCGATGTTATGCTGAGAAACATAATAAAAGTACAACGTGGCATTAGAGAGATTGCGTCATTGAGTTATGGGCAGCATTAAACCGAGAGTCGTTTATGTTCTTGGAGCAGTAAATGAAAAGTTTTCCTTCGTCTTTACGTCGGAAATTAAGGTGATTTTCTTCTTTGAAGCACAATATTTACTGTACGCTAGTAAGATGGCAATTTAGATTGTAAATGTTTGTTCACGATTGTGCATTGGGTCGAATACGCCCGAAAGTATGCAATTGCTTTTATGAGGTTAAAATACCTGACGTGCTGAAGCATTTGTTGGTTTATTAGCGATTAAAATACAAAAATTGCATAATTTTAGGCGCTTACGCTGTATTTAGAAAGCAAGCGACAGCTTGTCTAGGGGGTTGATACAATTAGATTTACTCCTTCAATGTTTTGCAGCATAAAACTCTCCTATCTAAATTCTTCATCTAGATAAAGAAGGAAACATAATAAATTGCAAAAGATTTTTCCTTCCATGCACAATTGTAAGTTGAAAATGGGAATAAATTACTTCGTAAACCTTTTACGAAATTATTTTCACAAGCTCTCTGGCCCGCTGCACACAGTGTGGCCGTGTGAAAACAAACCAGCCCGATGATGAAGTGCTTCCGGTTAACCAGCAATCGTACCCCCGCAGGCTGACCATCTCTCCCCCCCCCCCCCCCCCTTCTTCACCTTCTCGACGTACGTCCTTCATTCCGCCTTGCCCCGTTTGTGTCGATCTTTCCGCTTTAATCCACAATCGAATGAACGACGACTCGAGAACGGGAAAATGTTGATTGAATCATGGAATCTTGCTAAATCAACAACACACCGAAGGAATAAACGGAAGCTAGTGAACAAGCAAGAAGGAAAGAACGAAAAAAAACGGCACGGAGAATGTATACTGACATAAATCAGAGGATCATTGGGCATGTCTTACCGGTTTGCGGCTTGCTTCCTTCTGCACTTCTCGGACAATAATATCATATTTTTGCGTTTTGTCGTCGTGGCCGTTTTGTTTCACGTTTGGATTTATGATTTCTTTTTATTTGCCGTTGCCGTTCGTTTACTTCCGTTCGTGTTGGTATTACGCGTGTAGAGTAATTTTCCCCGTTCGTTTTTCCCATTGCTTGCCATTTTCCACCTGAAACTCCACGACCACACCGGTACTGGTTGTAGTTGGTGCCATTGCTTGGTGTGGAAAATGAGGCTGAGTGGTGGTTTGTGGTAAACGTATGTGTTTGTGTGGGGATGTTTGCGGATTTGACTATTTACGACCAGGCGGTCGTATTTATAGATCAAAAGAAAAACTATAAATTAGAGGCGTTACCGAGATTCAAATTTAATTACCAGCTCCCCGAGAGTGATGAACCGTGCGGCGCGGTGTTCTAGATGAGCGTATGTGAGTGTGTGTTTGCGAAAAGTGGCCGATGAAAGAAATGGGGTTTCACGTTTAGCAGCTAGCGCTAAAAGAAAGGATGGAAAAGAGATCATACCGCGCTGGATAGAGGGAGCGATACAGTGCACTACTAACTGCGAAAGACGATTAAAATAGCTGAATAATAGAAAAAAGCAATTCCTTTGTCCTGGTTGCATTAATCATTTTATTTGAGGTCCACAATAAATTCCTATCCCTCCATTTTAGGGCTCACCGTACCCGATTTGGTGAAGCTGTCTATAGCATCCAAAATGGTGCAAATTTATTCACCAAACTTCGTAAATGACTTTCGCACATTCGGATTGTAAGTTCACCTTAGCAACTGGTTGCACCCATCGAGCCATGGAAACTTCCGAACAAGATGTCCTTGTTTCGAAAGAAAATTTTTTTACCCTGCCCCATTTTTCGTCCCACAATCGAGCCCGTGTACCGTAGCTGCTTTACTCTTCGTACACTTTTCCTACACGGGGCTGTGGAACGCGAAACGGAAATGGCAGCGATATAAAATGGAGCCGTGGAATTGCATTAGCGACAAAAGTTCGGCTTAACAAAAGCGATCAGTTCCGGACGCTTTATAGGGTGGAACGAATTGTTCGAATAAAGCCATAATTGATGGTGACATTTTCCTTGTGCTTTCGGTGGGATTTTGTGGTATGTTAATAATGCGCCATTTTGTGGTTTTGCAATAAGATCCGATATGATTGCCGCAAGTGGTAAAGAATGTCTTTGCTTTATCTCCTCCAGCTGCGTGTGTAAATGCTCGCACATAAAATCGTTTAATTGTTTTCTAGGCTGTGAAGCTGTAGGCAGAAACTGTTTTTTTTAAAATAAATTCGAAATTTTTGGTCTTTTTTTGCAGCATTAAACCACTATAAATTTAAGAGTCTCTTTCTGCACAAAGTTACGTAAAAATGGCGCAACATATTTAATTTGCTTCAACAGCGATGACAAAACCAGATCGTAAACCATAAAAAATGTGTTGCCATGTGTAGTGTTACACTTTTCGTTTTTCGATCACATAACTAAACAGTATCATAAAAGTGCTTTCCATGTTCATCGCTAGATTAACATCTGTTTTATTGCAATGCGATGCAATCAATTGAGCACTGCAATCACACGCACACGTCCACGGTCAGCGTAGAAATCTGGTTTTGCCTACGCATCGCCGATAACCGGGCCTTCCCCTCAGGGCAATAGTTTATAGCATCAATAACATTTCGCATTATCATTTGGAGGATTGAGTTCATTCGGCGGTAATGGACGTCGAAACCTCCGCAAACCGTGGCAAAAGTCGTTAATTGCCTTCCACCGTAAGCAAACCGCATCGTTGGCATCGTTGTTGACAAGAAGAAAATGCGCCTTTCTTTCTTTTATGATTCGGTGTATATCTTCACACCTTCCAGCTTTTCTGCTGCTTAGTTGGTCCTTTCGATGCCGGTTTTATTCGATTCTATCAGGCGACTAGCAGAAACCACCGATCTTCGCACCAGTTGAACGGGTCGTGTGTATTAAAAACTCGTAAAATGACCCCATACCGGCAGGCCCATTTACCTCAATTACACTCATTTACAGTAGCGGTGTGTGCATATTTATCTAATGCTTCCACTTTTCGCACCCCGAGAGTGTTGTAAACGGACGAGTACGCTCGTGGACCATAGCAGTGTCCTCACCGGATTTTATCCTGGACTGGTTCGATCATCTTTTTACTTCGTCAACTAGGCCGATCAACTTAAAGACGCAAAAACCAAGAAACTGGTGCCCAAAAGATATCATCTATTTGACATACTTGGTTGCTTACCTTCTGTCCTGCACCGTTTTCCCTCACGCTCTTCAACTTTCAGAACGTGTCAATAATCATTCGAACGAGGTTTATTATTTAATGCACTTTGCTCATTAGGGCAAGAGCTCAGACGTCGGTCGCAGTTTGGTAGCGGTATCGACACTGTCGAGATTCATCGCCATGATTATGATGCTGATGATGATGATGGGTGCTGATGGGGCCGTTGCGAGCAGTTGCAGCATAATCATCGAATGGGTCAACACGTCGTCAGCAGCTTGTTTGCCATAATCACATACAATTTCTCATTGCACATAGAGCAAGTGCTTGGGACCGATACACCCCGCCCAAAAACCTCATTGCGTTGCAGTTTGATCCCCCATAGTGCACCCGGAAGTGTGCCTTATGTAAATGAACTCATCACACTCAACAATGTCACCGCCACACTATCTGCTCTGGCTGAAGTAGTTACAGAGAACCTCTTACAAACCACCCCTGACCAGACCCGGCATAGTTAAGAATGGCCCCGATGACGTCTTAATAGCTTGAAGGAGGTGGAGAACCATAAAATCTCTTTGTGGAGCAAAAGCAATACCAAAAGTGGGGGCATTTGGTCATGTAGGTCGATGAGTTCACTATTCCCATGGTCACGTCCAGCGAATGCGTTCCTTGCATTAGCTCCATTTTATCATTCTGACCCAGAACCTTCTGCAGCAACGTCCCCGATAAGTGGTGGCTATCGGCAGGAAATTACTCCTTTCATCTCGCCCAAACCACCCTCGGCGGATTCCATTGTTCCATTGAATCGGAATACTATCGAATACCCAAGATGGTAGAAAGATCCCGATCGCCACACGCACACGGAACAGATGACGGATGAAGCAACAGTACTTCTTGGGCAAGAAATGGGTGCTTCCGGTCGAATCAAATTGCAAACTCATCTCCGTGCGGTGGTCGAACGAGGGAAAGGAAGCAAAGTGGACGGAAAAGCGGAAGTTGTTTGATGGAGAAAGCCGGAAAATCCAAGACCAACGGGCTTCCGCTTATTTGACGTTCATGGGATTGGATCAGAACGGAGCGTTGTTGTTCATCGTCACTGTTGATTGTTGATTTTCCGTTTCGTTTGATACTAAGTTTGTGGCTGGAAATCAGTTCCAGTTGGCGTTGATGATGTTATCCTTCCGTATAGTTGGGAGTGTTATCTTAATTCTGTTTACACAATTTCACGTACGCGTTTGATGGAAAGTGCTACCTAAATTTATAGAGATTAAATTAAAATGGATGAAGGTATTTATTTAATTAAACAGCATGATTATTAGACAAAATTTTCCTAAATGCCATCCATTCTCTCTCCAGAAATACATACAAAGCGGCCTGGAAGATGAGATTGCGTAATTGAAATTAACAAAAGCTTCTCACCGAGCCGACAAATTCAAAAGCGCCCTAACGAAAACAACAGTACCTTCGGGAAGGCTACGTTTAACCGGGCATGTCTTACTTTCTTTTTCCTCTCTCGATTCGTGAAATCATTTCTTTTGTAAATAAAACTCCAATGCATCTGAATTACGTCACTGCGCCGCGCAGCCATTGTTTACGGTTGTCTTTAAGGATAATTTTACTGCATTTATTTTCCCCCCATCAGAAAAAGGCTAAAGGTGAGAATC
Source organism: Anopheles marshallii (assembly GCF_943734725.1). Classification (NCBI taxonomy): domain Eukaryota; kingdom Metazoa; phylum Arthropoda; class Insecta; order Diptera; family Culicidae; genus Anopheles; species Anopheles marshallii. The sequence continues at coordinate 30,749,802 of NC_071327.1, forward strand.
AAAAGTAAATTGCAGTACAAAAAACAAACCCACGGGGTGTTCCATTGTCTGTCAGTTTAAAGGGGTTTTGCAATAATAATGTTCCACAATGCTTGATAGTGCACAAAATCTCGTTGTGAAGGTGTCCCAGGGGAAATGAATAAAATACATAAAAGATGTATACCCCGTGAAAAAAGCTGTCGAAGCTGATGGTGTGATGTGTGGTGACAAAAAATAAGAAGAGAGATAGTATTGTTGCATTTTTTTTTCGCACCGAACACCGAACCGCGCGGTCGGGTTGAGGTTGCATCATTATTTGTGCACGCGTGAGAGTGCAATGATAAATCATACGAACTGCGATGGGAAAAGGTGACATGCAACATAAAAGTGTTGCGCGAATGATCCAGAAGCGGTAAAAATCAGAGCTATTACAATGAGCTCTGGAAATGCAAGGGCGAACAAAGTACCACAAACGAGCCCATTTCGAGGTCACTATCCATGCGCTGTTTGCATCCGTGCCGCGGGTACGTTCGATTATGCTGATACCATGGCGAAAGTGCGCAACTACAATCGGAACCCGCTGCTATGGAGCCACCGTTGGAAAAATCCCCATAAAAGGCCTGTACTGTGTCGTGCCAAGGTTTCGTGGATCCAAACGTCACGGCAAGACGCTCGTCTTACGCTAAGGACACCGTAACAGACCAGTGTAGTGTATAAATTTTTACGATATGAGAAACAGATTGGTCGTAAATAAATGCCTAATGCCCCGGGTTCGATCGATTGATCGTGGATGGAGGGGGTGATTTTTTTGCGTAGTTTGTTCGGATAACTCCAGGGCACAGGAAAGGCGGAAAGCTATAGAAACATATCGTCTAATGTTGTTTTGTGTCGGTTTAGGCGTAGAATAGGAAGGTGGATAGCAAGATCGTTAGCGTATGTTTATAGTGACACTAATGCTAAATGATTTGCTTCGATTGTGTAGCAATGCAGTTAACACAACAGTTAGCATAACGATATTTCAGCACATTCCTATCGCACACGATCGAGCCTCAAACGAGATGATACATCAGCATATTTCTACCGCACACGATCGCGCCTCAAACGAGATGATACATCAGCATATTTCTACCGCACACGATCGCGCCTCAAACGAGATGATACATCAGCACCACGATCGCGCCTCAAACGAGATGATACATCAGCATATTTCTACCGCACACGATCGCGCCTCACCCTTCGGAAACGAATAGATTCGTCAGCACTTGTCTCTCATCCGCTCGTCAGAAGCCAACACTTCGTTCGAAGGCCACACATTCTTCCCAAGCGCGATTCCCACTTCCAAATCAGCATAAAAGCATAGGGAACATATCATAAGACGGTTCATTTCATCCCTAGTTCTTGTACTAGCAGGTTCTAAAGATCTGAATCCATCAAAACAACGTGAGAAAAGATAAATAAAACTATAATGTTTTTTTAAAAATCTATCTCTCACGGCGTATTGATTAACTGGCGCCCGAATAGGGACCTTTAGTGAAGAAAAGTGCGAAAAGTGTTCATGTGAGAGTGAAATTATCGTGTCGCAAGTACCGAGTAGTGATCACGTAAGAGTGTCAATCACACCGCGTCGCGACAACATCTTTCCCGATCGCAAATTGCAGCCGTGTGCACAGGTGCCTAAGTAGCCGGGAGCAGCTAATAACTCGTTGCCGGAGGAAAGGGATCACGCCAACACACCGAGACGGAAGGAAGTCACTGAATATCACTGGAGGCCCGAGTAACAAAATCAACCCCGTTAGAGGAGGTGAAGAAATCAACCCCGTTAGAGGAGGTGAAGAAATCAACCCCGTAAGAGGAGGTGAAGTATGAATATATTAATGTGAGTATAAAAAAGTGAGTATATATATAAACCAATTCATTGCGTTTAAAGTGAGTGAAAAGTGAAAGTTCATAACAAAAAAAAAAGGTGTAATTCATAACAAAGTGTTAATCGATTTAAAAAACAAAGCAAAACTGGAGGATTTAATTTCAAGCCTAAAACGATTTTCCGACAGAACCGAATCGTCGGAACGTAATAATAAAAAAACAAAAGTGGAAATAGTTAAACCGGAAACTTCCAATATCGAAATGGAAGCACTAACTAATCGAATTGCTGCCTTAGAGGCACAATTATTAGAAACAGTAATGATAGAGGATTTCAGTGATCCACCGCTTTATTTTCATAAAAGTGACGGAAGTGCCGTAAACCCAGAATCATTTGAAAAGATTCCTGGTGTAGTGAAAGATTTACCAATATTTTCTGGTGATCCAAGTGAATTAAATAGTTGGATCAGTGATGTAGATAGTTTGATCAAATTGTATCAAACTACACCTAGCCATACAGAGGAACAACAGAACAAGTTCCATATGGTTTGTAAATTCGTTCGTCGAAAGATAAGAGGCGAAGCCAATGACTCGCTAGTCGCGTCAAATGTCGGAATAAATTGGAGTATGATCAAACGGACATTGATTACATACTATGGAGAAAAGAGAGATCTAGAGACATTAGATTTCCAATTGATGAGCGTTCAACAAAGAGGACGATCTTTGGAAGTATTCTATGATGAAGTCAATAGACTTCTCTCATTGATAGCCAACCAGATAAAAACAGATGACAGATTTGTACATCCAGAAGCTTCGAAGGCTCTTATAGAAACATATAATAAGAAGGCAATAGATTCCTTCATCAGAGGCCTTGATGGAGATGTGCACAAGTTCATTAGAAATTATGAACCAACATCTTTAGCAGCAGCTTACAGTTATTGCATCTCATTCCAAAATGTAGAATGTCGTAAAATGTGGACCAAACCAAGATTGGTCAATACTCCCACAGCACCACGAAACTTGATACCGTTACCAACACCCCCCTTGCCACCAAGAGCATTTAATAATTCGCAACGACCAATGATTGCACACAGATTTAGACCACAATTCGGAAACTCGTATCAACCGAGACCACAGTTTTTACCGCGTCCCGCTTGGAATAATCAACCGAGACAACAAATTTTTCCACGCCCTATTTGGAATCAACAAAATAGAAATGCGTTCCAACACAATAGGCCAGAGCCAATGGAAGTCGATCCATCAATCAGATCGCAACAAGTGAATTATTCAAATAGACCACAAAATTCCAGTAATGCTCGACCTCAGAAAAGACAAAGATTTTTCAACATGGAAACAAACATTACCCATGATAATGACGAATACGAAAGATACATGAGAACTGTAGAAAAACAAGAAACATCTAACGAAAATCGCGAAGCTGAACTTAATTTTTTAGAATAAAATCAGCTATACCATATTTTATATACAATGGTAAAGCTGGACAACAAATAAAAATTCTAATTGATACAGGATCCAATAAGAATTTCATTAACCCAAAACATGCGAAGATTTCCCACGAAGTAACTAAACCATTTTTTGTTTCATCAGTTGGAGGAGATTTACGTATCACCAAATATTCACAAGCGAAAATGTTTGCCCCTTATTCCAACGTAAATGCTAAATTTTATCACCTACAGGAGTTAAAAACATTCGATGCCATAGTTGGCTATGATACCATCAAAGAAATGGGAGCACTTATAGATACAAAAAGCGATAATCTGATAATTAACGAAAACATAATACCTCTTTTTCTCTACCCATTACAAGAAGTTAACAGGATCGAAATAAGAGATAAACATCTGAACTATCAAGAAAAAGAAAAATTACATTCATTCCTTAACAAGTTCCAAGATTTATTTCAGCCCCCAGACGAGAAGTTGCCATTCACAACAAAAATCGAAGCAACTATATCAACGAATGATACCGAACCTGTTTACTGTAAGTCGTACCCATACCCCTTCTCTCTCAAACAAGAAGTGGAGACACAAATCAAAAAACTGTTAGATAATGGCATAATCCAACCATCTAGATCGCCATATAACTCACCTGTTTGGATAGTACCCAAAAAGGCTGATGCCTCTAACGAAAAAAAATATCGACTTGTGATCGATTATAGGAAGCTGAATCTTAAAACCAAAAGCGATAGATACCCTATACCTGACACTTCAACAGTCCTTGCAAATTTAGGTAACAATAAATATTATACCACACTTGACCTAGCATCTGGATTTCACCAGATTCGTCTAGCAGAGAAAGACATAGAAAAAACCGCTTTCTCAATTAATAATGGAAAATATGAATTTTTACGACTACCATTCGGTCTAAAAAATGCACCATCAATTTTTCAGAGAGTCATGGATGATGTTCTCAGAGAACATATTGGAAAAATTTGTCATGTGTACATTGACGACATAATAGTTTTTGGAAAAACATTTGACGAGCATCTGAAAAATTTAGAAACTGTTTTAAACACATTACGTGAAGCAAATTTTAAAATACAACCTGATAAATCCGAATTTTTGAAAACAGAAGTTGAATTCTTAGGATTCATTGTTTCTGAACATGGCTTGAAACCAAATGAGAAAAAAATAGAAAGTATCCATAAATATCCCGAACCTAAGACTATCCGAGAACTCCGAGCATTTTTAGGACTCTCCGGATATTATAGAAGATTTGTTAAAAATTATGCAGCGCTGGCAAAGCCCTTAACAAAACTCTTAAGAGGAGAGGACAACCAAGGCCACTGCAAAATCACGAAAAATCAATCAAAAAATTTCCTGATAACATTTGATGAAAACGCCAAATCAGCATTCAGAACTCTTAAAGAAATTTTATCATCTGAAGACGTTCTAGCTTACCCCGATTATGATCATGATTTTATTTTAACAACAGACGCATCCGATAAAGCACTCGGAGCTGTCCTGTCACAGAAATTAAACGACGTTGAAAAACCAATAACGTTTATATCCAGAACTTTATCAAAAACGGAAGAAAACTACGCTACTAATGAAAAAGAAATGCTTGCTATAGTTTGGGCTTTACATTCCCTACGTAATTACATTTATGGTGCAAAAATAATAATACTAACAGATCACCAACCCCTAACGTACGCAATATCGCCAAAGAATAATAACGCAAAACTAAAACGATGGAAAGCGTTCATAGAGGAACATAATTATGAACTACGCTACAAGCCTGGAAAAAGTAACGTCGTAGCAGACGCGTTATCAAGAATTCAAATTAACTCGCTAACACCAACACAACATTCCGCTGACGATGATGACAGTGCATACATACTATCCACTGAAGCCCCTATTAACGTTTATCGCAATCAATTAATTTTCAAATTATCTAACAATTCATCGTATGAACTAATCACACCGTTCCCAAAATTTAAAAGACATGTTTTCTATGAAAAGGAATTCTCTAATAAATTTTTAACCGACAAATTAAAAAGATTCCTAAACCCTAACATCATTAACGGTATACTAACCGATGAAGTAACTATGAGTCGTATTCAGGAAGTATATAAAAATTTATTCAATCCAAAAACAATGAAATGCCGATATTCTCAAATTATATTAGAAGATCTTACAGAAGAAGAAAGACAACTAGAAGAAATACAAAACATTCACAATTTTGCTCATAGAAATTCAAAAGAAAATTCTCTACAACTTATAAAAAAGTTTTATTTTCCTACAATGAGAAAAGTAATAGAGTCGTATGTTAAAAATTGCGAAATTTGTAAAACAGAAAAGTACGATCGGAAACCTCAAAAGTTTATTGCTGTAAGGACACCAATACCCACATATCCAGGAGAAATAATTCATATCGATATTTTTGCTTACAATGCAAGTTTTTTGTTTATTTCTTCAATAGATAAATTTTCAAAATACTTGAAAATGAGGCCAATTAAGTCAAAATCGATAGCAGACATAAAGGAAGTTTTAATACAATTGTTGTATAATTGGGATATACCCGCCACCATTGTAATGGATAACGAAAGTTCATTTATTTCAAATGTAATAGAACAAACGATATTAAATCTAGGAATTAAAATTTTCAAAACACCTGTAAATCGATCAGAAACAAACGGACAAGTAGAAAGAGCTCACTCGACAATTCGCGAAATTGCAAGATGCATTAAAGCAACGAAACCAGATATAAGTATCCAAACATTAATACAAGAAGCGACGTACAAGTATAATAATTCAATTCACAGCGTGATTAAGAATACGCCTAAAAATATATATACAGGAGAGAATAATGAAAATATGAACTTCGAAGAACGAACTAAACAAAGAAATGAAAATGATAAAATAATTGCTAAAATATATGAAAAGCAACAAGGAAAAATTATAGAAGAAAAATATCAAGATTATATGCCAAATGAGATGGCCTACGAAAAAACGAAAACGAATAATAAACGAGATAGGAGATATGAGATAATCAAAATCAAAGAGAATCATCCTACCTACGTAATCGATACTAATAATCGAAAAATACACAAAGTAAATCTACGAAAAACTAATAATTGATCATGATTAACCTTAATATCGTTTCAGAAATATTATGATTATATTAACCAACGTAATGGCGAAGATCTACATACACGATTTATCAAAAAATCCTTTAGCGATTATACCAGTAGGTGAAGCCAAGATACGAATAGGATACGTAAGAGTAATCCACCCGATAAACTTGTTAGACCTTAGTAAAACGATTGACGAAACTATTGAACTAATACCAACAGAGGTTCAAACCGAATCTTTAGAAAAGTTGATTCAGTTAAAAGCTATGAAGTTACAAGAAACGTTTAAGAAAGTAAAACCGTTTAAGAAACAAAAGAGATGGAATACCATAGGGAAAGTTTGGAAATGGGTAGCAGGCACCCCTGATGCCGACGATCTTCAAATTATCAACAGTACGCTGAACTCTCTCATCGAAGAAAATAATCACCAAGTAATGATTAACGAAGCATTGAATAGAAGACTACAAGAAGTAACCGATATTGCTAACCAAGTGCTAAAAAACGAAGCGCAACGCTATGAAAGAAGATATGCAACTGAAACAAGACAGCTAATAATATTATCTAATTTGGATATTTTGCAAGACCAAATCGAAACTATCGAAGAAGCTATTTTATCAGCCAAACACGGAATACCGAACAGCAAAATATTGTCCACCGAAGATTTACAAATGATTAACGAATTCTTGAAGAAGAACGGAATCGCATATACTACAGCAGAAGAACTTCTCGCTCGATCAGTAGCTCAGTTTATGATGAATACGACACATGTTCTGTACATGCTAAAATTCCCAAGAATATCATCACAAATCTACGAGTATGATTTCATCGAACCAATAGTAGCAAATGGGAAACGGATAATGTTAAAACAGAACTTCATTATAAGAAACGAAACACATGTATACGAAGTCATCGAACCATGCCAAGAAGAAGGTATTTATTACTTATGTGAAGGAAGCAATGTTCAACATCCTACGCAATGTATATACCAACTAATACAAGGGAAAAATTCCGAATGCCAATATGAAAAAGTATATTCAGCTAAATTGATCAAACGGATAAACGATGCAAATATTTTGATCAATAATGCATGGGCTGAAATCACATCAAATTGCAGCAATTCCAAGCAATCTTTAAATGGTTCATTTCTAATACAGTTCGAGAAATGCAGTGTAAACATTAATGACGAAATATTCTCCAATACAGAAGTCATTATCCCTAGAAGACCTTATCACTCAACATTGGGATTGATCATCAACGAGACCAGCCTTGAAGATAATCCACCTACCGAGTTCTTGAACAACATTACATTAGAAAACCGCAAAATACTGCAAACCATTAATCTACAAAATGAATCGCTGAAATTTAAATTGCATTTATTCGGATCAATAGGAACAACAACAATCGCAATTGTTATTGGCATTGGCATATTCTACGTGTTTCTTAAATGTCGTAAACGAACAATAGAAGTTAAAATACCAGATACGGGAAGTCATACGATAAAAAAACAGCCTAAGGCAATACCATTGAATTTTCACGCGATGCACAAACTTTGAGGACAAAGTAATCAAGAGGGGAGGAGTTAACACAACAGTTAGCATAACGATATTTCAGCACATTCCTATCGCACACGATCGAGCCTCAAACGAGATGATACATCAGCATATTTCTACCGCACACGATCGCGCCTCAAACGAGATGATACATCAGCATATTTCTACCGCACACGATCGCGCCTCAAACGAGATGATACATCAGCACCACGATCGCGCCTCAAACGAGATGATACATCAGCATATTTCTACCGCACACGATCGCGCCTCACCCTTCGGAAACGAATAGATTCGTCAGCACTTGTCTCTCATCCGCTCGTCAGAAGCCAACACTTCGTTCGAAGGCCACACATTCTTCCCAAGCGCGATTCCCACTTCCAAATCAGCATAAAAGCATAGGGAACATATCATAAGACGGTTCATTTCATCCCTAGTTCTTGTACTAGCAGGTTCTAAAGATCTGAATCCATCAAAACAACGTGAGAAAAGATAAATAAAACTATAATGTTTTTTTAAAAATCTATCTCTCACGGCGTATTGATTAACTATGCTCAAACTGGAAAGATGGGCGAATCAAGGCCGATTGCCGCTACATTATGCTCGGTAGGTCAATGGGTAAAGTTTGTGGCATGTACAGTTCACCGGGAACATTAGAATTGCAAATAAATATCAACCATTTGTCGGTTGAAAAGCAGATGAAACATCAGAAAGCATGATAGTCAGGGACAGTAGAGTTGTAACAAATGAATTGCAATACATTTTTAGTCTTTATTGCTGAGGGAATTGTTTGAGATGATTTATTTGAATTATTAATTAACACTCAAAAGTTCCATGTATGTCTGAAGAATTGGGAAACGCTGCAAATCCGCCAGTAGGTTTCAAGCTCCAAACTCAAAATAATTTCTCAAGAGTTGAGTGCAAGCATTGATGAATCTTCAAAGATCAATGAAGTAAGTAAGTCAGAGTAAGTCAATATATTCGGAGATGCATGTCGATTCATAAACATTAATCGGACTTGTCTACAAAATTTGAAATTATTTAAAATGTGAAAATATGAACTTCTATTATATATACTGTTATTTATTTACGATTAAAAATTGCGCCGTAATGTCAGTCTCATATGAATTAAAGTGTTTACGATATTCTAAAGACAATTTCTCATTTTTTAGATTTGTTTTAAGGTAAAAAGTAAAGCTTCTTCAATGCTTGTTAAATTCAAATATTTGAACTTTTTATTATTGAAATAATTTGACAGGAAATCAAACATTTTTCCACCATTTCATGAGACATATACTGATTATTTAAAATAAACCATCAAACACTTTTAGGAAATTTCACGTGAAACACATGCAGAGTACGTACTGCAAATCTTTATCCTTCCAACGATCGATACGCTTTAATGATGGCTTTAAATTGCAGAAAGCTTTCACCGTTGGAATGAAACAACATGCGCTTTTTCCCGATATTTTTGTTGTACTATTAATCCCATCTAATCGCCATCAATTTAACCGCACCTTCAACATCCCCTCCAGCCAGCGCATCCTTTTTTATGCAGTCGAAAAAGTGCAGTTACACTAAAGTGCATCAATTTTCCGCCCCGGAGTTTTTCACCATGGGTGGGTGAGACCGGTAGCACCCGAAGCAACAGCAACGTCACACATGAGCTAGGCTTTATGAAGGCAATTAAACTCTACCCACTTTGCCGTGCTTCAGATGGACGTCGTGAACTTTATTGTTTGTGTTAAGGCCAAGCATGGAGCTTACGAGGATATTCCCACTACAACCAAACCATCCCACCGATCGTACTGTGGTGGTGGCTAGTGGAAAACGCTAACTCTGGACACTGGACCTTCAGGACTTTATCGCTTGCACGAGCACACGTGTTGTCCAACCCGGTGGGCGGCCCACCATGAATTCATTGGAGAGCGAAACTAAAAGAAGCGTGCTAGTGCTTGTTGTAAAAAGTCGTAATCGTTCAGCTCGAGTGCAGCGGGAGAACGCGAGAGGTCATAAAAAAGCGTAGACTCAAAATTAGATTTGAACTTAAACTTCGTCGGAACTGTGTGGCCAACGTGTGGTGAGGGACGTGAGGGAGCGGTACAGGGTAGGTCTCGCGGATTCGGTGTTCCAAACCCGGTCGCCATTCGCTGACACAGACACAGGACAAAGTTGGTCGAAGCGAAATTCGTTTCGTATCCTGGGCTAAAGCCACACCACCGTGTCGAAACGGTGGCGGTGACGTTGGTGAGCCACTGTTTTCCGTTTATTCAGGTGGATTTTGTTTAGCTTTTCTATTTGTCCTTTGTGTTTTTCTTGCCAGCTAGCTGTCCATACGACACTTCACACTTTCACACAGGTGGCGAGCCATTGTTTGGCAAACTTTACACGTTTGCCACAAAGGCCTGTCTCATGGCGTTTTTTTTTTTTTGGTTTGGCGGATGTTACATTGAATGATCTGAATGTGAAACGAACCCTCTCGCGACTGTCGCTCCATAAAATAAGGCGCAAAAAAGAGAAGTAAATTATGTGCGCTTGTGTTGTGGAATTAAAAATTTAAATTCCACCCGCAAAACTTTCGAGCGCTTAGGTGATTGTTTTGGAACTCACTTAAATGTCGAACTGGAAAAAAACTAATATTGCAGCTTTTCACATCACACGTACCGTCATCGTCCTTTCGTCTTTCGATCATTCTCGCACTGTCAAGTGGTTCATCATCGTTTGACCAAACCTGTAAACACCATGCCGATAGTATGGTGTACACGGTTTGCCTTGGTAATGGCAATTATTGCACCCAGCAAACGGTTCGGTTGGGCAAGATTGACGTTTGAGGCTACCGGTTCAGGTTTTTCACACTCACTGGCAGACTGGCACGCTCGAGAGATGGCAACTGCAAAAAGACACGATGCACCGTTTGCTTCGTTTGGAAGATTTATTGACCGGTTGATTAATTCGCCAACGGCACGATAGACAACCGAGACGTGGTTCCAACCCGAAGGATCTCGACTTGTACCCGCCGCATGCAGACAAAGATGCACCGAAAACGGTTCGTGTGTATATGTTTTCTCTTTTCGCTTGTAGGATTGATGCGAGCAGAGGTTATTGCGAGCTCAGCGAGCGTAAGGATCATACGTTCGAGCTGCACTGAAAGTGGCCACTTTGGAAGATGTGGCTCCGTTTTGGGATGGGGAGTGATTTATGAAGCTTCTCTACTTGGGCGATTTGTGTGAGAAAACGGGTTTTCAAACTGATGCTACACACTTTGTTCTAATTTGGTGCAGCAATGTACTGCTGCGCGCTGGTTGGGCGAAGTCAGAAAAGTCGCATTGAACGGACGGGTAGGATCATGTCTTAAAGAGAGGAAAGCAAACTGTCCGACGTGTGGCTTAAGGGCTAATATGCTGCTTAGGTTTATCAACTCCGACAAGCGTTTGCATCTTGTTTGAGGCCTGTACATACCCAAACCGTACCCTAGACCACTTATGCCATCCGGTTGCCAGGCATAGTTTGATGGTTTCATAAATTAATTTAAAAATAGCTGCTCTTGAAATCATCCCGCACTGGTTTGCAGTTTTTGCAGTACAACCACCGCGTTGGTGGTGGTTTCCATTTCACTTTATGCCAACCCAGCATTCCCTGGGTTGGTGTTGATGATGCTGCATGCTGATGGTATTTTCATTTCATTAAAACATACTTTCAGAAATCAAGCAAAATAGCTAATGGTATACGCCGGCACTCGGCTTTTGCAGGAATAGTTCCGTGGTTTAATTAGTGCGTATGCCCATGCTCTCCACTCCATTCTCACTTTTGCTGCCCGGCCCACCCCTACTACTGACCCAAATCCAGTTGGAATGGAATTTCATTTTAAGTTTGGCTCTTGCTCCCTCTGCTTCCATGTTGCCACCCGGCCCACCGACATTTACCAATGGCCGGTCGCGACGGGTGTGTTGTCCGATGCAAATTGACATCTAATCCTGGTTGTCGAATTGTACCAACCCGGCACGAGTGTCTTTGTGCGTGTATTGCTGGGTGGATAGCTGCCGCGAAATCCACTCAAATCTGGCGGTCGGCCGACAGCATATCAGTTCACGGACAAACACACATGCCGAACGCCCGGGAGTCACATTTCGTTGGATGGCCTGCGGCAACCATCGCGCCGGCACAGCAGTTTGTGGTTTTGTTTGCCCCCTTTCGTCAATTTCCATGTCCATCCCCACCTATTACGCTCATTTAGGGGCGAAAGAAGAAATAACTTGGTAGGAAAAAAAACAATCCCCTCACATGGATAGTGACAAACGAAAAGTTGAGCATTAAAAACCCTATCCCAAACGTGACTCTATCGCACCGAAGCGATTGACCGTCCGCAGGCACTAACGATCTGGTTGAAAATGATTTCTGTTAAGTCAAACAGCAAAAAAAAAAGAAACTACAAAACATTAACAACCGAACTGGCAGAACTTGTTTAATGCGGTCATAAAATCTATTTGTAAACACGATCATTTCGGAAACGCACTCTAAGTCGGCAATTTTTTTCTCGTTCGCAGTTTATGGAGCGTTTCGTTGAATTATTGCATCGCGAAAGGTGTTATGGTACCTTTTTATGCGGTTGAAGCATACAGTTTTGTCGGTGCTCTTGTTTGTTTTAACATTTTTAGGATTTAAAAGTGGATTGTGATAGGATTGCGAGGACCAGTATGGCTTGGGGACATAAATTAAGCTTAGAAGTAGGCATGCGACTGTAATTAAAGTTTATTAGATTTGCAGTAATATTTCAATTGTGATTATGATTTTAAGTTTATTTCCTGGGGTGTTGTCGTTTTCGAACGTCCGGAACACTTTCTATAGAAGCACATTTTTTCATTTTTATGTGCAAATATGATAATATAGCACTATGGACTTTAATTTGCTTTGTTGAACTCTCTTAAAATGGAAGCAATCAATTTTAAATATGAAAACACCCACGCGCAAAATGTTGTTGATAAAACATGCTACAGATTTGTGTTTTCGTTGCCAGTAAACGTTCAGGACTTCCTCAGTTTTGAAGAACGTCATATCTAATAGAATTCGATCTCATTTCTGTTTGAACTTATACCTTACTTACTACAAGAGTTCTTTTAACTGCTCACGATTTTGCGTCGTCATCTACTAATCCAACATCTCGGTTTTTCTTGTGGACGTATCATGTGCACGCCATAGCTCTATCTCAATAAGACTTTTAACGTCTCCTCTGTCTATGTAGCTTACGACTCCTCCATTGTTTTTCCAAATATACGGACCCAAAAATCCTTGTTGACACCGCCTGCTCGCTGTAGGCTCAAACGCGGCTAAGATGATTTGTTGAATTTTTCACAAGGTTTATGGCTCAAAGGTGTACGTGAGTACCGGAGCTATACAATCTTAGCTTATTCTAAAAATCCGAGATTCTTTGCCTTTTTTTTCTAGTATATGGTTTAAATGAACAAATTATTCCCGGAGTTTCTGAGTAGTGATTTGTACATCACCTAGGCGGTGGTGACCGTAAGACGCAACAGATATTTCATTACTTGTTTTAAAATCTTATTGATTCTTTGGTACGTTCGTCCACTGAGAAAATACTTTTTAATATAACTAGTTTATCAAATACCAATGACGTACGGGTCCATTAGCTCAGATTTGGTCCGAACGCTGAATCCGGTTGCGAAAGATTTATGACACATTCTGTACACGAAGCGAAAAGACATTGTACGCACATTTGTCGAACAACACGCGTGGAAAAGGATTAGCTGCACCTAGGCCGTTTAGCTTAGTTGGACCGATGTTTTGTGTTATTGTTTCCTCATGTTATACCTTCCAGCAAATCAAACACAAATCCTTACAGGCGATATGTTAGCAAATGTGTCATTGCAACAAATCCACAGCGTCCACATCCCTTCCAGCGCCCGCAACTACAAACCGAACCTTAATCCATCGGGGTCGATGTTTAGCAGGGTGGAAAAATGTTGTTCCTCCGTTCCATCGAGCCTCTCCTGCGCTAAATTCTCCATCTCCTTACCTACCGGATATAACACCTTCTCACGCTAGACGCTAGACCGATAGTTGGCAAAAAATCCGAGCCATTCTATGCGTACGCTCTGGCCCTCACGCACCGCAGTCCATCGCAGCCTTCTTGCTGGCGGAATTATTAATTAGTGACGGCGAAAAATTTGTGGCAAAATTTATTTTTACGCACCGGTTAACAGCAGAGGGGATGGTGTTACAGTGGTTGAAGTGTGTTGTATACACAGATTCGTATGTCGGACGGATTCATTAGACGCGTGTTATGTTTGGACGCTGGATGCTTCTCCCGCTGTGAATGTTTTGACACTCCACTATGCGGACGAAAAGTGCGTGTTTTATGAAGAAAAGTATTTTGAAATTCATTTTAAAAGGTTATTGTTAAACATTTTATGTTACGTTATCCTATTTATACGCACGTTAACAAATTTATGTACTTTTTTCCCAATATTTGCAATCGTTGTTTTTTGGTGTGTCATTTAATTTGTTTTATTTTCATTTCACATCCAATGACAAATTTATTCCTTTCTAAGTTGTTTGATATACTTTAACTTTACTGCCGGAATGATTTATGATTCCCGCTTTCCGCTATATTATCAGCCAGAATCCACGCATGATGAAGTGTTGAAGTAGCAGCATAGAAGAAAACGAGGAATACAAAAACATTGAACTGCGTGTTTCGGCTGTCGGTGACATTTAGTATCACGCACATTGCCGGATTATAAAATATTCCTCACTTTGTATGTCATAAATTGTGCCACTTATTTTTGGAAACGAGTTGGTTTCCATTGCTCCCTTTTTAGGGGGGGGGGGATTGGTGTGGTCGGGAGTTTTCCCAGGAGCGTTCCGAGGAGGAAGAGATGTGAAAATGGAAATTCTTCTCCCTGCTCGAAACAAAAAACCCCATACTCATCCGAAGAAATGGAACACGAGCGATGCATACCCGGATCGAGATCGATGACAAGTTTGACCATTTTTCGTCATCGTTTGTACGCCGACTGCCTTCAACGGCGAGGCAGCAAACTGACGTGACGACACAACGCAAGAAAGGTTGCCTCAAGACCGAAAACACAAGTTTTGCCAGTGCGATGTAAATGTACACGATTGGGAGGCGGGTACACCTACCGCACATACAACTATCGAGAAACAAATCAATCAGCTGTCAGCTGGGCATCGTCTGAACAAGAGCCATTCAAATCACTGTCACCGTAAATGTCACATTGCCCTAACGAAGGTTTGTGTGTGTGCGTGTCTTCTTCCCAAACCCAAATCTTCCACGGCAAACACGTCTCGATCTCGCATGTGATCGATTTTACTGCGGTTTTGGGTGAAGAAAAAAAAGTAATCTGTGATGGTCAACGATTGAGAAAAAGGCACACACCCGTCTGCTGATGGGAAGGATCAGTTTGGTTGCTTTGGAAGAACGGTACAACACGGGTGACACATAATCTATCGTTAGTTTGCCGATAATCGACGTACCATGAGAAAAGGTCAACTGATGAGGAGGTCGAAAAGAAGCAGAAGTAGAAGATAGGAAAAAACACCCCAAACACGATGGTCAAGACCTCGTCTCGTTCTGTACATTGCATCTCAACATCTTGAAGTTGAAGAAAAGCTTCTATCGGACAAGAATAGATGGTTTTTGTTAGTATTGTATGCATCCCACGGTGGTATTGCGGTCGCAAAGGACAATAAATTGAATCAAATCCTTCGATGCTAAGATTTGGAGTTTTTTTTTTCTTTCGACCAGCAGATAATTGAACGAGTCGTGTAAGTTATGGTGTGAACTGTCACGTTTTTGTCAAGTCGTTAAGATAGTTTTTTATCATTTATTCCATCATTTCCTTTTCTTTAAGCGAGTTAGGAAGGCAATTACGAAAGGGTTAAGATTAAAATTTCAATCTCAACATGTAATTTGAGATAAATTTAGCAGGGTGATTGGGGGTTTTAATGTTAAAATTAACACGAGAGGTACGGCAATGTTTTGTCGGAAAGCACCTGAAAAGGTCTGAAAGATTTTGAAAATTGATTGGTATTTAGTTGTTATCATAACAGTTTGATTGAGATTAAAAACTTGAGATTACATGTTATGGGTCCCCATTTCATATGTAACGCGGTCCAGAAGATCACCTTAAACGTGGTGTAAGATTATTCTCCGTTTTTCACTTGGCGTGATCAGATCTCCATAACCTCTCTACAGAGCCCTAAGGCTCTTGCAATTGTGAATTTCCGAGTATCTTCTACGTTTTAAAACAGAGCACAACTCTTTATAATGTCAATTAGAACTGGAACTCAATATTATGCCTACTTAGCCTTTAAAGATAACTCGAAATCAGAGCATTTCTTGTCTAATATTTGAAACTGAACTGTGAATGATCATTTTCGAGGTCTTCAAGTCTAAATAGTGATATTCTAAAAATCCAAGGTATACAGGGGTTAATGACAGTTTTTCATCTTCTCTTATGGTGTGATGTTTGGATCTTTATATGATATTCGGTGTTGATAATTATAATTTCAACTAGTACTGTAAGTCTGAGTAAAAACCAAATACAAATTGTTCCAATGGTCTACTCCCAGGCACTAGAACTGTTACATTCTAAATACAAATGAACCACTCAATACAACAAATATTGCCACATCGTACATCGGTGCACTTCAAATGTCACCACTGTCGCTTTTAATCGTTCACTTAAACCCACATCAATGGCTGCCAAAACCTTGCCTCACTTAACATAGATATCATCGTGCACCGATGGGGGCCTCTGCAGCATTACAGTTTAAGGGTTCAAAAAGTCAAAACATGCACGCACCGCGCAAACACGACGGACATTCTCTCCTCATAGCCCATTTGACATTTACAATTTGCCGTTAGCTTGTTCGAAAGCCTAATCACGCTCTCACCATGCCTGAGCGCGCGTGTTCCCCGAGTGTATTTTTTTTTTTGAGGAATGCAATATCTCGCTGCATGATGTCATGTTACCATCGGGGTGGGTTTTCTGTGTGCACGAGTTTTTCCTCCCGCTGCGATGGAAATGGGTTAAAATTATGCAAAATTTTACGCTTGTTAAGAGAGCGGCCCAATCCCGGACCGGCTGCGGGTCGTTTGGGCGTGTGGGAAAGAAGGCTGATGTTCGTGATATGATGAAACAGAAGGAGAAAAAACCACCATTACAGCACCTTCTATTGCTTTACTTTCTTTCCTCGTTGAAGGAGAGCAACAACAAAAAAGAGCTACCATGTAACAACGCTACTGTAACTTTAAGTAGTGCTCAGGTGTGTGGAGATTAAAAAAAAAACAAGCATTGATCCAAAGTATATTGAAAATGTAGCACTTTCAGCTTCACTTTGCATACAAAACCAAACACACACCGTTGGAATAGGCAGCTTTTCGTGTGGATTTTCGGTGGATTATACATGTACGGTGGAGAGGTTAAGTGATTGCGAACGATGCGCCCCGGTTTCTATGAAAAGCCGGTCCCGCTTTGTGGTACCCTATTAGTGTGTACGAGCATGTTGGATAATTAGTATCGTTTCTGGATGTTTTGGCGGGGTTTTTGCGGATTACTATGAAAACCGCAGGCATGGTTGGTGATGGTATTTACCAACCGGTACAGTGGTAATAGGCTTTCAAGCCGATGATTTCTACCGAGTGGAAATTGTTGTGTGGAAGCTGGTTCGGAAGTGGGACAAACAAACAAAACGGATGCAATTGGATTATGTGCCAATCGAAATGGTTGGTGAGGGTTGGCTGGTCGATGCATAAGGGTAAGCTAATTGCTTACACTAATGATGAAACAGAATTTGGCGTATTATTATTGAAGAGAGGTTTTGTAACCTGGCTATTCGATGAGAAATATTTGGGTTCCCATTTTTTGAGAATTTAGTGTAAATGTGAATGTAAATATCCTAGGATTTCTGAGTGACTATTCAAAAATGATAATCTATTTCTATTATTCTATTTTTTTGCGTAGTTTAATAATCTATATTGATTAAATTATCTATTCTCTCTAAAGTAAATAATAAATCATGACATTTAAACGCTTTATTACCTCTGCTTGTTCCCAAATCTGGTCCCTAGGCTGTGATCTTAACATTTTGAATCACGAACTCCACGAACTTCACGGAAAAAAAATATCCCCCAGTCCATGAATCGTAAATGTCACCGGCGATAAAATATTTAACGCTCCATTATCAGAACGATAGCGCAAAGAATGAGGTTTTTCTTTCGATTTCTTCACCACCCCGAAAAGTGCCGCGAACGGTAGTTCAAGAGCATGGGTGGCAAAAACTCACCCAAATTACGTGACCGAACGGAAGTGAGCGATCGAACCGAACAAAAAAAAATGGAAACTTTTCGTACAGGAAACATCGCATGATACACCCGACCGTTTGTGGGTTCGGGGCCACCCCGAGGTTTGGGACTAAGTTATGTTAATTCGGTCCGGTATGGCCGATGTAGCCTTCCCCAAAGCCCCACGGCTAATCGAACGGAACGTACCATTGCTGGGCTGTGTGTTCCTGGTTGGTACGTTGTGCGGCAGGTTTGTGAAATGTAAATTTGGCAGCAAAAGGCTTAATCTGATCTACCGAAACCCTTCCGGTTGTACGATCGGAAGTATGTGCAGTGTGTTTTTGTTGTTGAAGATTCGCTTTTTGCCACGAGTTTTGGGGTTTTGGAAGCGAATTTCGACTTGATTCGTTTATCTAATCCAAAAACCACAGGGGAAATCTCTTAAAGAAAAACTTCTTACATATAAATGCAGGGTTAAGAAATGGATCAAAGACATGTAAGAAAAGAAGCCAGCGTGCGTGAAATAATATTGCGAAACCAATTTCCTCTAACTGGCCATTTCCGGAATGACGAATGGGTCGCGGATTGTGTTGGGAAAAAAAACACACACACACACATAAACCCTATACTGCGCCGTGTCTTGCCACGGGAAAACTATGATCTGTCTTATGCGTGCCACACTCATCTTAGATTCGTTTTGCGATGGAAAATGCGTTGGAAATTTTATTAATAAACATGCGTCGCACACGCGGCGGGGAAAAAAGGAAAAACTGCATGTCGCGCAGCACTGCGGTAGCCGATTTTTCAACAACAGAAACAACAATCTCAAAAGTATTGGCCGCAACGCAAGCTAAGGGTGTGTTTGTTTTTCTTATTTGATTTTTTTTCTATCAACATCACTTACCTATGGGAAAGTGGGAAATGTATGGGAAAGCATCGTGGAGGGAAAAATTTCAATCTCGCGTGCGGTCAAAAGTCATCTAAATACAACAACAAAAAAAGCCATTCCGACCTGGAGTCTAGCGGGAATGCCAGGGGTTTGTTGCGCGGGGTGCGGGGTGAAGTGTTGGGCGAGGTGCTTCACGAAATCAGGTCACTTTTTGATACCGTACCGATGATAGTGGGTGAGCCGGGTGGAAAAATATTTATGCGCAAATGTTAATGAACCGTGCAGCCAGTTGCGAGGAAGATGGTGCGTTATGCATGTCGCACGCCGAGGATGTTTGGGTTAAGGGGTGCTGCGCAATTTTACCAACACCAGCAAACACGACGACTAATGTTGATGTTGCTGCTGGTGCTGCTACCACTACGCAACGACAGTGTTTTACTTCCCAAAGTAAAACGTTCCAACCCACTTGGATCCACGCTGACGTCAGAAGGTGAAGCAGTGTGTGCATCCAAGGCAAAGGCTGATATCCGGAATATAGGAATAGTGTCGCCAGTGGGGCTGTTGGGATTTTTCGGTAGAATTCTTCGTTTTTAGTTTTGTTTGTTACGTTGCCAACGCTTGTTTGTTAGTTTGCATATTGTTGTGCCACTTGAAGGGACTTCACCGATGGCTGGGGGTCAGATTCAGCTTTAGGAAGCTTATTTTTTAGTATCTTGCACAAGACAATATCTTTAAGACTCTTGTATTGCTATGTATTGCTAATCATATTAATTTTATTTAAAATCAATTGTTTGAATTCCATTCAAATATGTTAGGTCATTTCTGGATTATATTGTCGAATTATTGACCATAACTCCTTTTATACCGGATGAGATTTAATCTACGGGCTGTCCTTCAACGACTACTATCAAATGAAAGGCTTCCATTCAATTTCTTAAATTAAGTAAATAATTATTTATGTTTCCTACCCTATTTGTAACTGGCAATCTTCTGAATGATATTTAACGGCTACTAAATCATACAATGCAACTCTCCAGTATCATTACTTTTCGCTCTCATTAACCATGTTTCCGGTAGTCGCTTTCTGCAGACGAAGAAAAACGACCGCTCCATTACAAAATTAGTCCACACCTAACCGCAGCCGCACTGACCTTCGGCAATTGTCACCATCGGCCAATTTGCCACCTCCATATCACCACCAAGCTTCCCTATCGGATGCAATGCTTTACCTGTGAAAAGTTTTGATGAATGACAAAAGTTAATTACGGTGACGGGGTGTAGAAATTGTGCAACGTTCAGCTCGGTCGCTGACATTTTAGTGGCAGGAAGATTAATTGGTATGTCACTTGCCGTCAGCCAAAGATCGCTAGGTTGGCTTGGTAGTTGAAATGGTTTGAGTGAGCGCGAATGTGTGAATGGGAGCGAGAGTAAACCTGTAGCAAACCTGAATAGAAAACTCGACCCATCATCCCGAACGGGTGAGAATTGATTGGAAAAGATCGCAATAGGGGATGGGAATCGGTAACGGTGGAACTTGGGGTAAAATTCGGTCAACCAGTCAGTTCGAATTAGCGTTTAATGGTCGTTCGCTTCCGGGACACGTTTAAACGTGCGTCGAACAAGATGCATATTTTGACCCGGTGTGACTAACGCACGAAACAGCACGACCGTACTTTCCCTTTTCCCTGTTGGGTGTCACTGAGAGTGGGAAAAAAGTGTCAATTTCGCTAATGGTGACACCGACAGGGTTCATCGTGAGGGTTAATGGTTCGTTTAAAAAGTAATTTAAGCCGTGTGCGCGACACCGGACGGCGTGACGTGACATTGGTACGATCGGGTAGCCACTTTGATGACGTTACTGCAAAGTGTCGATGGTGACGACGTCGTTGTTTGAGCTGCTAATGTATCGAAGTGTGATCTAAGGATTTTTCCCAACAGATGGCACCACCGATAAATTAAAGACAAGTCAACCGTGAATCAAGCAATTAATTGAAGGTAATCCCGGTAAATAAGTGTCTTTATCAATTTTATTCACGATAGACTAACTTTCTACCAACAGATGTTATCTTTAGCGTGTGAATATTCTTCTAGTTCAACAATTATTAATAACGCCACCCTTTGAATGATACAAATCATGTATTAAACCTGTCTCAACCTCCAATTACATTTTATTACATAAAAACCCTTTCATAATCAACCGCAACAGGAAACATATTTGTTTCTCCGTTTCCTTTTCATCATTCATTTGTTTCCCTCTTCCTGCCTGACTGCTCCAACCAATCAGGGCTAATTAGCAACGGTTTGTTACTTGCGTTGAGTCGTACCTTCCTCTACCATGCTGCCGGGAGAAGTTCAAGTTTGTTCGGAAGCTGTGAAAGTGACCACACCGGCCCTCATCATAAATGTAAACAACAGTAATTAAAGCAATGCTCCCGGCGTCATCTGCCGGGTTTGCCCAGTTTGTTGCAAAAGCTTAAGAATACCTTTTAATTAGGGAACATTACCGCACGCGTGTGCAGGCACACCTGAGTGTGTGGCGACCTCCAGCAGCATGTAAATTGGTGCGAAGAAGGCAAAACAAATGCATCTTACCTAGCCGATCATACGCCACTTCCCAAACATTGGAACCGGCAGCGAGCCATTAATCGTACGCGAGTGTGAATGTACCGCGCGAGCTCGCTGGTGTTTCAACGTTTTGGAGCAACCTTCACGACGCAAGCCACCATATGGTCTTTGCGAATTCGCTCGGTCGGTCGGTGCGCTGCGTGAGCTGCACGCGATTGACTGAAATGTGGCCCTGGTAGGGGCTGTTTGGTGGTACGTCAAGAGTGCCTAGGGTTAGGGTCACCCGAAAACCGATGAGCTGCCGCGATCGTTTGACTACTAATCAACTTAGTATCCGGACGACGAAGTGAAGGTTCCCAATTTGTCGGATGTTGATTGATAGGGGTAGATGTCTAGGCGGTGTCTTGGAGCTACCATGGTCAAAATTACTGTTGTATGTATTATTGGTCAAAATTCTTCGATTGTTCATCGACAAAAACCCATTACTTTGCCCAAATATTACCCAATATCTGATAAGACTCGCTTGTTTTTCGTGTGCAATTTTCTGATCGGCAACCAAAACGCATTTGGGAATCTGCGAACCCTCGAATGCATGGCGCCGACACACACCGTCGTACGGATTGACCAAAAATGTAAACAAAAGAAAGGTCAATAATAATGATCGATTAATAAAAACATGAATCAAGCGCAGTTCACCTTGAACTGGAACTGGTCCGCGTAGGGTGCCGTCCCTTTCTGACGCACGATTCGCACCCTTCGCGCGCACGGACCGTTGCGCCTTACGCAATAAGGTCTCTCTCGCTGCATCTCAACGCGCCACCTTCGAGGTGCAACAAGCTCGTGTACATGCTGTGTGGCTGCCGTACAGCTTCAATACCCGAGCACGCCGGTGAAGAGATTGTCCGTCCGCCAGAAATGGACGCCGCGTCGTTTGGGCACCATCCTCTCCGTCGGGGCAGCTTGGACAACGTACCCCAAACGGAGGGCTTTTGTCTCCGGGTTTTTATTTTCGTTTTGTAAGTTCTTGCGCCCAAACGTGGATAGCGTGTGTGGAGTCAATTTCACGATGGTAGTACGGCAGTGTTTATGCTTCGCATCTGATTCTTCTTACCCATCACACTTCGATACATCATTGCTTTTGCTCCAAAATCGAACTATCCCATGCCCGCGCGATGTACGTGAATTAAGCGTAATTATGAATCGCTTTGCTGCAATTTGCCCTCGCCGCTGATGGAGCGACATAATTCATGAGAGCCGCATCTCACACAAAACATCAAACAAATATGCATACCGCCGCTCGTCTGCTTTTCTCACGTTGCTCCATTCTCTTAATTGCAGATTATTTTGACGACAAAGCTGCTAATTCGACGGCCATCATCGGCACCCGGCCCAGCGTCCAGCAGATCCATCATCACAGTGACTGGTTTGGGTGTGTACGTGGAGGTGCTTCTAGTGACATGCTCCATCGCTGGAAAGAATGATGCCGGAACTTGAAGTCCTGCGCGTGGATCTTCAACTTCCAGATGTGCATCGAGGTGCGTGTGAAACAGCCGAGTGAAAGTGAAAGCACACCGTACAACCCCGAAAATACATCCACACACCAAGCGCACGCATTGGGTGGCGCTTTGCAAAAGGGTGCAGTGTACTTATGTGGGGACCGTGACGCTACTGGTTCCTTCCCTCCCTTCCCTTCGCGTTGTGTGTGCGCGCGTGCACTCGCGTCTGTGTGAGTGTGTGTGTGTGTGTCTCAGTGATCTCCGACACTCTGTGTGACCGTCGGTCGTCGGTATGGCTATACGAATTATTAACCATCAAACCGTGGTGAAGGGGCACGTGGTGCTGGTACTGTTGGTGCTGCTACTATTTCAAACCTGTCGCCACCGGGCGTACGGGCTCACGCCGACGGCGCAGACGACCGGCCAAACGAAGATCATGCTAAAGGAGAGCCTGCTGATACCGTCGATGGACCCGGAGAAGGAGGCCAAGGCGATGTACGAGAAGGCACTGCAGCAGTACGGCATCTACGGCAAAACGCTGAAGGAGATCTGCAAGGCGTGGGTCTCCCGGGGGTGCCAGTGCACCGGTACCAAAGAGGAGGTGACGCTCGTCTGCCGTGCCATCGGGCTCGACGCCGTACCGGTCGATCTGCCGACGGAGCTCGTCAAACTGTGAGTAGTCGCTATCAAACAATTATCAATCGCGTGCGTACAACTAGTTTCGTTCACCGACCGGTGGATGTCTTGTTCGTCTTGTGGCTGCGTTATTCGCTCTCTTTCTCAGCACCGGGAGATTAAAAGATACGTACTACCCGCGAGGTTATCGAGGAGAAGTTATCTGTCCGGCAATGGGAAGTCGACATGCACTTCTCACCAAAAAAAAAGCTCTGTAAGATGCCTCACCATCCTCTTCGGAAGTCGGTCAAATCAATCCGTCTTGTTTCGTAATGGTATTGTTCGGTTCGTGTCGGTTGTCCAGGGTAAATCCCAGTCCAAAACAAGCGCAAGCTAGACACATTCTTTATCTGCCCTTTTTTGGTTACCCAAAATATATTTGGTCGTAATAGACTCCAAACGAAGCACTGGGTGTCTTTTTCACCTGGCCGTGTACAGTTGAAAAATCACACCATCAACGAACGTCACCCAGCTCCGGTCCCAGACATACCGATTAACGACGCCGATGGAGCCATGTCACCTGGCACTAGCGCAGGGTCGGGCGTATGTACGGGCGTGTAACATTACACGTTTCTTGCACCATCACCGGCCCAACTAGTGCCGCACACCAACCGCCATTGATTCACACCGGCTGCGAGCGAAAAACGCGCTCTTTACTAGCCGTTGTTGCTGAATATCGGATTCTTGTTGTGCTTCCATCGGATTGTGTTGTGTTGTGCTTCCACCCACTGTTCCACCCCCACTTTCTGGCCACCATCTCAGCTTGTTTTGGTTGCCTTCTTTCATCTTCTTCAGTGGTCCATGTGGTTCAAACGCGAGAAAACGCAACTATTCGTCGCCACTTTTGTGTGGCGTGGCTAAACGAAACAACAATGCAACGAACTCATTTTTCATAATTTTCCATCCCACCCACCCTCGAAGGAAGTGGATGTGGTGGGTCCGGATGCCGTTTGCAAGGCAAGCCGTCGCAGAATTGGAAGGGAGGCCCCGTCTGCTCCCGAATGGGGGTGTCTATTTTTAAAAAATGCCAAACGAGAGACAATTTAACGGTTTACACCGGCGCCTGCATCGCTTTACCGACACCCGGGGGAATGGTGGGTAGGTTAAAGATGTGTAGGTGAGTGGAGTGGTTTCCCACCAAATTCAACGACGAGTTTGACTTTTGCTTAGTCACATTTAAACAGGCATGAGATTTGTCTTCCACCAAAACGGTTGTTGCGCGCCCTTTTACACTTATTGCTGATGATCTTCGGTTTTGTTGGGCAGCTGATTGAGGATGACGTGAGCGTGTTGGATTATGTTGATTGTAGCTGACGCGATGCAACATACATCATGTGTCTGAAGATTAAAATTCATACCGACATGATACATTCGTTCAAATTATTGTCCCTTGTGTTGTAGAAATAGGCACCAATCTATAGAAATACCAAGGCCCTATCATTGACATTCATTTGCAACCATTTATGCATACTTCTTCAACAGCAAATACCCCATCTGCTTGCGATGACTGTTTTAAGTGACAAAACGTGACTTGTTTTACCATTTCGGCAACAGTGTCTCACACCCACTGTAAGATGTTCCATATGGTGCAAAGTTTCCGTTCTTTAAGTCGTGTGCTTATCTCCCTTCTCCAAAGAAACCGATTGCCTCTTTCCTTTTACAAACCCAAATAAGCCCCAGTGTCACTCACAGATATGTTTTCTTGTTTTGTTGTTAAAATGTTTCGACACAAAAATGACGCAAAACCGACCGTCTTCAACATAAGAACCCTGGTGTGTGTACGTTAGAGAATAAATAAACATGATTAGCACTGCTCGCAGGATCTCATAACACTCACGTGTGTGTTCATCCACCGAACGATGCGATCCCGAGAGACAATTTGCGGCTCGCATCGGAGAGGAATAATAGGTCCCGCGGCATGGTTGGGTACCGCTGTGACAAGAATGTCTAATTTGACGGACTGATGACCGGATTGCCAAACTGCGTCCCGGTATCGCTCATATACGCCAGAACGCACCATGCGTATTCTAGGTTTGTATAAATAGCGCGCCAGCCTCGTACAACGGCTTGCGCTATATCATCAGCAAATCAAAAAAATGTATGTCACGAAGAACGAAGCAGTTCGGTGGCCAATTTTGGAGGTGGGCAGAAATTTTACTGGGTGATGAAGTAATGAGGTTTGAATAGATTGATATGAGATGTTAATTATATGGTCGCCACTGTTTTCAGGTCCAGCCGGCTGCCTTAGAAGCTGCTTCTCCGTGAGCAATTAGCTCCCATTATGGGGCTTTCCGTTTACAGCCATTTTGTACACCATAAATCCTGTTCACCGTTACGTTTTGGCCTTCTCGTTTTTCATCGCTGTAAACAATCATCACAACCCACGCGGCTTTTGGTGGAATCAAAATTTATGGCACAATGTTTAGAATATTTAGCCACATTATGCGACAGCCAGAGCCATACAGCGGGAGTACGCACCCGGTCGGTGGTTGCGCCATATAAGCATGTGCTGTGATTTACATACAATAATCTTGCGGAATAGAAATCCAACACGTTCCAATTTATCCAGCGGTGTATAAATAAACCACCCCCGGATCGTGCTCCTGTCATCGTCTGGCAGACGGTGCACAGTTCTATCACCCAAACCGTTGCTTATTATGGTTTGACAACATTCAAACACTGCTGCTGACACTTGGCAAACAAATCCAACACACCGATGCTTCTTCAGATTCCTGATTCACATCCATCAGAATAGGGGACCATCTCGTACCTTTCCACTTTTGTTGGAAGTAATTGTGAGCTTCATCCCCAGAGTCAACACGTTGGCTATTCGACTTTACGGGCCGGAGTATCCTTGCGCTATTGAAGGCATCTTCGAACCTGGGGAAGGTATAGTGTTGATATGTTTGCAGAAATGATTGATAGACACCAGGCATGCGGTACGCGTGAATGCTTCCTTCGCAAGGTACACCTTCTTAGCCCAATCGCGGTAAGCGTCTTGCTACAAGGGGCTCAATAAATCAAACATCCACTGCTATAGACCCATTCGGATTTGCGGCTGGTTTGAAGGTAGCAAAAAATAAAGCCCACCTTTTCCACGTTCGAATGATGATTCGTCGATAGCTTTATTTATCTCACGATCGTTTTTTTTCTGCTTCCTTCTTGCACTGAGGCTCATAGAACAAACAATTCATCAAACGCCGCACACAACAAATAAGGGCTTCCGTTTCGCTAATCATAGCGTTTGCAGTAACACCCCGGTACACTCTTGTCTGTGTAGCTTACAGGCCCACTTAAGGAGGTCGCGCACCGGTGGGGGCAGAGAGAAAAAACTTCGCCCCCTCTACCCGGTCGTGGAAAATTCATTACACACATTCTGCGGAACATTCCTGAGGCCTCCATAAAGTGGTGCACTCGATACAAAATGGTCGTTACACATGTGTGTGTGTGTATGCGTAAGGGGTTGGAGGTAATTTGTGGAATGGAATGTGGTGACAATTTATTTGAAAAGCAAATGAATTCGAATTGCTTTGCTTTCGAACGATTGATATGGTACCATTTTTTTTTATTCTGAATGTTGCGACCGGTTCCACCCCAAAAGAGGAAAAAGTGGAAAAGTCAGCACCGTTACAGATGGAGTTGAAGCAAATACACAACAAAAACCGAGCAAAACAGACAGACTGGAATTGAATTCTAGAAATGGGCAATGTTTGATTTCGCAAAATAAATCGACCAGTAAGCACCTCGATGATGAGTTGAAATGGGAGGAGATGTATAAACACAAGGGCACAAAAAAAAACTCCGGTGACGCATTCAACTGATTGGGTTGTTTTTGCTTAGATTTGCTTTTATTTACCCCACTTTTACTGCCAACGCGCACACTGTCCACGGTTTTATGCGCTCGAAACTGTAATGGATGCCAAGCTGTCGGTTCGGATTTGATCGGGCCGTTCGATAGATTTCGCGTGATTACGTCCGCAGATGGTCCATTTGGCTGGGCAATTGGTAGGCATGAGAAGAAGGAGAAAAAAAAACCCAAGCGCACATGAATGCTGAAGTCGTTGGTAACCAGAAATGGGCACATTTTCATTACACATGATTCTACGCTCACTCATCTACAGTGGCCCTTTGGAAAGGGATCACACCGGTCTCCGTTAGCTCAAGACGTAGACGTAATTGAGCGCGTTGCTTTTGCTCTGCCTTTTAATTCCGTACTATCACTTTTTTCAGCTTGATTTCATTTGGTCCGTTTTTTAGCTTTCTCCTGTCACTCGTATCACGATAAACGAGTTTTTTTTTCTATTAATTAGATACAATAAAGTTGTAAATAAATCAATTTATAATTTCGATTAATATGTTGCATCGAGCCGCGATAAGCTTGATTGTGCGCATTGCTGAGTGCATTCATTTTAGTGCCTCGCTTTACCTCGTCGTGACACTGGGTGTTCCAACATTCCAATCGGCTTGCTTGTTTTTTGTTGTTGTTTGTATCGCTTCGTTTAACTTTATTCCAGCACACACAAAAAATCCAATCAACTGACACCGATGCACCCTCTGACGTGGAACTAATCGAAGGCAAATGCATTAAGTGCGTTTCTATGCGCCGGACACCTTCCACGATCGATCGCATCGAGAAATCTCTTACTCACGCCTCGATCGAGAACGACAGCTCACGTTTCGGATCGTGCAACGTCACGCACGCGCGACATCGAGGACATTCGGGCCAGCACCTTCTCGGTTGACTGGCCCAGTGTTCACTGCCATTGATTGACGGTTGGAAGAGCTCCGTGCGGCCACCGTCACGATTTGCGCCCAGGAATTTCAGGGCAGCGTGGCAGGATTATGCCCATTAAGCCGATCGAAGTGGTGTCACATTTCGGGAAGGAAGCACTAACTCCTTTGACGGGTGGCGAAGACACGGCCGCTGCAATGAGTTGCAGGTTTTTTTTGGTAATGAGTGATATTTTCGAACGGAACTGGTTTTTTTTGTCGGGCTTTGTTTGCATCGCGCCGCGGATGTTAAATGGTCACTTAAGAGATTGCCACATATGCCTCCTGTATATGTGTGTGTGCGTGTGTCGGTTTATGGTTGCAATTCGGCAAAAAAGATAGCTACTAGTGGCACTTAATTGCTGGTTTGACATTTAATTGACTGCTGAACGTGATATGATTTGTGTTGAAGATTTTTCATCCTGTCGGAGTACGTGGCGAGCGTTTTGCGTTTTACTTATCTGCGGTGCTGGATGTGAAGTTTGCTTTACTATATGCTCTCCATTACTTTGTGTGTGACGTTCTCGAAGGAAGATAAATTGCACTCTGACTCTTGCTGACAAATTACTCCTAGTAGGGTGACATAAATTATGTGTTCGTTCGGTTGAACTTATCTTTTGTTGTTTTATTTAGCTTTATGGACATATATAATTTACTTGGAATCAATATGCCTGGGTTTAAAAGGATTGTATTTCATACGCAACTGGACACTTCCCGGTTACCAGAGATCTTTAGCATCGTAATAACACCCAAGAGCTCGGACCCAACCTAGTACTTCATGCGCGGATGAGTGCGAATTAATCACGGAAGTTCTAGTTCTTGAACTTTTAGGCCTAGTGAATTCTTAAATGATCACTATTCCTTCAAGAAAATCTTAGAAGAAATTGAGTTCTTCAATGCGAATAATAAAATATCATTTCAGGGTTAGTCATGTTCATACTCATGAACCCTTAAAAACTTCAAATTGCTGTATATTGGAGTAATGCCAATTTATGGGCCTGTAGCATCTTTTTAGCCACTTCTTGGTTGGTATGTGTAGGTATCACGAAGATATTTTTTTTATGTATTTGAATATAATACCAATCAAGCTAATTTTCTCATTATTCTTCTGAGTAATGTCTCTTCAGACTGTATTGCGAACAGTTTAAAAATAGTAATTTCTCGTTATAATTGGAAGCTAGACGACCAATTATTCAGATATTCCACTGATTCTGACGCCTGATTTGGCTTCTTCTTGGGAGACTCTTCAACGTTGTGCAGGATCTGCATCTACTAAACTTCCTTTTTATGTTGAAGGAATGGTTGTCAACAACATTACCCAAATTCTTCATTGGTTGTGTTTCAATTCCAATTCTAAAAGCTCTCTAATTTTGGGGATTTGGCAGTGAAATATTAGTCATCTTTTGTCCTCAAGGATTTTAATCACCCTGCTTTGAGTCTATACTGTTACAACGTCCTAATTTAGCCCTTTTTTCAAAACGTATGTCGAAAAATAATGAAAGCATTTAGGCAAATTTAAACATATTTACGATTCATGACATTTTTCACAGACGATCGCCATCGAAATCGAAAAAAAAAACATGCATTTTGCTTAAAAACCCGGTTCATTTAAAGAAGGGCAAAAATATCTTAAAACTGATGCACTCCAGCTGGTCGACCTCACCGGGCACTGCATTCGTAACTCATTTTCGCACCACGGGCAAACCAAGCGTATGTGTGCGCCAGCATTATTTACGATTACTGTCGTGTGACAGATTTTCGTAGGTGCTTGGTGTCACCCAAAAAAGAGTCAAAAGAGACTATTTTTTTAATGGTAATTTTTTGCCGCCGTCACTAGATTTACTGTAATTGCCGGGAGGTCGGTGCTGCATGGGCAAGATCTCATCGTCCTGATGTCATCGAGTCGGTTCAATGATCATCATTATGGGCTTGAGCATGTCATTACCCGAATACGTATTTTGGACGGCACATCGAACCCCCGTCCGTCACGAAATCGCACCCCATTTACCAAAAAAGCAGAGCCAGGGAGATAGCAACGTGCATTCACAGACGGATGTGCATCTTTAACGAAATATCTTTTTTTTTGTGCTGTCCAGAAACAGGCAGCAGATAGTCGGGTGACACCTTTTTGACACGAAACGATGCAGACGACAGTCCGACAGGCCGACAGACGGTCGTGTGACGATTTGCTGCATCGGGGCACACTCAATATTATAAATATGTTTTAATGTGCATAATAATTGCAACCCGGAGTGGACAATAAATATTAAATGCCACATCTTGTTCCTTCTTCATTTTCCCACCTTCCATGTCGTGTGTTTGGAGTGAGGATGTACATTTTGTGTGTGTGTGTGTGTGTCCTACAGACAAGCCGAACTGCATCCTGAATGCAATGAATGGTTCTCAATGAAATAGGGTAACCCTGGATGTAAGCTTGCCAGTGTAGCCTCCAGAAGCTCCCGACAGCGACTGGGAGGATGCTCACATTGCAATACCAAGCCGACAAATGAAGGCTAATGGGAGGGCATAAAAATGGTGACAAAAAGCGCGTCACAAAATGCAGACATAAAAAGGGAAATACTTGATTATTAATTGCATCTGATTTTGGTTTTTTGTTGTGCAAATGGGTGAGAGACACCAACAGCAACGGCGTGTGTCCCATTGCACCTTCCAACCATAATTCGTGGGTGTCTCCTGCACTTGGCCGATGCACACCTTTTGGTTTGCCAATCCATTTAACCCTGCCTGATGTGATTTTGTGTTTCTTCTGTTCCTCATTTGCCTTCTGGTTTTAATTTAGCACACAATTTACCCTGCTACCATTGCACGTGTGTTTTAAGTCGTGAGGGAGACGTTTATATTTTATTCATTTTTTAAAAGCTCTTCTCATTCCAGCGTCGCGTCCCCCATCCGGTGCGCTTGAGGGTTGAGTGATTCTATAAATTATGTGCAATTATTATTAATGGAAATATCCGTTTTCGGAGCGAATTATGGTCGCGATTCATTCATTTGCCATGCATTAATGGCACTTTGCGACGATGTATGTCTGGATGTGTGTGTGTGAGTGGATGCGTTCTCAATATCAAGAGGATGGCAGCCAGGAAGGGGAATGTGATGTGCGTGAATTCGTTTTTTATTGCGGCACCATTCCTCTTTCGGTTGATTTTTATAATTTTCTCCATCCAAGAAGCGGCGTACAAGTGGGAGAAAAAAACGAACCACTCAACCGTCCAGTCAGGCTCGTTCTTTATCCCGGCTGGGACAGACTGATGGGGTAATTAGGAGGTATCGGTGCGATTTACGATTCGATTTTAGCGAAACATAAGTCGCTTCCCCATCCTTATGGGCGCGTATGATCCATGAACCATTGCCCGGCACAGGTCTTTCGGGGCGATCGCGTTTATTTTTAATCATATTCCAGTTGGGCTGATTGATTTATTTAACGACGAGCGGCAAATGGACCGATTCGTCGTATCGGGATAGTGGCTAATAAAAATAAATACTGCTCATTTTTTTCTCTCTCAACGGGAGCGGGGTTTCTGTTTTTGCTGTTGCACCGCGAAAGGATCCACAATTTATCTTACCCGGTGCGTAAACACACGCGGTGCAGTGTAATTGACGGGTATTATAAACTTGTCCAGACGGAAAGCGATCCTTGGAAGTGGGTTCGAAATGGGTCGACTGGTTCGTGTCAAGGTGGAAGCGGATCGGAATTGGTCGGTGGTTGCTAGCCCCATAACCATATGGTCCATATTACTGTCGATGACTTATACGGCCACCATTATCGCCGATCAATGCACGCAAGTAACGAACCAATTTCTGCCATAAAATAACTTTCGGCTGGAGATGAAGTGCGAACTGAAATACAATTTAATTCTCATCTTCCAAATCACGTTGGCTACTGTTTAGATCGTACCATCTTGCTAATGGCTTTAAAATAAATTTATCGTCTCGCTATTTCGCAAAAAAAACAACAATGAGCACAATTCCCTTTCCTCTTTAAGACTTCTGTCCATTTGTGAGCAATTTTACACATCCTTGCGAACAAATCGCATCCGCTATGGTGTGTAAAAAGTAAGTTAAGACATAAATGAAAGCCAACCAAAAAAAAGAAAAAATGGGCAAAATAAAAACCATTCCCAAATAAAAAGCCATAAATGAATGCATAAATAAATCAATGTGCCAATAAACCTGGCTGCCCCAACTAAAAAAAAAGCCATTACGTGGCGAATAAAAAAAGTGTACTCCCCACCCAACAACCAAATCTATCGCCTTCGAATCTCGCTGAGCGTCTTCGAACCTGCCCATCCACGGGTACGATCGGGAACGGCAGCGATTTACTACTGGCTGCCTTTAAAATTATGGCACCCGTCTGTTGTGTGCGTGATATTGATTTCAGTTTTATTGCTAATAACCCGTTCTTTCGGGGTGCTGGCCAAAAGTACAAGCTTGCCGGGATGACACGGCAGGCCCCGGATAAGCGTAGTTTGAAAGTCGTTTTGTGATCGGCAGTGATGTTTTTCTTTGCTCACTTTATTGGCCGATTTGGAACATCATAACGCGTCCAGCGAGGATAAAAAAACGCTGTTCGTCTTGTTTTGACCGCGCCATAATGCGAAAAATAAAGAACCATACGGTATTACTTTAGACGCTTGCTGTGTTTCCCCCCGTCCGACAGTACTAAATTACAGTGTGTCCAAAATTAAAGTATTCCTTTTTTAGTGGTTGCGTTGTTTAGTCTGCAAGCCGAAGCAATGCGTTGTGGGGGAGTTTTATCTGGAAGTGTTGTTCCGAATCGTCTGCAAGATTGCTGACGCTGGTCAAAAGTCAACAAGTTTCCAGACGGCTCTTAGATAGCGCAAGAAATCGATTCCGGAGATGGATTGGTTTATTGGAAGGAAATTAAAGGGAGCAGTGTTCGCCGGTTTTCCGGTACATCTTTCGTGGCGCGTGGTAGAAATGTAAAAGTTTGAGGTAGATACCGACTTCCCCGCCCCCGTGATGCCTTCGCCGATCGAAACTTCCTTCACGGACAATTTCGAACACTCTTTGCACAAAACCCATAAAAACTATTTGCTCAAATTACAAACTCTATCCACACGGACAAACTAATCCTATTCAACGTGCCATTTAATGACCAAACATGCAAATGGTGGTACAACCGGTCTGAATTGTCACGATGAGGATTTTTATTATTTGCTCTATCAACAATCGTTAAAAACACAACTTTCGACCTTCTTGTGCAAACGCACGGACACACGGGTCCAACCGTAATCAAACCGTTTTTATGGTCGATCACTTTCACCCCGAGCACTTGATTGAATCCTGCACAAAGGAGAGACTACACCAGACGCCCACTAGAAGAGAAGCTGGAACAGTTATCCTGTCCCGATGACGCCCACCAACCCTGGGAAAACTAATTCCAACTGTACACGATTGAACGACATCAATGCGAGAGAGCGGGGGAGCGTGAACTGTGCACCCCAAACCTAATTACGCAACAACAGCAGTACGAAGTTGAACGTTCCTTGTGACTTCTCCACAGGTTCCAGGGTCCAGCAGATCGGGTTTTGTAAGCCGAATGCACTCGCAACCCCCCCGACAACATCCGGCTTGGAAGAGCTTACATTGGTGCTATCGGAATGTAGGTTAATTTCCTTTTGTACACTTTCATCCGTTAGTCCGATGCATATTACAGCATCGGATAGGATCGGTTGCCTTGCCCTCTCCCCAGAAAAAAAACCTACGGCAGCTGCTGTAAGACGCTGTGTCGATTGTTGCCGTTGTGTCGCCTGCAAGTCTTTACGAGTTTTAAAGAAACTGACGCTTAAACCTCGAAGAAACGATTCATTGAAATCGATTCGATGCACTAAGCCAAGGATGAGATCGGCATGGGTAACTCCACTCCCTTTGCAGCCGGATACGGAATTGGCTGTTGGCACAAAACTCAAGGCGGCCAAGGTTTTCTGAACATCTCGCTGTGCGCTGCCAGGGCCAGGGATTGTGCATTGTGCCCGGTATGTGGGGAACTTTGGAAGCTGCAAATGAAGCTCGCAACCAGCAGCTCCACGGTATAAAGCTGGATGAAATATAACACTAAAACGTACATAAAAGTTTAATAACAAATGGGATGTGCTGCTGCGGTAGTGATGCGATACGGGTGCAGGGATGTCAAACTGTAAGGACAGGAGTGGATTGAAATGGTGTGTCCCTGTGTGTATGTGTGTGTCTACACAATGTTGGTGAAAATGATACCGAAACCAAAGTAGCGAAATGATGCTATTGGACGGTGACGATAAGGAAGGAAACCCATTGGCTTTGGGCAGTCGCGTGGTAACCTTCGGAAGGTTCACTCCCTATCGCCACCATGCGGTTGGTCAAACTCTTCTTTCCAATCTGGCCATAAGCTTGTGCAGCTTCATATTCTACACCACGAACCACGAAGTACCCGGTACCGGCTGTCGTTTGTTCGCTGACGGAATCGAAACAATATAAAAGGGAAACTTGCGGCACTATTGCTTATCGAATTGCTTCGTCCACCGGTTCGCGCTCATGGGGAAAACATTAAATTTAAAATTGCATCCCTACCGTCCCTTTGGCCTTCGTTCCGTCGCCTCTTACGTCGGTTCACACCCGGCAATGGATGTGCTGCAGGCGATTAACGGAGTGATAAAACGAATGGCAAGTACATGAACAAGTTGTTATTGTGTGTGTTTGTTATTGTTGTTGTTATTGTGCAATGACGGGGTACATTGCTTCTGAGCTCGATTGACGAGAAATGGCTGATCTGTTTTTGTACAAGCTTCCGAGGGTGCACTACAGTGTGCAGCTACATTACAATCTTTATTTGTTTTTTAATGTACAGCACAACAACAAATGAGAAGTGGAGCAAAATTATATTAACTATCTTTCTTAAAGGAGCCTAAGTAGCGCATACAGGACACAATATTGAGACAATTTTTTTCATAGCTTTAGCTTACTTTTATAATTTGATCATAATGTAATCAATGACCAATCCAATATTTTATCACACTTTTTTTAAATCATAGGAAACATATAAATTTAATATTTTTTGGTAAAATGTGTACAGGATGTACAGCACCTCCAAGTATGTAATTTTTAAATGTATGTTGTATACTTTGTGATGGGTGTGGTGACCCCGATGGGGTCACTAGCAGATCATGTAGTAATTAATCAATTTTAGAAACAAATTTGTTTTAGATTTCATCTTGAAAAAAAAATAAAATTTCTCAAATGTACGATCAAATGACCATCATTTGACGTATTATTGAAACATTTATTGCATACCTCCAGGCGTTTAACACCTTAACTCAATGGTGAGCTGTGAGAAGAAGTAACATATTTGAAACTTTTTTTAACTTGTTGTAACGTATTTTGTTTACACTTCTCTTCATTTTACATATTCTACACACCGTTGTGCTATAAACACATATTCTACACATATTCTGTGCTATAAATATATGGACATTAAATGTGGATAAAAACAATTTTGTTTTATTTTTTTCCAGTGGAAAAATATCGACATGTGTGCAACAAGCAATTTCAAACCATAAAATTAATGCAGTCATATTTACCACATGTCTAGACACGTGAGGATTACAACTACCACTGTTGACAGACGGTAAAACATTAACATTAATGATTTCTGCAACGGTTTTTTTACCTCTTATGCTCTGCTGGAAAAACATTATTTGAAAGACAAAAACACATGTAAATTTTTATTGTCTCGTTTGTGTCTCGCCAATTTCTGGAATGTTTTTATTTCTTAGATGACTGTCGGAATCGCGTAAAGAAGCGAATAAAATTATAATAAAAATAGTTACAATTTCGGACGCTCGCTGTAACGCTGCCCAATTCTGGATGGCGAATAAAACCAGCGAATACTCGCTCCATCGAGCGGAGCTAATCATCTGCGAAATCTGCTTGTCTTGGTCAACATAAAACCCGTCTGGCTCATCAATTCAATTAGCTCGAGCTCCAGAGTGTACGGCAAGCAATAGCGCAAGCCAAAAGAACTCAGCGCCGGGTGCTATAATTCCTATCGTTCGCCACGCGCTCAAATCACAGATCGCACCATTTTGTGCGACACCTAGTGTCAAGATTAGGGGCCAAATAAAACAGTCCTGCATAATTGGGAAATCGTGAAGCATAAAAGTTGCATCGTATTGGTGCGTCGTGATTTTTTGTACCATTTGCTGTGGCACAGGCAAATAGTGACTAACGAAGCAGAAGTGCTGATAGTTTTAATTATCAGCCAACCGAGCAACAATCGTTTACTATCTAACCAAAACGCTGGCTAGGGAAGTAAGGACGAGTTAGGAGTTTCGTCGAATTCAACTCATCCAACCACAAACCGTCGAGCGGATTGGAGAGCTTTTTTTGTTTACCTCAACCCAATCGGCGTGCTTCATCAGCTGGCGAACAAGCTTGGCAAGCTTTCGATAGCTAATTTATCCTCGGGCGGGTTCGGTTGGGCCATGATTTCGGTCTTCAAAGGCGACCCCGCTGACATGTCTGGGGCGCATAAATTTCCCGACACCCGTCGTCGCGTCACTCGTAATCCTTGAGGGCGGTTGTAAATCGTCTACGTCGCGAAAGGGAACGGGGCGAGTTGATTCGATGCGACGGGGGCTCCGGTGTCCCCGCGTGCGCCCGACAAAAAGCCCCACGTTCGTTCTCCAAAACAAAGGACAAGTTTTCCTCAATGGTTGCGCAGAATTTATGTCGGTTAATTTGTAATTGAGACATGAACAATATATCGTCCACCGGAGTCGGCAGGAGTTCATTTACCTGCGTGCTGCTGCCTTGTACACACCATGCCTATAATTTGTTCGCCTGAAAGTCTTGCGAATATTGGGGACAACAATCGAAAGGCAAAGTCCCCGCGGAACGAACGTGAATATCCTGAAAAAAGATCGTAGGAGCGATAATGAAACACACTGTTTACACTCGCAGGAAACGGTTCAATTATGCTTTTAATTATTGGTAAGCGTTTTCAAGAGAGCAACTACGTTAATTTGATACTGTTTTGTAATAATTGCGGGGTACGTTTTGAATGGCTTTGATTGCAATAAGCTCCTTTTTTATGCGATCATTTAACAATAAAAAATATGTATAAAAGTGCGCTCAATTTGATGTGTTTAATTTATCTCTTTAGCGTTCCATAAAGATATCCAGAGAATGAAGCTGAACAGCTAAATTGAGCAGTTTTGCGCCTAGAAGTATGATATCAGTCCAAAAATTGATATTAAAAAGGAGGATCATTAAAAAATCTTGATAATCTTGATAATGAATCTTGATCTTGTTATCTTGATATCATTGATTGATCACTGATGATGCAATATTAGTAGCTGCCTACGATAGCTAATTTACAACCAAAATGACGCAACAAAACATTAAATGTTGCAATCCAATAGAACACCGTGGCCTGATGCAACAAATGATCAAATTCACGCTGCGTGTTACTAAGTAATCGGAACACATTTTAGCATTCTCTGACCTCAAATCAATAACGAATTAAAAGCCCCTCGCGGTATCCTTCTGTATATTGGGCTCCGTAGTAAACTTTCTCGACCCTTACATTTTCGTACATCGTTAATTAAAAGTTATAAAACGATTTCGCATAAACGACGATGTCGTAAAGTTCGCTAAGGAAACAAGAGTGACATACCTTTTGTAATGGCATACAACACATCGGTTATGATCGCACAGCCCTGTTTCACCCCTGCACTGCTGGAGCTCACACAAGGCAAATAAATTATTCCTGGTCACATTTTATTGCTACCCACTTTGTGTCCGAATCGATATGCGCTCCATTCAAACTTCACTTGCAACTTACTGTTTTATTGCAGTTCTTTTAATGTGCACTCATGCAATACGTGTGCATACCGATCAATTGACCCTGTTTTATTTTGCGGGTTTCCCTTTTTTTGTTACGGGGTTTGATTTGTGGTTACTAAGGTTGAGTTCCGTTTGGAGCACAATTTCGGCTGTGATATAGGAGCTCTGTTCTGGTTTTATTGCCATTTCGGCTTACATTAATCTCTAATGCATCATTTAGTGCATTGCTAATGTACCCGTTGCCAATGTTTTATGGTTGCCTTTTCTTTGGTGCAATTTCCCGAACGCCATTCGTAGTGGTAGAGGTGATGCCGTCGGAAAGTTGTTGAAGTTTGTCCTAATTCAAGCAAATCGTACCAAGTCAGCTCGGTTTTCTTTGCTCCCATCCAAACCGCATGTCCTCTAGTTTGACAACCACAGATGACAGTTTTAATGTGTTGCTTTATCGTATATATTTCTTTTCGATTTACAAGCAACCCCGGATCGGGGCGCTGCAGTTAGCCCCCGTGGCCAGCAAAATGGGAGTAGGGAAAAAAAGTTTTTTTCTGGGTCACTCTACTCCGCACGATCGTGAAGAGATGCCACGGAGCGGGGAAACAAGCGCACACACAGCAAAAAGCATAACACCGAAATAGGAAACATTTTTGCTCATTAAAAAAGAAAAACGACACAACATCATTCAGAGCTCAATCGATCCGGTGGGTCCGGATCCGGTATCCTAACCATAAATCCAAACTGATCAGTGCGCGTTGGGCGGTTTGGGTACAGACTTTTTTCCCACGGACCCCTTTCGAACCTGCAGCTCATATCCTCAACTGCATCCAACCCTTTGCGGGGCCACCCTTCCATCAAACAACATCGACCAAAGAGCCACATAATCGCGATAAAATGATAAAAATTTGCTCAATAATTCGACTACCAATGGTTTGGGCGACTTTGTTGCGCCTTCTGCGTTGCTTTGCTTTGCGATTGGGCACCCCGGCGATATTACCCCAAGCGAACATTTATTCGTGAAGGATAACACGAGCAATGAAGTGGATGCGAGAGCAGTAAAATGAACGTAAACGTGTTGCCCAGACAAAATCGTTCCATGTCCTTTTTAGGAGTGGAGGCGCGTACAATAGTCATAAAATCATTCCGAGGCCACAACTCTCAGTATTCAACCATTGTGTGTACGTGTGTGGCCATGTGTTTTGTGTGCATGATAAAGCACCAGATTTCCACCTGTCACTCTGCTGGGGTTGGGTTGATATAAAACAAAATGGTAACACACAGTCGTACCTGTGCAACTGCTGGTTTTAACCGTCTTCCTTTTTGCGCTGGTGCGCTCGTGGCGCGGAATAAAAACGCTTTGATCTGTGGCGTGTCTCTTGGCGGCCTATTGGCTGCCGGTGGAACGCACATTCCATCAACATGGGTGCGTGCGTAAGCTGTCGGCGCGATCGCTTCCGAGCGCTTCTGGACAGTGTGGTGATAAGGCAATTAATCATTTCGGACCCGGTTCCCGACGCTGCTAACGTACGCCGACAGCTGGAAGCGATGGATTGTGACAGTGGCCACGATTTCCGGCCCGGCACTGGGAATGCGGAAAAAAGGGAGAAACCGGCTAACCGACGGGAGCGCCGAATGTTTTCGGCGAGCTGTCAGCGGTTGGGAAGACGAATGGTTTTCCGGCGTACTTGGTGCACATTCCGCCGGGCATAGTTGGTCGGTGCTGGGTTGTGAGATTTGCTTCGTAAGGCGTTATTTGTTAGTTCAATTAACTGCTCTCCGGGGAAATCCATACATTTTTTCACAATCGATTAAAACACTTTTTTTATTAAGATTGCACTGTTTCTGTTTTTGTACCAGACTCAAAATTGTATTGCAGCTCACAAGCTACATCATTGTACTTGTCCTAGATATGAAGACACAGTCATAACAACCGCAATATGAAACACGGGTTAAAAATAGTATACTACTAGCAATAACGAACAAAAATATTAAAAATACTCTTCCTGAAGATTTGTGACAAAGTAGTGCGATAACCGATCGTGCAAACATGGCAAAACAGTATGCAGGATCTCTTAAGAATCCTTGAAACTGTTAGAGGTTAATAATTATTATTTGCATAGTTTTAGGCGTTTAAAATTAAATAAGCATTGCGAAGGACATAAATTGGGCGCATTTTTTTGTCTCGTCAACTGTTTCAATATCAAAGAGCAAGTAGGGAATTTAGGCAATTCGTTTAAATTTAATGTTATGTCACTGTTTTTGTAGCTTTACTTCCAGTTATTATAAATCTTAACAAAAATAAAAAAAAGCAACGTGCAAATCCTTTCCACCGTGCTAAGAATGAATTATGCGCAATTATGAAACATAAAGTATGCTTTCCATAAAAATAAATCTCCATTTGAATCACTGTTCATGCCTAACCGGCCAACCCGATGGATCGTGGGTTTGTCACATCAGCTCGAGCAGCTGTTCCACGGATAAGCGATCGCTCAATCCATCTTGTCCGTACGCTCAGGCACGATGCACCCAGCACACCCTCAAAACATTCAATCCACCAACGCGTTTAACGCTCGAACAGGTTGTTGAAGCAAAACCTGGCAAAAAATACGACGGAGATCTCACCACATTCGAGTTGAAATGTCTTCTCCACCAGCGGCAAGTGTGGAGTTTTTTTCCCTTCCATGCGTTTTCATCGCTGGGAAGAAGGTGGTAAACGAGTCTTAGTAGGAGAGAAACGCTTTTTTGCCACCCGGTCTGTTACTCATGTCTTCTGCACGATGAAGAAGACGGTACTCCGCTTCATTAACGGACAAATTAAGTCAATCTTCTCACATAGACACACCACCAACGGTGGCCGGAATCGATCGGGTAATCGTATTCATGCCCTTTTTCATCTTGGAATGTTGCTCCGGGCACAAGCTGGCTTCGATTTACGGGTGGTGGAAGCTCGGAAAAAGCGAAGTGTTCAATGCAGTGGGATCTTTTTTACATGTATCGATGGAGCTACTTATCTTGGCTTGTTGTAAGCAGATTTTTCTTCTCCCACATTAAACTTTACCCCCTTCAAAACGCTTTATCAAAACTCGAGAAATCTAGGTTCAATTCAATCAATGATTGCTTCTTTTCTGCATTTAGCGACGGGAAGATCGAGAGTAAACCCCAGGGTAGGGGCTGTAGCAAAAGTAATTAAAAATGTGTAGCTGCATCTCCATCTAAGCCTGCCGGTTCCATCGTACGGTGCAGTGTGTTACGTTTAATTACACCTCACAAGCAAACACGGTGGCCCTCACAGTTTGAAAGGTGGAGTCCGATGGCAATCCCAGGATTTGTGTGCTGCAGCAAGTTGCTATTAGATTACCCGTTTGAAAATCACATACCCGTCGAAGAGTAATCCTTGTTCTTTTTTTTCTCTCTCTCGCCCTCTCTCCTCCACCGGAAAGTCCGCCCTTCTTCTGTTGGGTCGAGAAAGTGCGACCGATTGGTGGCTGCAAGGCGAATGAAGTTATTTGCATATTATTTATACTTTGTCTAAGTAATCAATACAACCGGGCGACGTGACGTGGTCCGGCTTTGGATGGCCGGTACCGGGGAGCGAACGAAACTTTTGCCTCACTGACCCAGATCTCTCTCCGGTTCGAGGTGATAGATAACATCCGATCGGGCGCTTGCCATCGCACCATCGGACCAGTAGCTGGGAGCCATTATTTCCCGTCAGATAAGAAGGATGGCACCGATGGAGGCACCTGGGTTAAGGGGATGTAATGCCCGATAGGTGAAGCGCTAGAAGTGAATAATTAGCGTCTCAAAGCGTTCCAGGAAGTAAACGATATTATTTCTCGGTAATTATCAGTGCAGATCTTGATGATGATAGCAGTTCGAACGAGATTTGTTTTTTTTTGTGTTTAATATAAAAGTAAAGAATAAGCAATTTGTTTTAATGAAGTTTTCTCTTTACTTCATCACCAGATCTATATTCTATTTAAAACCAATTGCGTGTAAATTTTTCACATTTCACTGTTGACCCTATGATAGATAACATTTCATTACCTATGATAGATAAGAACCTTTTTTTTAATCTCTAAGGGTAATCTTCATAAAGATGACTCGAAATTTAATACAGAGGGTGTTGATGTATTGCCACTTTGTTAAATTGATAGAATATCTGCCTCAACTCGTGACATAATCTTGCCATGTCCGGCACGATAAGGCATGATAAGGGGCAAATAACGCCATAATCAAAAATTATCGTCTGAAATTTCTTCTTCGAAACAATGACTAAGCCTTACCCACTTAAGATAACTAACCTCTTATCATACACCGCCGATCGATAAGACCGAAACAGACCCGGAACCGAGAGTTTCATTCACTACGTTCGAACTTAGTCCACCGTTGCATATCCAACCAGCTTGGAGCCCTTTTCGTGCGCTAGTATGGGCATCACAACACGGTTCCATCGGGCGGCCAGTACCGGAGATGTACTCCTGTTGAAGGAAGCAACACGCTGGGAAGTAAACACACCGGACGAGAATCTTTTGACACCGGTGCTACTAGCGGCTGCCAATGGGAAAGCTGCTGCACTAAGCGTACTACTTAAACGTGGAGGAGATCTCTCGAAAACTGACCGTTCTGGTAGTGGGGCCTTACATCTAGCGGCAGCAGCTGGCCATCGTGAGTGCGTTCAGTGTTTGCTAGAGGCGAGTGTCAACGTGTTCGAGATGAACACGTCCGGCAGGACTGCGCTGGATGTGGCGAAACTGCACCGTGAATTCGAGGTGGTAGAACTGCTCGAACATTTCCAATTCGAACTCAGCGCGAAAGATCCCACCCGTACCGAGCTGCTAAAGAAACGGGCAGCAAAGCAGTACGAAAAGCTGAAGCATCGGTACGGTACGGTGATTGCACTCAACCTTGACGATAGTTTCCGAGCGCTGGAAGAACATACGGTACTGGAAGAAAGTGTGTAGTGCTGGTTGGCGTGTTCAGTGTTTAATAGGACGAGCGAGAAAGAGCTTAACGCGGGATCCTGATTACACGCTACGGAGTGACCTAATTAAGCTACTGCGGATGTTATTTTTTGTTTCTTGATCTCTGGCACCATGACTACGGAACGATGTTCACTTCCGCACCGTAAGCATATTGTTTGGCTGTGCGTATTAATGCGTGAGTTGATGAAATGGATCAGCACTGATTTGCTTACGCGCTGCGTCACAACCCTAGGAAGGCATTCACAGTAATGGATAGTAATCGCCCATCCGCGGGCCCTCATTTCGATGAAGGAAAAGATTACTGACAGGCGATGAGATTTCCCTGACAACCGAAGGAGCACCACTCGTTATGAAACCTGGCAAACACGAATGATGCACAACCCCCGAGAAGGCCAGCGAATCCTCCAACAAAAGCGGTACCATGCGGTAAAGTGGTTCCAGTGCTTCATGAAATATTCATTTTAGGCCGTGAAAAGTGGAAAACCTTCTCCGGCTTAGGGTTTCCGTGACCCCAAAATCGACTCCCATTTGCGTTGATCGTAAACCCATCTATCCTCGCCGGCGTCGTCGGTTGCTGCAGCGCAGTTGCTCAGTGAAACCGTATGTGGAAGTTTAGTGAATGGTGGCAATAAACCTATCCATACTGTTTAGGAGAATTTCACATCTGTGTCGTAAAGTGTAGGCACGCGCCGGGAAACTTGGTCCCCAATATTTTTTTTCCTTCTCGTCCCCCGTTTGCCCGGGTAGTAACGATACACAAAATTTCCATAAATGACTGGTTCAAAGTGGAAGAAATCCCATCAATTCGCCCCGAGGACTTGTGATGGCTGAAGCATCTTCGTGTGGAGGGAAACACCCAATCCAGGGACAGTTTTGCATCATCA
The DNA here is from genome assembly GCF_943734725.1 of Anopheles marshallii. Lineage (NCBI taxonomy): Eukaryota > Metazoa > Arthropoda > Insecta > Diptera > Culicidae > Anopheles > Anopheles marshallii. The sequence continues at coordinate 30,794,222 of NC_071327.1, forward strand.
CCGTTCGGGAGAGGTTATGGAAACTCGGCAAATGGCTAGTGAGAAAAACTCCGATAAAGATAGGTTGGAATGGCTCGTCACCTACGACAAAGCGCACGGGCCTGCGTGTGTAGTCTGGCTGCGTCTCTTGTGCGGTTGATAACAAACCGTCTCAGTCAGTACCGTCGCTTACGGATTCGAAGTCTCTCCTCTTATCGGTTAACTACGGCGGGATCGTAAACGGTACTGGTTCGGTTTATATGGTTCGGGGACCGATTTTGAAGTCCATTTGAACGAACCGTTTTTGTGATGCGTAATCGAAAACGACGGATGCTAAGCGGGAGAAAAAATTGCATGCATGGAGTGAAATGGTTGCACGTGTGATCCACCGTGTAATGCTGTCAGTTGAATTTCTGGATCAGTTGTGAGGTGGTGAAACGCAACGATGTGGGCAGGTTTAGTTAGAAGTGAAATTGAATAAAGTTTAATAGGCAAATGAAATGCAGACCCTTCTAGTTGAGAAGGATTGAGTGATGAAGCATAACACGTACATAACACTGTGAATAATCATTGTAATAAAGCATTGGTAAATAGAATGTCCAAGAATGATGGATTTTTCCAATCTTTGTAGCTTGTAACTGCTAGAAAATGATTTTGTTTGCTGTGGTTTAGTTATATTAGTTGGCTTAATTTTCTTTTTTATCTTCAGAACGCCTAAATGTATGCAAAAAGAATACAAATATGGATTACCTTTATTTTAATATTGGTTTAAGCTTAAAGAGGGTTTAACAGAGCCAAATGATCATTATTTATACTAAGTGATACGATTGTGGTGGATAGTTATAAATCAAAGTTTATAACTTCTTAACCCGAACATAAGCATAACAAAAACGCTGTGCACTTCACAGTGCAAATAACTCCATTTTATACAAAGTACTTTCTACAAACACGCTATAAAATGGCCATTTGCTACATTTTATTCATAAATCCCAGCACCATCATCTCAACAAGTCGAAACCGTTGAGTGCATTTCATTGATTTCACGACCATTTATCAGCCAGATGTTGCTTTCGCGTTTTTAAAGCTCTCGTGATTTTTTGTGCCGTCGCTTTTTCACTTCGCTTGCAGTACAAACAAAGCAAAAACATCCCTTTTAACGAAAAGTGTCGTCTATCTGGCTCGCCTTTATGTTTGTATTAAAAGGAACAGATAGAGAGAGAGAGAGACAAGTGTATGCTTTCGCTTGATTACCATCATAAACTACACTCGCCTGTTGTGTTCTGGTGCCGGGGAAAAGATGTTTTACGATCGGGATGGCCAATTTTCGATCGGTGAGTAAAGCACCACTCACTTTCAAGAGTGCCATTTTTCCACTTTTTCAGCAAAAGCCCCATCCTTCGATTAAGCTGGGCAGACCATAATGAAAGAAAAGGACGAAAACAAACTATCGCACCACTTGTGTTTGGGTTTTGGGGTTGGTTGCTCGGTGTGACGCAATATAAAGCGTCGAAAGTTTGTCCTTTCTTTAGGGTGGCAAAAAAGGGTTTGCTTTAGAAGCTTTGGATGCTTGAAGCTGGGTGATGGGATGGAAAGCAATTAAGCTGTGGGAATGGTACGGTGCTTTTGGGCAAAGGTCATCATCGATTCTGTGTTTGATACCACTCCAGGGTGGTACAGGACGCCGGAAGAATTGACAAGCCCTCTTTAACCCGCTCAGCGTCAGACATCGCGGTTTGAAGCTGTCGGTTTCGGTTGCGGGATCGACTGGGAAGTGGCCGTGATTTATGGCGTCGAACAGACCATCTCAAATCATGCCACCCAAAAATCAACAGACCTCACCGTGGGTTTTTTCTCGCTCACCGTGGAGTCGAGAGCTACCATGGAAAAGTGCACGAATGGACACTATTTTTATGGGCACCCACAATGAGAAAATTCATCATACGCACACATTGTGGTGTGGTAGAAAACATTTTACCTCTTTTGCTTTTGGTTTTTTTTCGAGCAACCATCACTGGGACTGCACGATAAAAGGTTTTGTGTGATCGCCCGAGGAGGGATAAACACAAATCCGAAAGTGCAACGCTTAGGATGATATGGAGGAGCAACATAAAAACACCACTCCAGAAACTGCAGCATAACAAAGTGTGACATCTTGCGGTGACGCGATGATTGGCGGGTTTGGAAGGGCGTCTAGACATCACTGCAATCAATCCCCGGTGACCGGCGTTTGAACGGGAGCTTATTTATCCAGATTACACACTCTCTTATTCAATTATGCCACCAATCAAACAATTTGTTCCGTTTGCATAGTCTGTCCCAGGCAGCGGGATCGGGAAAGCAGCATAAAACGGGGTGTTTAAAGGTGCATTTAAGCTTTGGTAACTTGCTCAACCGCTGGATTGCGACCCGGTAAGGGTGGCTGAAGTAACAGAAGCCATGTTATTGATACCCGAAGGCCAATTAATGCAGTGCGTGCATCGTGGTGCAGCAAAACCATCGTCATCATCATGCAACTTAGTAGTAGCAGTTGCGGATCGCTCCACCATACCTGAATGGCTAATGTGTTGATGTGGTTTCCTTGTTTTTTTCCTCTCACCTCACCATCCGATGTGTGGTCGCGGTGGCGTGTTATGGAGACGTTTAATGGTGGACGATTTGTTGACGGTTGTCTCATCGCTGCCGGAGGGTTTTGTGGTGTCGGGTGATTGATTTTGATTTCCCATTACATTGATTAAGCGCACGCTTAAACGTCTGTTAGATGGCAGTTAATGGGTTAATTTGCTCGCTCGAATTCAATTGATAAAGTGTTGTTAGGTAAAAGAATTAGGAGGAAAATTGTGCGGTACTTGTCATACATCGTGACGTTGTGTTTGAATGAACAAGAACATTAAAATTGAACATTATGGAGACTCCTCAATACGAACATTTCTATGCGCTACTCAAAAGCCAATCAAAATAACAACACACAAATGTCACATCGATCTTCCAAATGACCCAACCCTGGCGAGCATATCAATTCCAAATCTCATTAGTAAATGAGCTGAAGCACCATTTGTAACCATATCCGAACGGATGGTTTGCCCTTCTTCGGTGCCCGGAAAACCCTTTTTTTGTGCACGTCGACTCGGAAAATTCCCGCTCTCGAAAGGTGTCCGTATACGTGTACCTCTACCATGATCTGATTTCGTTTCGATTCACGCCCCGGAAACAGCTGTCGGGAAAGTTGGGCGCTCTTATTTGCATGCAAAAGAAGCAGCTAGGGTTCAGCTTTGAACACCTCTACAGCTTGTAGCTCCCAACGTTGTAACGCACAGGACCTTTCTGAAGGCAAGAGTTTCGTTAGCAAAACAGATAAAAAGCATAATCCACCTACTCCACGTATGGTGTTTATATGCTGCGGGCTCCACCAGTTAGGTGTAAGCGATGGTTGCACATGCCCTCTCGTTCGCTTTCACCGATGCAAACACACGAACCCGTGGATTACGATTTAATCACACGTGTTGTTCTAAATGGTTGTCGGTGGAGACCTTCGGAGTCGTGCTTCTGTGCCGCTGATAAGGAAAACCTTAACCGTAGCATAAAACTCCATTTACGCACACTGCAAGCAGTACGATTCTCCCCGTTTTGGGAGGGTGGAAATGGAACTCATTTCCACTATTCACACCACATGCGACTGCCCTGTAAATAACGCATGACGCGTCGTTTCATTTTCCCACTTGGCCCACTGTCGAAACGCCTTCATGTTTTAGCTAAACGTTGTAACGATACAAGGGGCAATTTATTAAAAGTTTGTTTATTATTTTATTCATGGCGTGATTATTATCATTAAAACGACGCTAAAAGGGAAGCCAAATGCTAACACCCTGACACAGAGGTTGTTGTGGAAAAAAACAGAACGATGTGGAAAACTGCTCTTGTTTAGTCTTCTGGAGGTGGGATATTTTTTACCATACGGGAGCTGCCCCCTTTTACTAGGTAGTGTGTGACACTGTCAAGCACGGAACAGGTTAAATTGATGACAGGTAATAACACCGTAATCAAAATGCTCCCTCGTGAGTAGCATGCACTGCGAACTAACGCACCATAATGGGGGTTTTTCCCACTCGAAACTAGTCTTCTTCTTGTAGCCAACTCGGCCTTTTCCACGAATGGGGTGGACGTTGCCCGATTGTTCGGTGACAACGGCCGCGTCGGACACAATGTTGACAGCGTGTTTTGTGGTTAGGATAATTTTTGCTCGTGTGTCTACACGGCCCTTTTGTAACTAAACGCTTGCCGGTGCAAGGACACCTTTTGGGAGAGTACGTCGAGAACAATTGCACTATTCCAGTGGTAAGCAACCGTTCGCTGGCTTAAATTATTTGTTTAAAATTGCATTGGATATGAAAGAGAATGAGATATAAGGGTATATCAATTTACCTATGTTTTAGTTAATCAATTGATAAATCATTTATTTATTCATCAAAAACAGCTTAGTTCTAACATACAGAAAAACAACACGACTAGGGACTCCCTGATTCCAGGTTTGACACTAACGTTGGGTGAATCTAATTCAGGTTCAATAATCTGAGGAAATCTTCATATCTTTGTCTTTGAAGTAAAAACTCCTGAATCTTCGGTTATTCATGTTTATTAGGCGATGAATGAATCTTGTCAGGGATGGATCAAGAGTTGAATGACTCTTTTTGAATGGTTCATGATTTGCAATTTAAATACTCATTTAGTTCTGGGATCTTCCAATTCTTCAATAATTCTTTGAAGTCTGGTACAAAAACACATCATAATGTGCTTGCAAGAATTAGCATATGAATTATATTTGAGGACAATGAAGTTGTCAGTTGATCTGTTCCAAAAAATCGAACAAATTGTACATTGTTGACCAATTTAATGTTTTATACCAATTCCCAAATAAATTTCAAATTTCTAAGTGACACTCGCAATAAACGGCAATCAAGATTGGTATGTAATTAATTACATCCTTTAATATTTCCCAAAAGTCTACTATACCCTGAATATCAACAATATAATACGATTAAAAGCTCGCCACTGTGCAATAAATGTAACATCGCACACAGCAACGCTACACAGACCCGGAAATGGGCCGATGCATTTTCCTACTGTTCACCATTCCACCATCCAACACCACCATCATCATCATTATCATCATCAAGGGGCCTTTCAACGTGAACCCCCTGGTGACTGCATACACGGTGAGGTGAAATGAATTTCTCACTAAAACCATTAAACGCAACAGGGTGCGTACACCGTTACACCGCACCAACGTACATAACGATCGACCATGGGAAAAAAACCCTCTTCCCAAGATACATGCTGCACATTCTGCTACACTAATAGTTGACGCAGGTATTGGAAAATAAATTTGCTTTGCCGAACCGAAAGCAGGGCACACTGGTTGTACTGCTGGTGGAATTTTAGGTCACAGTGTAGAAAAAAAGAGGCAAAAGGCTCTTTGGATGGGTCGGAAACGATTTTAATGAACAAACATTAACCACAGCAAAACAGCAACAGACGGATCTGGTTGGTATGTTAGGTTTCTGGTTCGGGTCAGAGTCTTCGGAAGCGAAGAAGAACCCTCCACAAAGCACGCTCCAGTTCGCAGTTGGCTGTAGTCGTGTAAATTCGACCAAAGGGAGCTGCTTGTCCCAATTTAATCCAGACACTAATGCAGTGTCCGGATGCATCTTTGGGTCCTATAATTTAACAATCCCGCATTACCATGTGTGCTCCGTGGTAGTAAATGGACACCAGGATGTGTGGAAAATGAACAAAGAATGCTACCCATCGATACAGTTTTGTTTTGCAGTGTTCTGTTTGGTACACTCGGTGTGGCTGTAAAAATTCTCATCCACCAATAATGGGCTTAAACTAACGGAGTGAAACGATTAAAGGATTTATTCCGGTGTACCGGTATTTTGGTATTTGCCTACGGTAAGGTACACACCGAACACGACAGTTTAGTAAAAGTAGAAGTAAAACAAAAAAAAACAGTTCCACTGTTTCGAACAACCTTCCGAGCAAAAGCACACCGTAAGGGAGATTAGGTAATTACGTAAACATAAATCAACAGCTACCGCCCCTTGTTTTGGGGGCCATACGTTCTAATGCTGTATTGCTACGGTGGAAGACAACCGGTATGCATAATTAATGATTTTCGTGAGATTTTAATGCTTGCTGGAACTTGTTTGATTCAGTGGTTTTGTTGCATAATTATTGGACACTTTGAAGCGATCCTTAGTGTGTCGTATTTTGTGCTTAATTTAGCATAAAAAGTGGAAAAAACATTTAAAAAAATGATGCGCTGAAGGAAATGTAACCAATGAACATCTTTTCCGGACGATCAATGTCATGTCATTATAAACTCATCCTCCATGAGCCTTGAAGTGTCACCATCTTCACCATCAGCTGCAGTCAAGCATTATGTGTGCGCCGTACTGTTCAATGGTTCAACGGATGTCACCGGGCGGTACCGCACGGAGGTAACATGTGGCTTGCGTTTGTGAGCACCAATTTCCGGCTTCTAGCGCTTCCATTATTCGGAAAGAAGAACAAACAGTGGCTGTGTTACTGTGAGCTTCAACCTGCAGGCTATTCGCTACAGCGTCACACGGATTTGATGTTTTGATTTGCTGATGACAATGTCAACGCCGGCCGCCCCGGAAGGCACATGGGTGTCTTGTGAAGGCAGGTCTTGTTTAATCTGTATTCATTTCGTGTCACGTTCTTGCTCAGTTACGAGCATTGCGAGGATGAGATATGCGAAGGAATTAGACAAAGCGGCACCGGCAAGGTTGGCGTCCTGACTGAAGGCGTTTGGTTGATGATTGCCGGTGGCATTCATGCGATATGTCACACTAATCGGACGATTTGCTTGGTCTTCTTTAATTCCTGTTTTGTTTTTCTTCTGCCAGCCTGGGCCATGGGTATCGATCGGCTGGTTACGAAACTGTCGCCACATGCTTGATCGCACGTGTCCTTACGTCGATTATTCCCGATCAATCAACAGTGTGGGGAGAAAATCCATGCCCATACATCGCTAAGCATATTTCTCAGGCACAGTTCGACCCGATTGTTCACTTCTTTCGCTTTTATTGCTTTATTTTGATTTGATTTCCTTTTGCCCGGAAAGCATTGTGGTGGTTCGGTGTGTTTGTGTGCAGTTTCTCATCAGCATTCCTTGGATGTTTTTCTTTGTCGATTCGTGGCACGATTTTAGCACGAACCGGTTGGCCTTCTTTTATGAATGGGGCGTTGAACATTGAGGCCGGCAGGCAATATATTTTGTTTAGCAATATAGTGTTGTACAGTTAGGACAACAATAATACGTGCCAATTTGAGCCTTTAGCTTTGATATCCAGCTGTATTTTTGTCGTACTTCTTAATTTGAAGCTATTCCACGGTTAGCAGGTCACTGGTTACACTTTTGCGATGAATTATTGATAGTGATAGTAGTGTGACAAAGCTTCCGGACTTTCACACCATGACCGGCGAGTTCAAATCTTGGTTGAGTCGGTTTTGGAGCAAAGGATATTTAATTGTCTAGAGAAAAGAAATAATCGGTTAAAAGATTTCGAAGATTGTTTCTACAGTTAAATACAAATATATGTGAAAAATGTATTACCTTAAAATATAACTTCCATGTACCTTCTTGAGTAGAATAATCATTGTATTTAATTTGTTCACATTCATTTTAAAGAGCAACAATCAGGTCAACCAATAATCATCACCTCATATTGACAGCAAAAGTCATTATGCCAATAAGTATCGATCGATCTTTCGTTCGTTGTTAATTTTGATTTATGTACGTCCATTTGTGTGCACGCTTGTTTGGAAAATAATTTCAATTACCACCAACACGAACAAGCGTCCAAATTTGCATCCATTCATCTTCTCCCGCGAGAACACAACTGCCAACTGGGCAAAACGTGTCGTGCTGCAATGGTACAGTGATAAAAATGTTGCACCGGCAAAGCTTATTAATCAAACGCGTGCAACGCTTGTGCGAAATGGCACGGCATCGAAAAGGCGTACTGTAACGGAAATCCATTTGCCGTCTCGCGGTATCCGGCGACTTGACACGGGCAGGTTGATTGTTGTATACAAAACAACATTTCACCGAGTGTCACAATATTTCACCCCGGGTGCCCACTTTATGTGCCGAAGAACTTTACCGCGTAGAGCAAAACCCGAACACGGGATGAGTGCTGTTTTGCGAACTGGATGTTTTGCATCCATTGTCCTGTCAGCGATACTCCTCCGCTTCGCGCAACATGACTCTCCATTGCCCAAGCAAGCATCTGGCATTCTGTAGCATCGTTTCCCGGGGAAAAATACCGGAAATTCCAATCCCAATGCTAGCGGTGCAAACGGTGTGACATGTCAGCGTAACATTCGCTCGTTTCACCGTTCGCCCGCTGGTGCTCGGGAATGACTGGTTATCAAAACTAATTTGTTGCGGTGATGGCGCAGTTTTCCACACAAGAGTTTTCTCTTTTACTTCCCCGATTGGCGACATCCGGTTGTGTAGGGGCGCAAAATTAAATTATACGCTCAATTTGCACCCAAATTGTTAACCATTTGTCGTGTGCCGGTGTGACCACCCGCTGTGGGCATCTGGCCGGTAGGTTAAATGGAAAGAATCCCTTCAAAGCCTAACCTCAACAGATCATTTTTGATCGAGCCAAACAATGAATGCTTTGAAAGGGTTTTGCGTGGCAAGAAGGAATACGATGCGAAAAAAGGGTCATTTGAAGCCCACAAATGGTGCGTTTGTTTCAGGGGAAAAATTGCGTTCGGTTGTTTGGAATGGGTCTGACAACTTTATCGTGGCACATCATAGAAATCGAGGTACTGAGATGTAATCTATGCAAAGGATGAATTAAATGACAGAATCTGTGTATGGTGAGGCAATGAAATGATGGTCTTCAGCTAAGAATGAAGTGTTTTGGGATTTCTTGTTATGTTTATCAGTTAAACAGGAAGCAGTTTGTTGGCAAGGTTCAACACACTATATGTTACCAACATCGTTAGAGTTACACTTGAGGCTAAGAATAAACTTTTTCACCCTATTTTTATATTATTTTGATTTATGGATTGAGACAACTCTTGTAATTTATTGCCTAACTTTGCCTTTATCTTTAACTCATCTTATTTGCTAACAGCTGTATCTCTTATCTATCATGCCTATCAATCATCTAAAAGGCTTGATACGTTTTGGTTTTTTTTTTTTTGAGATTTCATCCAAATGTGGTTCGATCTTCTTATTTCAATCAGTACGCATCATTTCCGTCGAAGCATAAAACTACTACATTAGGCTTGTTGGTTCGTATTGCTTCGCTGATGGAAGGCTCCAAACAAAAACTGAAAAATCTGCTTTTGTAACGAAAGGCATACGGTCACCACCACCTACAGGAAGGGCAACCGAATGAGTAATGGCTCGAAATGATTAGTAAGGACACTTGCCACCATTCGTCGCTTCCGCTCTTGGAGCCAGCGACCCGGCACACTGCTGATGGACTGTAATTTATCATTGGCCATTCTGACGATGGGCATGCCACAAAGGAACCCCAAGGAGACACCATAAACAAAAAAAAATCCCCTGAATATGAAGATAAAAAACCTAAGCATGGATCTCGCTTCTCGTGCGATCTTTCCCTCTCCGCTGTACAGCACCGATCGCCGAAGTTTCTCCCTTAAACGATTCACTCAATATCGTATCGTCCTTAACGGCCCAAACCAGCCAGCCGGATGACAGAAACCATTTTTGGCCAGCAGACTTCAAAACAAATCTTGCACAGTGTGGCAAAACGAGGATAATATTCTCATACCCACACACACACACACTCGGAGGTGGGGATGGCAGATAGTGTTGGAAGGTGAAAACTGGGAATCATCCGCCATTAGATGGCCATCATGCGCATCGTGACTCGGATGAAAACTCGCGACAAGCACGTGGTGGTGTAAAGGAGAGCTTTCTTTTTCTAGACTTTCCACTTTACTTTCCTTCACATCAGCATCAGTTCTGACACAGGGTTCTAGCAATGGAGCTACTTGTTTTTTTTTGTTTTCTTCAGAGTACGCGATTGCTACGGAAAACAGTATTTATTCTAGTCATGCCCTATTGAGAAGGCATCATAAAATGAAGCCTCCCACATACACCCTTCCACCCTGCCAATGCTCTTGCCACATACACCCACACACCTCTTTCTCACTCCATCATATCCCCTTCTCGCCACTCCTCAATGTACTAATCCAAATGGTAAATAAGGAGGAAAAATGGCCAACATTTGCGCTCACCATGCCGCAAAGTAATGACTTTTCAACTGCGGACACCAACTGCGCTGTGCAGAAGCCAGCAGGAAACATAGTATCTTTACGTCTGGTGGCTGGCAGTACCGCAGTGCCGTGTCGGGAAACTGCACAGCCAACCACAGCGGAGTTTGATGGGATTAAATTTGTAATCAAATTCATTCCTCCTTTTATTTGCCTCGTTTTGTCCGCTATCAGCGATGATTTTAAAATCATTTTTGGACAATAAGGCGGAAAAAAAAATTACTTTCCACCGATGCCGCCTACTGATGGCCAAACGCATCAAGTGTATTTATTTTAACTCAACCTCAAAAACCGAAACAGACAATAAATCGGACAGCGCTTTCCGCGTGCCGGCTGTAGACATTGTTTTTCTTTCCATCCCGATATAGACATTTTTCAGATGGGCTGATGCAGTGTTTGGCTTTATTTGCCGGAGCAAAAAAAAAATTAAATAAAAAAAACCTCTCACCTATTGACACAATCCAACTGCAACCATGTCTGTGTTTACGCTTCCATTTTGCCCAAACGACCTACCCCGGTCCGGGGAGTAATTATTTTTAGTTTGGCAAATTGATGGCAAATTCTACGACTTGGCGCGTTGTTTTGCACATTATTTCATGTCAACAGTGCGGCACAAGGGTGTTGGTTTTACACTGGACCTAAGGAAAAAACCCGATGGAAACCAGGAGGAAAAACAGCGTTACCGAAACGATCGTAACGATAACACATCTTTCTTCCTGCCGAATGCAGTTTTATCTTCATTTGTTTTATTTCTCTCACCCCCTTGAGAAGATCGCTTGAAAGCGACCGTTAAAATGGGGACCCCCAAAACGTTGCACCGTTTGCAATCCGCTCGAATAAACGTTCGTGCTCTCGGGTGTGTGTTGAACAGTTGTTTGTTCACGCATCGTTAACGCATCACATCGTTTTCGTCTTCGCGTTCATTTTCCTTTGGCCTACCAGAACGCATTAAATATAATGTGTTTGAAATGTGAAAAATGAAATAAAAAGAACGGGACGAGTTCCCTGGAAGGAGTAAATCCCGGGAGTCCCGTGTGATGAAGTCGAAAATTTATAAATTACCCATTCTCGCGCTCGCGGATGATGCGGACTTCCCTCCCAAAAAAAGGAGCACGGGAATCTTGCGAATGGTAAGATAGGCAGACGTTAGACGAAAAATGGCATTACTGTCAACGGAGGATGCAGAAAAAAAAACAGGGAACAAAAACTGCACCATGAAAAATGGGCAACAGCAACTAAAACAACATGCAAACTGTTGCAACCGTTTCTTTTTTCACTCCTTCTGTTCATTCATTTTGGTCGACGAATGTTCCGAATTTTAAACTTGCTGGCCATATTTCTTAACGACTGCAGGTTTATGCGATACTTGGGTGTGTGACTGGATTATATGCGGCACCGAACAGTGTTGCGGTGCTGACAAGAGGTCAGACCGTTGCAATTTGGCAATGTCCGAATTTTCCCACGAATGACGTGCACTGATGTGGTGGGGAGAGAAATTAACAGCATCATGAATTTTGATTGCCTGTAACTAATGATGGGCGTAGAGAATTATTTACACACACGCATGGTGAAAAACATGATAGAAAGTTGTTTTTCGTGTGGATGAAAAAAAAGGTTACAAAACGAAAGACTTCAAGAAAATCGTCTGAGAAAAGTGATCAAAAACGAATGATCATGGTTAGTCATTCTGTTATTATGCAGTTGTAACCGTCAATACGATCCCTTTCAATGTAATTTCCATCATTTCCTGCTGATCTCTTTTCTAAATCAAATTGTATTCCAGAGCTTCCGCCATCAATGTCGTTTCATCGTCAACCTCACAATAATGTCACTGCTGATTGTTGCTGTCGAAAAGAGTGCTTGATTTTCAACATGATCCAAACGTTTCCTGTTGACTAACCGGTTAATACTGGAATGAGGACGAGAAAGAATAGCACAAAGCTGACTGAATAATCGAACAACTTTGACTCTAATCTAGTTTGAGTTCATTTTTCAGACTGTGGATGCTCCTAGTCTCCACAGTGTGCGTGTGTTGGCTGATGTCTTCCCATCCAGCACTGTACAGCTGCAAATGTAGCATCCAATTTCGGTTGACGCACAGGAAATTTATTTTATCGCAACTATTCTTACCAGCAGAAGCTCAGTGACGGTTTGCTTGGCAAGCGATAAATAACGTCTCAGAGTTCCCAACACACAGCGTCATGGACTGATCTGGGGACGAAACAGGGAAACGCCGTGGTTGGAGGGGAAGCTGTGGCATCGGCGGCGCATGGTTGATTGAAGAATAGGAAAACATCTCATCAATCATTTCTATTAAATTTATTACATTCTTGTAACTGATCTATTCTTTGCCTTCACGCGTCCCACACCCGACACCCGATCCACTTTCCCAGGATGTGCACCATTCAAGATTTTCTCTTTCATCAGCTTCCTCTTGATCACTTGCAGACACTTTCGCCTCACGGCATCCGGTTCCGGTTCCACCATTACAACCACCCTACTGGTATATCCAAATTTGATTTTTATCCTTTCGTGTCCAGGCATGCTGCAAGCACAAACTGTTTCTTGGAGCCTCCTTCACGGGCTCTCCAATATGGCCGAGTGGAGTGATATGCAAGAAATTCATTTCCTTACAATGTTCCCACCGCCACAACCCAGGAGTGGTTGTGGTTTCTGGGAAATTTGTTTCATTTTTCCCCCCACCATTGATGCTACTACTACATCTTCCTTACCCGATTGCGTGGCGCTTTTTATCATCGTGCGAAATAGTATCAGACATTCTTCTTCCCAGTTGGCACTTAGAAAGCAAAACACTCACCAAACAAACGTTCCGGGTTTTGTTGCTTCAGTTCGGTTTTTCTTTCCCGTGTCGCTGGGCTCCCTGGGCACTGGGTCCATTATGTGGAAATGGATCCATCCTCGTCTCGATTGGGTTGAGGAAATGAAGTGTTAACGACACTTGAACCATTTGATAACGGATTAATGTCTCGATGGAATAAGCCTCCACCAGACGGTTAGCATCGTGATGTAGGTTTCGTGATGCGAAGACTCCTGATCTTCGCCGGTGTGAAAATTACCCGACCAGCGAAGCAAAGATTGACGATTGAACCGGTAAAGCTGACGGTGCCGATCCGGCATAATGATTATTTGATGGGAGCACATTTGCACAGCCTTACAATACCCCTGACCAGACGCCTTTGGTGGTTTGGAGATGAAAATTAATTCAAGCGGCTTCGAAAGTCAAATCCTGATTAAGGTGATTAATATGCTGAAGCGATGAAATGGTCCATCAATATAAATGGTTTTTTTTTATTCCTGAGTGGCGCTTAGAGCGTGAGAGTCGTAGTATGGTGATGATCAATGCTTTTTATATTGAGTTAACCGGTGTTGTCAAATTGGATATTAATTAGTACGCCTTGACAAGGTTGGTTTTTTTCTGTGGCATTATTGACATTAGTACCTAAAGAAAAAATAGTAGTAATTAACAGTTAGTATATTTGTAGGAAATGAATTAAATGGAGACATCGTAATCTGTCGTATGATAAACGAGTTTCAATGTATTCCCTGTTAACGCTTATATCATCGGTGCGCCATATGGTACAGTAGGTATCGGAAAATCAGATGTCAAAGAGTTTGTTATTCCATGTAGACAGAAGAAAACGGTACATATTTATAATATTATTAATTCATTCGAAATTACCTTCGACAGCCCGCAACGTATTTCGCACGCCTGTTTTACATCGTTCGAATTATTCGTCGATGATTGCACACATTTCACCTCTAATCACAACATAAGTTCAAGTCACACAATCAAGCAATAATGCCACTTAAACTCACGCTCAAACTCTATCATAATTATTCATTGCCTCACATTCCACAATGAGCACATTAATCTTTCAGTGCAACCTAAATCACTGTTGAGTGAGAATAATTTAACCGCGTACCGGTACGAACCGGTGATGGTTTTATGTGGTATATCATGAAATCTAATTTTCCTGCACGTGAAACAACATTTAAGGGCAGATCAATAAATGTAAGCACCATGCGAAAGCTTTCCTTCTTTCCGGTTTTCCGGAAACGGATACGTTAATCTAAAAGTACCCAATATCGAAATGGATTGCGACGCATCACCAAGGAGAATGCGTAATTTGGGAAAGTGTTTGGGTTTTAATGAACCAACAGGGGTGTAGCGGGTTGCAATGTGTTACTTTGTTGTGTTGTGAACGCCTGTAGAACACCCATTGCGTTTGGCAATTCTGTGAATTAGGCGACTGGCATCCGGTGTGCGTTTTACGTTTGGTTTTGCTCTAGGCAGGAACGAAAACAGAGATGTTCCAATTCCTTTGCTGTTCCGGTGGCATTTGGTGTTGGTTCGCGTGCCAGTAGCTCATAAACGCTGACGCTTTCCCGAAGGGTTTTGCCGTGACGGTTACGCGGATAACCTTGGTTTCAGATAAACATTTACTGAGCGCCCTCCGCCATCACACACACCACCACGCTTTTCCAAGAAAATGGCTTATCTCGTTTCGGTTGTTAAAAGGCCATGAGCAAACCGTCATTGAGAAGCGATGGTAAGAATCCTTGCTCCCCTTCTAAAACACTCGATAGGATAAAGTTTTCACGCAACCACACAGAAAAAAGCACACAATCGCGTGAGTAAATTTTGTGGCTTAATGGCTCTCGGTGCGAAGCGAAGAAAGCATCAACACAATGTAGCATCCTTCCATATTTCATGCGTGTTC
This sequence comes from Anopheles marshallii, assembly GCF_943734725.1. Taxonomy (NCBI): domain Eukaryota; kingdom Metazoa; phylum Arthropoda; class Insecta; order Diptera; family Culicidae; genus Anopheles; species Anopheles marshallii. The sequence goes on from NC_071327.1 coordinate 30,809,293, forward strand.
ATGTAAATACACCAAACAGATGTCTGGGCGTGCTGTTGAACTGTCGATTGCGTTGTTGGTTAAACAAATTCATCAAAGAATAGAATATTAGATGGTGAAAAGCCGTACGGCTAAGCCACCCAGCAGAGAGAAATGGATCTAACATCCCCATCCCCCAACTAATCCCCGAAAATGTTTCTAATTCTCGTGGGAAAAATTCCACCCCTACCGGATGGAAATGTCTCGGTGGTGATATTTGTTTGGTTGATTAATGCATTTCCGGTTGACTGTTTCTTTCGCACCGTATGGCTGCCATTTTGTCAGTAAGCGTTCGTTGAACTCGCCGTCACTAGCGGATCTACCACCATAGACAAACGCGTACTGACTGGTTGCTTAATTAAACACAAACACTACATCAATCCAACCCGGAAGCGTTAGGCGCCGCGTGCTGTGCCCCCCAAATTGGATGAATGACGGATAATAAATATATACGCACGCATGAAAGGAGCTTTCACCATTCAGCGATTTGTTGTCGGGAAGTGTTTTCCTTGTTGCGTGTGTGGATTTTTCGGATTGACTCACAAATGGTGAAACGTTTCATTCTAATGGCGTGTAATTATTCAGTCTCTTTTCGTACGTCAGTAGTTGAGTAAACTTAGTTTGCCCCAAGTTTTCGGGGCTTTATTAATTTGGGTTTTCTTATTTGGGGAAATATATAACTTCTACACTCAACGTAGAATGTACTAAATGTACAGTGTGTAACTTAAATTTATAACGAATTTCCGTTTTTTTAAACATATACGTATACGTTTAAACATATATATATATACATAACAATACGAAAAACCCATACACCATAATTGTATTTTTTTACTTTGTAATAGTTTATACAATATCTTATCAGCAATTTCTTTAAATATTTCTCTTATTCATAAAGCTAACCCTAACTAACTAAGTTATGTTACTAACTGTATTTAGGACTGTTTTCTTGATAGAACGGTGGATAGAATAAATGTATAAAATGCTGTCACTTTTATAAAAAAACATTACCCCTAATTCTATAACTCTTCCTTTACCAGAAAGACACTCTGAGTGAAATGTGTGTACAACAATTTAATAGTATGATCAACAAGCACGATCAGTGTCTTCATCGTTTCCTGCCGATTGCATGTAAATATGGTCCCTGACATTTCTGCCATCCGGTTCAAAAAACACAAATGCGTCTTGTTTCGGTTCGCTCGTCAAAAATCGTTTACAATGTCCACACACTGACAAAGAAATGCAAATCACCGAAACGTCTTGTTTTCAGGTCCCAAGAGAGACGAGTTCCCAGAAAGGAAGCTTCGAAACTTACCTCACACCCTCCGATACAGCAGCTGTGGCTGTCGATTGATTTTGCATTTTGGGTAAAAAATCACGTACACTGCAGCTGCCAGTTGCATCCGCAAAACGATTCGAAAGCGGTTTGCAGTGCGGTGCATTTGATTGTACTGCTTGCAGAACCAATCCTAGTTTACCATCTCTCCGCACACGATTTGAACTTTTCGGAGTAGCTCAATTGTTGCTGTTGCCAGTGCTTTGCATATGGAAAAGCAATGAACCGCTGTGGATGTGGAGCGCGATGGCTTGCTGCAGCTGTAACCCGAAACCGAATCAATCGAATCCAATCTCCCAGAACGGGACTTCTTTTTTGGAACATTCTACAACATCTCTTGTTCAGAAACCCACCCAGTCTCCTGGGATGTAGGATAAACACGTGCTAAAGAGACATTTGCACGACATCGTTGACTCTCGACGAAGCTTGACGTTACGGAAAATCGAGTTTCGACTTTCTTTACTTCACCTCCGTAGTGTCACTGTCCTTTTGCTCGTGGCCCACTCACACTACAGGAGCACGATATTATTTTGCATCGTTTGATTGAATGTGAAAATGCGGAATGAATAATGCAACAACGAGCAGTGTGATTACACGAGAACCGCCGGGAAAAAGGAACGGAAAGGACAACCCGGGAGGCAAGAATGCATCCTCGTTTGCATCGTTCTATTGTTTGCTGGTCTAAAATAAGAGTGCTTCTGTCCAAAACACGCGACAAAACGCGACACCATAAAACGCACAGCATTATGAATTTTATGATCGTACTTAAGTGTCATTTCGTCTTGCGTAGCCGTCGTCGGGTGCGGGAGATTCACTCCAGATCCCACGCAACATGAAAGGTATTGGTGCAACAAGAAAACAGAAACCACTCCTGATGAGGCAACGTTTGCGATTTTCTATCGGTTTTTTTTCTTGTTAGAGTTGAAGTGCCATAAAAGTGACGATCTTTGATGCATAAAAGATGAATTTCTCTTCATTATTCCACCTCATCTAATCACGAATGACTGTGCTTCGATTTGATGTACTAATTATGCAATGGCCGGTGAAGAATCGCTAAGTGGAGGAGAATAATTGGAGTCATTTTTAACGTCTGAGCAGTTGTTTATTACCCATGATGAATTGAAGTCTTATTAGATCGATGGATATCTCTCCAATGGATCGTTTATTGGTTTATAAAACTTTATTAAAAACAGCAACAAATTGACCAACAAATTTATTGCGTACTCGTCGAACATATTATTCTCATTGAATAATGGTTTGCGATGCATTTTGCATATCTTTAGGGGTTTTGCAGCAAAACAGCCCAATAGTATGCGATTAGGAAAGCATTTAATATTTATTAATCGGAAAATTTTATTGTTTTTTTCAATTTAATTGAAAAAAAACTAAAAAAAAGTTATTTTACTAAATAAACTTCTTCCACTTTTCGGTTACTAAATTAAAATAAAACCTTTTATTTGCATTCCTCCTGCTGAAAATTATGTTCTAAAACAGTGGACTATTTGAGCAGAATATGAAACATATTGCACATTGCACGGAACGCAACAAAATGGGTCCACCAACTAAATTGTGAATGATGTGTGTGTGTGTGTGTGTGTGTGTGTGTGTGTGAGAACAGTCTCGCAGACCAGGTTCCTCTACAACACATTCGGTTCCTCTCAAGAAAGACGGTCCCATTCTTCGTCTGATTATGATCTCTGAAGCTACCAACGCGAAGTCCTCAGCGGCAGTTCTTTGCCACCGTACGCTGGAAGCTGTTGAGGAAGGAAGCATTTTATTTCAGTTTTCCAACAACCAACACCATTCGCACTCGCATGCCAAAAGTATTCGCGAAAGCCGGCTTCGCCGGTGAAAATGACGACGATGTGTTGCTTCTCCTTTGTGTGTGTGTGGTGTTGTGCGGGTGTAACATAACTTTTTATGATTTACGAGCCGCTATTTTTCACCTAACCCAAAAGCAGTACGCGCGCCATACCAGTGGTGGTAGTGGCCTCGCTTCAATAGTGTAGTGTGGCGTTCCGGCAAACGGCCGAAACTGCACGTAATGGGCGAGAGCGGGTATGCGAAGCTGCATGGCAAATGGTTTATTTTTATAGCGGCGGTTGACATTTATGGTCAATTAGTTTGGATTATAGTGATTTTCACGGTTTTACCATCGCGCTTCCTACTGACACTTGCCACCGTCGCTGCGTGAATTCTGTTCTTGTAAAGGGAAAGGATTATGGATATTCATACCAAGGGGCACAAATGGTAAGTGAGATTTTATGAAGCTACAGGAGTAAAGGGCGAATAATATTATCTTCAACGCGTACGATATTCATATGGTTTTCTTGGTAAATAAAAGACGAGCAGTATTAAAAATAAAGAAGCATCATCTCGAGAAAAAAAAACCAACCGGAAGCAGTTAGTTACTACGCGCAAAATATCATTATTAATTCTGGAAGGGTCACCGTTACAGCCGGTCGTTGCCCTCTTTTTCTGCCCAGCAATGAAGCAATAGGGTTTGGTTATAACAACAAGCTTGTGGAAGGTCAGTTCAATGCATTTCCTTTCACGGGTTCCGCAATTTTCTTACATACCCTGCTTGCCATGCATTACGATGAGCATCGTCATCGCCGCCGAGCGGTCAAAGATCACGTGTTCGCACACCCCCAACAAACACACATGTAAGCGTGTGTGATATCACCACATATCGATTTGAAATGCATTTACAATTTGACTTCATTTTCTCGCAATCCTTTCCGACCCACAAGGACGCACAGGGAATAATGCAACACGAAGTATTATCCTGATTTGCAGCATATCATCCTGCTCATGTGATCGCTTTCCCAGTACACTCACTTACACACACACACATACATACACATACACACACATGCTTCAATTTGATTCGTTCCCATGTCAGTTCCAAGTGCAAGAGGTTAAAGAACCGTTTAAACGGGCGGAAAAGCGAGTGATCTCCCCACCCCCGCTGGGAGGCGAGATTGACATCGGCACCGTTCCGGAACGTACCGTGCACTTTGCTACTTGGAAGTGCACACGAGAGAGAAAGACAAGGTTTAAAAGTGAGGTTAACTTCAAGTTCCACGATGGTCGATTTCCGCACAGTGCTTCCTGCTTTCCGGGCGAAAATGATGATGATGAAATTATTATTATCGTATCATAAGCGAACGAATCCTTTTCGGGATGCAAGGGAACCCACGGTGGCCATTTTTGTCGTATCACGCTGGTAGTGCTTATGTTACCGTAACCGGTCATCGTGCGATTACGATCGTTTGTTGGCGTGTTCCGTTGCATCCACACCACCGTTTGGCATTGGCTTTGGAACGGAACGTCTAAATGGAGGTGCAGTTCCGACATCGAACACTCCTGTGTCCTGAAGTCGACAAAAGTCCTCTCCCCACGCTGAACCGGGCAAGGAAATGATGGAATTGATCCAAATGGATGCCAGGATGGTGGATGCTTGATCCATGGCAAACGCAAGCGCCCGGTTATTCCGTGACCTGATGTCCAGTGTTTTATGTAGCGTAAATTATGCTTTCCGCTTATTTGAGCTTGAAACAATGGCCAGCGGGATTTAGCTCGTACGTAACACGCCACTTGCGTACAAACCCCAGCCTCCGTTGGGTCGTTCATTTTTACACCCCACAACGCCAGCGCACCAACGATTTGAAACGCATACGCATGGTAGTTGCTGTCCACGGAAGTATAATGGATGGGACCTCTTGCTCAATGACAAGTGAAATTTGATCTAGTTTTGATATCGATTTCGGTCGTATTGAATGCGTGTGTGTCGGTCGGGTGCTTTCGTTGCTCCAGAAACGACCAAGCAGCCGGCCAGCAGCATATCCCTGTGACAGTTTCATCATAAATAAATGATAAATATGTGTGCGACCACAGTGTCAGCCTCGGAATGTGCTAACTTGGCAACGGTATTTGTTTTTGAGATTCTTCATCCATTTCCATTGAGTTGTTTTCTCTTCACTGCAGCTAAACAGAATAGATTTGACAGCAATCACGAAATGATGACGAATCGCTATACAGCTTCGATTCTGACAGAACGTGAACGGACGTGAAAACAAATGTTAGTGAGGTAAATTAGACGTCTAACGCATAACTCTCCTAGGCATGATCAACGTCTAAAAGTATGCAATGCTTTTAGTTCATGGTCATGTAGTGCGTCCCACGCTAGTAGACGAACTTTGTAAAGTTTTTCTAACACTAAGTCATTGTCGAACGTTTACTGGCTTCAAAAAATGTGTTGCACAGCTTCTGGCACTCACGTACAGCAAAGGACTGCGTTTTCATGAAAAAAGTTTGAAATAACAGCAGCATAATTAAATTAAACGTACGGTGAAGTACAATAACATTCACATTAATTTTGTGATTGTAACAGCGATACTCAATTATAACAATTAGTGGTCGCTTTCGGTTATTGAAGTTGTGTGATTTGTTGCCACCCCTAATTTATAATTGCATAAATTTAGGCGCTAAGTGCAAAATTGTCTAACAGGAAATTTGTTTGATGAGGTTACAGAATCTGCGTACATAGATATACTGTACATATGTGAACGTTTGATTATGAACCGACCAATAATTAATCGGCAGCTTAATTAAATATTTCATCCATTGAATCATCGTAATGATATGCTCCATATTCAGTGAATACACTTTTTTTCAAAAATTGAACACTCACCGTACGTCAATGCGGGTGCAGTTTGCAACGAATTTCCATTTTAATGATTTGTTTTCCATCGCGCTCTTGGCTCTGAAGTGCTGTAGCGCAACCCTCGACGATGGAACGAGAAATACAATATCTGACCCGGTGTAGCCGCTGGAAATAATTAAAATAGATCACGAGCAGCATAGCCTTAAAGCCCAATTATTTCCAATGACCCTCAGCAATGTGTACCGTGCCTGGGCGGTAGCAAGACACACCAAGTACCAAATGCCAGGTGGCTCCACGGGGCTCAACAGTATGCTTGTAATCGATTGCTCCTGCCGCTCGATACGGCAAACTACTGGTAAATCCACGTTTTCCACAGCTTCGTCTGTCTCGTAGTGCACAAATTTGTAGTTTATGGAGAAAAAATGTACAATGGAATGCATTTCTTTGTGGTGCTATTTTGTTTTCTCCTAGCCATGCTGTTCGGTTTTAATTTGTTTGCGAGAAGAATTCCGTGCTACGCCGCTGGTGTGTGACATCTTCATCCCCGACGGTGGATATTTCAACCGTAATAGAATCTTTTCATCAACCAGTTTTCCCGCTTTCACTGGTACCGGTGTCCGGTACTCGGTCGCACTGCTGCATTGCTTTTTATTTCAATTCTACCACTCCAAATACTGGCGTGACACATTGAAACAAATAGTCTTTCGGTCTGGTGAGAAAATACGATACATTTCATTCGCACCCCCCGCGGGTGTAAATCGGGGCAATGTAAAACTCCCCCCAAAAAAATGGTGCTTTTTCCCTCATTCACGAAAGCAAATCTGCTCGAAAAACTGTATCGTGTTACATTTTTGTCTCTTGTTGTTGAAGCGATTGCTGCAGTTCTTATCCCTGGAAAAGAAATCTTCATTTGCGAGTGGCAGAATCTCAATGCCGCACACTATTTCACTGCTGGAACGAAAGTTTTTGGTGCGATTTTTACTTCGCCTTCGCATCTTCTTGTCCAAATACGCCGCCGTGTCAGTGCGGAAAAGTTCTCGCCATTCCCGTCGTTCGCCCTGGTCTGTGCTCGGTAGACGCTGGGCAGGGTCACATCCCTGCGTCATCAGCCAACCAAGCGCTGGTCAGAGAGTGAAAGGTGCTGTGGCAGATCATGAATAACATGCACATACAGACCAAAACTCCAATGCTCCAACTTCAATGAGCAAAAAATGTCAAAAAAAAAACCGAAACTAAAACCCGAAAGCATTACAGGATAAAACGATTAGGGCGCGTCAGGACCTGCACAAGACACACATCGTTTATGTAACATTGAACACTCTGTGGACGGTGGAGACAGCGCCAGAGGTGTGCGTGTGTGTATGTGTCGCACATGTGTGCTGTTTCACTATTTACCCACATCGATGTAGCTTCTTCGAAACGTCAAGCCAGACACAAACCCAGCGCCGCCTGCCGAGCCGCAGTCCTCCCCGGGGAGAAGTCGGTCGGATAGAACAGGCTGAAGAAAAGTGAAAGTTTAAGCAGCGGGGATTTTCGGGCTATATTCATGTGCTTGTGCTTCTGCTTCATTCCATCATTTGTTCACTTTTCGATCTACTGCTGCAATTTGCTTGAGGACGTGGTTGCTTGCTGAAATTGGCCAAAAATTGCCCAGACAGCAGCAGTGGTGGAATGCAGACATCATCAAACAGCTCCAGAGCAGAACGTACAAAAAGTAAAAATGTACATCCTTTCCCTAATACTTTCATTCGAAACGCTCCTTCAACCTTCTGCCACCAATAAAATGCACGAGCAATGTTTCGATACCGGTCGGTATGATGCTTTGATGAATTTTCCTACAATCAATCGATGCGATGGAGGCGCCTGGTCGGCCTGATCGAACCACGTGTGTTGGGCCGGCGGGGTTTGAAACATACGATTTGCGTGTTGGAAGGAAAATCTATAATGCGCCCGAAGCAATGATGCCAATTGTCCCACATAATAGGTGGCCCGAAATGTCTCGGATGCTGTTCCCGATGCACATCCATTGGCGGTGAGCATGTTGGGAATCGGGTCGTATGTGTCGGAATTCCGTTCTCAAACGTCCTCGAGAGAGCGGGAACAAAAAAAAAGGATCGAAAACAGCGGCTTTTGTAACGTCGCTAGGAGATGCTGTGATATCACATCCCCTTTGGTTCGGTATCAGTAACAGTAAGCCTGCACAGTGCCATCGCTCGTTCGGTGGTGGCGTTTGTCCTAGATATGCCATTAACAATAGCATTTCAGTGGAATGTCGTGCATTCTTAGATTCCGAATAAATTGCTTTTCTTGCCTTTTGCCTCGTAGCATTCGTGGAGGACATTCATAGCACACACACCCAGGCACAGGAAGCATGTTGTGCATCCGGGGCTACACTTCGGGCCGGGGGTCTCGTCATCATTCTTGTGCAAATTCACTCGGTGCGTTATCGATGCTCGCGCCACTTTAGCGCCATTGATTTTATCACTCCCCGGTACACGAGGATGAGGCTGACTGTTGCATTCCTTACTGTTGGTATCCGCATCCACAGCAACACCAGCCGCCGCGTTCGTTCTTAGTAGCCGGACTTTTTTCTTTCCCTTTTGCTCCGATAAGAGGATTTTCAACCGGTCGGTTCGTTCGCTACTTGACGATGATCGTGCTGCTTTTATGGCTCGTCGATGCAGATTTCCATAGAATAATATTTACCGTACCGTTGGATGTTGGCCTGGTGGTACCGTCGTTTGCTGCAGGAAGGAACATGGAACAATGGAATGAATGTCGTTTGCGAGTTGCTCTCACTTCTTTTTCGCAATCTTTCCCGTTACACGGCACTTACAAGTGACATTAGTTTTCGTACCATTATTTTTATAGCATGTTAGTCAGCTTTTCAGTAGAGTACCGGTCTGCAGTAATGGCACTTCGGTGTGCTACGCAAAGTATAGTATGTGCCTTAGAATGTAACTAAAGGATTTGATAGTTTGGTACTGCAGAGAGTTACGCTAGCAGCACAATTACTCGGGCACATGCTCTTTTTATGACACCAAGCTACATGTGGTGATATTATCGGTCATTATTATTAGTACTATTGACATTAGTGAATAATATTTGTAATAGACAATAAACTGTTTTTACCAAGTGAATAATTTTACTGCATCGTTTTACATAGCCAACGCCTATTTTTTTATTCAATTTTTCTATGTATGTATAGTGTGAAAAAGTCCCCCTAAAGTATGCAATGTACAGTTCAAAACATCACAAATTAATTGGAATCAGATGAGTAAATTCGATTTTATCACATGTTTGCTTGTAACGAGTTAATGCATGTTACATTTATCCCATTCAAACCAACTTTTGATAGTTGTAATTTCGCTCAATTAAATCACTTCCCTAGCAAATAACTCGAACCCGATTTAATGGCGTAACATTCCCAACTCATTCCATTCAGCCAAAACCGAATAATAATTCAATTACAAATTGAGCTTTTTGTCCTCCAGAGCAAGTCTTACGGTTGCTGCACCGAAATGTACTTGTTTTGCTTGAGACACCGCCACCGTCTCAGTGCTGATTGCAAATTCATTCGACTTCTTCGGTTAGCGCATTTTGCAAAACAATTTACAAACAATCGTACATCGCATATCGCTGCAAAACTTTAAGCATAATCCCAGCGCAATGACGACTATCCACGGGAAAGCGTTGCAGCTCACTCTAGAAGCGTCACACCGCCAAACCTTCACTTACCAAAGACGGTATAGTACCAAGTTGAATTAGCAAACTTTCTCTATTATTTCTTGCACCACCATCGGAGTAAGAAAACCCTGCACCATGTTTGTGTGTGTGTGTGCGTGTAGATCGGGTGGTGTGACAAATCTCCACTGTAAAGTTTGTGTTTGTGAATGCATGTGCTCCTCTGATTCTGTTCGTGCGACCAACGACTGAAGCAAAATTTCAAGTGCTAAATGTGCATAAGAACCAGCGCGCATGCTGCGCGGCTCGCAGCACGAAAAACCTTATCAATTTGCAGTAGTAAATCATCGCACAAGAGGCTGAGATGCTTTTTTGACACACCGTTGTGTGTACCGATCGTCTAACGGCAGGAACACTACGCTTTGATTGCTTCTGCGAGTGTACAGAAACCACAGCCACGCGCGTTCGGTTCACACTTACACTTGATGCATGCTGTGCTACAAACAATGCTTCAATTTGATCGTGAACACACATGCAAGAAAGCATCAAGAAAGATTTATTCAAGATGATGCCACAGCCAACCAGCCAGCCAGCAGCCAGCCAGTGCCGATTTGTTCGTGTCGATGCACAAAACCTCACCAACCAACACCGTCCCACCTTTTGCGTAAGCTTTGCCACCGTCATATGAGTGAAGGGAAAGTTTTGCACTCAAAATGCATAAATGCATGCGGAGTGGTTTTGTGTGCGCTGTGCATTTGGCGAAGAAAGTTGGTCACCGGGCGTCGCATGCAGGTTGGGAAACATTTTTGAAATTCAATTTTTGCTTTCGTCAGCCACTGCTCTGTTGAGGCGTGCCGGAAAGTTAAGCAGAAGATAGTTTGCCGGTGATCGGTCTCTCTTACGGTGCTTTGTTAACACAGGTTAGGTCCACAACAAAGTGTAGTATGTTTTTAGGTATAAGAATTGGAGCTTTTCTTTTCCAAAACATCATAATCAAGATGCATTATTAGCACATATTTCTTATGAGTTTATTGTATCTTACTTGTGGATGTCTCAATTCGATCAATTTCGTGTATAATAATCGTTATTGGTTGAAAGTCTTAAATTTTATGTTTAAACCGAGCCATACGATGTCTAATTCTTATCAACAATTGGTTAATGTTTACACAAATGCTATTATAAGTGAAACAAAGTGTCAGGAGTGGTTCAATCTCTTTACAGACAACAATTACGACAGTCTCCTTATAGGAAACCGCAAAACCTTCGAAGATTATGAATTGGTGGGACCAGATCGGTATGAATTCTCGAAAGGCTTTATAAACTATTATGAGTTTTGATTAATCAGAAATCCGAAATGCTACATGAATTCAATAGTGCTGGGAATTATTTGAAATTATGCAATATTTTAAATTAAATGATCATAAGTCTTTATTAGAGTTGTTTAGCACAAGATATTTATTAGTCTTGACAGAATCATAAATACCGAACGTTACTTAGTCGTACTCCTAATAATGTTACTAACTGGCTAAAGTTATGATTGCAAATCTGCTTAGAAGTAATGGGAAACATCTCTGGATCAAATAAATACAGCTATTTACTTATAAATTGTGGAAAAAATAGTAACGAAAGGTATTCATAAGAACTTATTGTCTTCTTGTAATAAATAATGCATAAATGGTCCTTGTCACGTTTCCTGGCTAAATCCCTTCTTATGCATCCAAAATGGAGCAGGCAACCTTCAGCCAACTTGCAACATTTCCTTCACTTTACAGAAGCTAAGAAACAACCACTAAATGGTTGAGGGAAATTGATGACCATCGTGACCCCAAAAAATGCATTCCAAAACCAACCGGTGTATATCTGGCTGCTACTTTCGGGGGTGCATTATTCTTCTGCATTTTTCATGAACCGGAAGGAAGCAAAACCGTGCGGGCAAGTTGGGGTTCCATGAGTTTGCCGATTAAGCTGCTGTTTCCCACAATGACAAACAAACAGCTGGGGCGTGCAGCAACAACAACAATCACCACACAAAGGGAAGTATCTGTTTCCCTCGCTTCTCCGGGGTTTCTTCTCTTTTCCTCTTCCTCCGGGAAAGTACAAAGATGCCACCACAAATGCCATACGAACACACCAGTGATGCATGATTTATGGCCGTTCAGTTTGACCGCTGCATCGTGTATAAATTAGCGTCTTATCGTGTGTTCGTGCTACACGGGCGCTTTTGTCGTTTGCTGGCACTGATTCCATGATAAACAACATTTCGCCCAACCACGATCGTGTGGAAAAGCTCGGGCGAAAAGCAACAAAAAAAAACGCACGACATTTAAACCACAAATCAGCTGGGTGGAGGAAAATTTAGTTGAAAAGTTTTTATTTTCCCGAACAAATTGCAATGTTTTTGTGTGTGTGCATTTTTCCTTCGTAGCATTTGGCGGTTCGGCTACACTTTTCCATTCTTTCGTTCGTTCTTTTGCTGGCAATGAACCCCAGCAGCAGTGCTAAGCTCTTACAGCGCTAAGGACAAATGAGCACATCAGCCTTCGCCCTCATAAAAGCATTCAACCGGGCCCACACTAGCCGGAAGCACCGCCTGTAAATGCTCCTACCGTCTCAATGTGCGTAAGGGATATTAGAAGTTTTCCACACGAACACGAACAAAAAAATATGCATGCGAAGAAAAGCTATGGTGTTGGAAAAGTTATGCACAGATTGGAGCTTTTTGCTTCGCTTTTGACTCTTTCCACTAAGTTAAAATGGTTACTGCTTGTTGCCGCCATCGAGTGGAAAGAGCAAAACGGGGAGGGTTCGACTTGAAGGAGAGGTGTTCCTATGATAAATGATTGTTTTGCAAGCTTTCTTTTGGGGTGGAGCTAGTGTGCTACTGAAACTCTCTTTCCCTCGCTGAAGGGATCGTCGCGCCAAAAGCACTGCCAGACCCGATCTTACATCCATCCACGTTAACGACGGACAAGAAGGAAGCTATTTTTCCTATCCAACACCCAACATTTTTTTTTTGCCAAATCTATTTCAAATGTGGTTCCGGCTTCTGGTTGCTTTCCGGTAGTCCTCTCCCAGGGTTGCTTTCGGTAGGTGACGGAAGATTGCTCCGATCGGCTAGTTTTCACTGCAAGTCAGTACTGTAAAGCTTTGGAAAGGGGAAAACCGTTGCCGCTTATCACAAACGACATCCGCTTCCCGTTCATTTATTATTAAGGCGAGCAGGAATCTCATTTGGCTGTCATAAACATGCTCGTATTCGGAAGGGGGACTAGCTTATGACAGGCAGTTGGTAAACTTCGTTGACTTACGCTTCGCTTTTCCGGAATCATTTGTTTATCTCCCAATGCAAAAGCTTGCCGACGAACTATTTCCAACTATTTGAAAACTCTTCATTTCGGATTGCTATTTTCAAAATATGTTTATTATTTATTTTTCGTGTATTACTGAAACTTTTAAAGAGGGATTGAATTTATTATGTACATGTGAAAAATAAAATAAAAACAAAAACACTTTTCACTGTGTTCTTGATAAGAATCATATTTTGAAAGAGATTTTGCTACGATTTGACCTTAAACTCCTCAACATTCATTTATCTTTTCTTGTCTTGGCTTGTTCATTACAGCAGCGTGCAAGTTTCTTATCATTATCGTTTCGGCCGATTGGTTTCGTAGAAAATAAATACTGCCTACCATGACATAACAAAATGCATCAAAGTAGGTCATGCCGAAACCACCCAAAAAAGTTTCGTTAATGAGAAAATGTTGAACTCCTGCTTTTTTTGCTTCGAATTGTATACAAAACAATTTTTTTTATATCGTAAAACATTGTAGAAATAAATTAGCTAAGTTTGCATACCTTTAGGCGTTGAATGCTTCGGTCGTGTATTCGTTCGTGTATTAATTTTCCGTAAAGTATGCAATCCGCAGTACCTATTTCATTCATTTGTGTTGTAATAGCTTGATGATCCGATTTTATAGAAAAACACATATTTTTATTATAGCACATTATTTGTTTGCTCGAAATGGAAGTAACGTTTTGTTTAATGCTCATTAATTTTGTTTTATCGATGGCAAGGATTAGACTTTCAGCAATAAAATCTAATCACACAGTTATCATTACAGCCACTTTATTCTCGTTACATTTTTCACAAACATAATCTTCTGCCCGGCGTGCAAAAGTGGCCATTAGCTACAAGCTGTTTCAAATCCCTTTCATCCAACAGCGTAAAGATGGCTCATGTCGTAATCCCCAGTACCCCTATGTTCGAACCCGCACACCGTCACAGAAAGGCCTTCCGAAGACCTGCTGGTACCGTTCTCAAGCCGTTCATGCCGACACCATATTTGTCCATTAGTCGACAGCGTATCACTATCCCCCATACACCCGGAGAAAGGTCTTTTTGCACACACGGACACACGCTCATAACCCCGACACCTTTTTTGGGGATAAGCGTATCGCCGGTCGCATCGTCGTCAGCATCATTGGTGACAAACAATCGAAAGAGATGATTTACTGCGATGCCTTCAAAATGACGGGCAGCGGCCGATGGTTGGGTGGTATAGAATTTTAATCTCTTCGACCCCTCACCGGTCACCTGGACCGTTTTCATTCGAAACCCCCCATGGCCATTCGGGGTGTTGTATTGCGTGAAGATGGAGTTGGAATTTGACGCCTGCTGGTAGGCTTCAGTGTCACTTATGCACGGTTGTTTTTTTTTTTATTTCGCTTCTCATCCGATGGAAACAGGATCGTTAAAAGGTGCCGTTTGTGGCTAGTGCCTCATTCTCCGGAAGCGCAAGATCCTCCGAACCGTTTGTGACCGCTCGGAACGATAAGAAGACGGTGACGCCCTTGGAAACGGTCTCCCTGACATTTTGGGATGATAAATTGGTTTTTGGTCCGGCCATTGGGTTGCCAACGCGAGTTCAGGCTGAAGTTGTTATTTTTCTGAAGCTTGTTGTGTGTGTGTGTGTTTTTTTTCCTTGTGGTGGAACTGTTTCCTTTTCTCCCAACGAAAGCATTTCATTTCAATTTTCTTATTTTTTTAAAACGGTACGACACAAAGAGTCTGTAAACCTCGCGCGAGATAACGCTCCAGATTGTTTGCTTGCCAAGATGGGAGCCCGTCACTAAAAGCACCATTAACCGTCACGTGTGTACCTATTCAAGTGTCACAATCACCTCTACTCCCAGCAACCGGACGTCAAGGGGCAAGTGTATCAAATTAGTGTATACACCTTGCTTTTCCAAGTGTTTCATCTTCGTGCGTCTTTTTGATGGGCCGAGAGTTTTCTTTCGCATAAATACCTTCCAGACGGTAGCACGGACCACGCGAGAGTGAAAGATATACAGTTCTGCTATGATGGATTTATTTTTATGGACGACCCACCGCGGAGATACCGGAATCGCGATACAGAACCGTCCGGCCGGATGGTCGAAATAATAGGCCCTTTGGACGGTCAGGTCGGGGGCTTTCGGGGATATCAGATATACGCCACTTTCGCACAACTTTCATACCGTCCTTGAGTCGCATACCCTTTATAGACCCAAGGGAATCGCAGCGGGATCGTACGCACTTTTTTTTCACTCAAACAAGAAAAGAAATCTCAAACAAGCATTTCACGGTCTACGGTTTTTGGGATTTGTTATAAACTTTTTTTTCTAGGACGATCTTCTCGACCTTTTTTTCTTTTTCTCGCCCGCTGTGATCGTAAATGTCACAGTAGTGGGGCCCGGAATTGGGCAGATAAAAAGGCAAATGTATCATCAAAAAGCGACGGACGGAAATTCATTCATTTTAATAGTGAAACTGATGAATCAGTGCGGTTTTTCCCGAATGTTGCTGACGTCATTTTGAGGAGCTTTAGGAAAACTTTTCCCTAGCCCAACCTCACAAAATGCGTACGTTTAATACTTGTCGCGCGAGCTTAATGTGCATAAGTGTGTGTATTTTTTGGCGCAAAATAATCTTCTTCCCACTAATCTACTTTTCCGCTGCGTAAACCCTGTAAGCGAAGAAATAAAATAGAAAGGATTTTGCACTGGAGTATGCCTCGAAAAGTCCTTTTATCTAAAGATCCTAGAAGAAATCCTAGTCTCAAATAGCACAGTCACACCAAGCCGCTCAATGCGACATTTCTGAAGAGTTTATTGCATTATATTCTCGTCTACAACCGTCCCAGACGTTGACTTCCGTTTGCAACAATTCTTGGACCCTTCGTTACAGCGCTCCCTAAATGGATTATTACATCCGGCCACGGCAGCAAATGCAACCATTCCCCATCGACGCAGCGTGCCAAAGGATAACAATATTTTCGGTGTTTTTATGGCAAACATTTGCCGGATCGCTTTCGCCAATTTATCACTTGCGGGTAAACAAGGTGCAGGTTCGTGTATCTTCCTGAGTAGCTTCGGAATTTGGAAGTCACTGAAATGTGTTGTTTTCTTTACAAACAAACTAGGTCAAACCTATTACCGGCCGAGCATACTGTCGATGGTTCCAACGGGGCTAATTATCCACGGAACGACGCTCTCTTTAAGAATTAGGAAAAGAAAACAGCCCTCTTGAAGTCGTAGTCATAAATTACCTTCACTAATAGTACGCGGCAGTTCCTCGTGTCAAGCTGTCGGAAGAAAATGACCCGGGGGTCGTTTTGAGTAGGCACTTTGCCTATCGGTTTGTGCGGAATATTACGCAAAACTGCGAGAGAAATCAACTCGATTCGGAAGCAATTAATTCGCTCCCGGGTCGGCCGATCGACTATGGGTGGTGTGTGCGTGTACGTGTCGATCATTAGAGTGCCGAGTGCTTGCCATTTCCCAATTTCTCACCCTAATGGCGTTTTGGTATTAATGGAATGCTTGTTTTTCGCTTGTTTCTTTCACAGAGATCTTAGTAGTAACAACATAACCAACCTACCAAATAAGTCATTCGACATGCTGCCAAATCTAGAAGAGCTGTAAGTATGAAACATTAACTTCACTTCCAAAGTTCAGTAATGAATGTACCTGTAGCGAACTCTGTTACGCAAAAGAAAAGTAATATGATGGAAAGGAAAGGAACTTTTCTTGTATCAAAAGTAATTAATTCGATAATGACAGAGGTATGTCGGAGAGTTTCAGTTCCAGTTCCGGGGTTTAGCAGAAGCAAATACTGCAAATATTTTGTAATTAAAAAGTTTTTTTGCGCCTCCTTTTTTGCTTTCCAATACTTTCCTTCTCGTCAGCAGATTTTATTAGTTGAACTCTTTGAAGCCTCTTGATGATGGTGATGATGAGGATCGGGCTCCGCAAAGTTCGAGCTCGGCAAAGAGAGTTTTTGTTTGCCAAAGTGCATTAAAAAGTTTTTGTCTGATTTTATGTTCAGCCCCGTCGTGAACAAGATCGTACTCCTGTATGGAGGATCATTGCACGGCGGTTAGTTGAAGGTGTAATCCTTTCCAATTCAATTTTCACTGCTAATTGAACGCACAAACCGGAAAGCTAAAACTAACTCTCCCCATCCCCATCTCGCACCTCCGTACAGAATCCTTTCCCACAACAGGCTAGATCACATCAACAGTGAGGCGTTCTTTGGGCTGTCGAACCTGAAGAAGGTTGCGCTGCAAAGCTGTGGTTTGGTGCGCGTCCCAATGGAGGCACTGAGGCGCATCCGGACGGTAACCACTCTGTGAGTATTTGCGGGGAATGGTAAGGCCAAACTTTCGCACGCTTAGCTAACTTTCGTGCTTGATTTATTACTGCAGCTACCTAGACAACAACCTAATCGCCGACATGGAGAACGTTACCTTTCGGGGGTTTCACTTCCTGAAGAATCTGAGACTGGAGGGCAATCTGCTGCAGCGGGTACCGACGGACGCACTGATCGGACTGAGATCATTAGAAGCTTTGTAAGTGGAGTTATGGCAATGTATTTAAGAGTGAGCATTTTAAGTCAATCGCACACGGATCTCAACGATATAAATGTTTCCCACTTTCCAAAGTTTTCCCATTTCCTCCGTGAGTGGCATACATATATGATTCAATTTGTTTTCCACATTCCATGTGCTTCAATGTCATATGGCTGTCGACGGTAAAGAGCACTCGACTCAAAATAGATCTGTCAAAATTTTGTTTCAAATGTTCCGAACATGAATGGAATAATCAATCATAAGTCCTGCAGCTCTCCAGCCCAATGTACAATACTGTTCCATTTTGCACAATTCCATCCATAAGCGGACGAAAACTTCCCGTATAAAACCAATCGAACCATCGACGTACGATTGAACACAATGGTACATTGTGACATGAATATCCTTCCGTGGAGCTATGGCTTTTGTGCTAACATTTGACACATGATACACATATCATACATTTGTCCATGCGGTCCGTGCACAACAATCTCCACCAAGTTGCCCTTCACAGAATTGAGCAACATTGCAAGATGCAGCTCTTGGCGCATTTCCAGCGACCTTTTTCCTCGGTTCACGCTTTTCCACTACCGGAAACCGTTTCGTCCGGCAATTTTCCTGCGGAATGATGTGGCATGCTTTGACCGAGATTGGAAGCTATGACATTATTTCAACTGACGTTTCGAGAGAACAGAAAAAAAGTGTGTCACAGTGTTAGTTCGCTCTCCGGCACTAAGAAAATGATCCGTGAACGCAATCAGCCTGAAAGCTGTACAGCTCGGATGTCGTTTTGTCTAAAAGCAGGTTTTTCGTTTTAGATTGTTTTAAGTGAACGAGCAGGAACAAAAAGTATGTGTTGAAAAATGATGCCACTTAGGGGGTTTGTGTGATGCCTGATGAGTAGTGAAGTGACGAATTTGAGGATAACATTTGTTTCCATTTTTTCCGCTTCTTAAATCCTTACAGAAATCTAGGTAATAACTTACTTACAATAATCAGAGAAAGAGATTTTCCAGTTTTGGATAATTTATACATGTTGTAAGTATTACACACACTTAAAAAAGTTGCAGTTCAGTTAAATTAAATTGGATAGACAAGCTAAATTTGTCATTCAGAGTGCGTTACTCTGGGTGTTTTGATGTTAAACGATAATTTGCATAATTTCAGGCGTAGTATAATTGTGAGTTTAATAACGAAACGCCTAAAGTTCTGCAAACTGTCGCACAATATTAGCTTGTCTTGAATTTTCACTGGACTTATTCTTCAGATTCATTATTTGTTAATAATTTTAATTAATTTCCCTATAATTTACGACTTCATTTCAGAATATTAAGAAGAAATCAAATAAGTGAAATTACTTCCGGTGCTTTAACGAACCTAACACGACTCAAAGTTTTGTAAGTATTGTAAGCAAACCAAGCTAACGTTGAATGTGCCCAGTCACGCCATCACACCTCTCTGACGGATTGTCTAAAAAGCATTTTTACCACACAAAAAAAAACTACAATTGAAACCCACAAACTTTTCCTTCCGATTGGTTCAGATAAATTTCACACGCAAATAAATTCTGCCCTTCCACTGCAAACCGAATCGTACGGAAGTTCAGCGAAAAAGAGGAACTTGGAACACACCAACTATTGGCGTGGGCACTAAAACAATTCACTTCCACTTTGAAGAGCGGGCACAGTTTAAACCACCGGTAAAACATGAACGAAAGGAATAAAAGTTTGCCAAATATATTTGCATAAAAACCTTGCAGCTCGTAGTTCAGAAGAATCATTCGCCAATCCGTTTGTTGGTACGCGGGGTGGTATTTCTGGCTGTGTGTCTGCGTGTGGGCGATTAAAACTTGCAAACCCATCGGAATAAATTTATTGAGCTCAAAAGGGTGTTAAAGGAGGGGTGGCGTGACTGGGCGGGCATGCATTTCCGGCGTACTAAACGAGTGCACTTTCCACATTTGTGTCTTCCCGTTCCCATTTGCAGAGATGTAGATGATAATAGCTTAAGCTCCGTGCCTGTTGGCCTCGAGAACCTAATGATGCTGCAGGAAATGTAAGTATGCAATCAGGTTGTCAGGTTTTCGGCCCATTCGGATTGGGATGGGAAGAAGTTATGCACCTTACCTTGCATCGCGGTGGAGTTGGGGAAGGTCATAAAGATGTATAACACTTGGAGAGGAGCGAGATGATGTGTAACTTTTTGGCCCTTTTGACCTCAAACTGTATTATAATCGGTGTCGGTAACAAGCAGGATAGACTTGCTGTACCACATGGAGATGAACAAAAAAACAATCCCCATGATCTTGGCGTGCTTCCCCGAGAATAATTCTCAACCATAGTCGTGAATGCAGCTACGAAAAATCCCCAACTGCAGTCTATTTTCCGGGAATAATCGTTTGGAGTTTCGCACAGTACCCGGCAACAGCAATGGAACAAGTGGGCAGACCTATTTCTCTGCAATCTCTTATTCCACATTACCTCATCATTCAATTCATTCCCATTCCAAGAAGACCCGCAGCACTATTACTACACCACAATTACACGGCGAAGCCAATTTTCCACCTCACCCAGCATGGGAGATTCCGATGTGATTAAGCGAAGGATATTGCTTCCCGGGAACGGAACTGTAAAAGTGGAAGAAAAAATCATCTGTGGTTGGGTGGGAAAAAAACTACACAGACCAGTGCCCAAACTGTTCAAGATGCAGCGCAGGCATATCGGGGGCAATTATTTGCTCTTTGTCTCATGGTCGTGGTCCCGCTACTGTCCTGTTCGCTTTTTAACTAATTGGATTTACCTTCCCATTAGCCCATGTCCGGCTTGCGACGTTCGTACAGACGTTTGAGACGGTCGCCGTCGGGCAAATCTTAACCGTCCGTGCTCAAGAAGGCACACCG
This sequence comes from Anopheles marshallii, assembly GCF_943734725.1. Classification (NCBI taxonomy): domain Eukaryota; kingdom Metazoa; phylum Arthropoda; class Insecta; order Diptera; family Culicidae; genus Anopheles; species Anopheles marshallii. Next base: position 30,829,788 of record NC_071327.1, read on the forward strand.
CTTGCTACAGGGATTCAACTGCTGCTTCCTTAGCTTTTCCATCTCCTTCTGTTCTTTAATGTGCGAGCGCTCCCGGACAGTTACGTCTATCAAAGGAAGATTTTTCAAACTCTCGTAGCCCCATCCCGAGCACCCGAGATTGGGACCGCGTGGTACCCAGCAGGATGTACTCTTTGTCCGAATGCCACAGCGGTCAGAGCAAAGGGCGAAGGTCCGACAGTGGTGGATAGTGTCCGGCTTACGCTTCCGGCTTCATTCATTATTCATAAGCCTTTCAACATTTCTGCTGTAAGATTTACGTCGTATTCTATTAGTGGTCCAGACCAGACCACTTGCTTCGTCAGCGAAATGTGCGTCAGCTGGTGGTGGAACACGTTGAGCTACTGCTACTGCTAGCTGTCATCGGGCTGTGCCTCCTGTTGCGAAGTACAATGGTGGCTGCTTCTACGTCGCCCGGCGCAAAAGCCCTTTTGAGATACGTCAGGCAGCATTCAAAGCCATGGGAAACTTTCATTCGATTTTATAGTTTTCCAAAGCGGGGAGAATGAAAAAGGCTTTCTGTTGTAAGCTGAACTTTGCATCTGAGTTATGTCTTCACTTCGGTGTTCTAGCATGAATCGCTTGCTGGATCGCTATCTCCTATTTACCAAGCTGCTTTATTCCATTGTTCAATGTCTAACTTCCAGCTTGGCATCAAACAATCGCATCCGGTGGATATCGAAGGGTGATTTCCCCAAAAATCTAGTCTCTCTGGATCTAAAGTCCAACCCGCTGGCCGGTATTAAAGCCGGTGCGCTCCAAAACATGCCCCGGCTTCGAAAGCTGTAAGTTCGCAAACAACTGTAAACAACTTTATTCAAATACTCAACTCCATTTCATTCTATTCTGTTTTGATGCTTTCAAGAATTCTTTCCGATGTACGCGGCCTCAATGAACTACCTCCACTGGACGGTTGCACCTCGCTCGAGGTGCTGCGGCTAGACCGAGCCAACCTGTCCAAAATACCTGATCATATTTGTAAGACTTCACCCCGCTTGAGAAGCTTGTAAGTACCACACGCCGCAGTGGCCCAGTTTTTACCGTTCCAATCTTGCTCAAATGCCATAACTTTCCGTCCCGTTGTTTTTTTTTTTCTTTTAGGGATTTGAAATCCAATATATTGTTAAGCATTCCAAATGTAACAAACTGTCGTGATTTAAGATTGCTGTAAGTATGCGTGTCCTTACCGTGCACTCGAAAGCGATGGTAAAAGTGGGAGAAAATTACATTTTTCTTTATTATCTACCTTCGTGCCACCATCACCGCGCGGACTATTTTCTGTCATCTCCGGTGCTGTTCCGGGAACCGAACGGGTGCACGGGATATGCACTTCTTCGATGGTTCAACGTTGGAAAAAATAAACGCAAACCCGGGTCGGGTGCGGACTTTCAACACCATCCGCAACAGAGATTTAGCCAGCAACAGGATAAGCTCACTGCACGGTGCACCGTTCTCTAGTCTCGGTCAGCTGCACGATCTGCTGCTTTCGAACAATGACATCGAATCTATTCCGCACGATGCATTCATTGGACTGGTCCGGTTGCAAGTGCTGTAAGTAGTGGCGAGGGCGGTACGGCGCGCGAGACATCGTGGCACGCTCGCGATTGCGAATAAATCATCGGTGAAATTAAATTCAATTGCATTTATCTCACTGAAAATTGTTGTGGTTGTTGGTTTTTCGTTCCCCTTTCTGTTTGTTCTTTGCTGGCCCATCTTTAGCGACATGGAATCGAACCAAGTTTTCTTCATCCATCCGGACGCTTTTCGGCCACTGAAAAAGCTCGAAGACTTGTAAGTACAGTCAGCTCACACTTCCACACACACACACACTAGTACAAGCGTAAAGTGTCATATATTCGGGATTAGTCTCATGCTTTTCTTTTATCTACTGCCTCTATTTCAGAAATCTTGGTAATAATCTGTTCCCGCAGCTACCGACGGTCGGGCTCGAACGGTTGCTGCATCTGAAAACCTTCAACAATCCGCACCTGCGCGAGTTTCCACCACCGGAAGCGTTTCCTCGCATCCAGACGCTGGTCCTGTCGTACGCCTATCACTGCTGTTCCTTTCTGCCGCTTACTACGGCCCTACCGAAAGTTCCTAACACCTTCAACATTCGCGAAAATGTACTCTTCCCAACCGACAACGAGTTCGACATGAGCCTGTGGAACAACAGCTACAACGATATCTGGCCGCAGTTGCGTAAGTTGGTTCTTTCAGGCGTGTTGACGTTGGCACGGACGATGCAACGTATTTCGAAGAATTTGTTCACGAAAGAAGACTTGCTGTTTGACCATGATGAAGCACTTGCATTCAGTTTCCTATAAATAGAATCATCCATTGCTTTTCTCGTATACAGAAGGATGTTATATTTTTTTCCAGCTTGAGCTACTTCCAACGAGCTTTTGATGAAAATGTCTTCTCCGACTAGCATGTGCCATACATTTATGAAATAGACGTGATCAATTACTAGCAACTACGGCGTTTCGTGCTGGTAGTTCTTGTTCTTTCGTGTGGGTTGGTCTCAGAAACCCGAGTAACGTACGAACATGTGCTTAGTAACAACTTATGCAGCACGTTTTGCATAACTGTAGGCGTTGTATGTAGATTAATCTCACCACAAAACCGAAAACAACCACTGCGTGCTTGTTAATCAACGTTGTCTTTCTTCCCTTTGTCTCCGACAGAAAACTTGAGCAAAAAGTTCGGCACCCAAATTAACGACCTGTTGAATGCTTACGGTGCCGAGTACGGAAGCTATCCCGGTGGACACGTGCCCACCTTCCCGGACGAGTACTTTGAGGACGAGCTGGGCATTACGCACGCATCCCCGACGGCCCAACCGGGCGCAATACAATGTCTGCCGGAACCGGGCCCTTTCCTACCCTGCCAGGATCTGTTCGACTGGTGGACGTTGCGCTGTGGCGTTTGGGTCGTGTTTCTGCTTGCGATGCTCGGGAACGGGACGGTCGTGTTTGTGCTTATCTTTTCCCGCTCGAAAATGGACGTACCGCGGTTTTTGGTGTGCAATCTCGCTGCGGCCGACTTCTTCATGGGCATCTATCTCGGATTTCTGGCCGTGGTGGACGCTTCCACGCTCGGTGAATTCCGCATGTACGCCATCCCGTGGCAGATGAGCGCCGGCTGCAAGTTGTCCGGCTTTCTGGCGGTGCTTAGCTCCGAGCTTTCGGTCTACACGCTTGCGGTGATTACGCTCGAACGCAACTACGCCATCACGCATGCGATGCACCTGAACAAGCGGCTGTCACTGCGGCACGCCAGCTACATCATGACGGTCGGCTGGACGTTCGCCATTACGATGGCCGTCCTGCCGCTGCTCGGCGTGTCCGACTACCGCGTGTTCGCCGTGTGTCTGCCGTTCGAGATCCAGAAGGGTACCGGCAGCCTGGCGTACGTCGTATTTCTCATGTTCATCAACGGAGTGGCGTTCCTCATCCTGATGGGGTGCTATCTCAAGATGTACTGTGCAATACGCGGCTCGCAGGCCTGGAACTCGAACGATTCGCGCATCGCCAAACGCATGGCACTGCTCGTCTTTACCGACTTTATCTGCTGGTCACCGATCGCCTTCTTCTCGCTAACCGCCGTCTTCGGTCTGCATCTGATCTCGCTCGAGCAGGCCAAAGTGTTTACCGTCTTCATACTGCCGCTCAACTCCTGCTGCAATCCCTTCCTCTACGCCATCCTTACCAAGCAGTTCAAGAAGGACTGTGTGCTGATCTGCAAAGCGATCGAGGAATCGCGTGTTACGCGCGGTATCGGCCGCTGTCGACATAGTTCCAATTTCAGCAATCGACACACACCGGCCAACACGAACTCGCTGGTGGAACGGTCATCGAAGGAGTTGCCACCGCTGCTGCCCGGCCAAACGTGCAACTGTTCCGCGAAGCTGATGGAGCAAGAGTCGGCCCGGTTACGCTTCCACCATCATCAGCAACAGCAACAGCAGCACCATCTGCGCCAGGGCGTACTGGTACGCACCTGGCGCCGGCTGATGCTCTGCAGCTGGGGCACAACGGAGGAGCGTAATCGGCGCGGAAGAGGTCGCAACGGTGATCAGTACGCGTACCAGATTGCGGAAATCCAGCAGAAGCAGCACAAACGGGCCGGTTCCGTGTCATCGAGCGAGAACTTTAGCTCGTCTAGGTCGGATTCGTGGCGCAACGCTCAGCACCATTGTGGCATTCCGTTGCGCTTGCTAGATCCACGGCGCCGTCACACGTCCTGGTTGATCACGCGCAAGACGTCGCAGGACTCGAACCTGTCCAGCTCGCGGAACGATTCGTCGGGATCGACCGCCACGCAGAGTACCGGCACCTGGCGCATTTCACGTTCAAGTGGCAGCACATCGGTGGTGTTACCGGGTGTACGTGTTGACGGCGTCGGTCATCCTGTTTCCAGTAAGTGGCATTTCTTGTGGTACTATTTTATTCAAAATAATTTGATCATTGGCAAACGCCCAGAAGTATGCAATCCGCATGGTATTATGTTGCTTTTTATTATTTCTTTGATTTGTTCTTGTTAGTATGCATTATTTTTCAATATCAAACAATTAATGTCATCTTTCATATCTTTTCCCCCTCACAGGTACCGCCCGTCAGTCTATCCCCGGTGGTAAACCTCGTCTCGTCCGTCAATCAGCCGTGCAGGAAGACACGCAGGAGCTGTCCTGTTCACCACCGCGCCTCGGCGTTCGCTTTCTGCCCACGATTCCGTCCGCCGCGGACAGCAGCGTACAGCTGGACGATGAAACGGCCGAAGCAGCCAGTCCGACCTCAAGCCAAAGCGGCAACCAGCCAGCCCCCGCACCGTTCTACGCCATCCTGCACGGTACCGGCCATCCTCAGGCAACCGTCTCTAGTCTCAAAGATAAAACCAAACCCCCGTGAGTGGGGGAACCGGCGCAGGACGACGCTGCCATCTCGGTGCTTGGTGGTGGGCTCGAAACAGTGGAAGAAGCGACCCCAGACGAGACAAGCGATGACCGTGTCCTGGGCGACGGCCCATACCTTTAAGTATTACTTTAATTCCTCAGCGGCATTAGCGTGTAGTGTAGGTGACCGCAAACATGAAACCACTCACACAAACTTTCCCATGTCACACGGAACGCTTCTGTTTGGGTTGTTCGTTTGGTGCTCTATTTACTGCCATACTCACGGGGTGTATAAACTAGTTCTTTTTTACTTCCTTTTTCATCATCTCCCTTTCTTGGTGTTGTCCCTCCTAGAAATTTTCCCCAAACATGGAAGTGGTTGGCGGACGAATGTATTTATGTGACGTAAGTGTGCATGTGTTCTATGTTCTGTCGTGCGACTGTAAATAGCCTGATCCAAAACAAAAAGTGTACGAAAACGGAATCACAGCATTCAAAAAATGGAGGGAAAAATAGGAAAATATTAGCCAGATAGAGATATGTGTGTAGTGGAAAGCAAACCACTGGCATGAAAAATACTGTGTGATATTAAAACGATTTTATACACAACCAACTAGTTGAAATGTGTGCATTATGTTAGGAAAGGCGCCGGAGATGTTCGCCAATGAGACGGGGTAAAAAAGGGATGCAACAAGTGAAAAAGGACTGTGAGCGAGGCAAATTTTACAGGAATATTAATGCGAGAGGATTTAACGACGGTATCGTCGATATAGATATCAAGTTTTTATGCAGGGAAATTGATTACTTTCTCATAATTGGGAGATTTGCATCGCTTATTATAAAATTATACTTCAGAGAAAGCGATTGTACTGAGTATTTTCAAAATATTCCAACATCTATTTCCACCTTTGGTTAGCAAATTGCATACTACTAGGCGTACAAATGAGTACAGTTACACTATCGACCGCCAGTGGCGCTAGTACTGGTTGGAATTTTCGCTTGTTTCATTTAGGGCTAGAATTTTTTTTTTTATCAAAGCTAATCACTTTTATATTTTTCGAATTAAATAATTCAAGGGGTTTGAAATAAAGCTGTAACTCTTGAAATGAACCGAGTGGAAATAAGACAAGGGAAGCGTAGCACGAGTAATGGCAGGAAGCCGTCCAGAGACAATAAGTAGCGAAAGGAAATAAAACTAAAACAAAAAAAACAAACGATGTACATGCACAAATAATACAACAAATCTCATCTATTTTTATTCCAATAAACTAGCCGAGATTCGAACGATGTCCACATATAACCATTGTTTCTCTGCTGAAATACCAGCGTTGGATGGATGGAAGAGACGTTAAAATTAAAGTACATAACTAAACCAACTGTAAATATAACAAAAACAAGAGCATAAACGTTCACTGTTTCAGCAACGACTTGTGTGAATTAAAATGGAACAAAAAATATTAAAACCATGTCAAATCAAAATACACATACAGTTATATGATTTACTGAATTTAAAAAGTCAAACAAACGATACTGCCAAACGAACAGGATAGAACGCACAAACATAAATGTAAAAAATAAGGAAGTAAAAACTGAGTATAGTTATCAAAATTATTCCCAAACAACACTGCCATTACTTTTGCAAATCGATGTATTGGGACTGTTTCTCCTTTCAATGTTTATGATTGTATAAAGAACGACGACAAAGATGTATTCTAACCGTACTGGTTGCAGTATTACGCAGGATGAGCAGGTGGAGGAATTAAATTTTAAATTAACGAACGAACGAGCAAACCTATGTGCAGTCCATGAAATGTGCTTCGAAGCGAGCAACACTCATTCGATCGTGAATCACTATTTTACGAAATGCACACTCGATAGTACGTGAATGGGTTCAAGCGACGATACTTACGGTGCTTAAGGATATATTTATTGTACAGGCATGCAGACAAGTATCCCGAGCCGGCGGAAGAGTTTTTTTTATAATAGTACGAAGATCCTCTGGAAAGGCGAGCAGAAACCGACAGAACGAAACGAAACTCCAAAGTGTTGCATCGAGTCGGAGGGTTTAAATGGTATATAAAGGACGCATAATGGGTCACCAATGAGGAGGGCAAACATGACTTAAACTGATATTGTAATCGACTGCATATGCTCACCCACTGAACCGTCATGGGTACACACAAAATAAAGTGGATATTTAAAACGTACCGAAAAGGTGAACATTTTTCTGGATTCTGTTCATTTAATATTATTTTGAAAAAGATTCATAATCACCAGGGTGTAAGTGAAATTTCTTCATAAACGATCGATTTCAACGGTTGACCGCCATTCAAAGCAGTGATGTCAAACTCAGTACGGCTCATGAAATAAGTTTAAATGTGGGAGTATTATCACACGCAGGACTTAATTATGTTACATACGATTTTATTAATTGATTTATGGTGGCACTCGTGGTGGCATCCAGACAAAAAAAATTAAGCTCAACTTTATTAGCCAATGTGCTAAACTCATTTTACCTTTAAAATAACTGGACGATGACTCTGTGGTGGAAAACAATCATTTTATTATTTTATTGCACTTTTCTCGTGGTGAAAAGTATTGCACATTGCATACTATCAGGGATACATGTAATGGCTAGCATCGTTAGTGTAGCTATCAAGCAACAAAGGGCGCTAGTATCACGAACGTAGCAGAAATTAGCTTGTTTGAGTGAGATATAGGTGGCGCTAGCATATATGTTTTTAAATGTGCTAAATAAGCGAAAATCATAAAAATAGCAAACAGGCGATTGACTTCAGGTTCCAACATTTAAAAACATCATTCTTTTCTACAAGAAATAAAGAATCGTAATCGTAAGTGTATTTATACGTACAGCATCTATACGTGTAACAGCTATTATATCGAAACTTAACGATATTGCCGTCTAAACATCTGCTCCATTGCTCATCCGTAGCAAAATCGTTCTACATTTTCAGTCTATAAAGGCCTAAACCCGATCATCAAACAAGCCGTTTTCGCTAATTCAATAGCAGAGTCGTCTCGTCATCGTCTGTAAGCTCGTTTAACTTTAAAGTATGCTACTTACGCGAATTCGGAAAAATTTCCCCCGCACTCCCAGCAGGGTAAAACGCTCCCAGCCATAGATTTGCCACTCCAAGACAATAACGCACCTGAGCCAACGCAACGCGCACAGTCGCTTCATCGCAACTTTTCTATTACCGCTTCTGCTGCCTAACACTTTCGGAAACAAATCAGCCAACGGTGCTAATAAAAAATGGGTTCAGTACTCGGCTGGTGCTTCCACCCGGCTGTTCCTTTCCTCGAATTCGTAATCTTTCTTGCGGCGAGTTGTGAAAGAGGATTTAATACTGCGATGGTTGGGGGGGGAGGCCGACAGATTCTCCAAGGCAAGGAACATTTTCCAACACACAAGCCTTTCTAAGCTGTGTTAATTGGCGTTAGTTATTATCGAATTAAAAATCGACGGCAAAGTTTCACCGTACCGCCCTAGGATTAATTTATTTATATTAATATGCACCTGAAACTGTAAATTAAAATGGCTGTTCTTAGTCGCGCAAGAAAACGATGAGCGGAAAATGGCGTGCAGTCGAATATTGATTGTGCCACTTTCTTGCCCACAGCCTCGTCCTTGGATCAACAAAACATTATTCTGGCGCAAATTTGCTGTACGCATGAATTACCTTCATTTATCTGCATTTGGACACCTTTTCTAACGAATAAATCCATCCCCAGGGGAAAAAATGTGTTTATTAGATGGTCCCCATCACCAAAATCTTCTCTCTCTCTCTCTCTCTCTCGCGCGCGGTCGTTGTCTCTCTTACGTCCTTTTGCCCTTAATGACACCAATCCATCGAAGCTCATTATCACTTCGCACGCAATTATTTGTCATCACGGTGATGACACACTGATGCATACCGGTGGTGATGAAGCACCTCGTAAAACCCGTGTTTTCGTATTGCGTGTGACACCGTCAGACACCTTCATCGCTTCCCACCATGAGCGGTTAGACAGACAGACGGACGCACACCGGAGCCGGGGCACACGGATCTCCATAAAACAACTCCGGTTTCTTTATGGGCCTTCCTCTCGGGACGGCTCACCAAACGGCAAACGAACCTTCGCCCTCCCATCGCAACGGACCAGATTTTGTCCGCACGACGAAGAAGGTGCCATAGGTCGCCTCCGCACGGTGGATGACATATCCGTTGCAATATGAATGCGAAAGACGGTTTCGTTCGCTTCGAGGGGAATGGTTTTTTGTTGGGATGATAGTGTCGTTTGTATCTGGCAATGTGTTCCCGTGGGATGCGTTTTGTTTTTTCGGTGAATTTCACCGCTCACCGGTAGCAGGACGAAACCATTTGCAGAAAAGGACCTCGACAACCATTTCACTGTTGGTTGATGGACGGTAAAATGGGGGTTTGGTTTAAGTCAAATACCTTTATGAAGAATGGTTTGCTAAAAGGAGGCGTAAATTAAACTGCTGTTGAGGGCATTGGATGGTGGTGGTAGAGAGTAACAACTAACGAAGGGAACTTTGAACGGATGGAAATAGATGGAATAAAGTATGCAATGCGTTGCTCTAAAAGTAAGTAAAGAAAGGATTTGTTAATAGAGTAAAGCTTCTCTAGTCATCCAAACTATTTCAAAATGCTCTTTTGTTCTGTTCTACTGCGCGAGGAATTTTCTTGTTAAGAGAAAATAGTCATGAAGATTGCATGCTTTCAGGCGCTTTGCTTTACAGATTGCATATGCGGTGAGATAAATTTAATTTAATTTCACTAATTCTGTCAAGTTAACTCACACATTCATTGTGATTACCATTATGATTATCAGCAGTCGTTTTGTTACCTTGATACGATCGTTACTTCAGGCAACAAGCCTTGTTATGGAGAATAGTGCCAAGTGCAAAATGGGCTTCGCATACTCCTACGGTCCAGAAGACTCCAACAAAACCCGAAATGTAGCATATATCGCACCATGATACATCCGGTAGTCCTCTATGACCAAGAGTCTTGGACGATACTCAAACAGACGACGTCAAATCTCTGGTCATTTGTGTATCTCTCGTGAGCATAGCGAATGCAGAAGCGTGCACCAAGAGCTAGCCGAATTGTTTTCTTGGGATACACATTTTGACGAAAGTTGGAACAGGTGATCAGGATGCAAGACTAATGACCACGAGGCCTTGGGAAACACAGCGCACTCGTTGGCTGGATCAAGAATAGATGAAATTGTGAAAAATTGTATGCAGCCTGGGGTGAAGGAATGTAACCCTGTAGTCAGTTTCCTGGGATCAGTTTGGTGTTCTGGCCATGTAAACACGACGTGCTCAACTGTGAGCGGATCGAGAAGAAGATCAGTCGTCTCCATATATTATTTAAAATTTAGATACACCGGGAAGTTAATTGCAAGTGGCTATTTCCGATTACTTTTCCATTTTTGATTGAGCGAAGTTAAAACAGAACGTAAGAACAAAAACCTAACTACAAAACGAGAAATAGCTGTAAGACACGGATAAATATTTACATCAACTTTAAACCTTAAATTTGATCAATTAATGCGCTGTACAGCTCAATTGATACGAAGATGAAAGCATCACAAGAAATTTTAACAAAACGCCCCAAGGTATGCAATTTGCTAGACAAAGCTACGTTGCTAAGCATCTGTCTATGAAGGTACCACATCTAACAGAACGACAGCGATTAGGAGCTTGTTTAGTATCGTAATTATTCTCTTTGCCGCGCGCTACTCACCTGCCACCTTCACATAATCCATTATTTTAACTATTAAATTCGGTTACAAAACTCAATTATTGTATCTTCTTGTCGGATCGTGCTGCGGAACCATGCCATTCTTCTCATTCCAAACCGGTATCTCGTTAGGGCTATGAAGTGCCTCAGAATGCCCTTCTGTCCGAGTTGCTTTATTAGACGCAAAGCTCTGCCAGTACCACCACGTTGAAGAAAGGCAGATCGGGGAAATCAAGTGGAGCATAGTGGAGACATACGATAAATATCCTTTGGCTGCGGTTGTCGGTGTGCGTCTCGAATACGTCCTCCACCGTTTGCCACAGTTTTGGTATTAACAATTTCAACTGCTTCGCTCATTGCTTCTTAATGTGTATCTGCGTCTCTCTGTGTGTGTGTGTGTCCGTATGCAAGTGGTGTGTCCTTGCGTGTACTTACGGACGAAAAATTGAACCGAAACGACAACACGAAACAACGATACAACATCAACCGGCAGCAACCAAAACCATCGTAGCACATCATCGCCATCAATGATTAATTTAAAACGGCTCCAGGGTGTTTTCTTTCCATTCGTGCCGTGTAAGCACACAACCGTTGCATGTGTGTGTGTGTGACTGTGTGTATGTGTGCCCAAGTTTCCTCTCGTGGCGGTGCAACAATCTCGAGCACCTACTTCACCCGGACACTACATGTCAACATGGCAAACAAAGCCCCCGAAACCCTCCCCTCGTTGTTGCTGTCTTTGTCACACGATGGAGGTGAAATCATGCTCGAATGTGCTACCGAACACGAACCAAAACATCATCGAGCAGGCATTTGTCCCTCGAACACAGACACACACACACGCGCGTAGAAACACAACATGAAGGATCTAGAAGCGGATCACGTTGACGGGTGACGATGAGATACTGCCGACAGGCGAAGATCCTTCTGACACACCAGCCAGAAAGGATGAAGGGGAAGGGAAGGGTGGAGCAGGGGAACGGGTGACATTTGTCTTCCTTCCGGCATTGGTGCGCCTCACAAGCGTTCCGCCTCGTTCATCCGAGACAAGATCAAATAAAGGAGACAACCTTGTACACGGCAAGGACCTTCACCAGTGGCTTGTTCACACACAAACACGTCCACACAAATACACACACATGTTGTTGAATATTCCGGTAAGGATAACCGGTAAGTGTCCTTCTTCATTGGCCGGAAGGTTGTGCGCTGCCAGAGCGTGCACGACCGAATATGAATGAATGATCCTCCGTACACGTATCTTCACTCGGTACCGTCGCAGGTCAGCAGGCATTATCGAGACGAAGGGTGAGTGTGCAATGAGGAATCATCCATTTATTACGTAACGATGACAGGGAGTACCACTGTTGCGAATTCTTACATAGAGGCGGAATGGTAGTTAAACTTTTTGTTACGTGACATACAATAAACTAGCACACAGATTCGGGCTTCATTGTGTTCCTTGTTAGCTTCATACGTGTTCCGAGTTATCTATTTACTTATATCTCCTTGTTAATATTTACTAACTTTCTTATCCGGCGCTACAACCGCTTCGGAGTCTTGGCCTGCTGCAGGAGTCCTCTAAACCGCTCAGGGTCGAGCGGCTTCGTGTGCCAATCCATTATTTAATATTTAATCATCAAAATTCTCGATCTAGACACCTTCTGCTGTAAACTCAGATGCTGAGTTTTTAGATTTAGAAGACCTCTAAACATTGCTCCGAATTCTCGAGGCATTTGATGTGGCGTGAGCAAATATGACACTCATTCAAACATTAACTGACACATGCCTTTTAATACATCCCAGAAGTCAACTATCTGATATAACTTCAGTTGTCAATCATTCTATGACTCCTACGCTCATTCTCAGAACATGGATCGATTTTCGCCGACTATAGCGTAAGGTGACATATATGACCGTGTTTGCAGTCAGCATACCAACATACCAACTAATACTACTAAGTAAAAAAACTCAAAATTGTGATAAATAGTGCAATGTCAGATAGAAAAGTTGAATACCAAGGGCACAATGGCATTCTAATTTCATCGAGAGACCGGAGTAGCCAACGAAACGGTGAAGAAATACTTGCACAGAATGAACAATGTCAAGTCGCCGAATAATCACCCAAAAGAAGGCACGGGGTCAAAAATTGTCTCTCTTTCCGTTACGTAATAATTGGCTGAGCCCTGGGACTAGCGGCGTTCTATTTCTGAACGGAAAAGGATTAATTCGTCTCCTAACCACCATGCACCGAAAAAGGGACAAAAGGAAGGGGGAAGGAGGGAGGGAGGGGCGAAGGCAGTCGTACTAGAATTAATGTACGCAAATACCTACCTCTCACCGTGCATCAACAGTCCCGCTCGTTGGTCACGAATTCTAGCAGCAGGTGACATCCTTTTTTTTGTTCTTGTTTTGCTCTACTTCGGAAAGGATTGAATTGGTTATAATTTCCTCCCGGACACCCCAAAGGGGACAACTGCCCCCTCCCCCCATCCGGCCATTGGAGAGGCGTGATTTAAAGGGATGCCAGATTTGAGCGACACCTTTCGGTGTTCGGGTGGTGACATGGTGGGATGGAAAGCCCGAAACCCGATAACGCTACTGCTCGACCGGCCGATGGCCGATTGACGTCAGAACCCTTTTTAACGATCTGACCGCTAAATGATGAGCCCGGAGCCATAAAGTAGTCAACTGTGTGTGTGTGTATGTGCGTGTGATAGATATTATCTGTTTTGATGTAACGTTTGCTGTTCCTTCCTTTTGTGTTGGGACGGAATTTACGGATGGACGCACAACAACAGGTGCAGCGGCCGTATCTCTGCTGGGCTCTATCAAAAGCGGACACCAACTTAACTTCGTAAAGCGTCGTAAATCATAGCATCAACAGCGGCAAGTCGGCGGAACAATGCGAAGAAGATATAGATGAAGGGAAGCGAAGAAAGCGGATGGATTAAATTCATTAAATTTAATATTTCATACATAAATACAATAAAGAAAGGCCATGCTTTCTGGAAGAGCAAATGTGATTTGATTTGATGAGATTAGAACATCATGTATGGTGGCACATATTTTGTGCTATTAAATGAGTGAACATAACGTGTTTTTTTAACATATCAGAGGGTTCTAATCAATCATTTTTAGTACCACTAGATGACATGATAAAATAAAAGCAAAAGGGCCAATTACGCCACCTTGCATTGCGAGCATAAATAAAACAGTAAAGCAATTTGACTTTTCAATCGGTAAAAACAAATCGAAAATCAATATCATGATCCTTTTTCAAGCGAGCTGATCTCCAACACACACGCAAACAATTTAAAGTGAGCTTTAAAGCTAATACCTTAATTGATTTCACAACAATATTTATGCCGTGGAGCATTCTCTCAGCGCCGAATGCGAATCGATAATGCGATTATAAACACAAACTCATTAAATGCATTCAATTATGCATTTTTATACGCAACCTTCACACCCTTCCCGACCTTCCACGGGGCGTGCACTTGAAGGTTTCACGCTGAGGTTAAGGATCAAATGTCCCCCCGCTCCCCGCTCCTCGAATCGAAAAATAAAAACGGTACGATGTTTAATAAATATTGCACAACGGCTTTTTGCTGGTGGATGGTATTTTGTGCCGGCATTCCACATTGCAATGACGCCAGGGAAATAGGGGGGGAAATGGCCCACCAAGGACGCCCCCCTCTACTCCGAGATGGATGCTGTTGGATGCTGATGTTGGAAGCAAACCAATTGCCTTGTACGATGTGAATAAAACATTCGTCGAATTATACCTCCACAAATGATGATGATGCTCGTGCTTGGCTGGTGATGATGTTTGTGCACTGGTACACGTCACCAGGCGTCTCCATTCGCTTCATCCACGAAAGATACAAACACGCGTGTACCGTCCTGGACATGAAATCCACTCGGTAAACACTAAAGCACAGCCTACTCGCACACGGTACACTTCGCACGAAATGAAGTGTACGGTGCCTAAATGCTCGTGAGCGTGTGTGCGTGTCCAAGGGCCTGTCGCACATTATTCCCGCGCCCACCAAAGCGCGTGGCTAATTGAAAGGCTTACCGAACGGCTTGCGATGAATTGAATGTTGGGGCTATGCAGTTGAGATGTATGGATGTGTGTGTGTATACGTGTGCTTTGTAATAGCTTACAGAGGCAGCTATTTATATTAAGAGGATTTTTGCTTTGGTGATGTGTATTCCATTTGGCATGATTTCGAATGAATTGGACCAGAAGCAAATAAAAAAAAAACAAACCATCTTATTTACTGTTTGTTCTCATGAGTAGCTTTTGCTGCTGTACGCCAAGAAGCAAACATATTTACAGGGAAAATATTAATAAGCAAGCCGAACGACACACACACACATCGAACTGGGAATGGAAGCTTTTTGTCAAGGACGATACTCGTTCAAGGAATGACTCACAGTCGGCGTGTTTATAAAAGTAAAGAAAATATATTGTATGACGTTCCTGGAAGTTCAAACTCTCACAACAATAAATTAATAAGAAATCAAATCAACAATTGGCCGATACTTAAATTACAGTTGAAAAGTTAGATTCATTCCCATTGTCAAAAATTCCGGTCGAACTAAAGCGATGGTCGATGATCGAAATAAAGCGCATTGGTTTCTTTGTCGTTGTGGAGAACTGAACGAACGATACAGATCTTTCGTTCTTTGCCTTTGCATACCGTTAAAATTGGCTCCGCCTAAGTTAGAATCCGTTCAATCTACGTTACAATTCGTTCTTCATGCGCTATGGGCAGTTCAAAATGCATTACGAGCAATTCAAGCTGCGTTACCAACCGTTTAAAGTACAAAATTCAACCTGCTGTACAGTACGCTTAATTACTTTCACACTGAAAGCATCCGATCTGCCTGTATAGATAGGATCAGGAGAATTATGCACGAACTCAGAAGACCGCCCAATACTAATCTGTGCACCAAAGCAATTTGGAATTAACATTTAGACATTCTTTACATATTTTACTAGTATTTATGTATATAAAAAATATTAAGGGGTTTATATATTTTATATTTATGTTTATATATATTTCGAATTACTAAATATAAGACTCCCCTCAATTGGGTATGGGGGATGTGTAATTTGCTTACTAAAATATGGCCTCTTGCACTAAGAAATAAAAAAATGGCAACAATCCCATCATACCACATCATTTCCTTATCTCCTCAACAACCGTGTCTCACGTGTCATTCACACGCAGCTGTAAATTGCGACCATTTACCGATGCTCTCAGGAGTGAACATAAACGTAAGTTTAATTGCAGTTCCGCCTATAATTCTTCGTTAAGCGTAAGAAAGCATTATTAGCATACTGATCACAAAACCATTAATGGATGTTTCTGGGAGGACATTCAACAGCGTTCAACACCACACCACCCACTTTTGCAACAAGTACACAACAGTTTTACGAGTTCCACGTCGCCGCTGCTCCGGGCTCATTGATTTCCCATTTCGGAAACCCATTACGCTTCGATGTAAATTCCAATTAACGATGATATTACTCAATAAATACCCACCACCCCCGACCATGCACACCTGCGTGCCCGTACTCGCATGCTCCCATAATCGAATCTTACTTACAGTTTATCGAAAACCGTCATACGATCACGATGCAAACAACACGCGGCCCATCGGTTTCAGCGTACCGCTGTGGTGTGAGTGACCGAACGCGAGTACCGTACACTCCCGATTCGATTAGCAATCCCGACCCGACGAAATCGTATCCACGGCCTCACGGTAAAGCTAATGAGAATGTGATAATTTGTAATACCAGCCAATCACGCGATCCTGTACGCGCTCCCTGCGTGGCCCCGTTGGTGAGTGTGTGACACGGTGAGCGGTGGGGTATGTTATTTTATGTCTTTCTGCTTTCGACTGGTACAAAATTTTACGTTTTGGTGCAAAGCAAGGTAAAAAAAAAACAACAAATACCAAAAATGAAAACTCTTTCACGCGGACGTAGCATTTGCTTACTTTTGGGCACTAAACAGCAAAAGGTCGTAAAGAGGGCAACTCCACCCGAGTGTCTTGAACCGCGCGGCCTCAACACAAGAAGCTTGCTTTTCGACCAAACGAATCGAGCCCGACGCACCATAAGCTGGGAAAGGAAAGTACATACGGAACGAACAGTTTTCAATTTCACGTCGGGGAGGGGTTAGCGAGCACGGCGGGACACAGGTATGGTTACGGAATGGTGCAAAAACAGACCACCGAAAGAAGGAAGCAGAAGACACTCAGTCGCACATAAAAATAGATAAATAAAAAATATAAACACACAGCTACAAAGAGCTACATTTTACGATCGAATGGGTTTTGCGCTCGGCGAAAGGAGCATGAACTACAGGCGCTACCAGGCGCCTCCATTTTCGTCATTTTCATTAATGTTGATGAAAACCCTAAACAACAATCCTTTTCTTGTCCGAAGAAGAGGATGATGATGATGATGGGGGTGGTGGTGTATGGAGGAAACCCGTAAGATTACCCGGCGGCGATGGACATTCCATTCGAATTCCCATTCCAATCAAACACCCGATTTCAACCCTGACCAGACCAGGTCCCCATTTCATCAACCGGACCACACAACACCGACTACAAGGGTTCAGGGACCTGACTGTATGGGAACCTCTTGTTTTTTCCCACACACCCACACACACACACACGTACATCCACGTTTCGGCGAAGGCATCTCCAAAATCTACAAATCCCAGTGTACTAGATGAAACGGGATTGCATCAAACAAAAGAAGCGGAAAAAAGGGGTTAGGCCATTGTTTTTTGCTTTTTGTGTGTTCACTCTAACTTCCTTTTGTTCCATCTTTGCCTGCTAACGCAACCCACAGCCCCCTAAGCACCCGCTCTTTCAAAATGCCGCGTGTGTATTGGATTAAAATCGCTCCGGGTTAAATAATTGATGAACGTACCGAATACGGCCCCGGGCAATGGACGCAGGTTGCCACTGCTAAGGTCAGCGACGGGTACACATTTCATTCTGCCTTTTATATGTATGTGTGTGTGTCGGGGGACGGCTTTTGTGATGAAAACGGAAAGCTTTTCTGCTGTACACATAACAACACCCGCAGGCAGTAAACGAACAACGAGCAACTCCAAAGGCACGGAGAAATGACACACTCCATCCAGCGCACCACAAAGCGCACTAAAAGGACAAAACAATAAGATTAGAATAAAAGAAAAGAATTTCGGCATAAACAAAGTTGGCGGGACAAAGCATACTCACTTTAAAACAGAAACGAAATGAAACACATACACACGTGCGCTCGCCGTTACAAACGGGTTGTGCCTTTTGGTTGTGTTTGTGTTTGTTTCTTTCTTTTCCTTGTTTCTTTGCGGGTTTCTTTTTTTCGTTCGTTCCGTTTTACAACTGTTTGCCTTGCACCCGGAGGAGGCCGTATGATTGCGGTTTACCCAATTTCCGGGTACTGTTTTCCCATTCCATTTGCTCTACTTTTCTATTTTCGTGTTCGTGTTGTTACAGCTTTTCTGTCTCTTAATGATGGGTTTTTGTGTGGTTGTTTTTCTCTTTCTCTTTCTTTTTCCTTTATTCTTCCTTTCTTTCTCTATCAAGCACTATTTTTTGTTTGCCGAATATATTGTTGCATTACTGTGTTCGTGGCTGCGATGTGATGATGTCGCACTTGATGATGATGGCGCATTGTGAATTTCAATTAATCATTTTTTTCCGGGTTTGCATTTTGCTTTCCTGCTGCCAATCAAGCAATCACCACACCGTCGGGCGGTCTGTTGTGCACGCATATAATGAATTATCTTTTGCTGTAGCTGTGTTCTTTTTTCATCGCTGTTTGTGTTTTTGTTGTTGTTGCTTCGCCGCTGTTACTTCTCTGTTTTGTTGTGTAGCAATGTATATTCCTGTAATATATGCTCCTGTATGCTGGTTTCACTATTTGTGCATTGGTTTTCTTTTTCTTGTTTTGCTTTCATCCTTCTCTCATGTTATTTCCACTGTTGTGTAGTATTTTTGTTTGTGTGTGTGTGTACTTCTTCGAGTTATATTTGACATTTTCTTTTTTTGGTCTCCTTCCTACCGCTTTGGTCATGCGTTGCACATTGTTCCATTACTGTTATGCTTCTTTTTTGCACTTTCATTATATCATCACCGCTGAGCTCTCTCATGTCATTAGGTTGTTATTTGTAAGCTGTGTAAGCTCCCCTGTTCCCCCTTCCTTTTTACTTTCCTTTCTACCTTCACGCCCAAGTGTGTGTGTGATCGAGTGACAAAATGTTACCGCAATCGCTTCCAAACATTATGTTTGCGCTTGTCCTTCATCTCACGCTTGATGGATGTTGTTTTTATCACCTGATTATTTTTTGTTCCTTTGCTGCCATTTTGTCACATCATCACACACGGATGGTACCGCGCACATTCGTCGACCAAGGGTGGACGGGGAGACTTTATTGTGCATTATGTCACACATTTCTTTGCTCTCTAGCTTGATTGCTTTAGCCTAGCACTTATTGCCGCTGCCTGTTTTTAGCTGATTTAGCAGTATGGAGTATGTGATGTGTTGCCATTCTGTCCAAACATTTTCCGGCGTTCGGTTTTTCACACGTGAACGTGATCGCTCGTTCCTACAAAGTGTTTGTGATTTATGTAATCTCTTTCGCGCTCACAAACTTTTTGTTTTGGTTTGCCAATGGCTGCCTTCTTCTCAGCGCTGTAACATGCGTTCGAATACATACTTAACAATGTGTCGGTGTGTATGTATGTGTGTGGGTCTGTGTTTTGTGTTGCTTCAAATATAACGCTTTCTTTCAAGTTCAAGTATTGTTGCTACTGCGTATTTCATAACTTTTGCAAAACTTTTTTTGGAACAGGGAACATTGTTTTCCACTTTTTCATTCCCTTTATCCACCGTTTAAAGTAGGTTAAATGTGTAATAGCTAAATAGTTTGCTTTTCTGCCATTTCTTAAACGCTTTCTTCAGCGCGTTGCCGAAATCCTACATTGTTTCTACGCGTGTTGTGATGTGTTTCTGAGGGCTGACCAGCCTAATGCTGGTGAGGTGGAAGGTGTGGTATGCGTTTCTGTGTCTTTGTGTATGTGTGGCTGCGCTTTCTCGCGGTTTAACAAGTACAAGCTTAAATAATGTATCAATTACTGCTCTAGCCGCCATTTGTCAAGCTGCGTCATTTAGCCATTCTGGGGTGTTGGTTTAAGATGTTCTTTTTTGTTGTGGTTGTTTTGCAATATAGCAGCAGTTTTTTATCTATTGTTTAGCTGTAAAGATATACTGTGTTTGTTTTTTTGTTTTCCTTTTAAATGTAGTTTTAATATGTTTTGCTTGTTGCTTTAATTTGTCTTTCAAAACAAATGCTTGCACTACTATTCGCCCCACTGTAACGTCTTTCGTTTACATGTATAATGTATATATGTATATAGTTGTGTATTCATTTATGTGTATATATATATTTTGCGCATTACTTTTTTCTTGTTACTTTCAAACATTATTATCCAATGTCCCCATTTCACTGGTTCTGTTTATCGCGCAATCCTAACAATACACATACTCGTGACAACTGATAGAATAATATGCTACGTTAGTCATATTAGAGTTTGAAATAGTGTTTTTTTTTTAGTTTCTACGCATTGTTTGTGTTTTTTTGTTTCTTTTGGGATTTGTTCATGCCTCATCTTCCATAAACACTACACTACATCGCCATCTAGGGCGTGAATATGGTTTGTTTTTTTTATTATTGATTATTTTCTATTTCGCCCTTCTCGTCTCTAATCATCTACCATTTTGCTACTCCACAAACATCAAAGCTCCGGAGCATTTGTTGGGGCATGTTGGGGGATATATGGGATAATCATCTCCATTGCCCATCCATACCTTCAGCACTTCTATGCTAACGGTCGAATTATTGTTTTAAGTGTGTTTACCCTTCCCATCAACCTTTCTCCCTCTTGCTCTTGTACAACATTGTACCAGTTCTTACTATCAGCGACACAACATTCCTATTGTGATCGTAACATGTGTGACCTACATATTTATGCTTCTTCTGTTTTTTTTTTCTTAATTTCATCAGTTTCCGTACAATGGCCGTCGGTTTTTAATAGCCCTTCTATCTTTGTCATACTCCCTGGTATTTTCCCTCCCATTTATCAATGGTGGTCAGGGCGGGTCCTCAATGGCCACAACTGTGTCACGTTTGTGTTCCGTGTTGGTATGAACAACATCATCATCATTAAATCAGTTTTGCATTTGGTTAAGTGTGTTTGTGTGTGGTTTTTTGCTTACATTGTGTTTATAGGAAACAATTAAACATGTTCTAGTTTTCTTTGTCTGTGTGTATGCTTTTCTTTCTCTTTATCGCATAATGCTGTTTCTTAATAGCTCTCTATTTTATTCTACTAAAGGGCCTACATGCACTTTATCGTTTTGTTTTAATTTTCTTTTGTATATCCATATATATATATATGTTTGTATATATATGTATGGTGTATGTATATAATATATTGTACGAATAAATATTCTTTAGTAGAAAATCGTGTTTGCCAGGCTTTCTCCACCGCCGGCATTTGGGTCGGCTTGTGGAGAAAATCGTTCTAACCAATGCTATAACACACACGAGCACACTTTCTCTTAATGTCTACTCGTAACTCGTTTACTGTTCTCTAATCTTAATGTTGTCTTACCAATTAAACGTCATTACTCTTCTTACTTCCTTATCATCTTATTCTTCTTTGTTTGCCAGGGGTTTTTTTTTCTTCTCGCTTACTTCCTTATCGACTAGAAGTTTTCGGATCCAAGTGGTGTAGCGTTTTTTGCGCCATTTTCGCCCGAGCACACGGATCTTATTTGGCCGGACGAAGCAGTCACGCACACGCGTTGACCTTATATACGCCTATTACATCGCAGGGGTTTATTGCACTAAACGTCTAATTCTTAACTTACCGTTTGGATGAGTTGGATGATTCATGAGATGATTACTTTGCTTTGTTTAGCATATATATATATATATATGTATATATAACTCTTATTCGATTATTATTACTTTTTTTCTTGTAATTTGCTTGCAGTTTTTGTTGCTTGTTTGTTTTTAAGAACTAAACATCCATTATACGTAGAGTTATGCATTTTACGGGTTTTTTTTTCTTTTGTTTTGTTTGCTGTATATATCCGTGTGGGTGTGTGATGTATAAAAGCTTTCGCTTCGTGTGAACTTTCGTCGGTGTATTTAGTGTTTGTGTTTCGCCAGGCAACAACTGTTCCCGAGGCCTTTGCCTACTTGTAAAGCCTCCCACACTCTACAACTATATCCTTGTGTATGCTTTTTTTGTTTGTTCGCTTGGTTTGCTTTCTTTTGCTCGTGTGTATCTATGTGTGTTTGTGGCATTGTCTCAAAAAGTTGGCAAATCGGTAGAAGCATCGTAAAGAAGGCATCCAGGTGTACGTGTGTGACCAGCGCTTCAGCGTCCTTCTGTTCCCTTGTTTAAGCAGAAGGAAAACGGCTGAAGTGCGGCGCACCAGCAATCCCTGTTCGTAAGCCCATAGATTTCAAAAACGTGTACAGATATACTTTTGCTTGTGTTCGTGTACTGTTGTTGTGTCTGTTAATGTGTATGTGTGTTTTTCTTCCTTTGTTTGCTCCGTTTTACTACTTCTGTTTGCTATTCTTTGTTTGTTTTCTTTCTCCTACAGGCGTGGCTTGCACAAGATCATGTAGCGGATCCCCTAGCGGGAGTGGGTAGTTTTCTTGTTTTGTTTTGTTTTGTTTGTTTACTTTGCACAACCATTTCAAAATTGGTACCATTGGTTTCCCTTTTTTTCTTCGTGTATGTGTATACTAGTGAATATGTTTGTGTATGTTTTCCATTTCTGTTTGTTTCTGTGCCAGTTTTATGTACCTATTATCTCCGTTTAGAATACGGTTTAACAACTTTGCCATATACTTCTGTTATGTGTTGTGTCTCTGTTGGGAATGTTGTGTTGTTTGTGGCTGTTTTTCTTCCACTTCTTCGGCGTTTTTCTTGTTCGCTTGTATTTTTAAGAAACTTTTGAAACTCTAAGTCCACTAACGTTTACATGTATGATCAATAAACTGCTTATTTATATATCGTGTATTATGTAAATTGTGTATGTTGCATCTTCTTCTCTGTTAAACTGCCCAATCAAAGGTTTCTGTTTTTTTTCTTCTTCTAGACTCCTTGATTTTCTTCTTCTTTTCCTCTTCATATACCATAAAGCATACTTATGTAAGTTTTGTTTTTTTTTTTCATAAAGCTTGCGTCTGCAACATTCAGCATGTAATGCCGTCCGTCCGTTAAGAACATTTGGTAGGGTGTTTTATTATTGGTTTTTCTTCTAATGTTTTGCGATTTCGCATTGTTTCCGGGTGCAAGTCGGTGCGCACCTAGGTACGGGGTCCGATCGATCGCATCCCCAACTTCGCAATGTTCGGTTGCACAAGAATGTTCGATCAGCAAAACCGGTAATGATACGGAAAAAAGCGGTAAAAAGCGCGTCTTTCGCAAGCGTTTCGCTTCAACCTCAGTATCTCGAAACCAAATGAACCCTTTTGGTTTTTTGAAATAGCACATCCTCATCTCATTCGTAATTTCTCACTTTCAACAGCATCCAATCGCAACAAATGGATGTGCCCGACTTTCCTTGAACAGACGAATGCTGCCTTCTACACTCCACATATTCCGCCAAACGGGAACGCAATGATGCGTTACACTCGCGGTCTGACCTTTGCACCCAAACATGCTTAACGTGGTAAAAACGGAGCCATTGCTGGCTGGCTAATACTTGCAGCCACGCCATCTGACGTCTGCATTAACAATAGAGGCAGAAGAAAAACGAAAACACAGGAAAAACAACAACGGAAACGTTCACTCTCGACACAAACAACAATCAACACTGCGTACTAACAATTAGTAACTGCATCTTGTTTTACCGGTTGTGCTAACCGGGGTCGTTTGTTTTTGTTTAATTATTTAACACATCATATCCCTCATGTGGGTTCGGTATGGTAATCCATGTGGGAGAATTAATTTACTGGTGTGTTTGTGTGTACATTTTGTTTGTTTGTTTTGCTTGCCATAAACATGAACAACACTATGAACGAACAATCGATAATTTGTAATTCACAATGATAGCATTCATTTTGTCCAAGTATACACGGATAGTAATCATATGTAATAGTTCACTTATTATTAATATACTTTTTCTTGCTTTAGCAGTAGCGTCGTTTCGTTATGTTTTGCAATATTAAAAATTGTATTCTTGCATTGTAATTATGGAACCAATACGTGAAACCATCGTAAGAAACATTTAGCTAGCAGGCGTTTTCAAAATGCGCGTGCAGTTATAATTGAGCTAAACACATGAAAACAACGTTCAACAAGACTGTTTGTGTAATATAGTGAACAGATCGTAAATAACAACATCACCCCGCCACATTTTTACATCGATTTCCCAACAATCGAACATGCTTAATTGTAGTGTTTTTTTCCATTCCATCACTTCGCAAACATCAATACCAATCAATTTACCGCAAGCTCGAGCGAGTTCTCCATCTCTTTTATGCCAGCACCCATTACATAACACTGTCCGATGGTTCGGTTGCCTGATGGTTTAACTTTTCACGTACCGTCGCATCCACACGGAACGGTCCACCGTGACCCGGGATGATCCATTCGGCCAGGCCGGCAATGCGAGCCCGATGGAAGCGTTGGGCACGGGCATCCTCACTGCCAGCATCAAGCCACACCCGTTCGTCCTCGATGTCCTGCCGGCGCTCGAACAGATCGCCCACTATTGCAACCGGGAGTCCGCCGGGGGACAGATTGCTTCTTGCTACCAGTACCGTCACGCAGGACATGGTGTGGCCCGGTGTGGCCTGAATTTCGATATCATCCGTTAGCGCCAAAGGTGCTGTAAAGAGAAGAGAGAACGAAAAGAAAGGAACGTGTGAAAATGGGGTGGTTTTTTGTTGAACGCCAGCCAAACATCGGTAATGAATGCAGGACGATCACACCAACGGAGGTGACTATCGATTGGACCGATATGGTGTTCAACCATTATCACCGATGTGAATGGTGACAGATGAGATTTAGCAAGCGATATTAATAGATATTCGATGCAAATTCAACGTCCCCTTGTACCGGTCAAAAGATTCCAACCTTGCTGTCACTCATACCCGACAGTTGTGAGTAGTTGCGCAAGATGAAAGAGAAATTTCATCCTCCCAACTCTCAAATATCGTGTCTTAACTAGATCTTCCAACCAGTAAATCCATCAACATTCGGGTGGAGCGCTATTTTATTGATGATGGAAGAAGCTCTTTTGTACGGTTTCCTTTCCAATAAACAGTTTCCCCCCGGCGGGCTCACAGGTTTCGCTCCGAAAAAGGGATCACACACAGTGCTAGAGACTGACGCAGGATCTAAACCCATGCAGATTACCATCATGATGGTCATGGGCACCTTCATCCGTTCGATGGCCTATCTATTCGACCCCGGGATAGCTGTAACGATGATGGAAAAAGGGAGAAACTACGCTTTCCATTCACGTTCCAACCATGAAAACTCCCCCCACCGTCCTTCACCTCAGTCTTGTCTCTCCTTCCTACTACTATCTCCATCAACCACAAAGCGCAGTGTAGCAAAAAACCAGAAAGTTCATTTCGGTGAACTTTCCACCGCACTGCAGGGTTCCGGTGCTCATCCGATGGTAACTGGTCGGTTCCTGCAGTGCATACAACACATTTGCATACAACCGAAGCACCGAACAAGATCACCACAGGTAAGGTTGGTTGGTTGGTTGGATAGGAGGAGGCGCAGGAGAGAACGAGGTACCATTTCCATCAGCTAGCCAACAAGGTAGCGTTACGTCGGGGCATCCTGCAGTTTCGTCTAAGGCTTTGTTGCAACAAATTATTACATCGCAAAAGTTCATTGGCGCGTCGGTACCGAAGAATGCGCACCGCGTAATTGGTTTTCGTTCACTTGCCTCTGTCAAGCACTTACCCTCGCACACACAATCCCGCCTTTCTTTCTCTCGATTTTCACTGATAAATTCGGAAGCTGGTTTCGGAAAATTTTGCGTGTGGGAGGATGAGCTGTAATGAAACTGCCAGCTGCCGGGATCAGCCCTACGGGGGAGCGACGGGCCAACGGTTTCTCTCTCGTTTGCAATGATGGAAATTGAATACTTTGATGCTGATTAAATATTCCAATCAGTGTGATCCTAGCGGCGGATGCAGCTGTTTCAGCAACATTAGCATAGAAAGTGGGGTTCGTTTCATGCCAAATCGGTCGGTTCAACTCGAAATTGTAGAGTGTTTGCTTAATCAAACATGAAATGATTTAGCTGTTGCATACTGTTAGGCGCTAAGGCGATAATTTGGGTAAATATTACGCTGGATAGAAGCTATTGCAATGAGTACCGGAAAAAAAACCGTGTGATTTAAACTATTTAAAAACAAACTATAGATTTCATTTCGTACAATTGTGTTTACGTAAAAAGATTTGGTTGCATTGATGTAGGCGTTCGAATGGTGCGAGAGTCAAATCGGTATTGGAGCTTTGACTGTAAAATGTTTCAACCTAAATCACGCTACTTAGTTAATGAACTATACAACTGGTAAGTATTTTGTATCAAGTTTTGTTTTTAGTTTATTCTATTTTTTGTTGGCGTTTCAATTATTTCATGTTTAAAACAAATTAAGCTAACTAATACGAGGGAACAAAACTATTGTTTCAAAATTATTTTTTCCGTGTGCAAGATCAGGCCAATTATAGTTTTTTAAGCGAAAGTTTTATTACAGCAAAAATAAAAGTATGATCACTTGAATATTTATTAAAATGAAATTTTCCACTATTTCACTGTGAGAAATTATACATAAATCACATTATATAAACATTCACTTAATTATTTCTATTTACATTTATTTAATTTCACTGAATTAATTTAATTTTATTTCATTTAAGATTTAAGTTGTGACTTCTTAGACAACAATAGGGCCGTAGTAGAGTGAATGCCAATCTATACGCCTACATGCATGCAACCAATTGGACGAACACGAGGTGGACGCTTTGTCACGTTTTACCGAAAATCTTAATTATGCATGCGTATTTCACTGCACCAGGCAATTGCCGTGATGCACTTTCAATCTAGCAATCAGGACAAATATTAAAACAGCAATTACGCAGGTACATTTGGATTATCAACACACTGCAAACAAAGCGTGGCGTGATTTTGAAATCAAATTAACACCTTCCACAAATCGTTGCTGTCCGTTGGCCAATACACAAGCACACACACACACAAAAGAAAACGCAGCGCATATGCTTCTTACACGTCCTCCCGATTCGTCCAATGTAGTGTGCAATTAACGATAATTGAATTCCACAGCGCGCGTACTCTAATCGCTACATTTAGTGCAGGTATTGAAGCATCTATCTTAAACACTGTCCTGCATTCGATTCGATCGCCTAACCGACTTTGGGGAATTTACCAGCATATAATTTTCCTACTGGCGCCGGTAAATGCTGCTGAAGGCGTGCATCAAATCATAACTCTGTACCGTCTAGCCCATCCCGTTGTCGTGCCAGCACTCACTGAGATCGGTGGTGAACGTTTGATTTGATTTGATGTTGTGATTCAATCGTTGATCCTTCGTTCGTCATCACCCCAACGTCCTGTGTCGTCGCCTCTGCATGATTTGTAATATAATTTGCAATCAGTTACATTGCAAAGTGCCTTCCACAGCTGCCGTACACTAGCACCGTGTCGCCCAGCAAAGTTTGCATCATAGCATTCCTGCAAACCGGTAATTAATTCTAGGACTTTACGTTCTACGTTTCCTTCAGTAAAGAATGCATGATCTGTACGGCCAGATAAAACGTTCCACACCGTTCGATCCAACATCACAGCGACAGCGTTGTTTTGTGAGGGGCAGAATTACTAACTTCAATCAACCCGAAACAGCGCCATCGACTCGATGACAGCGATGACAATCAAACATGCGGAGTCTCGCAGACTCGCCGGATCAGCTCACTTTATCTAGCCGGGCGTAGTGCACAACATTCAAATTAAGCATTCCAATGAAATTCATTCCTTCCCCGTGTCCTCTCTTCCGGCGCACAAGCCAATAGTCAACGTTTCCGAGTGAAAAGTGATCCAAACATGATGTGCTACCTGGTACTAGCTTCAATGAACATCCGAGCACTCGAACACAGTTGAACGCAAAACCCATTTTCTGTCACCCTACACAGGAAGTTCGCTTTGAAGTGTAGTGATGCGTATTAAATTGTAAACTCCAATCTACCAGCTCCATTCCTGGGAAAAACCCATCCGCACCAATGCTTTTCGTACCGAGCTCAAGCTTTTCAGGGCAGCCAAACCTACGCACACGCTGACCTCCCCATTCTCCAAACGGTGCCTTTCCCCCCACACAGAGACTCGAGGGACAAGGGTGAAATATTAATGTTTCTCTAAAAGCGTCCAACAGCGATTGCATTAATATTTCACCAAAAGCTTAGAGTTGTGTCCCTCCCGGGTGGCGTGGAACAACCCTCAGCAACTACGGTTGTCTTTCCGCGCTCGACCTCGCATTCCTGTTTCATCAACACCCCTTCCGGCAGGCCCTAGCACTGTAAGCGGAAATGCTCTTTATTTGCTGCTGATGATAGCACAGCGATAAATACATGTTAGCCAGTGAGCGTTTTATTTTCTTACTTTTCACCTTGCCCTCTCGCCACGAAAATTACGGATGGTTCCCAAAATCCACACACACACACACACATATACGTGCCACGCAGGGTAATTTCCAACCTAACCTGCGGTAACTGATTCTAGGTAGGAAAATCTTGATTACCGTCAATTTAAGGCGTTAGATCGAAAAAAAAAATCCGAAACCGGACAAATGGTTCCGTTCCCAGTTGGGGTTGTTTTTTCTTCTTGCTGTTACTGTTTTGTGAGGGGTTGTGTCTTCTTGTTCTTTAAAAGAACAGAAACAAAAATGTTTCGTTTTTCCTCCGGAGCAACGAAGTCGACTAAGAACAAGAATCCGAAACAGTCCGATAGACTCTTTCGACGGTAAACTAGTGGCTTGTTCTCAGGGTTATAACACACAAGACGAGAATTTTACCAAATGCCTCATCGTGGTATCGTTTTCTGGTAAGCGCTGTTCCCGGTTCTTGTCAGTAGTCATTTCGCATTTGGGAAAAGTTTATTTTTTTATCGTTTGAATATTTTTTCTCGCTTCTTTCCTATCGTTGTTTTCGGATCCCACCGCCGTAATTTATTGAAACTTCTACGTCGAGGGTCTTTAACGAACGTGTTTTTTTTGTGTAATAACATAAACATTTAAAAAGTCCGGACGTAACATAAAAAAGAACTTGCCGTTCTCGATTAGAAGAGAGGAAGCGGGAGGATGAGGCAGTTGGAGAGTTGGAATGGAGCGACGGAAGCGAAGATGTGTCTGATGCCATCCGTAAAATGGAAGATTACTTTCTTCGCGCTTCGTGGGTCCGCATTGTTGGCGAAGGCGAAGTTCATCACGATGTAGAGCTCAGGTGTGCTGTTGCAAGGCACAACCGTCCCAGAAACGCAAAATTAACGAACATCGGTTAGAAAAACCGCTCGCCACGGAGAAACGCGGTAAGCATTTGCGTCAGTTAATATTTTCTGCTTCGGAGTACCTTTCACCCCTCTAACTCACCACCTCGTAGTATCGTCCGGGGGTTGAGATGAAGGGTGGG
Source organism: Anopheles marshallii (assembly GCF_943734725.1). NCBI lineage: Eukaryota > Metazoa > Arthropoda > Insecta > Diptera > Culicidae > Anopheles > Anopheles marshallii. The sequence continues at coordinate 30,859,281 of NC_071327.1, forward strand.
TTCAAAGAAACGATCACAGAAAAAATGGGCACCGTCCGTCTTTCCGGCCGTTTTGTGAGTGTGTGTGTGTGTGTTTGTGCGTTTGATCGCGACAAGAAACCAAACGTACAACCTGAAACAACTAATTGAAAAGAGCTTTTTACCTTCCCTCCACCTTGGAATGGAGCAAGGTGCACGATCGCTTCTGAACGCTAGAACGTTTTCGTGGAAGAAGCGTAAGAACAGGCGAAACGATGGCACCGATACAGGGTAGTCAAATATTAATAAGCTAGCCCCGGGATCGGTTAATGGCAGATGGATGGTTTCCGAAAGGTGTATATATTTTATGCGTGCGTTTTTGGCGCGTGTTGGCGTTTCCGTTGAAGTAACCAGATACAACGAATTAACTCCCTGCACATTAATTTATGTGCTTTTGAGCGTGAAAATTGTTCGGGTCGAAATATGCGGTACGGTTTCTTCGGGTAAAACAGATAAACATAAAAAATGCTTCCAACAAAAAAGGTTTCCATTTTAAAGTAAATAAGAGGTAAAGGTAAACCTTTTTTTATTTACTTAGGAAGGGGCTATGGTAGTAAATTTGTTTTACTCCATTATCGAACCAAATATATATTTATTCTTGCATTAGGAGATATATTGGGGAGCGGAACATGTGAGACTATTTGATTAGAACACAAATATAGAGCTATATTTTTAGTTATGACACAACAGTTATATAAGGCAAATTTAAACCACGTTTAATATAATTTTACCTTTTTCAAGATCAAAATTCAATGAAGATGCGATATTCATCCAATATTAGAGGGGGGAAAACCCATTTGTTAGAGAACAAATCTTGTACCAACTAACAAAACAGAACGTTCAAACGAACCATCCGTTTTGTACTAAGAAAACTCTATCATTCGTGTGTGAAACTTTCTTCCACGCTTCCGATTAGTATCCAACGCGTGCGCACCAAACACCGTGCACGACCAGGCGCCTCCATCACGAGTTTCGGGGCCATTTTTCATCCACCGTACGACCGGGAATGATTTATCACTCACACCAAACCGTCCATTACCAAGCGCATTATGCGCGTATATTTTTCTACTGCTTTGTAAAACCAAAAATATATAACAATGAAATGCATGGAAAATCATCCCAACCATTCGATGTTGGATTCGTTCCAATGGACGAAAGAAAACCCCGTACCGGCAACCGGAAACATGTAGTCGGGGTGTTGATCATGAAATAAATGCGTCAAATTTGTTTGTGAGTGCAAAATGATGAGCAACATTCGGCCGGGTGTTCTTAGAAGGGGGGCATTTTCTTTTCGCAGTATGTGGGTGAGTGCGTGTGAAGAAAAACACATAAAGTAGTACATTCTTTTCAATAAATTTGAGAAGCCTCCGTAATGCTGTAATCTATGATTTTCTTACTCTTCTTGGGTTCCCAAACGTATCTGAGCGATCGTAGCGATGGATAAAAATTGAATTCGAACCCGTGAGCTCGACAGAAGCACATAACGGAAACACCATCACCTCCCTTAGTCATCGGGCATTACCGAATGGAAATCATCGAATGAATTGAAAACGATTTTATGTAATCGATGGATGACATAAATCGTCGTTAGAATTCGTCCCAATCCCACTCACGAAGGGCCTTCGGTGGGGTGTCTTTTTTTTCTGTGCTACTGGCAGAAAAAAGAAGTGAAAAGCAAAAGATCACTCCACCTTCTCCCTGGTTCGATGGTTCAATTTATTCCACTTTGTGCAAAAGTGTATCCCGGACGATTGAAATGGCACTCACGCCAAGTGCAAAAGCGCCTTTTTTTCCCCCCGCGCAACGTACCGAAGCGGAAGCGAACGCCAAAATGATTAATTATTAGCCAACCATGGAAAAGAAGTATTATCCCGCGTGATATTCCATAAATTGTTCGTCCAGTATGCGAGTGTGCTGCAGGGATTTTGTTCGTGTACGGGGTTTTTCGGCACGAATGAGTGTGCTGCGAGCAGATTGAGTTTTTACTCTTTGCCCAATTTTGTGTAGCTCGTATAATGGAGGGTAAAATAAATATTGAAAGATAAATAGTGAGAAAGAGATTGGTGGTGCATATTTGTATGCACATCGTCGATGTGTGCATGTTTTAAGCGGTTAATTCTGCTTTGAGTCGACTGAGAAGTATTTTTTGTTCAATAACAACTTAAAAAAAATTTAAATTAAAAAAAAAATTTAAAAGAAACATTTACTTTCATTATATAAAACTAATTTCGCCGATTGGATGAAGGTAATTTGCAAAACGTAATAATTTATATAATTAATTCATTTTTAAATCAAAAAAGGAATGAACTTTCCCAGAACATTAAAAAAATCACTAGTCACAAAACATAGTCACAAATGCCATCATACCATTTATGTAACGCAAAAAAACAAGGGCACAACTCGCATCAACACAAACACCAACAACAAGGAAGGACAAAATCACTGTTCCACTCGAGAAACTTTGTTTGCTGCACATTTTTTCCCCCTTTTTTCCCAAAAGAAAAGTGCACCCAAGCGCATATTCATTTTCTCTCGCTTATTCTTCCTTGGGCCGGGAGTTGGCGAGTTCGCTTCGACAGGAGAGTTAAACTTTTCGCTACAATAAATTGTGCACAAATTCCGATAAGAAAATGGCACTTGGATATAGGTTTGGAAAAACATTCCGCTGCTACTAGTGAGCCATCAGCAAAAAAGAACAGGAGCATGGTAAAAAAGGAGCTGATTTCGTGCAACAACAAGACGAACGAGACAGATTCGATAGATTTCCCAAGAAAAGTTTGTTCTTTGTAGCTGGTGTTTGAATTTATTCCCTTTATGTTCACCGTTTTTCTTGTACACACTTATGTAACGGAACACACACACACAAAATAGTGGGGAAAAATCGAACTAAAAAGGTATTTGCAGAAGGATTACTCCATTTTTCCGAAAGGGACATTAATTTAACTTGCCGCCTTTCCGCTCTCTTCACTTCCGCTTTTTTTTCCATCTCGCACAATGACTGTCATTTGGCAAACTTTTTTCTTACCGTCGTTCAATAAGACCTCAGTAGTACACACCACCACGGTACACCCGGGGAATGAAGGCTTTCGGGCACTGCGTTAACGTGTATTAATCCTTCCGGCCAGTGTTATATCCCTTTCCGCTTCACCGAGCAGAGTGTAGAATTAAACCACTAATGGAAAATGGCAGCCACATTTCGTACGACTGCGAACCGTACTGGTGTGACCGGTTGATCATGCTGTGATTGAATTAACAAAAAAAAAAACCCGAAACGTAGAAACGACGCCAGCATTTCGTTCAACAAAATGTGATATTCAAATAAATAAAATACACTCTGCTTCATGGCTCAATTTATGGCTCTCAGCGTCTCACTCGCACGTACACGCGCGTCGTACAGATGAATATAAAACACAGACACAGAGGACAGATCCATCCGGCACCAGGTTCCCGGATTCAGTTTATCGCGTACGGAGCGGAAATGGCTCAAAAAAAAATATGACCACCGGAAAACCTTGCCCGGCACGGTAGTGCTACCGGATCGATTCATTTCAATTTCGAACCGTTCGAAAAGGGCCTCTCGATACAAACCCCTAAAAACCCGTGTGCCCGCGCCTTCCACCCGGGAGAACTCGTCGCCGGGAATGTGTCATTTTGAGAGGGGTAAAATATTGATTTATGTATGGAAGTCGCTCGCTCGCACAGTTTGCCTCGTTCGCTTTCCCAACGAGCCGGCAATGTGGCTCACTCTCGACGAGCATCAGCGTACCCGGTTAAGCGGAAGCTCGCTGACGTAAATTAAATCTTTTCACAGTATATCGAGCAATGCCGGTAAAGCCCCAGTGACGTCGAAGGGAAACACCGGCACGGTGTGTACTGGGACGAGTTGAACCGAAGGCACAAATGAAGCACTCGGTAAGGTCAAATCGGTTTATAGTGTTGGTCCCCCCTAGTTTTGCTTGTGGTCCGCGTTGTGTGCGAGATAACAGCCGTCTGCGGCCGAGAGCCAAAGAAGCCGGTGTGCTACAATACGTAGCAAAATAAAATCTAAATGCAAAGCACAGCAGCGAGGGCTGGGCTTCCATGAACTTCCGTCCGGTGTCTAAACATTGCCAATAAAGAAGTTTCGAAATAGGTAATTGCTTGCGAAATAGCGAATGAGCGACCCCCAGAGAAGGTCGGAGCAGATCCGACGGTTGTGGGGAGTATCCGGCTAGCAAGTGCCTCGATTCCACCGCACACAGTTTTTGTGTTTGTCTATACGTAAGATACACATTCGCCTCAACCACAAAATGACATTAAACCCGACGAGCATGATGATATCCAGCACACTTTGGCTGTTCAAGACGTTCCAACAACAACGCAGGAGTGTCGGAAAGAATGGCCCGGACAGATATATCCGGTGGCCACCTTTCCCGAGCATGTGGAAGCATCAGAAGTGTGAATATTTATGGAAGATCGTAGTTGCCCTTTCCAGCTAGCAAGCCCCGTACTCACCCGGGACACACTGTCCAGCTACGTGTGCTTGCCTCTAGAAAACTTGTCCACCTGAGTAAAATAAAAAAGATGCGAGAAACTTTCTCCGCCATTGTCACACATATTGGGCTCATCACTGAGTTCTTTGGCTGCTAGTGGGAAAATTTATCTACCACAAATAATCGAAATTTTGGATAACAGTGCCAAGAGTGAACGAAACGAGTGCCGGGAGAGTGAAATAAATGACATTCGTTCAGAAGCGGCACGACTCGACAGCAAGATAACAACTTGCTTAAAACTTCCCACCCGACCCACTAAAGTATGCCATTACGAGGTAATTTTGTTAGGCAGATTGCATAGTTTTTGGCGTCACGAGGTATCGCTGGTAAAATTTGAGGCTTAAATTATAAATGAATTATCTTGTTACAACTATTTCCAAGCCCTGTTTTCAGCATCAAGACAATTCGGATTGATAACACGGGTAAAATGATTTAAAGTTTTTTGTCATGCAAATTGCATACTTTGAGGCGTATTTGGAATGTAATTTGGCACTGCACAACCAACTTGTTGATCTGGATGGAACGATAGCTTTATCGTGAGGGTATATAATCAACAATATGTAGCACAATATCCTCCTTGCTCGGACAACCTAAGAACTTCAAAGCATGAAGCAAGCAAATAATTTGTTGGTCTCCCTTATTGGATTCCAAGGAGTGATGAAAAATTTAGTTTTCGAATGTCTGAAAATTTATATCACATATTGCAAAGATTTAGTTGTAATTTGTTGTAAATTGTCTGTTTTTGATTTTCTGTAACCAAACAACCATATTTTTAATAAATGTTTCAGTAGCTCCATGCAAAGCGATTAGGAAAACATTTTAATTCTAGAAATAAAAAACGATATAGTATATTTCATGGGCGAAGTTTAGACGACCTGTTTCCCACAAAACCTACAGAACAGAATGTAGTCAATATCAAATTTAATCTAATGAAGCAAAATTGAAAATGCATTATGCAAAACTATTTCCACGGTAAGTAAAACTGCACCGCTGGCTCAAATGTCGCCACACAGGCAATTGGTTTGCCAATCAATTTGCGGTCCTCGGTCATTTACGAACTACCAACCAGGACCGACGGTTCGAACCAACCACGACCACGGTAACAAAACCCGGGGGCAAGACTGATTTCCATCATAATTATCAAACTATCTAGCGTAATGCGCTGCTCAGTGCTCAGGTGCACATCCAGCAGACCCGGAAGGTGATACGTACGGGCAAATTTATTACCCGCCTGAGTAGCGCTTGCGTTTGCAAAATTAAATAGGTTCTTTGAAATTATAAATTAGATTCGTTCAAACACCGATCGATAGCGGCGATGAAGTGTGTGGCACGAGAGTTTGGTCCTTAATGAAACGATCAAATTGCAATCGTAATTGCCAACCGTAGCGAAATGTGGTGTGTACATTGGCGTGCCGATTAGGATTTACCAGTTCACGTGGCCTTTTAATGCCGATTAATTTAGAAAAGCCACAAAACGTGCATTTGGTACCAGAATTGTTGCGACTGCAATCGAAATAAGATAAACTGGAACGTTTTTCTCGCTAAGCGCTACAGTCAATTTGGGGGTCGGGGGTTTTATGCGTATTTTATGAGCAAATTATTGATCCTTATGCCGTTGAACTGTAAGCAGAGATAACTAAATGTTTATCCTAACGAATTAACGCCACCAACACCCTTTCCTGCTCCCCATCACGAACACCATAAATAAATGGATTTTAGCGAACCAACACTAACTCACATAAAGAAGCAGTTTGAGGTTCCTCGCATGCGAAACTATTTTTCCTTCACGCGCATGATTGTCGGCTCGTGTTATATGTCCCATCATTTATTCTTTGTCTTTAGTATTTATACCCCACAGCCCCAATATATTCATTGACCGAGATTTATGCACAAACTCTACGGCGGGCTTTTATCTCGTCCCCCCACAACCCTTTAACCTTATCCCCACAACCGGGGACCCGCAAATCACGGGGACCCCCATTAGTTCCGGCACCGTTGGTGTCGTTTATCAAACTTAATTACAAACACATACATACAGGCGCAAGTTCTTCGAAGTATCCTCCAACATATTCCACACCCTTCCCACAATCACAAAACACACAATACACAGGGTAGTTCAACTATACGTGGCAGGGAAGGGCATTGGGCGCAATTAACGCATCCAAATTCCCGGACTAAAACTTTAGGCCACGGACTCCACGTACAATCCGGTAAGCAAAGCGGACCACCTAGCAAAGCAAAATGGCGCCAGTGTTTGCGGAAAAAGCAGCAACATAAACAAGCGCAAGAAGAAGCGGACCCCCACAAACACACACACACACACACACACACACACACACACACACACACACACACACAAATAAGGACAAATAAGGAAGGCGAACCGACTCTTCTTATCCCGAAAAGAAGGTATCCATGAGAAGCATTATCCTTGCGCGAAAAGAAATCCTTCCAGTGCACAGGACACGGGACCGTAGCAAAACAACGCCGTCAGCACCCGGTGTGCGGGCAGTGGGCGCGTAATTGAAGAAATTATGAGCCCAAAATTGATCCTTGAGTTAAGCGCTCGTAAAACCAATGTGGGCGCACGCGAGACGCCAAAGCGAAAGCTGGAACCATAGCCACGCTGTCGAGTCTGCCGAAGTCTAACCAAAGCCACAGGGTAGTCTCCACATACCGCACACTTCACTTAGCCAAAGTGCAATCACAAAGTTGCCAATGTGGCTGCTTTTCTACCGCTCTGCCATCTTTTACCGCTTGGTTTGTAGGGAAACATGCAAAAAAAAAATCCAGTCTGGTGGAAGTACTAAAATGGAAGGCAAACAGCTACGAACAAAAAAAAAACACACACACACACAACACACGGGAACAAACCGACCGATCCAAGATCTACCGCCCGCGGTGCACGACGACGAGCGCCGTGTAATGTAGCAAAAACCGTTAAAACTTTCCTTTCCCACTGTGCACGTTGGACTTTCCTTCGGCATGTTCGTGCTCTTTTTTGCCATTCCTTACTTGCCCCATTACAAATATCGCGCCGAATGTGGAGAGAAACGGAAATAAAGCACCCCGTATCAGGGCACTAATTCGTATGGTTTCGAGCATCGTTCTCGAGTGTAAAAGTTCTCGTACGAGATGTTCCAAATATCGAAAATCAGAAAAAAATAGAACCCGATAAAAAATACACCAGTTCAACACAACTCCGGACAGCTGAATGTGAGCTGGAACGGGGGTGTGATAACGGAAAAGGGCTCACCAAAGATACTCGTCCCAACCCGGGGGGATAAACTGGTAAAGCCGAGAAGTGTTGCTACTTTGTGTGTGCTTGTTTCGCGTCCAAAACCTCGCCAAATGGGTAAAGGTGTACTTTCTCACCCAATGTCCCTCTAGCGGCAATTTCACGTGGAACTGGGCAAATTTTACTATCGAAGTAGAAGAATGAAGAGAGAAAAAAAAAACGAACATTCGCCTTTCGATTTTTCTTACGTCCGTTCATCACGGATGCAGGATGAGAAGTTTTCGTGTAGACGCGATTTTCCCTCCTCTGGCGGTGAAGATTTCCCGTGGAAAAAGTTCGCCACCGATTTTGTTTCTTTCTTCTACATTTCTAAAGGAGAAAGAGGTTTGTTTTCATGTGAACTTTCCATATTTTCTTTATGTTTTTTTTTTACTGGGGTGGGATAGAATTTTCTTTTCTTTACCACTAGCGTATGATTGTCGATGCCGAGATGCTCGGCTGAGGTTATGGTCGGTTGCCGTTCACTGTCAAAGTGAAAAGCACCCGAAGAAAGGCGCACAACACAACAAAGGAACTGTGCACGTATTCTTTTTTTTCTTTCACCCTCCTATCCCACCCATTCCTTCTCCTAATTTCCCTACACCTCAACTCCCAACTCCCGAAGGATAAGCGGACGGATCTTTCGATCATTTAAGCACAGAATATCCGGCACACGAGACACACGCCGTCGAATATAGTGACCCTCCTCCGCTCGAACCTCTGTAGGTGGTAGTTGGTTGAAGTTGGTAAAGTCCTGGAAGCCAAACCTCCGCCACTTCCGGGCGCCACACTCTGACTAAACTAAAAAAAAAGGGGACAAAACACGGGACTCTCCCGATCTTCTACGGTCGTTTCACTTTCGGCTGTGATGAAATCAGAACAGCTTTTTGCAAAGAATCATCATTTTCCAGAACAATCAGAGCTGCCGGTTTTCCAAAAATCCCATCCCAGATAAGATGGCACCGAGAGGGGAAAAGGGAAGGGCACATACATACACACACACACGGGTTGATGATGATATGGTAACTAGGCCAACCAGAAAGGAAATTTTGAAAGCGGGCACTAGCTTCAAAGCAATTTCACTCCATCCGCCACTACTTTGTCTGCTGTTCGCTTTTTGTTGCTTCGAGACAGGATCATCCGACGCTCCAATCTCTATGTATATGGGTTTGTGTGAGTTGGGTACCACGCCTGTACGGGGTCCGTCATCGTCGACTCACCCTTTCTACGCCGTACTCGCACTAACAGTACTCATCCGGCCTTCAGCAGCATCATATGCTCACGTCAAGGCTATACATGCTGCTCTTGGTACAACTAGTACTGGCCCATTCTTGAAAGAAATTTCATTGCCCCATCCCTGTTGTCCATCATCGTACGGAATGATGGTTGGTTTCGTCCACTCCACTTTCCCCACCACCCTCTCGACACAGAAGAATTAAAATAGGATGCAAAAATACAACATACCATTCTGGAAGTGGGAAGGACAACATCATACTCTACAGAAGAAGAAGCGGCAGAAAGAAAAACGTCAAAATGAACGAAATACCAGGATAAATCATTTACAGAACTATAATGAACTTGCTGATGCGAACCGAGCGCGCGCACTTGTACATTTGCTTGCAAAGAAGGGGTGAATTTTTTTTCTGCAGAACTAAAGCACGGGAAAGATGGTCGCAAATTGCTGTTTTGAATGTGAGCAAAATTATTATAACCTTCGTGTACTTATGGCGCAGTGCATGAATCACGAGATGGCAAAGTTGTGGTGCTGCTTGAGAACGGTGTTTGTGTGCGCATTGCGCGACTGGCAACCTTACGAGAGGATGCTTGTATTTTTAAACGGTAATGTGGATGCAGGAATGTGTAGATAGTGCATCAATGTTAATGAATTAAAAATTAAGCTCATATTTATGGACTTCGGGACAAATTGCAGTGCTGTAGGGAAATTGGTTCATAATATGCTACTTAAGATTGGTGGCACCAATGGTATTCATTTCAGTCTAAAGCTTGTCGTCTTGTTGAATGGACATATAATTTGCTTCTCATACGTTCGTCAGAAGCCAGCTCCAGTATATCTAGATCATACTAGTCATTGCGCAACGAAGGAGACTTGGTATAGAGACATCCCTAAAATCCTGACTCTTCCACGATAATACAACTGAAGCCAACAACATTCAATGTGAATACGCGATTCTGAAGTACGAGCCCAAAGCTACGATCTTGCAATACACATCCAATAGCAAATTGATCTTTTAGATAGGTATAAAAGAGCAGGATCCTAGAAAAGATAGCTTCTTTTCACTCTTAGTTTTGTAACTAGTGAAGAAATGAGTCCGCGAGGTGTCACTAGCAATCAATACAAAATCTTCTTTTATTGTGAACCGGAGATAAGTCGCGAATATTATCATGTCTGAGAGTATATCTCCTTGATTGTAATGATTTATTAGGATGAAATATACCATACAATGGCTTACTAGCTACGTCTGTTAAGACATGGAGTTTATTAATCAAACATTTTCACAATAAACATCTTGTGTTAATAAGTATTAACGGTCCGTTCGAATCTGACAACATTCTCGCGATAAATGGCTTTGTCGTCGTCGACCAGTTTGAAGTCGGGTTCGATCGGGCCAAAGGACAGTTCGGTTAGGGGTCATTGGCTACAAAGGGGAGCTACAAATGGCAAAAAGCGCTCATTTTTACTGCGAAACGATAGCGAACTTTTCAATCCTCCAACATTTGCATTCGAGGAAAATAAAGTTTAAGAAATCTATACCGTGTGTTTGAGCCATTAATTCTGTTACAATAACGTTTGTAACATCTTGGATATAAATCGTTTAGTTAAGAAACGTTCTTGTTTATCAATTGATGACATGTTTACATGAAAAAACTATAATGCTTCAAGTAATCGGATTATTTAGTATTTCCATTGGTGGTTTCCATTGTTGTGTTTGATAAATCTTTTGAGAAGAGCTATTCATCCGAATCTTTAAAGAGGAGTGATTGAACTCAGGAATCGACACAAAAAAGATTCATGAATCATAGAATCACATATCTTTAGGATTCAAGAATCGTTAGAATAGTGATTCAGATTATTTGGATATTCAGTTCAAAAATCAGATCGGTTTCAGATTCGCGTAATCAGAATCGCCCGACAAACGTATTTACATTATTTTATTTCTCATTGTTATTAAAAGAGGGGCCAACATCCGCTAAATATAACTCTACATGAAATTAGATTCACTAGCTTCGGTGAATTAGGTCGAGGTACAATAACATGTGACGACTCATCCTTGGGTAGGCTACAACCGCAATTTTAACTAAAAGTGAGCGTTCTGTTAAGTCGTTGTCGACAGTTGTACATTATCGAACAAAAGTCACTATACAATTTATAACTATGCACACAGAATACTTCATGCGAATGCACTTATTTATTCATAATATGGTGTGCTGTCAAAAACTTTTACTTGCCAAGCAATAAGTGCTTACATGACGCACTCTGGATGAAATTATCAACTTGGTCTTCTGTAATAATCAACGTATTTTGTGTAACTGACAAATATACCTGCTTTCCACAATTATGGTCCCACGAGCGGCAGCAAAACATGATACTCATAATACTCTCTTTACATATCTACCTGAAATCGATTCCTGCCCCTGATATTAATATCGTTCGACTTTTCAGGAAGGTAGATTTCATTTCCCACAGCAAACATCCAAAACTCACTTTGATCGTGCATTCCCCATTGCCCTGTTTCCCCAAACACATGTTTATGCATTTGTAAACATAATCCTTCCGTGTTGGGGGGGGGAAGTGTGCAAATAGTACCTGTGTGCACTTTCGGTACAAAATAATAACCCCGTTTCCTCGGTGCGTTTTCACAGCTGGTTCCAACTCAACCAAACTACCCCGGACTGCTTCCCGGATAGTTCCCGGAGGTAAAATCGGGTGGATGCAAATTTGCCCGGAAATACCGAATGCCAATGCACACAAAACATCCAGCTGGTGATGCAAAATTGCCAACAGCCTGTAGCACTTTCCGGAGTTGCGCGCCATCAGTTGAAATACTTTGCAAACCGTATCCGGCCGTACCTTCTCCTTCCGTCCCTGCACACCTCCTAGGAAATGGAACATGTTTTACATTCCCATCCCAAGCTCTTCGTCCGTTTGCGAGCGAGGGAAACTCAAGCAATTTTAAAACACCCAATCGCTCACTGCTGGAAACTGCAAAGGATGTTCGGGAAATTGCGTGAACACATAAAACATGTAATGCAGCAAGTTCGAGCGAAGAAAAAACGCCCTAAGTGAAGCACACATAACACCAAAAAGATACATATCAAGACCCTCTGGTGGAGAAATTTTTCTGACTTATTTTCCGCTTTGCTGCAAAAGCAATCCCACCGGGTGGGGATTTTGCTGCCCACTTTTATCTGCACGATTTGACATCTCTTTCGGTGGTACCGGGTGGTACGAGTCATTGTCCCCAGCGATGGGAACGAGCAGATACACGAGCTTAAAGTAAAGGAGTGCCTACTATAGCATGACTTTTTATTCATCGCACAGCGCGTATAAAACTACTTTGTTTGTCCGCCCAAGTAGTAAAATCAGTTGAGCAAGGTACAGAAATTAAACTGCATAGTGTGTGAGTGTGTGTGTATGTGTGTCTCTCTGTAGAATCGGTCCGCCGTCAAGTGACTTAACGATTTGCCATATAAATGCCAACAAACTGCACAGCGTAGTGTCCTCTGGCACAGCTTAGTGATCTTGAACGTTGGTGACGCGTTTATGGTGTGCGGGCGAGTGCTCGAGCAGTGTGTTTAATTGCATATGTGCACAGCGTATGCGTACACGGTACGCAAGCCTCGGCTGTGAAGAGAAGTAAGCCAAGACCAGAAATTAATTGAAGGATGAAGAACCGCACACCGACTGTGGAACCCTGAAAACCTGAAGGGTGAGGTGCGATTTTGTGTAGCACCCCAGCAGTCGGTGTTGCGAGAGAGTGATGTTTTTACACACGCGCTACCGCTTGCCGTCTGACAGGCTACATAATTTTAATTAAATGACTCAATCCACAAACACTCACACACACACACACACACAGTCGAGGATGTCCTGTCGAGGAGATTTTCACGCAACGTTCTCACCGCATCACATTCCGTATCTCATTTAACCGATGTGATTTGCAAAGGACACATACGCAACGTCCTCCGGTTCTCTGGTCCGGCACCTGCAGCACCACACCATCCACTACACGGTATCGTTAAAGCTTGTTAGGCAGTAACCATCCATCGGTTTGCTACGGACATTCGGGCCCTGATGGCCGGGAGATCGTACCGGGACGCCCTTTACCGGCTTTGAAATGAAATAACACGATTACACAGCCCCCGGACCGGTTTGCCATCATGCGTCGTTCCAGCACAGCAGCGCGGTCCCGACCCCGGGAATGTACAGGGCCCGGTATGGCAGCTTATCAGAACCCTATCCACCATAACTCCGCATCGACCGGAAGGCGAAGTGATTCATGTCATGTTCCGGTGTGCATTCGGTTTTTGTGCATGTGTAATCATTTTCTTCATCCTTCGCCGTGCACCCCAATTTTGTCCGGGTTTCCGCCGATACGACCGCAGCAAAATCCAATAAACGATCGCACATAACCTTTTCTCGGGGCCAGCTGGCAACGGTGGTCCAACACACGCAGAGCGGACCGAGTTCGAACACTAATCGATAGTGTTGTTGATGCCCGTGCCATCACGTTTTGCCTACTTGGGAAAGAACTTCAACACGCAACCCAGGTCCAAGTTCCCGGTGTCAAACAAATGTGATAATTGATGTTGAAATTTCCATTTCACAGAGTTTTTTGGGATATCGGGGGAATTTTTTTCTTCCACAACTTGGTCTCTCTTACTTCTCGTTAGCGTAAAAGCCACATCAGCTAATGGAGTAAGGCATATTCGTTTATGTTTTTTTCTTTGCAATGGCTTTCTTTCTCTGCCAGTATCACACTGTAGCACGTTAGTTTCTTCATTGCCCATGCCACCCCGGGAGAGATGTCGATGGTGATGATCGGTTTTGCGAAAAAGCTCGACCGCCTGAAAGCTCGATAAGCTCGAAAATCGAACGACCCAGGATATTTGACGCGTAGTTAGCGCATTCGACCGTTCTCTCTCGCTCTCGAATGAGTCAGCATATTTATGTTTTTATCGTCCATTTTTCCGCATCCCTCCCCCCAGCCTGGTGTCCCAATGCTCAGTGAAATGGCAATATCACACTTTCCTACCCCGTTAGCAAACCCGGGAGGTGATGCGTGGGATTGTTGGTGGGATTTTGGAGCCACCATCCCATCCCTGTGCCTTTGTGTGTTGAATGTTCCTTCCGTTCCAAGCGTGACCAAGCTAGAAAGAGGGTAAGTGAAGGCGACAGCATGCAGGACAGTTGGAATTTCGGGTGCTACTGCTGCTAATACCCATCCACAAAGCACCAAAAAGGGGTTATCGGAAAGCTGGCTGACCACATTTTGTTGGCCCATGGGAAAATTGACATTTGCCACAAAATCCCGACGGCCGACCGGAGGGGTAGAAAAACGCCCTGTGCCGGACAACGGGTGCAAGTTTACTTTTCCGCAGATTTGCCCTTCAAGACGGCCCCATCCGAGCCGGTGCTTCTCAACCGCATCCTTGGCTGCAACGCTGCCGCGTATAGATAACAATCGTGGGATGCTCACGATGGTTGGAGTTTTCAAAAGAAAATCCGGTACCGTTTTTCGTAAAACGCTTCTCGACGGCCCTACTACTGCTACGGTGAATTGCGTAATCGCCGGAAGGAAAACACACTGGGTGCCTCGGTGCTATTCAAATGCTTCTTCCGGCACGTTACACTTCCCAGAAGGCGCTGATGGCAATATTTTTATTTGCGTGCCCCGTGTCTGGCATTTGGAGGGCGCGGGCGTACGATTATGACTTCCAGCTATCAGATCCCGGGTGTACATCGGTTTGGGCGATGGACCAACAACGATAGAAAAGCGTATTATTTATTCTGTTTCATTTATTTATTATTACTTTCTTTGTTGCAGAGCTTGGAAAAAAATAAACATTTCTCGACAAATACGACACCTCACTAACATTGGTGCACGAAGTATACAGAACTGATATATGCAGGGTTTTCAAGCATAAATGGTAGCCATTTAAGAATATTTGCAGTCATTTCTAAATATTTTTCAAGCTAAATTTGAATATAAAGGGGTAGATGTGAAATTTTGTCACTTTCTTCAAGCTTTTACAAGTTCATAAAAGGTTTTTTCTTGTGAAACTTATCTTGAATTTGAACAACATTCGAAAAGTATGGAGAATTTTGCATGTATCTGAACACATTTTAATTCTACTTTAAGCTCATTCAGAAGTGTGATTCATGAGTCTGAATAAATATTCGATTTGACTGACTGATTCTGAATCTCTTTTCCCATGATTCAAGAATCTTCAATAATTTACCAATCATCAGAGATTCATGATGCTTACGATATGAGGAGATTCACGTTATAGATTTTGAAACCTCACAGTATTATGATTATTCATTCTGGAATACCGGCTTACGCAATAGAGTGTTAGTAGGAATTAAGTTATTGTTTATATTAATTGATCTACAAAAGTAACCCTATTTCAGAAGTAAAATTAATAAAAACAATCATAAAATCATGTTTCCCAAAAGATTCATGATTGTATGAGCACTATCTTATAGGACTCATGAATCTTTAAAGATTCATACATTTTTGAGAATTATTCAAGCTTTTGAGAGTCAACTCTTGATTTGAATGACTCCTCACTAAATATCCATACGCATGAATATTCTCAACCGATTCATCAAGCAGGACACTGCAATCCAGTTACGTTCCAACTTGAACGCTTGGAACTCGCAAACACTGAAATGAAAACATGTCAAGCACACATTTTCAATTCGTAGAATGTGACAATACCAATCGAATAAACTAATCTAAATCATTTCCCAACCAAAAATAAAATACCTACAAATAAATACGACATCAGCGCTCAAACCGATACAATCAATTATGATTTGGTAGCTTTACCCGTGCGGCTCCCACTCTGCACTGTTTGTTCATAGTTTATATTGGACGAGATTTTCGATTATGAAATGCAAACAAACCTCCCCGTTGCCCGGGCAAACCACGCGCGAACTCCACCACCCACCTAGCACAAGAGATTAATTCGCCAAAGCACTGTTTCCATCACAATCAATTGCCATGGGAAAACGCCAAACAGCGAACGACCACTCTCCTCGCTTTTGCCGCTAGCACAAACTTTGGCCCCGTTCCACGCACCGTTTTTGGCCCTTGGAGACAAAAATAATAGCCGACAGGGACCGACGGGATTGTGCCAAAAATAAAACGCACCAACCAGCAAAGGCACCAAATAAAGCACACAACAGCAGCAACACACACACAGAAAAAAGCACACCCACAAAGGAAACAAATTGATATTACAATCGAACGTCGTTCCTGGCCCGTGGAAAACCGTGCTGAATTATTTATGATATCTGATAGGAAGATAATGGTATCTTTATCGCGGTATCTTTCCCGCCTCACGATAACAATGCCCGTATCGCATAACGCCGGTACGCGCTGTGAGCATTCGCTAACGAGCCGCAAGTGCCAAAGTGAAGAAATGAAGACGAACAAAAGCATAAGCAGTTAGCATTACTCGTGACACTCCCCGGCAGATGACGATTGTCGATGCTTTTGCCCATCAAATCTAATCCCACCCTCCCGTTATCAGTGCAACCCAAATGAAGGGTATAGAAAGTGATACTCTGGCAAAGGAAAGAAAAAAAGGGGTCGGCAGAGAGAGAAAAAGTAAAATGATCAGCTGCCACAAAGTCGTTAGTGTGTTGTTCGTTGTGTCTGTCATGCAATGCAAACACACGGCGTCACGCAAGCACGGGGGAATGTTTGAAGCTAGCAGTGAGATGTGACAAAGGAAAGTAAGACATTCCACCATTGCACGTACCAATCCGTATTCGAGCACATCGTACCATACGTGATGGTTTGCCAATTGTGGATGCGCTCTGTGTTTTGCTAACAGCCAAGAATGCATCGATTCCACTTCTGTTTCGGCTGCACCATGAGCTGCATGACAAATGAACACCCTCGTACGTAGATACGTAAGTTTGCAAAAGAGAGAGTGTTTGTGCTTTGAAGGGTGTTAAGGACAAGCGAAAGAAAAATAGTACGAGGTAATGACATATCTGAAGAGCCCCGAGTGGAAACAGTTCTGGTTTACATCTACATCTAGATTAAGTAACCTGATCGTTACAAACTACTTGCGTGTTGAAGGAGTTACTGAGACAAAGCGGGATGATATTACACGGTGCATTAAACAAAATGCTATAATTTACAGTAATCGCCGTATAGCTAGCATGTCTGGATTGTAAAAAGGTCAATTTGAACAGCATACCTCCAGGCGTTTACTCTATAATATGCAACTTTTACCGAATAAATTATTTCTTTATATGGTAAATTTGAACCATAATAATGAAAGTAATCATATGTTACAGACATAAGTAAAACTAAAAGTATCAACCATTTGGACTTTTAGTTTTAAGGGCTACATTGTATTGTGCTACATTTTTAAGTACTCGCTTCTTAAATTGTCACCACTTTATTTGGGGGCCTTCAACCGGTACGACTAATCAACTATCGCGTTCTACTCCTTGCGCTGCAGTGCAATGATTATGGTGCACGAGACTTTCTCAGGGTAAACGGTTTAAAGGATTTACGCTACGAAGGATATTTAATTCAATATCACCCTGGCTTCAAATGTATACTTTGCTAAAATAATTATGCAGGGGCCTTATTGTTGCATAAACTGAAGAATTGTCTCTAATACCGTTCAAAAAAAGCCTAAAACTATGCTATTTTTATTTAAATCAATCCGTAAAACCTTTTTCACAACTTTTCAGCAATTTTTATTTGAGTATAAAGTATCAAGTTTGAACCCAAGTTTGTTCTACCAAGGCACCAAACGTTTGCATGATAATTTACCTTCCACTAACACTTACTAAATTTGTCTTGAAAGGAAAGTTTCGCCTATTTATATAGCATCAAACATTAAGATAATCGCATCACCACACCCACCACACGGTTGCCACATTCATTTGCTTAATACTAATGACTAATATAATCCTCGGCCGAATCAAGCATACAAACGAGAATCCTTTCGACGAACAAGGCTGTGTCTTACTTTGCACGAACCAACGGTGCACTCTTAACCGGTGTATCAATTGCACACGTACCGACCCGGCGCACACGCAAATGCACCTCTTAACCATGGAGCGCCCCGAGCACACTCGTCACCATCTGGCGGGTGGCTCATTTTACCATCAGATGCACACGACGCTTTTATCTGCAATTCAAATACAATTTTCTGCTTTCAAACTTTGCA
Source organism: Anopheles marshallii (assembly GCF_943734725.1). Taxonomy (NCBI): domain Eukaryota; kingdom Metazoa; phylum Arthropoda; class Insecta; order Diptera; family Culicidae; genus Anopheles; species Anopheles marshallii. The sequence continues at coordinate 30,877,554 of NC_071327.1, forward strand.
CCGTGAAGCTTTTAGCTTTCCCACACTCTCCCGGCCACACCAGGTACCGAGGAAACCGGAAACCGGGCGAAAACTTAACTATCTACGACTGCGAGTGAGTTCGGCCCACTTGGTTCGCGTTCATATTTTTTTTCCTTCTCCTCTACACTCACAGCCGAACATTCAGTTGACGTCATTGTAGAGACCTTTAAACCCTAAATACCGTCTCCGCAATGCATCATCTGTTTCGGCCCGTGACTTGTCTGTTTTGTTGGGCTAGTCACATTTTTTGTTGTTGGCCTGTCTTTAACCAGTTCCGAAACGGGTATAGTTTTTATAGCCGCGCTACCACTCCACTCTTTCTCGAGCGATATATTTGTCACACGGTCGCATCCCGGGGTCGGACCTTTCGAAGAACTCCGTTCCTTAATTTGTTTCCTAACTTTATTGCCGGCCACCGCAATCATTCGACTCGTCTTTCATGATAATTTATGTCCGTAGATAAATAACAGCAACGGCAAAACAGTGGGAACGGATACACCGGTTCGAAGAAGGTGGGAGACTATGGGAGACGCACCGAAAAAAAAACGCACCGGATGGCCAAACCGGACCCGAACCCAAAACCCCGCTGGAAGGGGACCTCCCAAAACGACCGGAAACTCCTCAAGCGAAAACTTTTCCATCTAAGTATAAGAGGGAAGGACATTGTTCAACCAAAAAGGCGAACTTCTTCGACAAGTTCGTTATGCTTCGGTTTGGTTGTTTGGAGAACGTCAGTTTTTTGTTTACGGTGGTGCCCTTCCTTATGCTATAATCACGGCCGCATACATCTTATTTTTTTCGTCTTCCATTTTTATAATATTTTGGCTTCATTTTTATGCTGTCCCCTGTTTCGTTTCCCGGGACTCATCTACACGCCGGGCACCAGTAAGGGACACCAGTTTCTGTTGGACTGATCGATTAGCATGCGTTATGCCTCATCAAAAGCGTAATGAACTGGACACGGCTGTTCTTTATTACCTGATTTTCTTTTTCGTTTCTTGGCCCCGGAGTGGGAATCGTCGGAGTAAAAGGGAGTAACGTCCGGTTTTCTTTTCGTACGGACAGCAATTTTATCTTATCCACCCGGTCTAATAGGTCCTGTTCACGGAATTCTCGGAAAGAAGGAACACATTTACCAAGCGGAAATAATTAACGAGTATGCTACAGAAATTTATGCCAACGAACGAAAAGGAGAACAGCTGTGTGTGACGTTTAATAATTTTTGTATGCATGAAAGCATATAGCAACAAAAAAAGGCTCTCTAAATGCAATCTTTTTGTTTGGCTTTTAAACTCACTCAAGTCCGGTTCGATCGTTTTCTACAAATTGCATAACTTTAGGCGTTTTGCTCGAAACCTTCACTGGTAGAATGAAAATCCGAAAAGTAATCATATCTTCTCATTCGACAGACGGGCCAACCACATTTAAACCCCTTCACGTAGCCGACCTTTAGAGAAAATGACAGAAAAAGCGGCGAAAGATCACGATGCGGTTCCAGAGCAAAAGCGATTTTGCATTCGATTTCATCAAAACCCATCGAACCTCATCAGACGTATCGATATTGATTTGCTTAACAACAACGTCGATGTGCCAAACCATGTGACACATTTTTGAAAAGCTAGAGAAATAGATAGCGAAGCAACAACCAGAACAACATTGGTAAAAAGAAAAAGGAAACATCCTAACCAAACCAATCAAAGAGCATTTTTGATGGAACATTCCGTTCGTTTGGAATATCAATATTTACACGAGCCCACAAGGGAGCCCACGCGTCTATCAACCAAACCAGCCCAACCAACACACCAGCCGGTCTCTATTCCCATGAAATGATTCGTTTGTGAATTGCGTTTTGACACGATTGCTTCTATTTTTCTTGTCGTCGTTCGTTTTTTTTCACTCCAAAACCTCGAAGAAGGTGACGCTTTTCTACCAAATACCCCAGTTTCTGCTTGATTCAAATTTTTGCACGAACCATTTCACAACATCCCTTTCTTGGGTGGTTCCAACATCCACACCGGGGTTCGAAACACCGAACTCCCCGACGGAAAAAACCGGATGCGCGGCCCTGAATCTTGTAGGTCACGCAAACAGTCGATTTCTTTTATCTGGCCCCCGTGTGATGGCGAAGTCAGCACAAACCTTTAGCCACCCCATCCACACCCAAGCTCGCAAACTTTTGACACGCCAAGCAACCACCCCGGCGAAATTCTGTTGCCTTGGTGGTTGAACGTCGCTACCACCGATGCCTTTATGCCGCAATCAATTAAAAGACCTTCTTAAGCCTACCGGGCTGGTACGCAGGCATGCACCAGAACGGTATCTTTCTACGCGGACACCCGAGTAGGCGGATTAAGCTCTGGCACAGCTAAAAATAAATCATTTTTAGTTCCCGCACCACCCGAACTGCCGTGTCGGAATGCGCTTCCAGTGGGGGACTTGCCAAATGTGCCAAGACTAGAGCACTACGATAAACATCAGACGGCTCACATCATGCACACACGGTAGCCCCCCTCCAGGAAGGTGGCATTATCTCGCGATGCCGAGAAACCACACATGACGCGGGCTCGATTGCAAACGAAACACTATGCGCTACTGCTGCTGTCCGGAGGCTTTGATGGGGTTTTTTGTTTCGGGGATGGTTTGATCCTACCCAATAAAGTCAAACCAACCGAAAGCCTCAAATCCAATTCCACTGCGAACGGACCCGTGTGTATCGGAGCCCGGCGGATTTGACTACGATTCCGACCGTTCGGTTCTATCGCGACCATTCGACCGTGAAAGCTCGAAAACACGTGTCCTTTTCCCGGTAGAAGCGGAAATTCTGAGACTCCCCGAGTGTGTGTGTGCAGAGAGCATCGGCAAAAAAAATCGCCAATCAAACCGGTGTATCAGGAGCTACAGAACCAGGGAAAACCCCGTGGATCCGTGGACTGAGAATGCGTTGGATGTTGGCCGGAATGATACTTCCAGTCGTGTCGAGTCCACGGCCAAATGAACACGATCCGTAAATGGCCTCGAGTGGGGTGCTGTAATAGATAAGCTGCTTCATTAGGTGACTTGGTTTTAATTGATTTTTTCTGTTCCGTGCGGATCCGGCAACGTTCGTACGTACCGGCAAGATATAAAACGGACACACGCGCACACACACACACAACCCGCCAGCCACATCAACTTTATTGTTTCCATTCGGTCAACATCAACGGCGACAATGAGCTCAACCGGAGCAGGGATGTTTTGCTGAAACAGCCCGAAGGGAGGGAACACGGTCCCAGGCTGACCCAATCGACCGTACTCGTGGTACGTGCGCTACGTCGTCCTTGCGCGAATTATCCTCATGCTTTCTATGTTCCTTCGTATTGCTAAACCAAAACCGAAAAAAATAAAAGCACAACACAGCAAGACCGAATCGTACCGAGGTGGTCTGGTTATGATGCTTAAATGAGGAAAAAGCCATCTCTCCGCCCCTTGAAGGCCCGCGGGGAGTTGACCATGTAGAGCGCGCTCCAATGGACGATGGACATGCCGGACAGTAGTGTTGGGGTTATGTCTCCAACCGGGGGGGATAGCAAAAAAAAAGACCCAAAACCACCATCATCCATCCAGTCCTATCCTATTCGGGGCCACTCCTTACGACCTCCTTCCTGCGCTAAACTGAACAAATGTGTTCCATTTTAGTTTGCTGTTGATGCGCTCGCTTCTTTCCTTTTTTTTTGTTTTTGGTAGCAAGTTGCTCCCACCCCTTCCGCCTTCCTCTTTGTGTACTCGTTTTCCCGGGGACCGTACAGCGAACCAAACACTCCCACAGGACACTCAGGTCCGGTCGGTGTGTCCTTTTGCACAAGCACACTCGTCATTCATTAAAAGCAATCTGAGCTTGAGTGTGTGTGTGTGCGGGCACCCGCCCGTTTCGTGCGAGCTGGTTGGCCCGGTCCTGGGCATCGAAAGTACAGCGAAATGCTCTTGATGATGAGTTCCCGCGTACGCCCCGGCCATGTGCTATCGTCCACTTTCCACGGGTAACACAAAATTGGGGCAACAATGCAGCAGCAGCAGCATCGCATCTCTGTTTCGTCCGGGTCTAATGTACGGCACCGCTTTTGGTCACTGGAGCACCGGGTGTCATGTCGGAAGGGATACGGGGAGAGTTTGGTGATGGGGGGGAACAAAGCTACATGTTGAGGCGGAAATAGGATCACGGAAAAACCAAGGTAACCGTGTGCCGTCATCGTCAACAACAGCTTCATGGAAGCGTTGCATCATGCAAGGAGTTTCACTAGCAGCAATAGTAAACAGTGCTGTACGAATATGTTGCGGTAAATGTTGTACCATTTGTTTTCTTTTTCGTTGTAATTCGTAAACTGACAACGACCGTGAATAGGCGAATATTTTTACAAAATGCAGTAAACATATTTTTAGATTAAATCAAACACATTAAACAACGCAAGGTGTGTCTGAAGGTATTTAAATGAATTTTTTAACGGTTGTTTTTTTTGTTATACTATTTTTTAATGAAGTTTCCTCCAAAATCATTGGTTTGGTCACTTTTCGAAGATGATATTGGCCATATAGCAAATAGCAAAAATTGATCTGGAAAGTTATATCAATGTTTTTAGTGTTGAGGGACGAATGGCAGTGATTTATCGGCGTACGTAGGTCCCCACTTAATCGAGAGTTGCTTGTCAATATAAACCTTTACTTTGTGGTTTTATTACTTTATAGCTACTTCTTTTTATTGTTACATGTATAACATTTTTATAGGCCCATTTTCGTGAACCACCTAGGGATCACAACTTCTCATAAGGACCTTCCTACTCCAACTTTCTTTACGTTGATTGATTAGACTTGATTTTTGTAGCACTTCTTGGAAGTAATTCTTGTATTTTCCTATAAAAAAATCTTTTCTGTTAATGTTTCGACAATCACTGTAAATTGTTTCCATTCGGACTGCCAAAGCGCTATTGAAATTGGATGTATCGCACCAAATATTCGCCTTTTTCCACCTCGTTTTACGTTTCCCAGTGGGCACCAAAGTTTGAGCCGTTTTGAACCGCTTTTCCGAACGCGATTTGCCAAAAACATTTCCTCTCGCACTTCGCCCACCCGAACACCGCCGAATCCGGCCGTAAGTGGCACGAAACTTTCCCCCTCAAAACCTAGCCTTCCCAAAAAGCTAAACCTGCGTGCCCTGCGTGCACAACGCACAACATTTTTTTACAGTACAGAAACACACGAGTTTCGTCCGTTTCCCTGGTGAATGAACCCGTGTTGTTTCGGAACAACCCGTGTATGTGTTGTTTGGGTGGGAAATTTGATAAACTCTAATGCCTGATGCGTTTTGTTTGCTTGTGTCATTTTTTTTTTAATTTACTGTTTTTCCTTTGCAAAAACCGTCAAAGCTTTTGCTATGGGAATGGATTGTTCTTGTATATGTCCCTCTCGATCCATCGGGGGAGGAAAAGTTTTCTAACAAAACAAAAACAACAACAACAAACTAACAAAAGGATACACATAACACCATCCCCAGCCGCTCTGATGAGTAAGTTTTGACCGTTGGGGAAAAAAGCATTCTGTCAAACTCTAAACCATTTTAGAATTCCCAACGGTTTGCGTTCGGCCGCGTAACAAATTGCAGAAAAAAACCTCCCATAAAGGTGGATGTCCCATCAGAAAAAAATTAGACCATGTAAATGGCACACACTCACCCACGGAAGACACCCCCACAAACAACAAATAAAAACATTCTAACTGTCCTTGAAAGAGGATGAAGTTAAATTGCATACCATTTTACAAACGAGCTGACGTGTTTTGCTAATGGTATCAATTAAAGTGTAAAAACACACACACACAGGATGCCGGAAAAGGATGTTGGCAAAACAACCGGTGGTACGGTGGTACGTGCTAATAGTTTGCTATAAAAGTTGATGCACAGCAGCATTTTCCTATGCAGTGTATGCACAGCACCAGGAACCGCTCTTGTGGTACGTGAGTGCATGCGCAAATAATCATTTTAACTTTATAAACTCCTAATGGGTGTTTGTGAGAGAAAGAAAAAAACCCTTCAATTGCCACAGTCGTAATAAAGGGACGGCATGCACGTATCATAAACGATCAGACAAGATTCCACGAAACGGTATCGACGTGCAACCGCGACGCACGCTTAATCGCATTCTTCACGGATGTGAGCATTTAATCGCGCTTTAACTGTCACCGTAAATGTCACTCGGTGAGCTGCTTATAGCGCAAGACCGAGTTAAATACTCATAATTAATAACACTTTGCAAACGCGACTCGCTTCGAAACTCCTTCTTTACAAAATGAAAAAAAAAACAAAACAAAACGCTCCCAAAATGGCCTCTCAGCTAGTCAATCAAACCGTTAAAAAACATGAAAAGTACATTATTGCATTCACAACAAAAGTTGCCAGAACAGTCGTCCCGGGGTAAAAGTAATTTGTTTCGCATGGGTACCGAACGAAACCAAGCAGAAAAGTTGTTTCCCTAAGTCCGGCGACCGGTCCCGTAGCCGAAAGTCGACAAGCCACAAGGAGAAGAATGAGAAGAGCAAGCAGCAGCGAATGAAGATCATCTGAGACAGCAAAGCAAAGTCGAGGCAGAAGAAAAAACGACCAACTGCCAACAAATTAGTATGAGTGTTGGCTCTTGACACACGTCAAAAACTTTTCTATTCATCCGTCTCCTATATCCCCCGGCATGAATCTTGCAGCCCCGTAGGGAAAGGGAAATTAAAAGCTTTTTTACCGTTCTATGATTTCTTTTTTCTCGGTTGGAGAGAGGACCATCACCACGAGAGCCACCAGCCACGCTTTGCTACAATGTTTCTCCCCAACCCCGAACTCCGGCAGCCTGGAATGTTTTCCCGATACGCAAACTTTTCCTTTCAACTTCACTTTGATCAGGTAATCGATGCCAGGAGAGCGAAGAAAGAATCGTACGATCCGAACATTTCCAAGAAAGTCTCAGATTACTGAACCGCGGCAAAAAGGCTGGCTTGCCCAGATGGCAGGGTTTGAGCTTTGTGGTTTAAGGGCAGCGTACGATGTATCAGATGCATTTCCTGGTGACATAAACCATAGAACGATACGCGCTCAGAACTGCTCGGTTGGCCCGTGCACAAGCTAAGCTTTTATGGGTTTTGGCTTTGAAGATTTACATGTCCCCTGTGATGATTAAATACATCAAACTTTTATCAACTTTCCAGCGAGATGGTTTGCAACAGCAACAAAACGAAGCAAACCACAACCCACCCACGGTCTGTCACCTACCCTATCGTTCTCACCCGAAGGTGTTCGATAAACATCAGAGCGATAGTAAAAGTCGGAACCCACCGAATGCCTGTTTCCCACTGGGTTATGAGTTTTCCCTACTTGCTGCCCTAGCCTTTTCCATATGTAGAGAAAATGCTCAACACTCCAATAACCCCGGTGGAGAGATCTCCTGGGAGACGACCTTTACGAGCATCACCACACCCACGCACACATACATTCCTTCCGGTCGGATGTGTATTAATCAACTGTCCCCCACACGTATCACACTTGTCATGTGTGGAGAGCCGTTAGTTTGATTTGGGTTACACACAGCTGGAATAGCGATAAAAATCGACCCCAGAAAACCCCCGGGCCGAACGCATCGACCGATGGGGTCGGTTTTATGCATTCATGGGACCGTCTCTCGCCCGGGGGACCATTTTTCTCGGCCGAATATAAAATATGAGGTTACAAAACGATCATCATTTTTATGAGGCTCATCGAACTGGGGGCTGGGGATCTTACAACTGGAACCCATGAGTACGAGGTTTTACGCTTAATGGTTTGAATGACTTCAATCACATCTTGCAAACGGGGGACTGGGTTGAAGCGCACAATAATGTTAAGACAATCAATTATACTGCTTGGAGATTTTTATATTCCAATAAACATGACACTTGGGTTTCGGAGAGTGCCGCCATCTCTTAAAACGGCAGACGATATTTTTAGCATTCCAGACGTTTGTCAAAACACGTTCAATATATTTTTCATCAAAAGCCAAGGAAAATATTATCATTCCCATTTTATTGCACGCTTCTCTTCCGTCATTTGAATCGCTCTAATAACATTACCTTGAAACACATTAATATTTACAATTTCATCAACCGAATGGCGCCCATCACTTCAAAGACATTTTGCGTGGGAAAATGCTCCGCATCGCATTTATCGAGAATGTCTGAATTAATGCGAACCGATCTCACTTCTTCACTCGAAAGCAACATTCGTTTACAGAATGTTTGTTCCGAAAACAATTTAGCACATTTTCAGCTCGTTTAATGGAGGGAGGCAGTAGTGTAAAGATTTTACCGAGAAAATCCCTACACCGAGCTGCTTTGCACGCGATGTTGCAATGTCTTTTGCTTTGAACGAGGTAAATAAAAACAAACCCTAGAGCGTGACGAACAACAACCATAGCGGCGGCCGTACCTTTCACAAGCAGATTTCAATGGTCGGAGAGACAACGCAAACATATACCTACAAAGACTTTGTGCCTAGAAAAACATCACATAACATCCATTTTTTTTTGGTCGATGAAAAACATCCCAACCCCGAAAGCCCTCAGCGTTCGGTGGTGATCGTAGAATTATGGAACCTGAACCGAATTGAAAGTGAGCATAAAATACGGCCAACGTGGCAGCGGCACACTTTTCAGTGGGCGTTTTGTTAGTGTCAACCGAGCAGATGACTCATCACAGGGCTCAAGCAGGGAGTTCACGTTGGCGATCCAGCATCCCCGGGAGTTGATGACACTCGCGAATGAGCACGATAGGGGACCGGGCCAACCGACATTCACAACCCAACGACAACAATGGTTCCACCCGGCACCACTCAGTATACTTTCAGCTATTGCAATTTACCGTAGCATCCAGCCCCGAGTTTTCGCTATTAACATCCCGTGTATCCTTTGCCGGCCGCTTAGCATGAAAAAAAACGGACAAATTCCCACCCTCGGTGCAGTGACCGTAATGGATCGTGTGCCGATGGCACTATGGTTGCAGATGCCCGCAAACGATGCGCATGGTACGAAACCGCTCGCGAACTCGGAATATCACCGGTAACGGGCGCTTACGGTACCGGAGCTGCTCAAATTTATTTGATCAGCGTCAATTTAAGCCCAGGCGACTTCACCAAACCTGCGGCACCAGGCGTCTCCATCGTAGTGGGAAAGTTCTCACAGGCTCACGGTTTGGGAGAACGAACCATCCAAAGCATGATTTTTTCCGAAAAAAGCATTGCCACCGGAATGCAAGAAAATCAGGCGGAGGGAAAAAATATAATACTCCATCTTTACGAGCCTGCGGTGAAATAAAAAATGAGTTCACCTTACCCGCACCGAATAGTGGCAGGGTTGCAGCAGGGTTTTCCCTCGGGGTTGGTTAAACAATTAGTTAAACACCAAACTTTTAGGATAACTAAAATAATCAAAAACAGGTTTAATAATACCTATGATTATTAAGCATTATTAAGGATCACAAAGGACTGTTTTTCAGGATAATTGAAGTAATAAAAGATAAATAATAAGGATAAAAAATAATGACAGAAACTCCCAAACATTATAAAACAAATTCCTTAATATCCCCCAAATTGCTCAGAAAGTAAATACCAACCAAGAAAGACCTTATAACGCTTTCTCTCTGGTCTGGTGATAAACACACGCAATAGCGCTCAACTTCAATAATGATGGGAAAGATTATATGTCAAACGTATGTGGTTGTTTCAAGCATTAACATTTTCTCTTCTATTTCAAAAACTATATGATAAAGTAAAATGTGAGAGACCTATCCGTCATTGTTCAAATAGAATATATTATACTGTATTTTATGCGATAAACCTTTAAAAATATGTATTTTTGTTATAATTATCATTTCAAGCATCAACGCTTGTATAACGAATAAATGTGATGAAAAAAGTCTATCGAACACAATAGGTGGAATACAAATAAAGTAAAATCATTATATTTATCTTACCATGTACGATGCGAGAAACCCTGTAAGAAAACGTTGGCCAAAAACAACAAAAAAGCATCCTCCCCGGAAAGCTCCCGAAAAGGGCGAGATTGGAGTTTTGCATCTTTTGCTGTCAAATTTAGGCATTTCGGTGTCAGTAAAGCAGTTTCGCATCCGGCATCTGCCCGAATCGCGAAGAAACATAACACCCGGGACACACTGACACCTAATGACTGCTCATTTGTATTGGATTCGCCTCCTCGAGACACGTGCACAAAAACACACGCCCGAACGCACACGGAACGGGCCAGGCGCAACGTACCCGTCACCGTAGTGGCTGTACATCCGAGACCGTGGCATATACCGGTGGGGAATTTAAATTAATTTTACCACCATATCCTCTATAACCTCTATAAACAGGAGTAGAAGAACACAACGTATATAAACGTTCGTCCTTTTCACCCGCAAAATTCCATTCCAGGTTTTTTTTCTCGGGCAGGACGAAACACATCAACGGCCGGGGGCCGTGGAAGGCAAAAAGAAAATCAAAGAATGAATGATGATAATGAAAATGCTCCTTCGCATAATAATGTGAGTTTTCGCACGAGCTGTGCACGACGACGACGAGTTGAACGATCGTTCGCACCCCTCCCAAAAGAGTAACTAAACACCACTCACACCTACCGAGCGTAGATCCATCCTCCAAAAAAAGGGGCCAGAAAAACGGGAAAAGCATTCACCGCGCATTGAAGCATTCCTTCTTCCGTTCCCGGTGGTATCATTGATTCAAATGCCTTTTTTCCCCTCGTCAGTTCAATCTTTAACTACTCCACCCACCTCTTCTTTCTTTCCTGCCTTTCCCACCTTTTCCTTGTCTGCCCTCCCATCTGGTGTGCTACATTTTCATCTTAACGATTCCGCCATCGTAAAGCGTTCGCGCCACACTGGCCATACCAGCTATAACGTTTTCTCGCATTGTTGCCACTCCTGGTTCGGTTCGGACACTTCCAATGAACAGCGTCCTCGTCAAAGCACACACTCAGACACAAACAATTACACCTGATGGTTGTTGCTGAAATATTTCCCAAGCATTCTTCACCTCCTTTGGCGATGCGGAAAGATCCACAGATCCACAGAATGCTATGTTTTCCTTTTCACTCTTGTGTTGTTGTATGATTTGTGTTTTTTTTTCCTTCGTACTCTTTATCTGTGTGCCATCTGTTTTGTTCCAATCCTCTTAGCTGATTCTTCGCTTCACTACCAGCACGGAACTCTATCCATTTTCCACTCTGCATCCCTGCCCTCTTCCTTTAAATTGATGAACCACAAAGGTCCATCGCAAAATGTCCATCACGTTCGTTGCTTATCACCTTTGGTAAGCTTTGTTGTTTTCCTCCTTTTTTTTGTTTCGTTCAAATCCCGAAAACCTCTTCCGTTGCTTCTTAACAAACATTGTCCCAGCCGGTATCTACCCGTACCAGAAACATAAGGAAGAAAAGGGCGGAGATAAAAAAAAGGCAAAGAACATGGTGCCAAAACATTCCTTTCCACTTATTGCTACATCTCACCCACTCTCCACTCAAATTCCTGACCTGTTTTTATGGTGCCGGTGCTTCTTTAAGATCGCAACCGGTAGCAGCAAAAACCATCCACATCAGCCAGAAGACAAAACGTCCGAAAGCTGTGAGAAATGGATACAAATTAATTTTCCATGCCGCGGTTCCGTGTTTCTTTTTTGTTCCTTTGCAGGCACGGTGGCCAGCAACCTGGTACTGGTTCTGATTGAGACCATCCGTTTTCCGGCAAGGTGAACACATCACCAGTATAGAGAAACATCTGCCACACTGGTTGCTGTGAGCTTTATTTGGACGTTACGGTACATAACTCGAGAAAAAAACGAGTGAAATAGAAAAAAAAACAATTGCATCGAAACGAAATCTCACAAGAAGTTCAACTTAACAAAAAAAAAAGCACACACAAACTTCCTTCACCTCAGAGTAGGTTAAGATGGTATGAAAATCAGTAGACTGCTACTGCTTGGAAAAGCGAAAATACGAATCGTTCTGCGGTAAGCCACGGTGAATGAACAACAATAAAAAAATGCTCTCTGCAAACCTGCTCCTGGATTGGTTGAGCCTGGATTTTTGCTTCATTTCAGGATTTTGCAATCGAATCCCCAAGAACTCAATGCTTCCATTCCCGTTTTTAGCCCTCTTTTTGTAAGGCACCCCTTCCAGCCGCAGTTCTCGAGGACTCCATTTTGCTAGGATAAATTTTTCAACTCTGCAAGCACAATCTGCAAGCGAATAGTGGGGACACTTCTCTTTCCCCTCCTCCAACGCTTCAACCCCTTGAAACGGAGCCAAGAGGTTTTGTTGTTTAAGTGGCCTCTCTGCTTTATTGCGCTTGTTACATTGTGATTCTTGTGCGCACTCGGCAAGCAGACGACGAACCCCGTAACGTACTACAGGCCCCTACTTTAAGCCCATCGCTAACCGGACCAAAAAGAGGGAAATTGGAACCAAAGTACCCTTCGAGTACCCTCCATTGCCATATCGCTAAGGGGCCAATTCTTGTTGCGAAGTGCATCATTGAGCTGTGTGCGTGTGTGTTTGTGTGGGTTGATTTTTCTTCCCTTCTGCCCTTATGTGCTTCTTCCCGAATAAAAAAGCTTGACGCGAAACAGCGAACCAAAGCACAAAACACACACACCCACACAGTGGATGGAGAGTTTAAAGGAAAAAAAATTAAACAAAAAAGTTGTTGATTCCCCACTTCACAACAAACCGATGATGGTTGGCGTTTTGCTACCGCCGCTTCTGTTTCTAATGTTTCATTCGAGTGCGTAAGTGTGTTTGGCTGCCATTGCCCAAGATGGGCAATTTCGTTTCACTTTTATTGGAGCACGCGCTGAGGGGCTAATAAATTTTACAAGCAACGTGCAAGCGTTGCCCTAAACGGACTACATATAGAGAGAACGAAAAACGAAGGAAACATGTTGTTCAGGTTGGCGAGAAGCAGGACCGGTCTGCAATCGGCCATACACTGGGCCTCGTGGCACACGCGTCTAGATGATAATCAATTTTGCGCGTGTGACGTTTTGATATTGCTTTTTTGTAGCCCGTGGGTGACACAATCTTTGCTCTTTTTTTTTGGTTTTTGGGTCCTTTAATTTTATGCAAAACATTAAAGTTTTGCTTGGTGTGGGGTGGTGTCTGTTGTAAAAATGTAAATTGGCGTGCCCAATAAAACAAGGATTTATTGTGTGTAAGAGTAACATTTCCTACGAATGGCTTTTTTTAAGCTGTACTACTAATTTCCCGTTGTTCGAGTGCTTTGTTTCCTCTTATCGTCAGGACTATAAACGATAAGATGGAGTTTTTTTTGCTTATTCTACACATTTTTTCTCGTTTTATCTCTAACTTATTCCACTCAAAACATTTTAAAAAATCCTATGATTGTGAAAAAAAAACTCATAATATACAGTGTAAACTTACTCCCACCAACAAACAATATGTATAAAGTATCGTAAATAAATAAGTTGAAAATGTTGAAACGCACAGTACCTCGGGCACAAACACACTTCACCAAACACCAATAAAAATGTATTCTTTATGTCTAACAACAATGAAAGTGACAACACATACATACATACACAAAAATCAACCTTCTAAGCTGCAAACGCCTCTCTCACGCCTATTACACACAGCTGCCAGCAAAAATAAGTACCTGACGGGTAAATCCGTCCTTTCAAGCCACAAGCCTGTACACCGCAACAGCTAAAAAAAAGGGAGACATTGAATAGCTGGTGGGATTCAACGCCTAAAGCTTGTCGGCAATGGGGAAGGCAAAGGGATGCATGCCCGACTGGGAGACCAACTGTGACGAATAACAGAACCAGAAGTCAAACATAGAAATTAGGCAGCAATCAAGCGTTGCCGGTGCAACCATTTGAAGTACGCTTACGCTGGCGGCGTTGTTTACCCGGCAACACCCAACCCGTAACGGGGGCGTCCGCGTCCCATTGCTGGCACAAACTTTTTCTTTTCCATCTCATCAGTTCCGTCCCTCGGCGGGACCAGTCCGCAAGCACGGAAAGGAAAGGATCTCAAAGTAAGCGTACCACCGAATACTTGACAGGGTTCAACTCGAGTGCGAAAGGATAAACAGACACAAAAACTCAACTCAAGCAAACTCACCCCTCTCAAAAAAAAAAGCTTACACACCCATACATACAGACTGCACGTTGTGATTCAACCGTTCCAACATGGTGCCACTCGCCCGGCCGGCTTGCGTTGAAGCTGCAACCGTAAGCTGAGGTTCCCTCCGTGGTACAGCATATGGATGAAAGCCTTTAGACTGGGGGATGGGGGAGTCCACGCGTGTTGGTACCGATTTTTGGATAGACCCCGTAGTTGAATAATTAATCACGGCCACCGGGCCGTGGAACGTTTGCCCTCGGCCGCGTAATAAAGCCCAGGCACAGCACGGCAAAAACCACAGCGGAAGCCAACCAAACATGCCGGGGCTAATCCGCACAAAACGCAACTTTGTTCCGAAGCTTCTCCAATATTGCTTCCAGAAATCCATTATTCATCGTTGTCTCGGCAACAGTTTTACCGGGAGCGAAAGCATGGCGAATTGCTGACTGTGGTTCGGATTGCCTCCATCTTTTTTCTTTGTGTGTGTCTTGGTAACGGCAGCAGGTCTTTTGAATTCCAAAAGGATTTCAGGTTGACGCGAACAAACGTGCCGCGTTCGTGACCTTTATGCTTAAGCGAATCGGTAAGCACCCGATCACATGCATCCCGAAGACACCATCGTCTTCTGCTGCTCATTGCGCTTGAACAATGCAAATACAAAGCCCAGCGAAAAAGGGCAACTGAATATTTCTTATTCTAGAGCACACACAAAAGAGACAACAAAATGGAAACCAATCTTAATTCAAAGCTTTACCCTTAATCAAAACAACACAACGGAAGAAAACCGTTCCATTTCCCGTGCCGATTTCATGCACCATCATGCAGGATGTGGTTGCGGAGGAACCTCTTCGTACGGGGCAAAGTACCGCGCGGGGAGGCATTCTTCCCACAGCACAGCATGGAACTGTGGGGATTTGGTGCGATTGTGCGCAAGCCTGTCTTAATTAAGGTAGCGCGCCTCCATCGACCTGTCATCGAAAAGAAATATTTTCTCCCAAAGAAAAAAAATAACAGCAGCCTACACAAAAATGGCGAAACTTGTGCCTATTGTGTTGTGCCACGAACGATAAAGGCGACAAAATGAACCGGTTTTCCGAAAGCTCTAAAGTAGACAGTCGTGTCGTGGTGGTGGAATAAAAGGTACACACAGACACGGAGGATCGTATACTTTTGGAAGACACAAATGAAAGGATGAAACATCATCAGCAGTAGAGCAGTAGAAGAGCGCAAAAGGATCATTTCGTTCTGTAGAGCCGTTTTGAAATATGACTGGAAAAATTCATAAAGTCACCATTTTTTAAGCCACAAAAAGGGACCTCCAACTCATCGTTCGGTTTCGCTTTTTTGTTTACGCCAAGTGCCTTGAAGTAGCCTGCTCTCCGCCTTCCCACTGCGGGCCCAGATTCATTCACACCATTTGCCAATCGAAAAGTCGGAAAAGACAAGAGCCACTTACCAGTTCGCCAACTTTTGGATGTGCGCCCACCAGAAGGAATAAATTTCATGGCCGCAAATCAAGATGCGAAAAGAGCGATAGGAAGTCGGCGATCCGAACGCGCACACACTCAGGTGTTACGCAACCTCCCGTGGGTGGGTGGAAAATGTCCGAAGAAAAATGGCCCAAAAGAGGCACCCAAAGTATATCACATTATGAGCCACACTGAAGGAATAAATGATGATTTTAATGTGCGCTTTCCGCTTTCACGGGGCATTTTAGATGAGATTTTTTCCAATACCAATGTTGTTCGCATTTCCAGCCGGGAGGGAAATTGAGATTTCCTAACGATTTTCGTTGTTTTTTTTTCATCTCTGTTTCCGGAGCTTTCGAAACAATCATCCTGCAACAGCGCGGAACGCCCGGTGGGAGGTGATCCAAAATATCAAGGTAATTCACGGGGTTCGAAGCGACCAAATAGCATTAGCCGGTGGGATGGGAAAATTTAATGATCTAAAATGAAACCCGGATTCACGCGGCAAAGCGGAACAACACCTCGGAACCGCCCGACAGCAGTGCCAATGCGCTAATCGACTGATAAAAGTTAATTTCCCGGAAAAGTCTATAAATATTTCCATAAAATGGAACGATTTACCGTTTGGGGCAGCGTATTTAGCAATGCGCCGGTATCATTTCGCTTCCATCTTCAGCTTATTGAAGTTGCGGAACATTTGCTGTTATGCGTCATATTCTAAGATTGAACAAATATTTTCAATCAATGCTGTGCGTGTTTTCCCTTCAGAAAGTGACAGGATTAGATGTATTTTAGCGACAATTATCATTCCCACACATGACAGTTATTTGCGCTAGAAAATGGGGGTCTATATTTTATACCTCAAACACCCCAACCACCCAGGTATGTGAGCGGCAAGATTTGGGCAAACAAAAAAAAAACCCTTTTTGCAACGAGGTTTGGAAAGGAGACAATCAAGAGACAGATGTCTCGCTTTAACGTTTGCCGGAGGCTGTGCTACGTTCGCAGTTGAAATCGAATTTCCGCCCACCGGAGGAAATGATATTACCCCACGGCACAGTACGCGTATGTGTGGAAGTCACAGCGGGAAATGTGTAGCATGGGCAGAGCAGAATTCCCTCACCATCACAAAAACCGTTTAACGACAGCGACTTGAGACGAGAGCTGGAAAGCAGTCTTTGCACCAGCCTGCGGTGTGGTGACAACATTAAAATTGCCCTGGGACGACAAGCGCCAACGCAGAGACAAACGCCAACTGTTGGGCCCCGGTTTGGAACCGATCATAAGAACCACTTCAAATGAGGTTCCGGTCACTGGACGATAACAAACCTACATCCGGCAAAAGTTGGTCCGAACGGAGAGCTTTTCCGGAACTCTCTTATGCTCGAGAGACTTCGGGAGGGGTTGTCTGCCCCAAAGCCGGCAGGAAATAAAAGGAAGTCTCCGTTTTGCGGCCTCCAGTAACAAATGGCTTCGGCTTAAGACTAGCAGCAGGACACTGGCATGCGAGTGAAATAGCTCCCAACCTTCCCCATTCACGGCATTAGAGTGCCCCGAGCGGAATGGGGGAAAAAATGAACGATGAACTCATAACCGTCTTGATGAAAGTTGGACCTCGAAAACGAGAAATGTCGCCCGCACGCCCATCTCGGGGAGTTTGATCGACTCCGTGTCGGCAATGTCGGTTCATTTGTTCACCGCTATAACGAGCACACACTGTACACATATGTATGTGGTATGGCCTCCCACACACAGGATATTACCGTCACCACAAACCGTACGAAATTGAATTTTAGTTTCCTTTCACCGCACGTCCCCGAGAAACGAACGGAAGGAATCACAGTCACCGTTGAAAGCGAAACATCGATCCGTGGCGCAAAAAAAAAGTTGAAGATCGCTGCCACAATGAGCAACAAAAAGCTTCCTTTTTTGTTGTCGGTTTGCTCGGGAAACAGGGAGGACAGTTATGTGGAAACACCTTCCGCTTTTTTCCAGGAAACTAACTGTAGAAAAGTAGGCTCCGGCGGGAAGACAGCTAACCGTAGGGATGAAGCCCATATCCGTCAACTGTTTCTCGATCCCACCGCGTGTGTGGGTGTGTGCGTTTGTGTGTCTCGCTCTCAGTTAAAGGCAACTCGATTATGGAAATGTCACGTCGTGCGGTACACGAACAGCGTGATATGGATTCGAAGCTGTCTCGTCAAAAAAAAGAAAAGCCGGATCAGTCGGAACAGCGGGTTTTGGACGAAAGCATCGTGGTAGGATGGGGAGGAGGGGAAGTGTGGAATTTCACACTGTTTCTGATAGCTTTCCGGCTTCCCGTTCAACATCCCTATCCGCCAGATCTCCACCGTCACACGTCTCTGAACCAACACCAAGTGGCAGCTTAAGCAATGGCGGCTCCCGGTCCACAAAGTACCTACTATCATCATCATGTTACTCGCTCAAATTTTCCTCTTCCGAAACGTCTCACATCATCGCCGAAGTACACGCGGGTGTGACGGAAATCAAAATCCCTCCTGCTACGTGAAGGATACGGAAGGGAAGGAATGTGGGATGGGAGGATGGGATATAGGAAATCTTACCACGAACAAATACGTGCCGACTTACCGTGTATTCCTGCCGCACAAATCGTGACATATACACACACACACAGCACCGCATCGCAGATGAAATTACAGCGGATCCTAGCAACTGCGTGATTTTTTAACTTGACACTGACAGAGACGTCATCACAGCGAAACGATCGCAGTTGGCGGAGCACCAACGGAAACATCTACCGGATGTCAGATATTTCTTTACCAGTTACTTTTTTGCTTCATGTTGTGCGTGTTTATTTTTTTTTGTTCCGAAAGCACAAAACAACGCCCTTTCGCTATTTTGAGTCGTCCGGGAAACGGTGAGCGAACGAAAAATCCCGTCATAGAGTGAAGTGCAGGTACACATTGTTGCCAGGCCGACGCAAGCTCTCAAATCAAAATTGCATTCAACTCTTTCACTTCACGGTATGGCAATAGCGGTACCGGTGTACCGAGACGAGTGCGCTGTTCACGTGATCCGATCCAGTTCGCTTCATAATCAAGATAAAGGAAGCGAGCATGGTACGTTTGTGCACAAAAGAGCTAACGCAAAATGAGTGAAGGCAGTTTCAGATTGAAAGCATATTGAAAACTTTTGATATTTATTGCATGGTACATTATTACCTAACGTTGGCAGGAAGGGAACAATTGCAGCGCTTCGTGTAATTCGTTCGCTCCGGGAACTATCGACGCCGAACGCAGGACAAAATATATTAAAGCCAGAAACACTGTTCATAATTCTAGGATGGAATATAGCTTGGTTTTGAAGCTTGGTCGTTAGGAATCCTTTAACAAAATGAAATCCTTTAACAAAGTTCTTGTGCTCTGGTGTAGCTAAAAAAATCGAAAATATCATGAAATAAATTAAACTTTGGTGTAATACAACCGATTATGTCAGCAAGATCACCATCACGAGCATGACACATTACAGCCGAACTTTTAAACCTACTTTAAAGGACCTTCGACAATAAAGTTTCGAAAAATTTTTACTAACTATTCTATTTTTGTAGTAATACAGCAGACTCTGTAATGCGGATCATGTTTTGAGAATGACACCAAACAACCCAACCTACTGAAACTATTAATGATATGTAATACCACTGACTTTGCAAGGATGAGCTTGTGCTATGAATGACACCGAACAATCAAGACTTTATTCGTTTCTAAGATGAAACCATATGATGAGACTTATAGTGTCGTAATACAGTAGTTACTGAAAGGCTGATCATGTGTTGAGATTGATACCGAACAATCCAGTATAACGAGACTTCTAGAAGAAAACATCATCTAATAACTCTAATTCCGATATCTGCTTAAGTTGATCATGTAATGAAAGTCACAACGAACAATCGCAATTTTAAACCTTCTCTGAACAATGTCTATGAAACCATGGCAAAATATTAAAAATTGATGAAGCGTTACTTACTCTGAGAAAAGTTAATGTCAAAACGTTTTATCTCTTCTGCATTCCATTTTTTCCGACAATATTTCATCCATATCCCATTCACAATATTGTGCCATCATGTTTAAGTGGTCAATTTTCATGAAAAATTCCCAATATCGCACCTCATACATAACCAGTTCGCTTCAGTTCAGCTGTTTATTATCGCCATCTCGCAAACAACAATCCCCAATATCCTACCAGAGTCACCCTAATCAAGCTTGTTTGACACGTTCGCACTCTGTTGCTTTGTTCTGTTGTTGTTGCGATAAAAAGTAAGTGAGTGGAACTTTTTGCCTTTTTCACCGAAACCCCCCATAACATATGGAAGTCGCGAACTCGCCGTGAACGAACTTCGGAACGGTTGAAGAATGTTTTTTAGTTCTGTTGTGATGTGCGCTATCAGTAAGTGAAAACCGTTTGTGCGATCAAATTGACTGTCGAACTGTGTCGCCCTCACTGGTCGGTAATGTACCGTAACAAAAACAAAGAACGCGTTCTGGGGTGAGATGTTTTCATAAAATTTTATCTAAATCCTTTTCACGACAGCATGCGCCAGCGCTGTATACAGTAAAAATGCTCTATTGCCCGCATTGTTTCTAGACAGTAGAGCCAAAAATGAAAAGAATCACGAACGCGTTCCTGCAGGATATTCAATGCCGGTGTCGCAAACCGTACTACGGCATTGATGGTGTTTTTGTGTTGGTTCGCCCCACGTTTTGATGGGGCAGTGAACACATACACCCAGGCAAGACAAGACATCACAATGGAAAAGTTAATAAGCATATAGTCAGTCACCAGCGTCTCGATCTTCGACTGCCTTCGACCAACCGCCACGGTGGCCATTATCGCGTTGATGGTGGTAGTGATGCTGCGAAAAATAAAATCACATCCCCATTCCCGTGAACATTCCTAATCACAAAAGACTTCCCCAACAAACACACACACCCAGCACAAAGAAGTTTAAAAAATACGAAAAAGCAACATCCCTCCCCGTCAGATCCGCCACCCGCCGTAATTGAAAAGTCTTCACCACCATCAACCGCCAGAATTCATAAAGCAAACAAAATGGAACTTGGGCACCGGGCACCGAATCCAGAGTATAGGATCGCACCATTAATTTGCGCTACGGCAAGCGGAGGGATGGGACGCTGGGAGAGGTTTTATGAGACACCCGTCCGTACCTGGCGTCCCGTATCGTTTTTTCCGCAGTGTACAGCCGCACTATCTGACGCAGTCACGGGTACACGAGCAGAACCGAGAGCGCGGTGCGACCAGCGGTACATGCTCATTCGTGCTATAACGCGGATGTTAAATGAAGCAAAACCCAGTGGTAAACTAGTGGAAGTTATGACTGAAATTAAAATTATCGATTTTTGCGAATTTTAGCTTTAAGCGAACTGTCTTACAGGAAAGGAATCGTCGTCAAGTTATGTTTATTAATACTGATTAAACTTTTTTATCCCATCGAAGTGGCAACTGCAGAATGGTGGTGAGTTAATTCAAAACGCCTGAATGTATGCAGTGTTTCGTTCTATTTTGAAAGTTACCCGCCACAATTTTGGACCATCTATTGACACGCGCGTCAAATGTGTCATTAATTTTCCCTAACGCCCCGTAGACAGCAGGAAAAACTAGTGATTGCATACTTTTAGGCGCTGTGAATCAAAGACACCATTCAGCGCACCCGCGTCAGCACTCGTATGTTCGTTTCCGTTTTGTTTTCCAACGACCATCCGAAAATGGTTATCTTAGAGGGGTGATGAACCCGTACCGAGCAAGGTAATATATTCCGGAAAGTTAGCTCCAGAAGGCAAAATGGTTTCTACGAAAGCGGGAATAAATTTATTGCACAAAAGGCAGCGGAATTCGGAATTCAACTGTAAGCTATTTCTTGAGGACCAATCAAACACCGCTACCGACTAAATTGCCTCTCATGCATGCAGACACACGTACATACACATCGTATGAAGCTCCTCGCACTAGCTCGTACATCTTGTGGTTGATAGCTTCAACCAGCCGGAAAAGTAAGCGCAGGTCAACACAGCCTGGCCGGTAAAAGAGGCTCAAACCCCCCGTAACGAGCAATCGAACGTAGACCATGAAAAATAGGAACACGGCCTGGAATTGGCACGCTGATCGGGAACAAATTCCATCCGTTCTGGGGGGAGATGAATAAAAAAAAACACATAGCAAAGGACCCGAAAAACTGGCAGCCGCTCAAGAATGTCACCGGCGAAATGAGGCGAAGAAAATAAAATTCCAGCTCCAAGACGTCCTACGCAAGGGAAGCTTTTTTCTTGCTGTTCCTATCGCTCTCTTTCCCGTCCAACCTCAAATGGTAGCAGAAGGAAAAACAGGTTCAACCTTACAAGGCCACCAGGGCGAAAAATGATACATCCTCTCCTGATCCACAGCAAGGACGAAGGCTCAGAACGAACGTGCTAGCCATCCCCCAAAAAAACCCACGTGCACGGCTAAATCGCGACCGGAACGGCACATCCGTGCCACATCTCGCCAGTTTTGCGGCGACGGCACAACGGTTGAGGCATCCGATGGGGCCTAGGTCTGGGTGGTTATAAGAGGCGATCTAATTTCGACTTGATTTTTCGCATTCGTTAGTGCCCAAAATCCCACGACATCGCCCTTGCCGGGAAAGGAAAACCTCGAACCATCCGCTCCGGGTGGCGTCCACTGGCTGCTAGTGACGTGTCAATTTTCTGTTTATTTATTTCGGTAAATAAGTTTATGTCGCACACCACCGTTTTCCCCCGGCGATACGGATGAACCGAATGAAACACCCCAAGATCATCATTATCGTCTCCATCTTGTGTCGCTCCGTCTGGGAATGGGTCGAAAGATTTTGCTAAAACGGTATCAATTTCGGACAACGATACCGTTCCCGGTGCCGCACAGAAAGGGCGCACCGTCCTCCGCCCCCGTCCACTCGCAGGACGATGATCCCAAGTGCGCAATACACGAGAGCAAGCGCAACGCATGCAGAAGTTGGAAGCGCTTTGAAATGAACATGATTTCGTGTCGGATTCCTCCGTTTTGCGTCGTCTGTCGTCTCGAGCCGTGCTGCAGACGAGCGCTTTGTTCGTTGTCTTAATGTCAAACAATCAAGTCCATCCGGGAATCATCCTCCCGCTAGACGATAGCTTGGCAAATCTGCTAACCGAAAGTGGAGCTCGTTCTAAGAAACGATACAAACAGACCGGGCATCAAAGGCAATGGCATTTTGCTAACGAAATCGGTCCTGAGCATCTTGGGCTCGGATGGGACAGTGGCTGCTGAAAAAGGGAAAACTGAGGACTTGGCCCTAACCCCCCCCCCCCCCACCCCTCCACCACCACCCAAACATAAACCCACATCCCGAAATTCTGCCCAGCTACTTACCGGCGTCGAAATCATGGACGTAGTAACGATTCCGGTGGGAAATATTAGTGCCAACGATGTGCCTCTTCGCCCGCAGGAAAAGGTTATTATTCCCCAGATGGTCGGAATGTCCATGTGTGCTCACGACGTAGTCGATGTCGTCCGGATGCAGCTGATGCTCCTGCAGTCCTGTGCTCCGTACGCGCGCGCATCATCCACGGACGCATTCGTCATTGTGAGCATGGCAGAAAGAATAAAGGGGGAGAGAATAAAAGCAAACGGTTTCACATCAGTTAGACAGCAGAACGAGGTACTACGGAGGGATGCGAGTGTTCGGTAGTCGGAAACCACTGTCAGCAGACTAGGGTGAAGAAGCGAATTGGACACCCCCAAGCACTGACAGCTGGAAAACGATGAGAAATGCGATACACTTTGTAGAGCTTTTGTGCTTTTCACTAAAGGGCTGCGTGATACACAAACCTCAAAGACAACTTAGAATCCCACTTCCTGCCTCATACTCGCATCTACCGACCTTCATAATTGATCTCCCAGAACCTTTGAAGATGATGCATCATCATGCGACACATGACATGCGATCTAGCCGTCGCCGTGCCCCGGAAGTGTTTCGCACAGCTTCTTTGACAAAAAAAAAACACGAACCAGGAAAACACATCTCTTCTCAACCAAAACACAAGCTCACGCACGGTAGCGATATAACAAATCTTCATCTCAGGTGCTCGGGAAAATCGGACCCCTACTCGCTATTGATTTTCCGTGTTCCGAGTTCGCACCGCCAAGCCTTCCTGGTACTTGTGTACAGAGGCTTCCGGGTTTTATGCGTTACCGGTGGGTTGGGTTGGATTTTATCACCTTCCCGGCGATGCCTAGCAATAACCCCCGTCCCACACAAAGACAGGAGAGAATCGTTCGATTATGAACCCACGTGCAGATCACCCTGTTCCCGCAACATCCCGCGGTTCCCTGCCCTACTCACAGTTCCTTGGAACTTTGGGTGTCGGAGAAGAACAAACAACAAAAGCGCATAAATCGCACAATTGCCGTATCTTGTACGTTGCCTTGCCATCACCATCCGTGCTGCTCCCTTGGTTTTTTATTACCACCCCTGCTTCTGGCAGGATGAAACATGCTGTTGGATGGGAGTCGAGCGAGCAACGGCAGTCCCATGCAGCGAATGTCTTCGGTGGTCACGTACCCGTCGGCTCGCAGATTACGGTTCTCGGGGGTTTTTTTACGGACCTTTCCGTTGAGTGTGTGCGAAACAGCAACCGTACGTAACGATCCTATCCTTTCAACTTAAAAAAGCATACACACACACATCTAACCAACCAACACACGATCCCCCTCTACTGCTGCTGGATGCTGTTCCAGTTCTCTGCTCCTTTCTGGCTTATAATAATCAATAACTACATTCATCTCCTGATTCTCCACTTAGTTAGGGAAAAGCCGGAAAACCCTCACACTCTAACGGGCGCCGGTGAATGGGTTCGACGAATGCCTGCTGCAGTTTTCATTCCCTTTCTCGCACACAAACACACGTGAACATTGCCGTTCACTCACGGGCACAGTTTCCAGAGCCTCCAAACATCCCTTTACTCGCCACCCCAACAACAACAACAACAACGCCAACAACATCAACGATTGACTCGCTCTCGGTTGCTCCTAGTGCCGTGTGGTCTTTCTCTTTCTCTCTCTATCTCACCCATACCACAGCACACCGGTAGCCAAACCGTATTTGGCTTGTACAGTAATACAGCAAAAGCTACAACAGGACAACGAGCACGAACGCTCGGTCGGTTTCGTGAGTGACTCGGCAAAAGCAGGATTCCGCCGCATTCCAGGGGCGGCCATCGGAGTACGGCCACCCATTTCAATCCGATGACCTCTCCCTCCCCTCCCCCTCACCGACGATTGTGGTTTTATCGTGATGCTCTCGGGGAATCGGTCACGAGGTCCCTCTGTACCATATCCCCATACCCAATAAACTATAGCCACAGGAAAACCCGGGGATGGTAGTAGTAGTAGTGTGGTCCTTTAAATCTCGGAGATCCTTTCCGGATTTCACAACGGCTACTACTATCAGCAGCGTAAGCTTCTTTTGCAGTCGACCGGATCGGTGTGTATAATGCTTGCGCCGATGGCCCACAGGTAACACAAAAGCACTGCTCACCACCTCCAGCTTCAGCTCCACCAGGAAATGATACGAAAATTGAATGAAGATATAGAAATGAAAAACGTAAGCCTCACAAATCCTGATAATCGGACATCAAAAGGGATTAGACGATGTCCCGATGCTGGTAAGTTAATGTTCCGTCGGTTCTCGCGTTTTAGTTCCAGCGCCCTCGCCTTGGCAGCGGTGCGTCTTACGGGTGCTTTTTCCAACCGGTAAGGTTTCTTGCTGAAGAACACTTCACAACAAGCGATCTGAAATGTAAGACATCAAATTAAAATTATCGATCAACGGCAAACCCTGGCCGAATGCGGTGCCGCAGGGCCTTTATTGGTTGTAGCTGACATGCTTCAAGGTGCTTCGTTACCGATGGAAGACAAAGTGGATGTTAAATTTGCATACCTTCCAGACACAAGCGGCATTGTGTAAGCGGTAAGGTTCGGAAAGGGACCTGCGACCCAACTTTTAAAGGTAAGCAACATTTTTGTTTTACTTTGTTTTACTGAGATTACTAACCGCCCCTACCTTACAGGGGTTTTTGGTGTTCTCGGTGGTGTGGTCGAATCGGTTCCACCTTCGACCATGAATAACGTTACGGCTGCTTCTGTTCGCTTTAACGTCAGATCACAACAACAAAAAAATATTGCAAAAATATTCATACGCTGTGTTTCTCACTTTAAACTCAGCGTGTGTGTGTGTTTTCTGTTTACAGGAATTCCACTTCACGATGCGCGCAAGATGCCGTACACGCGCTGCAATGGGCGCCTGACGCTGTGGCGATGAATATTCATCAAAATTTCATACTTTACCACCAGAACCGAATACCGGGGTGCTCATTTTCGCAAAGAATGCCACCCGCTCATCAGCTGCACATCGGTTTTTGCTTCAACCGCTAAACGTTTGCTCCGGTATCAGCGCTCCTCTGGCTGGTAGATTATTCAAATCGACGCTGCACATCCTGCCTTGCCAAATTTCCAGCATTAGCCGAAAGAGAGAAGCTAAATATGATTTAGGGAGAAAAAGTAAACGAAACACGAAACATGGATCCGCAGCGGCAGCATCAGTTTGCAAGTTCTTCGTCTGGCCGTTGTAATGTGCTGATATCTAAAACGGCCTCCCAAGCGCCCGTTAGTACAGCAGATTAGACCGAACCGGAGAGTGAACTTTCGTGTTGCGGATAGCATACCAGACCATCATTTGCACAGGATCTGGTTGGTCCAGAGACGCTGGGAGCGGCTTGAACGGAGAGAGTTCTGCAAAACTTCCCGACCGTTTGCTAAAACCACTTTATGAAAACTACCAAACTACAGTCCAGTTCTGTGCGGCAAGTGTGCCCACCCCCTCCCCCTACCCGGAAACGGAAGCGCCAGTAAGAGGTTACGCTTCTTGTGCTAGCCCCTCTCTTCCTCGACCCGTCGTCGGAAAGTCGTTTCAGCCGGTTAATTGTGGTAACGCTTCTTCGTGTTGGGGTCAGTGTGTGCAGCGTCCGCAGTTGTGTATGAGTGAGAGACAAAAGCGCGCCTCGTGTGCGTGTAAGTGAAACTGGGAACAAAAGTTTACCGCGAGATTCTCCAATCCGATTGCGAATGTGCAAAATCCGAACGGAAGGTTAATCCTCGTTTGGCTTGATTGGCATCATTATGAAGTTTTCTGCGAGAGGGGGGTGGAAGCCATGGAGCAGGAGCTATTAGGCATGCTCACGGTCGAGAATTGACACTCGACAGAGTTCGGCGGTCCGCGAGACTGCTGTTCCTGCGGCAAAAACCGAAATAATTTGCTTCCCCGCAGTCGGTTTAGCTAACTTTATATCGATTCCCATCTTCATTTGTGTTCTCTCGGCCTGTCTCTTTCTCTCTCTCTCTCACTCGCGGACGAACTTCTTCATCGTTTATTATGCACCGTTTCCAGCACTGCTGCTAAAAACCATCGAACTTTTATCCCTTATTTACATAACATTGCTCCCGCTCCCCATTTGTCGTGAATGATTAATGTACATGAGCCGCTCCCGCTGCCGCTTTTATCCTCGTTTCATCCATTCTACTTAAACTTAATGTTTTTTTTGTGTTTATCTACACTTTCCCAACAACGGAAAATTCATCAATCAGTTTTTTTTCTTCCCGAGAAATTATTTCTACCCATTGCCACCAACTCGCTTCTAAATTGAAAATTGCAAAGTCAAACGCATTTTAGGCAGCAAAAAAAAAACAAAAATCACCGCTCTAATCCGTTTGTACCAGATCAATTTATTTCGCAACTCCCGCAGATCACACACTCCCTCGGTGACATACCTTCGCCAATCTTGTGCGCCAATATCACAATCAATTGTGAACTCACCGCACACACACACACACAACGATCGCTTCCGGGGAGGGCCAGTTTCCGAAATGGAAATGAAAAAACTTTCCAAATTAGTTGCACACAGTGTGCGTTATACTCTCTTTTGTGCGATTTGTTCCTAGTTGGTTTTGTTTTCATTTTTTTTTTCAACTACTATTCTCAGATTTTTAACTTGCTGCTGTGGGGCGAACCGTTTCGATAGAATGGTACAAAGAATGAGCGCAAAATAAATGAACTGAACGGAA
Source organism: Anopheles marshallii (assembly GCF_943734725.1). Taxonomy (NCBI): domain Eukaryota; kingdom Metazoa; phylum Arthropoda; class Insecta; order Diptera; family Culicidae; genus Anopheles; species Anopheles marshallii. Next base: position 30,905,404 of record NC_071327.1, read on the forward strand.
TTGTGTTTTGAAATATCGTTCAACTTGAATCGTTCGCTTCCAATTGATGGCGGTTCATAGTTCATGGGGTGCACAACAAAGTGTGTAGAGTGTTTCCAAAATAAAAAGGTAACTAATTAAATATGGTAGGCAGAATGATATCAGTAACAATATATGCAATAGCAGTGAAATTTAGCAGTAGATATATGAGCCAGTCAGTCAGGCATCAATTTTAAATCAATCATGCGAAATTTGGCTGTGCAATGGTTCACTAAAGGACTTACAAAATTTATCAATTAAGAAGAGTGACAACAACAATCAATCCATGTGCAACGAGATTCGGTTCAAATGCGGTTCGAACTACGACTGTCGGTGTGTTAGACAAAACGTTTAACTCAATACCACTGGGACTACTGTTTCTCTTCTCAGTTCTATCACGGTTTGAATCATACTTTTTATTATTACGAATGGAACAGTGCCTTACGAAAGTTGTTAAAAAAATTATGGACTTTTATAGATTCCGAACCAAATACAATACCTCATATTATACCATATCATATTCCTGAGAGCAGAGCAATGCTGTATCTCGACGACTTTTTAAGATATCAACATCTTTCTATACAGATTACGACTTCGTGAAATTCTCAACGAGTTTGAAATATCTGTTTAATCGAAGAGCTCTGTATTGTGCAACTGTCGGTTCTGTTTCAATATATGCAAGTCTGTTGTAGACTGCATACCAAATAACATTCACCAAACAGCTCTGCACAAGCCATGTCCCGTATTTTGTTCTATCGTCTTCTGTGGTTCATGTTTAATGGATATCAAAATCCCAAAAACCCTACGTTATGTTCCTCTTTATGTTAGAAACTTTCTCGCACGTCTTATCTGTATCGCTTCTGCTCTGCTACTAATTCTGCACATGGTTCCAAAAGCCAATGGTCGATTCGATGTTAACAGCTTACACAAGCCTATAAACTTGAACTGGCAGATTGAAATGTTCAGCAATAAATAAGACAAAAAATCCTAATCCAACTCCATTCTAACTTTTAATGGGAAACTGTAAAGTTAATCCATACCACCTAATTCTTTGCCTCCAATGTGTAACATATATGAATGTTTAGCAAAAGAAACCAACATATCAAACGGTTACAACATGTGCTTCTTTACGTTTCAGGTGTCTTTTATTTCGACTAGAACCTCTAAAACATAGCAGTTTAATATATACCATATTTAAACATCTGCTTATATGCGCCTTAAAGTATATTGAGTTATAAGGCACTTCCAAGCCCAGAATTTTGATCGACAAATTATGGATCAAGCGATCCTCGGAACAAAAATCATAAATACTCACAACGCACTGAGGAACAATGACAATTTCAGTTGAAGTTTAACTAACCTTGGGGCATTAGTGCATAGTTTAGTTTGACCATTTTGGAACGCGAATTATTTACTACGATAGAACTTATCATAGGACCATATCATAAACATTATTTGTCATCTGTGGAAACAATTCAATGTCAACATGATTAATCGCTTAACGAAGGCACCATGACTCAACCAGTATCGAACCCTAAGCAAGAAGACATTTTAAAATAAATAAACACAATTGTGTGCGAAACAGCACAGACACTTCGTTGTAGACCCCACATTTAACCGAGCATAGAATTTTCTAAATCCACATCCAATAGCCTACCGTGGCAGCTCGTGGCCACAATAACCATTTGCTCTGCTGTTTACCCTCATCTCATCCCCGTGCACATCGATTGGCTAACCTTCGCGCACAACTTTCTTCGAAAACCTTCTGGAGCATGGCAAAAAAGAAAGGAACTGCGGGAAACGCCAACCGAAATCGCTATCGCGCACTCGTCCTCGGGGCAAACAATTTTCCTCTCGTGTCGCGCTCGTACCACTTACCGTACCAGCGTCCGTGCAAAGAAACCGATGCTAGGGGGTGGAGAAAACCATTCAAATGACCACCGTCATCATCGGGTGGCCAAACCGTGACCCCGTGTGCCGGTGTGTGTGTGTGTGTGTACGTTGCGGTATGTTTGAGCTAAAAGAAACAACAGCCACAGCAAAAAAAAAACGCACCAAACGCGCAAAACGACAAAAGCTTAATCAAAAGTTCACCACTCACTGGCACAAGCTGACTCGAAATCGTGCCCGTGTTGCGATGAAGAAACAAGCGAAAGGCGTTTAGCCAGCTGTGTGTTTGTGTGTTCATGGCATGGTAGTTTACCCCCGGATTCTAAAACTGTACCGTATCAGCGTTTGTTGCTGAATGTTTTCCCGTGTTTGTTAGCTGTTTTGGATGACGGTTGGTGCGGCAGAACTTCTTGCTCGTCATTGCGTGCTTTTCCGATGTTTCACCTCGTTCCGGAAATGTTCGCAAGCTCGCAAACACACTCACACACACACACACACACATATACGCACACAGCCAGTTCTCCCTCGTTTAGTTTTCAACCCTCGTTTGAATGTTTTATTCTGTCCCGGTCTCTCTTCCTTTAACATCCCTTTCCTGCCAGCGACAAGTCTTTCGCTTCCCTGAAGCGAATGATTTCCACTGTCTTACTGTGTGCCATAATATCGCGCTCTTACTACTTACGATAGTTTCCCCCAAACAAAAGCTTCCTGAAAAGAAGGATATACAAAAGCACTCCTGCCTGCATATCCATTCCGGCACCTTGCCTCGCGATTCCGTTTTGCCCCCTTTTGCCAAGTGACAAGAATTGATTGGTTTGCGGGAACCAAGAAAACGAAACCTGAGCGAAACTAACCATGGACCACACTTTTCCATTTTCACTTCAAAGGTTGAAACCCCGCTCCACACCGGGGTTGGGTTTTGTGTGCCGAGTTTTCTGATTTGTGAAGCCGTGCCAATCCCTAACATCCCCGCTGTACCCTTCTTTCCTTACCTTGCCCCCTTTTTCCTCCTCGGTCACACACTGAAGGAAAACTATTTCCAAACAGTTGTCTTGTCGGGTAAGGTGCGCGCACCCCGAAAACCTCACTCGCACATCAACGTCGAACATCGAGGAAAACTTACTCCTTAGGAACCAGTTCCCTCTCTTCCCTACCCAACTCCCATTCCCCCCCCCCTCCCCATCTTTTCAACATGTACCCGGTGCTGCCACAATCGCTTTTGTGAATCGTTTGTTCTGTAACGCGCGCGCCATCCCAATGCGTGTACATCCCACCAACCAGGCGGCTCCATCGCGCCACCATCATTACCAATCGGGGTAATGTTCGGCAGAAAAGGGTTCGAAATGTGGCCCCAAACAAAGCAAAAAAAAAGGAAAAGAAAGTGGAATCTTATGTGCCGATCTCAACATATCCCGGTACGAGTCAATGGACGTAGTAAATGGCGCACTCGAGTATGCGTGGATGTGTCGGCGAAAACAGCCGAAGGATATTGAGCCATTGTGTCCATCGGCAGTCGCAAGTCGTACGGAGATGTTTAAGCATCTTCTGTCAGGTTTTCAACCGAAAGGACAGCAAAAAAAAACAGCTCCTTTTTCGACCCAGACCGAACAGATTAAGAAAAGTGGTTATATTTCTCATTCCCCCCCCCTCCCCACACACACACACGCATATGAGGTAGTCCCACATACACAAACACACATCCAAAATGGCTTTGGAACTGGTCCAGAGGAAAGTGAAAATGCTTCTCGCACTTGACCCCTGCTGTTGGGTGCTGTTCGGCTGTATGTTGGTGAGCCCCCAGTGTTCGGTACCATTTGCCAAAAGAAATGGCAATTCGATTTCGGCAGACGACCCATACGGCTATCAGTGCGAGCCCTATAGGTAATGAGCCTTCTTTTCCCACCCAAGATATCCACGATAGACTCGCAAAAAAAAGGCGAAATATACACCACGGCTCTAAACTCTTAATTTCCGGACATCTTTTCGGGTTTTTTTATGTTGTTGTTTAGTGTCCTGCATATACAGAAGAATGTGTGTGTTTAAGGCTTGATTACACTTAGTACTTACGCTGCAAAAGCAGATCGCCGTCCCAAGGTGTCATCGTGTCGACGATGACGTTGCAATCGGGGCCTTTGATCAGGGTGCAGGTGCAGTTGGCCAACATCGGGGCGTCGGGTTGCGGGACCACTTCATCCTCATACTTCGAGTAGCCCTCGCTCAGGATGATGATTTCGTTCATTTCACGTTACTGTAGCCTGGCCTGGATATTCAATTAATTATTTTGAAACTCTTCGCCCAAGAAGCGTTCCAACCGTCCGCAGGGTGATGCACCACCGAAGAGAGAACGTGACGTGGGAAATAATAAAAAACCGAAACATCGAACTAACGTTTTAAACGCCAAACGTAACACAAAACCGAACTAACGTATCCTCGTTTTTTTGGTTTTATGATTTGGGAAGATTTTGCCTTAAAACTTCCCATAGATTCCCTTGCTCCCCTGGTGGATTACAGGCGGAGGGGGTTGTGGGAAAATTCACACGGGCCGTCATTCTTTCGCCAAGTTTTCGGGTGACCACGGCAGGAGCGAAACGAACCAATGACGACCGGCTGTAAAAGGACGGCGCAAGTGACGCAGTACGCAGTAGCTTTGGTGGACGAGTGTATCAACTCCCGTGCCGTGCCAGTTTTCCGGGTTGATTTTTTCAAATTTCCCTCTACTTTTTCTTGCTTTTCCTTGGTTTCTTTCTTTACAAATTCACACTCTCATGATGCGACCACTCCACACACACACATACAATAAGCCCAACCGGCCCCGTTGGACCGTTGAACAAAGCGGAAAGCGATTTCCGTTCCAGCTGTTTTGCGCTTTTTGTTTTTCTCTCCTTCCATTACGAATTTTCTTTCATCCCTTTTTTGTGCTGTGATTGGGAGCTTTCTTTATCTTTTGCGCACGCAAAAACACTCACCCGTGTACACAAACCTTGCGATGCACACACATACACCTAACGGCGACACAGATACACGCTCGCATGGTTGTCACACAAACAGACACACACACATACATACACCTTCGTTTTCCGATGATTTTCCGTACCGCATTGGAGTTGGGGTTAATTTTGCACACCACCCCCACCCAGAGCCTCCCCTCATCCTGGTGGCCGTATACTGTGGGCCGTGGGAAAATCCCGTGCACGGGTCAACGGGTCAACAACAATACGCATCGGGTGCGTACCACCCCATTTTCCACCCCGTGACATTTTCCCCCGTTGGTCGCTGGGGGTACGACGCAAGAACATTTTTGCTAATGGCCGGTCACGCACATAAACACACGCGCACGCGGTTGCACTTTCGTCCCCCGTCGGGTGTTTTGTGGGGGCATTTTGGCTTCGTTTCCACTCCTTTCGGGCGGGCTTGTTTTGCGAAACACGCACACACCAAAACAAGCACTGTTGGTCGTTCCGCTTACACGCAGTGGGATGACATACGGTTGGGAGGGAAAAAAAATCTGCTTCGCGTACTACGGTCGTCCGACGCCGTCCGGTTACAGCCGGTGCGGTCGTTTGCTTCCGTTCGCTCCTGCCGAGTGATCAACCTTGACTGGTGAAATGAAAAACGGTGAAAATCGTGCGCGCCCTGCACACGATACGGGCGGTCTGCAGTCGGCGAAAAATCGCCCTTTCGCCGCCCGCGCGCATGACCCAGGGAGCAATTTTCACCCCGGAGCTACCAGTTTCACTGCGTTTCACACCTAGAGAACCTATAAACTGCGTCGCTCTCTCTGAGATTTTATTCCCATCCTTGTCGTTCTTTCCAAATGCTTTCGTTGCCTTCTCGCTCTACATGAGCATTGCCGAGTGGATTTTTCCTCAGTTTTTTGTTCCACAATTTCTATATGCATTTCTGACAAACACCGGTTGAATTTATCGCACTCATCTTAGACTTAACTAAATTCTTGTCCGCGTTGCTCCAAACACTTTGGCGCGCAAATGTTGCTGTCATTGAAAAACTCTCTCTATTTTATCGCTCTATTTAATTGGGTTTAACTTTTGCGCGCATAGTTATATGTCAATCGTCAAAGCCTCTCGATTATTTCCGCATACGTGAAAGTCATTTTAGTTTTACTTTTGAAAATAAATCTTAATTTATCGAGATGTTTTACATGAACATGCCATTCAACGCTGTGCGTAAATCGTTCAACGCATGCCTTCACACCCCCTCGATGAACAGAACAATTCTGCTATTCGGTGCGCAATTCGGCCGACAATGGACACTCGTGAGTGTACGGTGATTGCGATGGTGCTTTTCCCTGGCGATGTTTTCAATGCTAACACTCACCTTCAAACGTGATGGCAGCGATGTTTTGTAAGAAGCAGCGGTGTTATTTGATAAATCTAAAATGAAAACCGATTGAAAGTTATCAATAAACGAATAATAATCGAGAAATTAATATTTGGGTTTTTTCTTAATAGCAAACAACTTTCGACTTACACAAAGTTGTGAAAATACTTAACAATACAATTTGAAATAAAAAAAAACCCCCGTAGGAAAAACTCTTTTTATCTCATGTCTTTTCTTCTGCGGAACAATGCGATGAAGTTAAGTACTCGTTTGGTGCTCCATGTTGTGATGTTTTGTTCGTTATTAAATTACGTTGTATAAATAAAGCAACTGATTATTTGTATTTCTGAATAATCAATAGTTTTTATAAAATCAATCTTCCTTTAAATGAAGTGTTTTGGAGACAAAACAGTAGCTTCAAAACATAATTTCAAATCTACACAGCTACCCACATCATTCGCACCGAGTGATAGCGCCTCTTTTAACTTATGCTTGACGTCACCGTAGCAGCATAAAACCCCTCTAGACCAATGTGAAAGAGCGAGCACACTAACGCTCGAATCGCTACGCTAAATGTGGAGGTTATGAACTGAGCAAAGCCGGTTTGTGCGCAACAGAAACGCATGCCCGCTAACAGTATTGCGTGCAAGTTTGTTACATTCCAATACAGGGAGGCTCATTCTTCACGAAATGATAAAAAATTCCGTAATTATTTTTAACGTATTCAAATAAATGTTTTTTTTCTATCAAAAAGACACTTTCATGTATTTTACTAATACAATATTTGGCCAATTTACTAAATTTTACCATTCAAGTTGGAAAGTTCTGACCGTTTATTCATTTTTTTCAGCTTGAAGTGAGACATGTAGAGACAGATGACGTATCTTTCTTATGTTTTGCATCATGTGCTTCAAAAGTTAAAGCTAAACCGGGTCTCTCCACAATTTCGAAAGTTTTCTTAGATATTTTAGATTTTGAGCCAAGATGTGTCAATGATTTTCCAGTTTTTTTTATTGGTTCTATTATTTACTAACGATATCTCAAATTTTTAACTGATTTTGATAGTTCCCGAATTTCCTAATATTTTTTTATAATAACTCTAACATTTTGGAATCCGTCATAATTTTTTTTAATGATTTTCGAGATGTTTTTGAGTTCTTACCCCAGGTAAGAGACGATTTCCCAAACAGTTAAAGGTACTATTTATTGTACCATCTTCCAAATTCAATATAAATTCAAATAACAAATCGATGTACTGGAATATGCCCACAGTTTATCTTCTTTTAAAGTTTTTTTCAAAGAAGCTACTAATCAAACAACAACAGATTAAATTTTCCACAACCATGTACCAGCTGTAAAAAGCTGATCACACAATGTAAATAAATCACTTGCATGTGAAATTGTCAAACATTCCAGAAACCCGATACCTTGCAAAGGTTCCCACGTTAACGCAAACGTGCATCGATGGAAAAAACATCCTTCAATACCTCAATTTTTATTGGCCGTCCGGCTCTTCAGCACGTTTGAAGTTCAACGACAAAAACCAAACAAAACTCGATTACAACATACCCCGTGTGCCCGTGCCAAGGGTGAGTGTTTACATCGTGCCCTTGTCCCATCAGGTTCAACGCGACGATTGAATATTAATTGAGAGTGAGACGCATGCCACACACATACAGGTGGTTATTAGTACTAACCCTCTTCAATCGATCATGTCATGCGCCGCCATCATCACCGGGATGTGAAGACGCACCAAATGGACGGCAAGGAAGGATGGATGGAAGGATGGAACAATTTTTAATTATAATTTCGCTCCGTTGCACCTACGGTCGCGGTGCCAACCCGTGACACCAAACGCAAACCACCCTGTCTTCGCTTTCGTTCGCAAATCGGTCAACGCTGTCGGCACTGTGACGGCGTTTCTATAGCTGCAGGTGCATTTTTGGGATCATGGCCACACGGTGCACGATTATGCCAGCAGCCAGCAGGCTTTTTTTGCGTCGTATTATGCGTAAAGATGAGCCTCGCCGTTATGGCTTTGGTCCGGGTTCACGCGGTAATGTGTCAAGAGAACGCCCGTGTATGTTCTCCTCTTTTGCTCGGTGGTCCTCCAACGATCCGGCACGCGCGTGCGCAATCAAACTCCTCCACTCAGCGCATGTGCAACAGCTGTGTAATGCCGCATAGAATTAACGTACTGTGAAGGCACGCCGCATGGATGCGCTGCGCAGGCAATGCCTCTTTCGCAATCGATCAATGCCTCCAAAGTGTCCGATTCCGACGATGAATCGGCTTCTAAAGCCACCCTCACCCAACATGGATGACGTGCGTCAACTGCAGGGCTTCATCGCGCAATCGGTCGGCCCAAAGGTATTTCCTGTAAGCAATGGCGCCTTAGACGCTTGGACGCTCACGCGCATGATTATGGCGTACCGAAGTGGACAGAACCTTAAGTGGTGCTGTCTGCATCAACCCCACACACATACACCTCGAACCCAACTTCTCCATTGCACAACCCATTTAGGGGGTTGGATCAAACAAATCGCATTCATTGAAGCAATGACACATAGCCATGATCCAACCAGCATAGCTCGCGATTCGTTAAATTGGAAAGCTCACGTTCCTTAGGCATGCATTTGACCAGCAGCATCCACCTGCCTGCAAAGAAGATGAACTATTAAGTAACCGGAAATCCAATGTGTAACAATCGATAAAAGAGCAATCACGCATTCACACACCGGACCCGGTCGATACGCCGGTTGTCAACAAAACCTCTGTAATCGGATGCGATCATCAGCAAAACCGTCGTCTGGAAGTGCGTCGCCGTCGCCATCGTTTCGGGGCGCCAAAATATCGGCGAAATTTCATCCCTGGAAAGTTGAACCGACCGGTGAAAAGTGGGACCGCCGTCCGACGACGGTCCACCCAAAAAAGAGAAGGAGAAAGAGGTTAGGTTGCGATAATCCAAACACATTTGCCAGCGAAAGAAAGGAAAAAAATACGTCATCACCACGAGAGTGATAATGAACGGTTGCTCCACTCTCCGGGATCTCCAGCGTACAAGACACCGGACCGAGATAATGTATCCCACCAACCAACGAACCAACCAACCAACAACTGCCGGTACCGGATTCATCAGCAGCAGCAACGATGGCAAGGTGCACCCCCTGCTGTCACCTGTTACATAAATGTTGATCACTTTCATTTTGCATTTTTTTTTGTCCGTCTATACTCCCTTTTCTTCGTCTGGTGGGTCGCTTTGCACCGCCGGTCGGAAGAAAGCGCGGTGAAGGGCAGCTGTTTCCCTTCTGGTTTTGGTTATGTTACTCAGTCAGTAGGTTTGTCTGTCGATTCCATCATCCCGTCCGTTGTCGAGCGTTAGAGGTTGATTGAATCTTCGCCTGGATCACTGGATCACTGGATCACGTTAAACGGTGGTTGTTGGAATAATGTACTGGCAATAATTTGTTGTCATACTTCACAACGTACCAGAAGATGTCTCCACCCCAATTTGCTACCCAATTGCTCGTTACACAATTCGCAACGATGACAGCTTTATTGATGTATCCTTAAATCACTCACCCACACCAATTGTTCCTGCAACCTTGAGAAGCGATTACAACATTTCGTACATTAACGCTGAATACATTAGTCAACAGCGTACCTACGCATCCTGCAGCACAACTAATGCACGTGTGCAAAAGTGGCAAGGTAAACCATGCGCAATCATCACAATCAATTGATCGGCACCGTACCGTTCGGACGTGCTAAAATGTTTGGCACTTAGCTGAACGTCTAAATTATTACACCCGCCCCACAGTCCGGTGTGTTTCCAGGAAAGGAAATTCGGAAGCGAAACTGCTGCTCAAACGAACGAGAAAGTGGCGAATGCAGCAAACGGCAAGTTTGCACGTTCATCCTAACATGTGCTAATGGGTACGGTAAACCTTCCCCGGCCGTCATCATAACAGCTGAAGACTGGAACAGATTGATGCGTCCATGATGGTCTGATGTGTCTCATTCCATGTAGGACTTCGCGCCTGTTCCCTCGAATCCAGTTACACGCGCAAAACAAATCTTGTCCGGTGTGGTGCATTGTTGCACCATCGATTACGGGTTAGTGGTGATGATTAGCGCGGTAGCCGTGGTTGGGCCCATAGTAAGTAGCGCCCTTACAACGGCGGCCCTGCATACATCATCAAGCCGGCTTCATTACCTTACCGCGTGGGGAGAAATTGGATCAGACGCATGTGTGCTAACCCGTCACCTTGTGGAGAGTAATGCGTTAACGCATACGCAGTAAGATACACGGGTGTGATTACGGCTTGAACGTGGCGGTAAAATGTTCAAACTTCAAAATTATGTCAAATAAACAAACAAAAAGTGCTCCAAAATCACCATCGCTACAAGCATTAAACACGCGCCTAGAAAGGTGAAATATAATCTCACTTCTTCTCCCTATACTCAACCGGGAGGAGAATTCCTCAGCAAAGAAAAGGACCTGTGGGGAAAGGTTACCGAGTCCCGGCATACCTAGCTCCAGAAATCACCCAATAACAACAACAACAACAACAACAAAATACATCCAACCATCCCCAAAACGGCTCTCGGTGCCCTCACTATTACGTAATTATGTGCCACTCGCCGCTGATTATGACATTTCTAAATCACATAACCTCATCACCTTCCGCTCGATTGAAGGAACGCCTCGGGAAAAAGTGGCCTACACAAACCCTCTCCATCCCTCCCTCTCTCTCTCTCTCCAACTCTCTTCCCTTTTAACCCATCTAGCCCAGGTGCCATCTAGCGCCGCTTAAGCGGTGATCGTTAAGCATGAAGATAAAGTTCAGCCGCAGTAGCAACAACAGAAGAAGCCAGAAGGACGGCTAAACTACTGGCAACACTGCAACGGTCCCCAATATCGTCGCTGTGATGTGAAGGAAAACCAGCCTAAAAACAAAAACTCCAACCATCCCCCCCAGAGAGTGTGTGTGTGTGTGTCTGGGAAGTGGCGAAGAGCGAAGTACCTACCATCAAAAGCAATTACTTGCAGCAGTTGTTAATCTGCTTCTTCTTTACATTCCCACATTCACCACCCCTTTAAGACCTCCGCTCCGGTTTCCACCTCTTACCCGACCGACCGACCCGACCGGAGCAGGATTGTTTTGCCTATGTACGGCGGTCTATGCGCTCCGTTGACGAACCATTTTTTTGTTGTATGGTCACTAATGCTAAAACACTAGTGACACAGAAAACCGTAGAAAACACTGCGCGCACGGCACGATCCGGCAGAGAAACGGTGGTTATGCGCCTGATCGAGCACACGAGTGCACTACGGGTGCATATGACGAAAGAGACTGTTGTGGGTAATAGTTAGTATCCACCACGGTGTTGGTACGGCGCATCATTTTATGCTTTGTTTATATTTGAAGTTCTCTTCACGCTTGATGTGCCCTTTTCCATTTCTGACATACATTTCCTGCCAACAAAAAGGCTCTACGGCTCTATGGAGATTTTTAGACACCAACTTAAAAGTTGATAGTTTGATCTTTAGGATGTTTGGGATGATTATTGATGAGATGTAGAGAATGATTTTCCTCTAGTTTAAGAAGAGAAATAACGCTTTCATGTGCAAAATATTAAAAATTGTATTAACCATCCGTTAAATATCTTAAAATTATCTGGTACAAATAGAATCAATAGGCCAAAAAGAACGGAAGTTCCTGTCCAAAAATGCAACTTATCTTCATAGGAATAAACATATCGTTAAATCTTCAAATGCTTCAAAGACTCAAATAAATTGACTTTTAATTTTCATCACATATTTTTCGAACTATTTACCAGGCATTGACAACTGTTTGTTCCGATACCTGAATATTCTAGTTCAAATGCCAAAGTTGGAGTGATTCGTAGATTATAAACGAGTTTAACTGGAATGTATTGAATTAGATCTGGATTCAGGAAACTTTCTTAACTGACACATGAGAAAAGAAAGCTATAGAAATGTGAGAATAGAACCAGCTGTAAAAAAAAACCAAACCCTACGTTCAAATATTCCAGAAAATGTGTAGAATTCCAGATACACCACGACCGATTCCAATTCAACTTCAATAGCATCCAGAACTCTGTATTAGCACAATATTGTAAATGATTGACATGTGATTCTTATGTAAAATCATCTTCTGTTTAATAATCCCTAGTTGATTTAACAGATATGGGTTTAGTAATCTTTTTTTTTTTTGTTTTCGTCAGAATCCGTCAGGCCCTATCGACTTATTTTACCACGTAGTTATAAGTCCATGCTACGGGGGATTGATCCAGATGGGATTTTGGTCCGGTCTCTTCGTGTGAAGACCGGCGCCGCTACCATCATGCCACTGGACCGCCACAAGAGTTTAGTGAATAAAAAATGCATAAAAGCCCGGAAAACCTCTGAAAAGCAATAAAAGCGAAAGACTCGATCAGAGTATTTACAGCATGATTAACAATTCTCCTCAAAAGTATTTATTCCACCTTCAAATTATGACGAATTATTGCAGAAGCAACTGTTTAGCTCGCTCAGTCAATCGTGTTTTTCTCACCGCTTACAACCAGAGTATACTTTTTTACATCCGTAAACTGCTTCCCGGCTTTCTAGTGACTAATGACGAGTTGAATAATTTTTAAACATTTCCTATACTAATTTGCAAATCACTGACGGGATGAAGTGCGTCATTTCAAAACATTGTCATGATGAGCGAATTATCGTTTTCACGTTCGAGGTAATAAGTAAACCCGATCGTATACCGAGAAAGACATATCATACGTTTTTCACAAACAAATTGCATAATGTTCCTGTTTGTGATTAGATTGAAAGTCGGTTGGAACTATACAAATTAACACGGCGAGAAAGAAATCAATCCTAACACACATTCGGAGCATAATTTATGATACGAACGAAATTATGAAACATTTATGATAATACGGGTTCGGGTTTAGATTAATGGTATGAAATTTATCCTCGGTCACGTGCCACCACCACCTGCTGCACCGATGAACATTAATTGATACAGATTTGCTCCAGCACCAAGCGGTTGATAAATTGGAACAAACCGCGCAAAATGATCGCCTGATAGGTTTGATCTTGATCGGTTCGTGAATCTGCAACCGAAGGCATTTTATTGCGCATGCTTAATCATCATTCCCCTGGTTAGCATAAATGTCATTTCCATTTTGTTTGCATTTCCTTTTTCTTTCTTTGCGCCAACATGTTGCAATGAAACGATCGCGTGCTAGGAATCGCAAGGCCTTAACCGGAATTTTCCAGTAACTTATCGTGATATCTATGCCAATAGAAAGTTCTTTTGAACTTTAACTTTTAACAGTCTACGAGTCCAATGATATCGTGCTGTGAGGTTAGGTCAGCTGTTGCAATTATGCCACGACGAATAACGGGCAATGAAAAAACCGAGTTGCATTCAAACCCCCCTTTAAAAGCTTATAAAATGAAGAAGAGTCTACCAGCGAAAGGGGATTAAGAGAAACAACCAGGAGACCTTGGTGGACACTCGGTCTTCAACTCCAAACACAACGCACAAAATCCTCATCGAGGTCAAGTTTGACGACGATACCGGCTCCTGCATTCCACGCAGTCGTTTACGCCGCCACGATCGCACGGTTCAAGCCCCGAAGAGACACGAGGGAAACAAACATTGAAAAACAAAACCATCAGCCACAAACTCAGCACACAATGTCCGTTAGGGTAGCGCACTTCCAGTGGCGTTAAGATGCTACTCCGAACCGAAAGGTTTTCAGCACGACAAACGCGACGACGGCCTTCTTCAGTCCAGTCCGGTCCGGATCCCTCGCAAACCCATCATCGGTTCGTCCCTGCGTTAATGCGGTGTTGCGCAACGGCAACTTAATTATTAATTTTGTGCACACCCGCACACGCACGCACTCACCCCAACAGCAGCACTAGCAGCAGGTGGGCCTGTCCCTCCAGTGGGACTGGTTTTGTTGTTCATGTTGGTTCCGGCTGGCATGTTTGCGCAGGTACCATTACGGTAAAGGATTCCCTCCAACTCCATGGTCGAGTTGAGTCGTATAAAGAATTTTATTTTTCTTACTTATTAACGATCGAGTTTTACAATCACGCCACGGATGATAAAAAGAAAACAGCTGCGACGTTGCTGTAAGAACCCAACATTCTACCCATCCATTTCACAACGAAATCTGCTATTCAAATTAACTCTAGGCATATTAAAATATGAATTCTAATCATTCTTCTGATAGGGATTTGAGGTGCTAAATGGATGTTGACTTTCCGATGCTTTTGGCAACAACAATATCGTTGCGGTTCGGGTGGTTATACTATTGATTCACAGCAGTGTCACAACAATTTCACAATGTGAGCCAACCAAAACCAAATGTCGCACTAAGTGTACTTGAGCACAACAAAAAACATAACCTGAAACAATATTAAATTGTTATATTGTACCAGCTAGTAACACTCTCAGCACAGGATTAAGTTGACACAATAGGCAATAAATGGGAAGGCAAATAATTTCGTACCGGATGGACGTGCCGTTTCATAAAGTTGGATCATGTCTTTATATCCAACGAACCATGCGATCGCATAAATTCACTCACAATTAACAAACTTCCAATTCATGAACACATTTTTCCGCCCGATGGCCAATAAAACAAACAAATGTCTGTTCTTATCGCATTGTCGTACTCGTTACGGTAAACTAATTCAGTTGTGTTTTGAAGATTTTGTATACGTTTATACATATTTTGTAAATAAAATTTATGTAACTTTTTTTTTGTTGAAATTTATAACAAAATTTCAAATAAAAATATTTATCATTATAAACTATAATAAATTTGTATAGATAAGATTTTAAAAAATACCAAACATTGTTGTTATCTTTTGAAATGAGTAGAATAATATAGAAAATAAAACCAAAACATACTAAATCTAAAGATGTAGCTAAAACGTTAAAAGCTCCCAAACGACATCATTAACATTGAAAAATCCACCGAACAGAGGTTCGTCGCTTATGGCCATCTGGCTTATGGCGGAAATTCTCTTCGAATGCACCACAATGCACAAATGCCTAAATTTGGCAATGAATCATTTATGGAGATGGACAAAAAGCCTCTAATACACTACGAAAAATATTCTACCATCGTTGGAAATGCCATCGGTCAACAAAATCCCCAATGTTTTCTGTATGACGCCACCGCGCAGCTCCACACGGATACGGATTGCCGTTTAGCTGTAGTTGAGTTCTTACCTATGCAAATTGAAAATCACAAATCGCACTCCAAACAACATCCAGCCTTGGCGCACTGTTTGCTCACGATCGCGATCTCACAACGCTGGATGGTTTCAACTGCACCCAGGCCCAACAAAACTTTCTCCACTCGGGTGCCGACAGACTGCGAGAATCGCATCCCTCGATCGAGAGCGAGAGCGATCTCGCGAATCTCGCGATCATCAGCGTAAAACAACGGCAAGCACACCAAACTACACGCACGTGCACAATACCATTAACAAGATTTAACCGTCGAAAACCAGAAAGAGATCGAGAGTGAGCGCGTGCGTGAGTTTGCACAGGGGGCCGAGAGTAACAAACACCCACCCTGTGCCGTTTGATTTCATAAAAGCACGATCAGCACAACGCACCGCACGTCAGTCGCTGAGCAGTCGTTGCGGAGTGAGCACCGTGTGCCGAAATTAGTGTCCCATCGTCGGTCCATCTTATTTTCATGTTTTGTTTCTAAAGGCACCACTGGTGAAGTGTGGACGGCAAGGGAGAAGAAGAAAGGGTGTGCGAAGGTTGTCTGACACCGCCATCGGGATTGCAGGCAGAAAATAGCAGTTAAAGTGTAAGAAATCGGAAATACAAGGAAAAAAAAGTGACTTGGTTTGATGTTGTGCAAATAAGTGTCTTCCGTAAGTGCCGTTTTTCGGATACAAATTCTCATCTCGAGCGAAATGTGTTCCGTTACCAGTACAGCATAAAGGTTTCTACTTCAGACACGAGCTTCCAGCAGCGTGAAAGTGAATGTGGTGTGCATTTAATATATTTTGCCCTTTTATTTCCCATTTTATTCTTAGAGCAGTTTTAGTGTTTGATATACAGAGTGTGATAAGTGATTGCAAGTGATACGCTGTAAGGTTACGCTACAAACCATAACACTCGAACGAAACCAGCAATACGTTTCAAGTTACTGATCGTTTAACCGTAGTGCACCTTATGTCCAGTTTTCTGTAACTCGTGCGCCTTGACAGCACACACACACACACCCATCGGTGAACGAAACGAGGATGAATCTAATCACCACAACGACGGTCCGTTCAGCAAGGTAGGTTTTGTGTTTTTTTTTGTTTCGGAAAATTAGTTTTCATTTTCAATTCAATCTCGTGCCTGTGCGGTGTGCGGCTTTATTGTACGAAAAGATGAGGGTATTTTCCACTGAATTTGAATTTTTAATTACCACCAGCATAACAGTCTTAAGCTTTTATTACCGTATTTGCATCAATATTTCGTATCGTTAACGCCTTAATTTATGCAATGTACAAAATAAAAACATTAAGCCGTTTTTAACTATTTCTGCTAAATTTTTTCCTATTTTCTTGCGTACTTCAATGTAGTTATCTAAACCAACATAGCATACCTTTAATTATTTCAACCGATGAAACTCTCAAAAATATACTGACCTAGATATTTCTAGCAATAATATCGAAATTAAAACTCTTTCCCATCGTAGTCAGAATTATTGCAGCAAATTAGTTTTGCTTGCTCAAAATTGTAATGTAATGGCATGAAATTGTATGATTCAACCAGATTAATTCGATCCCGCATTGCAATTAGCCCAAATTGTAGACCAAAAACAACATTGCCACTACCACATTTGCCTTCCGGCAGTCGCAAGTTCTCGTGACCCGCTATTGTTCTCACAGCGCTGGAGGTGTTTGGAGGTGACGTGATTTATGCACTTCTCCAATTTTTCACAATATATACACAACGCACCCGGCTCAAATACTGCCACCACCGAAAGTGAAGAAAACATTGTTTTGTCCAACATTACCATTTGGTGATTCCACTCTACCGCAGCCTACGCAATGCCAAATTCCAGCCAAACTTTACGAAGGCCAAAGGAACGCACTTCCTTCTGGCTTGCAGTTTACGGGTTTAAATCATTGTTCCCCGGTTGGTTTTTTTGTTGCCTTTTTGGTTCGGTACAACGCCTTTCTCAGCCTTTCTGCATAATCTTACGACTGCTTTTTTCACATCGCCCCACAGTGCTTTGCCGGTTCATCACACGCTGGGGGACTATGCTGTGCCACTTTGCCTCTTTTTTCGTGATAGATAGCTTTTCAGCATCGACAAGTTGCACGGCTGATGTTTGCACACCTTTCCACCCGCACCGGTGGGCCCAGTCCCGCCATCTGTGTGTCCAGTGCCCTCTTCTTCACTGGTTCACACTATGTTGCGTAAGGTCCGAAAAGGCAATTTCGGTGAGGTATCTTTTGGAGTTTTCCGCCTCGAAGTTTCTCCCTGTCTCTTGATGCGTGATGCTTTGCAGTGTCGAACCAAGCACGGATTTGGCGCATTTTGGTGTTGGTTGAAAAAGTCTTTCCTTTGGTGAAATTATTAGATTTATTCCGAACACCCACTAGTGTAAAATATGACTCCAAAACTCGTAGCTTACGATTGTTTATTTATGCTGCAAAAGAAAATAAAACCACAATCGTCTGGAAACATTCAAACCCATTGTGAAATCTAAAATGCTTTCTGCGTCGATAAATAAACAAAATTTAATTCGCTTTTTTTGCTACAATCAGTGAACAACAATTCATGTCAATTTACAATTCCCCAATAACTTTCGGACAATTTCGCTATTCATAGATTCATCAAAACAATCCAAACCGACATAAAATCAAACGCAAACAAAAGGAAAAGCTTGAAATGAAACACAGCCCGCTTTTGTCGGCAGCCGGCAAATTCGCGATCGCGAACCAACTTCACTTAATTGACATCATCTTTATGGCATCGATCGAGTGCGGCCTGGGTTCGGTTTGGTGGTTTCCGTGTCAATTAACGGATTGTTTTGACATTTTTGCCAACGCATCAGCGCGAAGAAAAGCTTTTCAGAACAATTTTATGCCCCAAACACGGAACTGTGTCTGCACGCAACAGCGACAATTTGACGGCTGTTGCCAACAGTGCCTGCCGAATGGGACGAGATTCGGCTGGAAGTGTTCGCAAACCTGTAGGCAGCAGTTGTCGCTAACTGTGCCGGGCAGGATTGCGCTTCCTATAGACAGCTTTTTTGTTGTCTTCCTGAACCCTGAATTGAACTCTGATGCCCGGGGCTTATTATCCAATTCTCGGCAGGAAGATACCCACCGAAATAACTCGCCTACCTACAGGACCGGTCCGAAATGGCCCGAAAGACCTGTTGTTGTTGTTGCCGCTGCGCCGTGCTCCGTGATCGGACGGGCAACAAATTATTGTACGCTTCCTGCACCTGCTGCTGGAGCTTGACCGATACTGGCACAAAACACGATAACCAAGGAGAAAAACAATTTGGCAAAGGTAATAAATAAGCCCCGAATCAGAATCCAATTCGCAACGGCAACACAATTTGCAACCATCCAGACGGTGACGTAGTGCTGCATTCGCCACGTAACAATTCCAAAAGTTTGGCGGAGTCCTCCGTGTGCTTACGACGCTCGGGATCCTTTCGCTTCGGTCGTGGTTGCCGTGGCTCATTAATAAAACATAAGCTTTCCCGGAGACATTCGTTACTACCCCCGCCAGCAATAACCACCGCACACCACCACCAGTAACGGCCGAAGATAAAGACCTTCCCTGTTACGCCACGCGTACGAAGCCGGCTAAAATCCGAAACCAATTATTATGCACCTAACGGGTTGGAGTGGTGGCGTTTACTTGTTACGATTTTATTGCTTTTCTGTAATGCAAACATAACGTACACAGCGTGAGCATAACTTACCTGCCCAGCGTCGCTCGTATCGAACATGTGTAACGTGTACGGGCGTGCTACCGTTTTTGAAACTCAGTAACACCATAAACTTGACAAGCATCAAGGTATAAGTACCTCGGCGCTGCAAACGTCAAAATAATCAGTTCCACCCTCCCTATCTGCTGGTAACCCAACGAAGTCGAATTTAGGCCACCCGGATTCGTGCTGCTTTCCCGGTTGGCATTGGACGACATTCGTGCTATTTGCAAACCAATTTGAAGGGCAATGGCGAGCTGGCCAAGTATCGAGAGACCCTCGACGACACCACTTACGGCGTGTTCGGAGATCAGACGTGACGAAGCTTGCAGACAACGACTTGCAACTTCCATACACAGCGCACACGATCGTGTGAATCACTCGATAATTATTGCACCGTACAGCACAGGACATTCCGATTCAACAACATCATTCTACGAACCATTAAGAGATAATCTTGTGTTTTTATACATACTTTTATAAAAATACAATTCCATTTAACGCTCATCGGATTCGTCACATAAATTCGGATGAATTTTCATGAACAATTTGAACGAGAACGCGGAAGAGCAAGATTATCACTGATTTGTGGGGTTCGTCGCTTCGCAAACGTGCATGAGTCTTTTGTTCCACACATGAGAGATTTTAGTTCTTTGTGTTGATTTTGCTAAGAAGTTTGATTGCTTTCTTGCAAAAAAAAAAATTCAATACAAAAAATAAACTTCTCCGGAAGCTTGATAAGATCGTTTGTCTCATTAAATTGAGGTTTTGTTAATTTTTTAACTAGAATAAAAATATGACAATACGTTGCTAGTGAAAGTACGATGTGTCACTCAATGTGCCTGGAGCTATACGATACGATTGCGAGTAATCCACCGTAACGATCGTGTCTACTTTGTATGTAAAAGAATCTAACAAACAAAAAAAAACAGTACCCTAACAAACAACCTCGACTATCCTGCGCATATTAACATAATCCACCGCGAAGGTGAATGAATTCGGTATAACTGTCTGTGTTGGACATTCCTCATCGCAACACGGTGATCTGTGCGAAGGCGATCGTGACCGGTTTGACACGAAAAAAAAGAACCTGCCAAACCCCGTGAGGCGAAACATAGAATCTTTAATAATGTTTGTTTGTTTGTTTGTGTGTTCCTACCACCAAGCAGATCATCTAGAAGAGGTGCTTGTATCTTCGAAGTGTGACACTCCGTGACATGCCGGGCAGGCTTACCGATCGTGGCCTGATCGCGCAGCTGTGCTGTGCCGTACGTCAGTCAGCCGAGCAGCTGTTGCAATGGACGCTCCCACGGAAACACTTAGCAAACGAGCATCGCATTAGAACCCATCCGTTTCCCCACGCTCTGCCGACGCTACCTTCTCATGCCCCCAATGTTGTCCAATTAACATCATTAACCTTTTTCCTCCGTGCGCTCGTTATTGTTACCCTTTCCCAAACCCTCGGGATCAATCGTTTGATGTGTTTTGCTTTTGCAATCGGTGCTGCGATGCACACTTGGAAGATGCGCTTATCGCAAATGAATGCGTCGCGGCAATCCCGGATTCTGACTCAAACGGGGAAGATTTTCCGGAATTCTCGACAAATACACACACACACACACACACGTGCCCCGTTTGGTGTTTTTTTCCTACAACTGAGTAATCCATAATACCACACCACCACACGACGAAGCGTGTGTAAGGTGAGAAGTGTAGTGCGAGACCGCGACACGCCAATCGCGCGAAGATCCGGGATCGTAACCGGGATCCCACAGGTAACCCGCGCAACAGCCCATAAATCTTCACCCGTCCCCGTGTTTTGGTGGTGTGGAGATAAAAATTGAAATTGGGAGGGAGAGAGAGCGATTATTTTTGGTATAACCGCACCGAGGAAGACTTCATCGCCGAGGCACCCTGTAGGGCAGCATCCCAAAAACGAGTCTTACGTGCTATCCGCCACGAACGAACCTTGCGTTGCGGTTTTGTAATACGCACGTGCAGAAAACCGGCTCCGGTTTTGTCACCTTCCGGACCGTAACGTTTGATGCCGTAGACCAAGTGTTGCGGTGTGGGCCGTGCGTTTACGTCGCCTAGCGTTCCCCCTCGTCCGCTGTATGGCTGACATCATCGCCGTCATCTGCGACGACCTCTTCGTTTTTCTATCACTTCCTCGCGCAAATACGCTTTTGTTCCACACTTCGATACCGTCGCCATATTTCACTTTCTACTCGTGCGCCCCCATAACGGATAGCGATCTTCGTACTCTCGCCCTTCCAGGCACGGTGGGAGGTCGCCAATGAGCTGTCAAATGCGCCCGAACCGACCGCCGCCAAACTGTCAAACTCGTTCGCCATCACGCTGGCCCGGCTGCATTTCCTCGTTCCAGCTTTAATTAACATACAAAGCGAGAGGAACGGCAACGGTGGGCCGGAGTGGCGGGAGTGTTGCAACCGACGCACAGACATCGTGTTGGTGATCTTCGCGCGTCACCGCACTGTGCATGATTGATTGCTTCGGTGGAGGAACACTGACGCGACCTTAGCGTTTCGGCGCATCACTGCGGTACCAGGTACCCCAAACCTCGGCTAGGGTTATCTGCTATGAACTTGAAAACATGACAAATGGTGACATTAAACACCTGGCACTTGCCAGCAAATAAACACAACCCAGCTGCTAGCGCGCAGGAAAATATATTTATACAAATTAACGCAAATTTGCAGCGATACGTTATTGTACGGATACACATATATATGTCTTTTCCACACTTTACCTGCAAGGTTGTTGCTCCTTTTGCACGATTCGACACCCACTATTTTGCCATCGACAAAAACACAGACACGCAGCAACACAAACCTGCCCAGACGGTGGCAGGCGGATGCATACCGGTCGAAACCGCTCAAGGAGAACCGGTTCGCAGTCCGGGCGAAGATGAGCACAGAAAATGTCTCCGCGCGCGCATCGAAAAACAGTTTTGCATTGCATTCTTTTGCTTGGCTTGATGCAAAGCCACTAACCGCCATACCCGTCGGTGGATTTGGTTGTTCTAAATGATGCTAAAGACTTCACATCACATCACATGCACCAACGTAACCGATTGGCCAGCCAGTAATGAGACAGTTTAATTTCAGTTCTCACCTTCACACCGATTCCGAAACCGTGGAATGGTGTGGATAATTTAATGTAATTAGTAAGCAATCGCTAACATAAAATAGTGCAACAAGAGGATCGGAAGGTTTCGCGCTTGCCCGATCGTTGATGTCTTTTGATTTTGTATATCATTTATTTGTTTGAGAGACTCGAAACAAAGGGTTGTTATTTAGAAAATGGCATAACATTTACACTCTTGCCGCTTGTTTTCTGCCTCCAAACAATCCGGTGTTATCACGATATTATTTAACGCACACCATCTAACCGTTGTACTAAAAAAATTGCCAAGCAAGCAGTTACAAAAACAAAACCTTCACGACATCTCGCCTCGTATCCGGCGTTACTCGATCTGATCGGAAGAAGTTGTTTTTCCCGCGGAAGAGAAGGGAAGCGGGAGGGTGTTATAAAATCTTTTTCTTTTTTTTCCACCCGAACTGGCCCCCTTCCGATTCGTGAACGTTATGTCGCACGGAGGAGAGCAAGAAGTGAACTCGCACGAAGCTACCCACAACGGGGCGATGGGTTTTAAAACGGAGAAAGAGCTTCATTTCCTTTCGTGATGCACACAGACACAGACCCAAACAGACGATCGTAAGAAACCCATCACATTACTCGATCGGTTACCGGTCGGACGGTGCGTGTGCGCGCTTGGTTTTGCAGATGAAGTAAGCAGATCGAAAGTGAATGCGGCAATGCGCGTGAAAGTGTGCGTCCGTCCCGGGTGGTTTTCGTGGTGGGATGGGGAGATGCTGGGAAGCATATGCTTTCGTTTTCCGCACCCGGCCATCGGAAAGTGATGCGTTTCGTAGTTTCATTTGAATACGACTGCTTAAGCAACCACACAATGGTAAGGGTTTTGAGCGGGGCGACTAGTGTTTGAGTGTTAAACATACTTAATATGCAATACAATTTCTAGCACCACAATGAAACGCTCAAGCGTTCAACATCAATTTCGATATTTTATTGCTCTCAAACTTATAATTTTCTCCTAATGTTCATGACATTTTCCATGGCCAGAGGGGCCGAGGTTTATTAGCTTAGCATGAGTAGTAGGAGGGCGCATAGGAGATAAGTCGATGGCAACGAAAAAAAATCACTACCACAAAGACATAAGCCTTGCATAAGCCACCACAACACAAGCCACACACACACACACAAAAATGCATCATTTTAATGAAATGTGTTTCCTTTCTTTTCTCTCCATACTTTCAGGTCAGTATCGGTGTCATGTAGCGTACAACAGCAGCTAAGTCTACAACAGACGCAAAAAGGGCAACCAACCCAAGACCACGACAGTTGTTTGTGTGTATCGCCGACCTTTTTTTGGCTTTCAATTATGAGTGATATTTTAAGCGCGAAAGCAACCACTTTCGAACAACTGAAACAATATATGTGTGGTAAAAACTGTCCGTAAAGGGGTAGATAATGTTTTCCGTTGCATTTCCGGCTCCCGCACGAAGAAGTTTCTTGTTTTAAGCCGGTAATGGCAATAAAACTCACCCCTAGCAAACCCGCGTTGTTTTGCATCTCGCAAACACAGCACCGACTAGAAGAGAAAACTGCACCCACCGAGAGAAAACGAACCGAGAAAGAGAAGAATGTCCCATTACTACCAGGAACTGACGTGACGACCTACACACGTTTGCGAAGGGTTTTATTGAAAATGAAAGTTCCACGGACTCGCCTCTTGCGCGAACGTTCCAGCGAACGCTCTACTTCTGATGCAGATGCTTTAGCTTCGTTTGCTTTTCTTCTTTATCGATCGAGCTTTTACTCTTGCGGGTGTAGAGATCTCTTTCTGGTACGTCTGCATTGGGGGTTGCTGCTCGTTGTGCAAAACTTTCTCCACCAAAGCACAAGGGGCTTCAGCTCCAGAAAGGGTGATTCTGTTGACCTTCTCTCTGCATGCTTCAGACACAGGCGACGAACCCTCCAATGAAGGTATTTTTAGACGGTTTTTATAAGTTGCATCCGGTTCAAAGAACTTTCGCAATGCAAAACCACCAGTCTAGGTAAGTTAATTGCTATGTACTATGATAATTTAAAGCCTAGCTTTGCAACAGAAAATTTGTTTGTATGCACTCCTACCGGCGTTCATATTGGGGCCCAAGTTGCCAAAATGTTCACCGAAGGCCGATTTCGAAATAGGTACGCGAATCGAAATTCCTCTACCATTCCGGTAATAGCATCGATGGCTACCGAAAGACGACTCGATTATGATTTTTTTTTTTGCGCGCGCATTTTGTCCAACTCTGCGCCGCCGGACGGATTTCACCATTTGCCGCTTTTGCAACTGGTAAACTGGCCGGATGGTTTGGCCCTGACACCTATCGCCATGCCGGTGTTGGTGTGGGTGATTCGGACCAGCCACTTGTTGGTGGGATTGGCTTGTGGTGGTAGACGAGAACTTCTGGAAGCTATTTGGTAGCTATGATGAAATTATCGACACAGAGATTAGTTAACGCTTAGCGCCTAAATTTATGCAATAGGCACAACATTTGCTGATTATGAAACTAATAGAAAATTAACGCGATTTTTATTGCATTTCCATCGCGTTTTCCATTCCCAAAATGGTTCTTTTTGTTGCATACACTTTCCCTTTTTATCTTCACCAACCGCCACTAAAGCTCACCAATTGATTTCCAAACCCATTGATTTCCCACCGAAAATGAAACTCCCTTGTGGTGACCGCAATTCCGGTGTTTGGAGATCGAACCGGATCGGAAAAGGGTTCGGAAACTCGCTTCCCAAGGCAAGTCGAAATCTTGCGGAATCTTCGAACTGCACGTCCCATTGAATGCAACGCGGTTCCCACGCGGCTTTTAAACATGCCGGTGAGCCACACTATCGCATCGCCCCGCTATCATATCGAGCTACCGCCGGTGGTTGCCCTGATTGGAGAGCCTGGGAAATGTTTGCGGTCTCGAGCCCAATAATAATGGCTCCTCGCTGCATGTAAACGGGTGTTGTAAAAACTTCAACCCCAACACACCGTTAAATGCGGAAGTTACCGATTTTTTTACCCTCTACCATGGGCTGGGAAAAAAATTGAACGTGTGTTGGCTTAGTAGCATGATTTAAAATATTCATACCATTTCGCATTCGCCGCACCATTACACTTCCTGATGGCACGAAGCGTCCAAACACGCTTTGCCCCAAAGGTAAGCCATTGAACTGAGTCAGCTTCGTAATGGCAAGTTTTCCACCGCACCCGAAAAACCGTCCACAGTTGCTGCCTCGACTGGTGAGCGTTTCAAAACCCAAACACAGACATTTATGGTTGAGCGATGAGCCGGTGGTGGTACTTTGTTGCTCGGACAGCATTAAACTCGGTCTCGCCTTTGGAATCATCTTACCGTGGATGGTGCGTGTGTGAGCGAGGGTTTTGTAACGAAGCCGGTGCGATCTCCACGAGCTAGTTAATTGCGTGGAAAGCGATTAAATACGGTAGGAAACTCGAGATCGATATGTTTAACAATGATACAATATTTACAAACAGTTGCGGTTATCTTCGTTTTTAAATCAGACCTGATAAGATAAAAGGTGTCAATGGCCCCACCGGGGTTGACCTGAGTGAACCTTCGTGCAGGTCAACCTGCGCACTGAGTGTGTGCTATGAACTGTTGGTACATAAAGTTCAGACAAAGCGCAATAATTTATTACCCTAAAGCTTATGTTTTACAACAATCCTTAATAAGGCCTTATTAGGAAACATTAAATTTTGCAACCTCAAAAACAACCCCTTCCGGCCGTCGGTCATCCAACCGTCCGTCGAGACGAAAATGCATTGTTCGTAAATTGTGGCTGCCACTGTTTATGGCAAGACCAAATGCACCCACCGTTGATGCGTATTTGCGTCTACGGAACACACGCTTACGCCACCAACCAACACGCTTGTGCACAATAATTACGTGCCGAGCTTACCAACTAATGTGTCAATTGCTACCTGTCCTACTGCGGTTAGCGGGTGAGCATAAGGGGCAGCGAAAATGTAAACGAAGTGTCATTATTGCATCCGACCCACTGCACCAGAAACGCAGTGTGTATGCGTGCCGAAAAAGGGACGATGATTTCGCTTTCGATAAACGATGCGCGACTGCATTAAGGTGGCGGCGACGAACCCTTCGTTGCCGGTACGGTCGTTGCTTTAGATGAGAATTCATCAGCTGTGAAGTGATTTCAAATGGGCTCGTTTGGTGGTTTTGCCTACACATAAACTAACAGACTTGCCACATGCAGTGCTTACCAATGGAAAAGCTCCGATCGATCCAACAAACGCGAGAAGTAACACAAGCACACTTTAAATCTTCTGGCACACGTTCGTGCAGGTAAAAGGAGCCCAAAACCCTTCACTACCGGTACCCCGGGCAGCACTCGAACGATCGCACTAACGAACTCGAACCCTTCGATTCCTTCAGTCTCAAAGATTGGCTTTTGTGTCGGGTTTTAATGGGATTTCTTTCCATCTCGAGCTCTCGAGCAATAATCTTACAGAACAACCAACACAACCCTTTTAAACCTTCTGCTAAGGTCAACTAGCGCGTGTGTGGGGCATAAAGCTTTTGAATTGATACATTAATCGACAAATGGTGAATTGGATTTGATGGTTTTAGTAGGTCAAAAGAGCTACACTTCAAGCAACGCGAAGCTCATCGTTCAAGGGAATCACTTTTATTTATTAGCGATCCAACGATTGGAATCGATCTACTGATCACCAATGGGGACACAGGGGTTGCAAGAAAATTAATAAGGCCATACTGACTGCGTTAGTACAATTTTAATTAGTATACAACTTTTTCCCACAAAGAATAACAACTGGAGGTTAGCGATTTTGACAGATGAACAAAAAAAAATTGTTTCAAGTACCATGCAAAGGTCGCAAGATTTGATGACACGACGATTCGCAGTTAGTAATGCATCGATGTATAAAATTCCAAATCAATTAAATTCACCAACTAATGATGCTGATGATCGCATCCATACAGGGAATCCCCCATTCGGAACGTGTTTTGCCTCTCCAAGTTCCTGGAATGTGACAATGAACTTTTGGCATCGTAGAACGCTAACGAGAACCAAACGCGACATAGCGTGAGTACGGCATTTATCACGAAAATCACTTGTCGCTTCCACTTACAGGCCAGTGGCTTGTCGATGTGAAGTGGTGCGCAAATAAACAGCAGGTAAGGGCAAACATTACATCTTGAGCTCTTAGTACCATCGGCGCTGGGGTTGGTACATTGTTTGTGATTTGGCAGATTTGCATGATCATCGAGACATCGGCTCTGTGAAACTCTCATACCCCGGAGCAGCTGTCAAACTGTGTACCAAGATCAACTACGGCATAATTGCGATAGTGAGATCATCTGTTTTGTTTTATCCTCTTGCAAATAGATACTCACATAGCTCACAGATAGTATCAACTGCGTTCGAAGGGTTCGTCGCCTGAATAATGCATTCCTTAACGAGAAGTCTTTTGTTTTATTATTTGCCTCCTGCATCGAAGCTTATCCGTAAATCATTGCAAGACCGCATCCACACAATGTAGCACACAGTGTGGAAGAACCGCACAATCAACACCTTATCCAAAAACCCATTCATAATTAAGCAACCAGATTGATGATGATTTAATCAAACACAGGGATGGCCATACATGCATTCCATAGCCCTCTGGTGGCGAGTTTCCCACCTATCAGTTCACGCTTGTCAGTAGTCACGTTCGATGATGAACCTCGGCTCGGGCGAGGGATGGTGGATGTAACTAAAAATCAGTAAGAATTCAAATTAGCATTCCGCGACATACTCGCCAACATCCACACAAACAGCAACGCTATCCCTAGCGGCGAAAGTACAGAAGCCGGTCAGGGTCTGCTGTAATACGATGGTGGCAGATATCTCGTGGGCACGACTACGGTGACGCGCCTGCCGGACGATTTACGATGCCTGTTACAGTCATAAATTGGCAGTTGCTGCGGACTGCAATTCTCAGCACGAAACACACAAACGATGCGCGACTTGACTCCTCATCAGTGTCCCTTTGGCGTCAGAAGATGACTCTATTCAAGTCACCCTGGCACGAATGGAGCGTGACACGACACGGCACAACTATGGCGTTAGATAATTGTAGTCCTTCTACGTTACCGTCCTACTACCGGGGGACGGCTCCTAGACAAGAGCCGATCGCTCAACGTCACCGATGGATTTGATTTATATTCTTATTCGCACTCGGATCGAACTAGACGGCGAGTGTATTGCACCATTCCCAATTCCCATCCCCTTCGCGCACCTGGCACGGTCGTACCAATTTACTTTCACTTTTTACCGATCCGATATTATTGGGTGCCACCGGCCACATTCTTGCCTGCACTTAATCGGTCCCCCGGGGCGCATTGGGAGAAGGATTTATTACCGCATATCTTACCGCGGGTCATAGCGCTACGTGCCGTTTATCTGCTTCTGCACGGTTGCGAATCCATTTATCTAACGCACCACGAATGATAAAGGTCAGCATTGTCCCGCAAACGGTCAACAGTGCTGATCTGGAGACAAGCAAGTTACTTATTTGCACAAGCTACACCAAATCGCCCAAAAAAGGGAACTGTTGAAACCGGTGTCATCAATCACGATCACCAACACCGATCACATCATCTCTCAAATGAAGATCCCCGAAGGTCATCGAAGAGGGTTGTGTTTGCACTGATTCTTCGTGTCATTCTCATCGCTCATAGCATCATGGAAATACCCCCGAGAGTACGATTACGACAACGAACAACTGATATTCTACACAGCATTGCCAGAGGTTCCGTTGTTTCCTAACGTTCCGGCAACCGTCGTGTACTCTCCTTTTCAACCGTAATTCAATTATCACGCCAATCAAGCTACGGATTCTACCATCATCTTGCTGTAAAGATCCCCAATAATGAGTGGCTTATTAGCTCAGCAAAGCTAAACGATTCATCAATGTTTGTACAGAGCCTTCACGCTGATGGCGCAAAACCGTGATTTTCATTCATAGTTCAGCCCCCGAGGTAGATCCAATGTTCGGTTTTTTGTGCCCTAGTATCTGCACTTTATTCCGGTACATAAGATCTGCACACAGCATTACATAGCGCGATACCGTGACAAGCGAATTTCGTCGTGAGCAAGGATCGCCTCGAACAACGTGTTGAGTTATATTCACCCCGCGGTTGTTTGGTGCGGTATAATCCAAATTAATATCCGGGGTCGATTTTTAAGATCTTTTTAACGGACCAGATATAACTGGTCGGTACTTGATAATACCCCGCCAGGTAGGCTACACAACATCCGGGTCCTGGAGTATCAGTCTGAGTTCCGGGAGGGAATTGAAAAGGTTGTTTAAATATGTTTAAATGTGTTGTTTAAATGTTTAAATATTTGATTTTTTCCATCCCAATAAAGGATACAGTTTCAGTTTGATGGAAAAGAATGCATTTCTTGGAGGCATTTGTAGACAAACTTATTAATTTTTGTCAGAATTTTCTCATCTCATCTGATACACGCCAGACCTGGTTTCACTCTTAACAGGACCGTGTCTCCCATTGACCGAACAGATTATTTCGTTATTCAGATTAAGACATTCCGTTATACAACGACCATTAAGCAAAATATTCTTCAAAGCGTACATAAAAACTACTTTATTTCCCCCAACAAAAATATATCTTTGAAAATATTTTAAAAACATCATTTACAGTCACTAACGCCCTCTACCGGCAATCCTACCCTCAAGCGAAAATCCGTTCCGAGCGAAAACCCGAAGCGAAAATTAAATGTCAAAACGCACGTTTGTTTACATTCTGTTCCGATTACGTTTTTTCTCTCATTTTCGTGTGCCGTTTCATCGCGAACGAATGTGGCAAAGCAAAACATACGCACGGCCGGAACATAATTAGGGGCCATTAAGCTGCAATAAACTATTTTTATACCGTACGTCGGTTCGATTCGCTTTGCCGTGATAAGCAACCGGTGGCCGTTTGTGCGCGGTACAAATGTGAACCAGAAAACAGTGAAATTTCGCATCCCAATCTTCCGATACTAGCGGGAAGCGCACCAAGATGTCAAACAGGTCGCCAAAAATCCTCGCCATACGGATGCGTTCGTTGGCGACAGCCTTCAGCCGAAGCTACCACCGGGCCAGTGCTCTCCACCGTCCGACCGGACCACCGAAACTCTCGCCATACGATGTACGTACCGATACGGGGTCTGGTTTCTAAGAAACAGGTTCCTTCGTCATGCGAATTACCATATTTTCTCACTCACCCTTACCCGTTCCGTAGGTAAACTGTATACTGCGAGGGAACGAACACACGCAAGAATTTTTCGGCGGGTCCGTTAAAAGCTACGACTCGAATCAGCTCGCCTCCAACTCGCCTATTGAAGATTCACGCAGCGAAGCGAGCTGCGTGCACACGTCCGGTTTGCTGGTGGGGATATTCGATGGTCATGGTGGGCCGGCCTGTTCGCAGGTGATCAGCAAGCGGCTGATGCGATACATTGCCGCCTCGCTCGTGCCACCGGACGATCTGCGCCAGCATATGCTCGGCGGTGCGCAGAGCTTTTCCTTCCTGAGCTGCCATAATGATAAGGCAAGAACATGCGCCGTGTTGCACAACAACATTTAACCGACACACTAACCGACCCGGGTTATTCATTGCAGCTTGAGTTTGTGAGCGAAATCAAGGAGCTGTACGAGAAAAGCTTCAACCAGTTCGCGAACGAACTCACAAACACTACGCTGGCCGGGTTTCAGATGCATCAAACGCTGGAGAATGCTTTTATCCGGTTGGATCAAGACCTTTCGCGCGAGGCGATCGAAATGCCCAGCCTGCGGACGATGTCAGTCGCAATGAGCGGTGCGGTTGCACTCGTAGCACACATCGACGGGCCACATCTACATGTTGCGTCCGTTGGTGATTGTTCGGCCGTGCTCGGCACTGTCACCGATACCGGTCAGTGGATTGCGAAGAAGCTCACCAACGAACACAACTCCGACAACGTTGGCGAGGTTCGTCGCTTGCTCAGCGAACATCCGGCCACGGAGCGAGATACGGTGATTCGTGGCGAACGCTTACTCGGTCAATTAGCGCCGCTACGTGCGATGGGTGATTTTCGCTACAAGTGGACACGCGAACAGCTCGAACAGCTGGTCGTGCCACAGTTTGGGGAGCAAGTAATAGCACCATACTACCTCACGCCACCGTACCTGAGCGCGTGTCCAGAAATAACGCATCACATCTTGACGCCCCGGGACAAGTTTCTCATCATCGCAAGTGATGGGCTGTGGGATACGATGAGCGCCATGCAGACGGTCCATCTTGTCGGGGAGCATATGTACGGTAAGGCGTTCCTGCAGCCGCTCACCCTCCCGAAGCAGGATATTACGCTTGGGGAAATTAGCCAAATGTTGAGCACCCGAAAGGCGGGCCTGCAGAAGAAGCCGCTCGACCGTAATGCGGCGACCCATCTCATCCGGAACGCGCTCGGTGGAACCGAGTACGGTGTGGAGCACTCGAAACTGTCGCACATGCTATCACTGCCGCAGGACATCGTGAGGCTGTTCCGGGACGACATTACCATAACGGTCGTGTACTTCGACTCGGAATATCTCCGCAACTGTCCCACCTGATGGCGGGGCGGTGGTGATCGTGCCGATCGTGCTGCAACTGCTTCATTGGAAACGAACCAAATGGCCGAAAGCATTTAACATCACGCGACGCGATTTAACATGACGCGCACGTTTTGAAGCATCCGTTCCGTTGTCGAACCGGTGTCAGTACCTCCCTCTAAAAGGCTGGCCTTTTTTTTCTCTATTGTCCTAATGCTCAATTCTCTCACCGCCATCTTCGACCATCGACGAGTCATTTACTAGGAGAAACGATCCGGACACATACATTTGTTTTGCTGTATTTATGTTTCCGTTTTTAGGGAATCGTTTACCGAGGCATGTGTGCACCGATTTAATCGAAATCAATCACAGACATGTCAGGCCAAACGATTCCACGATAACCTGTTTAGTTAGCGTGTGCGCCCTGTGTGCTTTTTGTGTGCGTCTTAAAGACGGTAGAAATTTATGTACGCGGATGTGGGATTGACATGAAATATGTTTTAAAAGTTTTATTTGTTGAGTTTTGTAGTTAAACAAAATAAATTAAAACTAGTTCCTGAAGTCATGTTTCTTATTTCGCTTCGCACCATCATTCCAAAAAAAGTCCATTAATGTATGTTGCTTCCTTCGGTACCTGTTGATTGATGTAATCTCCAACCTCACGGCGTGAAGGTCACATGCCCTCGCAACTTAATCACAGTCGTGATGACTAGCTAGAGATCCTCGAAACCGCAGCAAAATAACGATCGGAAGAAAACACCCTGAGTTGATCAGTAATCCGGAGAAAGTGGTTCGTGCACCATTATTACGCCATATATCGCTCATCAGCTCAACGTGTTACTCAACGACAACGAATCGGGTGGGGATTGTAGAAGAATTAAACTGAACCACCCCGAAAAAAAGTTCCGGCTGATAATCGACGCAACAACAACAACAAAAAAGTGTGTTAATTTGCGACGAACCTGCATTGCCAAAGGAATAATGCGCGGCCCATTCCCAACTCCCAGATCCCAACAACCTTGTATAGGGTGGGGAAGGTGTTCCTCCTTTCGCCGCAAAATAAATAATAGCTCACAAGAAGCAGTGTCTTTCCGCTCGAGTAAGCTCTAATGCTCAATATCACGGAGGTGTGTTATGGGGTGGTGACTGCTGATCGTGCCATCGATCCACCCCTGGGGGAGCGGGTTTTGGACTCACCCGGTTTACCCGGCGTAGGCACGAAAGTGAAACCAAAACATAACCTAATTTCCAACTGCTGCTGTGCTTGGACGGGCAACGAATACATGCCGTAAGATGGTACAGTGACACGAACCAAAACGGTACGATTGCGCGTGATCGGAAGCAGACGGTGTATAGAAAAATCTGCAATAACTTGTTTACTTATTAAATTATACTGGTACATTTACTACAGTACTTACGCAAAAATATACAGCAGGACACGACGAGAGAAAACAGGGCACTTTACAGTACTTCACTTAAACCACTTTTCGCATTACAATCTGTTCATGCGCCTACTTAAATGATTTGTGGAATGATTTTTACAAAAGCGGCAACAGAAGCTCCCTTTGACACATGTAAACAAACAGTCACAGACGAAAAAAATGCACTTGTACAAAAAAAACCAACAAAGCAAACATCGCAACAGCTCCTTCACGTCACTTTCGTACGTGACTGTAGCGTTCAATATCTTCCGAACAAATCCGGCTCAAACAAAACCTCCGTTTCCACATTCCCGATGTGACGATTCCACCAACGGAATTTGCACAAGCACAAGCCTGTTTGCGTAACGCCATTTTGTTGACTCTCGCGCACCGCACATTTAATCCTTCGGCATTGCACGTAGACAGATGGCGCACACGGAATGGGAATGGGAGCTTTTCGTATCATTCCAACCGTTTCTGTTGAGCGACAGATAATCAAACCGTAAAGTGTCTTCTTTTCCGTGTCCAACGTTTGTCTAAGTTATAAAGGTCGTCCACTGATGCATATTGGCGCAACACATTCGCCAAATGGATTTTGCCTTGCGCTTGCCACACGATCGTGTGAGGATTGCTCTTCGATGGATTAATCTACGGTTTGCTGCATTTGGACGAGCGGTCCAAGATGCACACAGCGGATCCATTGACATCGGTATGGTAAGACCTTTCCGCTTGATTAGATATCATCATTAATGAGATGCCATCAATTCCTGCTGCTGTAGCTGCATAGCCATTCTTCGCGATACATTGACGGTGGTTCGGTTGATCGTTTTCTGGCACGCTTTTAAGCTCGCTTGAAAGATGTTAGATAACCTTCGACAAAATCAATGATCGAATCAAATGCTTCTGCGCGTTTGCAACACACGCCAACTCCAAACATCTTCCTGAACAGCTTTCTTTCTCAATTCCGTTTGTTGGCACGATCAATAAATTACGCACACAATTTCCAACACGATTATTGTTTGTCCTGTACCCATACGCCCAGCAACATACTACGGGGACGTTGATACTACGCGCCATGCCTACATCTTCCGAGCATTAACCAAATTCAAACACAAACATGGATTCTTGTGGTTTGTAAATACCTCCTGTACCTCTAGCGAACAACTGGTTTTCGAATGTCGATAAATTTTAATACAAACAAAAAAAAACCGCTCTGACAGCTGTTGGCCATGTTGCGACAAATTTACCAAAACTCTCCAGAAGTCTTGGGGACAAAACATGGCACTCGAAATGAGATGCTCATTAATTTTACAACTCAAACAACAGAGGCACAAACGCGACATACTGCCTTGCTTTCTTTTCCCATTTTTGGAGAGTTACACGGAAAGTTTATGGTTCTGACCATAGACAGGTTGTCCACAGACACTTTCCAAAAATGGTCCGGATTGTGATACATAAATTACTACAGCTATACGTCCGGGGAAATTTACCTATAGTAAATCAATAGTCTTGCGAGTTTTGATTGTTTAAGTGCCGGTTATATTTTGGAAACTGCAATAAATGGCATTCTATCAGCACATGGGACTGATCACGTGAAGTTTGGTCCTCTGCGAGTTGGTCAGCTTGCATACTTTTCACTTTCATTACACACTGGTCGTAAACAATATAGCTCCTAATTCGTTTAAATCGCGAATACGACACGATCCTGTTCGTATATTTTTAGCAGCAAACCACTTCAACTGGTCTCTCCGGCAAAGACAGCAAAAGCCAGACAGAATTCCAAGAATGTAGCTATCGCACAATGATGACACCACCCAAAACCGGATTGTGGCATTATCATTCTATGAAACCTTCAAGCGCCACCGGTCGCCACCTGGGGTGTGACGATAATCAGCATTCCTTCGTCACGTAAATGTTCAACTCCTCTAGCCGAGGGCGCCTATTTTCTCGAGGTTGGACGACGTCGTCCATCTTGCCGTATCACGCCACCACTTGCCAGATGACTCCTTGCTAATTAATTAGATATTCAAATCATCTCCAATCACGCGTTACCGTTTTCAGCCTCGGAATGCTCTTGAAACGTTCGAAAAACAAAACCGGATCAAGAACTCTCCCTTAAATACATTTGCCACAAATGAAAACGACATTTTCTCGACACGACCATGAACGCAGATAGTGTTATTGACCTTCGCTAATCGTTTGGGCCCTTTTAACGTAATTGGTTTGTTTTCTTCCCCTTTCACATCTTCCAGGTACCGGCTATGGCACCTAGCTGCTTGCGGTCTTTTACTACTAGTCGTAGCACAGCACACGGCGGGAGCCGATCTAAAGGAACGGGCCCGTGCCGCTTTACTGCTGGAAAAACCCAACGGTTCTGCCAGCTGCCAAGTGCAGCAGCCTCAACCCTGCCCACCGAGCAAGTTCCGTTCGGCGTCGGGCGAATGCAACAACTTCAATCACCGATACTGGGGTGCCCGTGGTGATCCCTTCATACGACTGCTCCAACCCGACTACGCGGACGGCAGACTTAAGCCACGTACGTCGATCGGATCGCATGCACTGCCCACGCCCGACTTCATCGTGAATCAGCTGCAACGGTCCGTCGATGAGAAGGCCATCCATCCACACATCACGGCCATGCTGCCGGCCTGGGGACAGCTGCTAGCGTACGATCTTGTGCAGATATTGTCCCCGAACTCGCGCTACCGTTGCTGTCGCAATCAAACGCAAACGGACGAAACGCAGGACGACGTGGTGCAGTGTTACGTACGGATGGGTGAAGGATGTCGCGAGTACAAGCGATCGATCCCGTCGCACGATCCTTCCAACTGCGAGTTCCACTATCGCGACCAGATGAATGCAGCATCCGGCTTCCTGGATGGTTCGGGACTGTACGGCACGACGGAGAAGGAAATTCACGCGCTGCGTACGTTCCTGAACGGGAAGGTAGACACCGGCGCCTGTCTGCGTTGTAACGAACCGGGCGCCATCGGTGCACTGCATACGGTGCTGCTAAAGGAACACAACCGCATTGCCGATCAGCTCGCAAAGCTTAACCCGGAGTGGAGCGACACTACGCTGTTCTACGAAACGCGTCGCATTGTGATGGCACAGATTCAGCACATCACGTTCAACGAATTCTTGCCCATTCTGTTGGGCAGCCAGATCACGAACAATCCCGATCTACGGCTGGAGACCGGTGGCTACTACAGTGGCTACTCTAGTGCGAACCGTGCCGGCATCTTTGCAGAGGTGGCCGTCGGTGCTATTCCAGCCTTCCTCACGATGCTACCTCCGGACATGTATAACGACTCCATGTCGGCTGAGATTCTGCTCTCTTCGCCGGCTATGCAGCAAACGTTCATCCCGGACCATGCCAGCTTCAACGACGAGTGGACACCGATTTCCCTGGCAATTCATCGTGCACGCGATCACGGCGTACCGGCCTACCACAAGGCGATCAATCTGTGTGAAAAGCGCTTTGGAAAGCCATTCGGCACTAAGCTCAGCTTCGACGACATGCAGTACTTTGGACTGGGACAGGGCAAGCGCGAGGTGTTGGAGAGCATGTACCAGTAAGTTTTCTGTTTTAGAGTACCATCCCAACGATCTTAACCATTTATCATGTTCGTTTCTTTAAAACTCGCAGAGATCCGGAAGATATCGATCTGTTGGTTGGTGGACTGATGGAGACTTCGGCCTTGGGAACAGTGTTCGGACCCACGCTAACCTGCCTGATGGCCATCCAGTTTGCGAACATGCGTAGCAGCGATCGGTTCTGGTACGAGAACGATCTTCCACCGTCCTCGCTGACACTGCCCCAGCTGCAGGCTATACGCCGGGTCACGCTTTCCGGCCTATTGTGCGAAACAAAGGACGTACAACGGGCTCAACCGAAGGCCTTCATCCGCGAGGATCCGTACCTGAACGCGCGGCTTAGCTGCGAGCAGCTCGGTGGACTTGACGTTTCTGCCTGGCGTTCGGAACAGGACGACGAGGTGGAGGAGTACATGCAGGAAGAACAGCCAACACCGCCCGAGTTCGAGGAACTCAACATGGATCTAATCTCGAGCGCCATCAACAAAGCCAAAACGAAGCTCAACGAACGCAAGCGACAGGAATACGAGGCGTGGGTACGACGTAAGTAACCTTGCATGCGTGTTGCTTTCCGAGACATTAATCACACTGTCCTGATTTGCATCTCATCCATCATCCACAGAGGGAGGCATCGATGCCAAGTCTCCGGACGGAACGGCCGCATCCTTCAGCAAAGCTAACCGAAATGCACTGATCATCGCCAACACCTCACTGTTCTACGAACTGGCCACGAACGAGATCGTTAACTCGCTGCATACGTAAGTAGACTCGCACGAACTCTGTTGGACAAAACGATCGATTAACATAACTTCTTGTGCTTCACCAGGCTGCGACGTCGGAAGCGCCAAGTGTTTGACAACAATCTGGGCGGATTCACCAGTGACGACTTCAGCAATGCACTCCAAAGCGTAGACGTCAATCAGTTCATTACTGGTTCCATCTCGCCCATCAATCTGGAACCGCAGTGTGAAAATCTGGAAGCACCCTGTGACACGACAACGCCCTTCCGTACACTTACCGCCCATTGTAACAATCTGCGCAACCCAGAGCTAGGCCAATCACTTACCGTATTTGCCCGATTGCTCCCTCCGGTGTATGATGACGGTATTTCCCAGCCACGATCACTCTCCGTCACCGGCACACCGTTGCCGAATCCACGGTCCATCTCCTCACTAATCCATCCGGACATTTCCAATCTGCACACGCGCTATTCGCTGATGGTGATGCAGTACGCACAGTTCCTTGATCACGATCTCACTATGACACCGATCCACAAAGGCTTCCACGAGTCGATTCCCAGCTGCCGGTCGTGTGACTCACCCCGTACCGTGCATCCGGAGTGTAGTCCATTCCCGGTGCCGCCACGAGACCACTACTACCCGGAGGTGAACGTGACCAGCGGCGAACGGTTGTGTTTCCCTTCAATGCGCTCGCTGCCCGGTCAGCAGACATTGGGACCCCGTGAACAGATTAACCAGAATACGGCCTTCCTAGATGCGTCACAGATCTACGGCGAGAACGGGTGCATTGCGAAGAAGCTGCGCGGTTTCTCGGGTCGTCTTAACTCAACGATCCACCCGATACAGGGCAAGGAACTGTTGCCACAGAGCCCGGTACACCCCGAGTGTAAATCGCCGAGCGGATACTGCTTCATTGCGGGCGATGGACGTGCCTCGGAACAGCCAGGTCTGACCGCGATCCACACACTGTTCATGCGCGAACATAACCGCATCGTCGAGGGGCTGCGCGGTGTCAACCCACACTGGAACGGCGATCAGCTGTACGAGCAGGCGCGGCGCATTGTGATTGCCCAGAACCAGCACATCACCTACAACGAGTTCCTGCCGCGCATCCTCAGCTGGAACGCGGTCAATCTGTACGGCTTGAAGCTGCTGTCGCAGGGCTACTACAAGGAGTACAACCCAACCTGCAATCCATCGATCGTGACGGAGTTTGCCACGGCCGCATTCCGCATTGGCCATTCGTTGCTTCGCCCGCACATTCCACGGCTGAGCGTGCAGCATCAACCGATCGATCCGCCGCTGCTGCTGCGCGATGGATTCTTCCGCACGGACAACTTCCTGCAGCCCGGGCTTGTGGATGAGATTGCACGTGGGCTCGTAGCGACACCGATGGAAACGCTCGATCAGTTCATCACCGGCGAGGTTACGAACCATCTGTTCGAGGATCGTCGCATTCCGTTCTCGGGCTTCGATTTGATCGCGCTGAACATTCACCGGGGCCGTGATCACGGTGTACCGTCGTACAACAACTACCGCGCGTTGTGTAATCTGAAGCGGGCCCAAACATGGGAAGATCTTGGTCGAGAAATTCCGCCGGAGGTGATCGCTAGGTTGCGTCGCATTTACGCTCACGTGGACGATATTGATCTCTTCCCGGGCGGTATGTCCGAGCGTCCGCTACAGGGTGGACTGGTTGGACCGACGTTTGCCTGCATTATTGCGATCCAGTTCCGACAGCTGCGCAAGTGCGATCGATTCTGGTAGGTATTGGTGGAGCACGGAGAAACTGTGTGTAGAAGTGCTCTTACTGATACTGGTGTTTTCCAACAGGTACGAAAACGAAGATCCAGTGGCGAAGTTTACTGAGCAGCAGTTGGCAGAGGTCCGCAAGACGACACTGGCAAGGATCATTTGCGAGAATCTAGACATTACCGGTGATATGCAGCGAGCAGCCTTTGATCTGCCAAGCAACTTCCTGTACGTATACGACTCGAAAGGGTACAGAAAAGGCCGCATCTTCATTGTCTAACTATCGCTCTCTTTTAGCAATCCACGAGTTCCGTGCAGTTCCATGCCACAAATTGATCTCAGCGCGTGGAGAGAAAACATCGTCCAGGGTTGCCAGATCGGAGGCAAGAACGTGAATGTCGGAGAGTCGGCCTTCCCATCGCCGTGTACGAGTTGCATCTGTACCAACGAAGGGGTAAGCACAGTTGCTGCGGCATAAACCGAGAACGTTGCTTGCTAACGTGTTGTTTTCTTTTATTCCATTCGCACCAAATAGCCTCAATGTGCCTCGCTACGTATTACCGACTGTGGCCAGCTTGCCCGCGAGTGGCCTCGTGACGTGATTCTCCGGGACGATGTTTGCAGTGCGCAGTGCGGACTGGTGCTACAGAACGCCTCTCCTCAGGGCCGTAACATTCCGATCAGCTTGCGGCCACCTCCTCAGCGTGTGGCACGGTCCCGCATCGTCCAGCAGCAGACGGCGTCGCAACCGTTCACCTTCCAGGGCTTCCAATTCCCCGATCTGTCGCAATTTATCGGATAGAGAGATAGCGAACGAGGAGCTGTTGTCACAGGTGTAGGAAGCATCCTTCCTTTTTGTACATATTGAGCGGCCATAATTGATAGTTTCTCTCACACCGTTGCTGGTTTTATTTTATTGATCAATTACGAACGCATCGTCCCTGATCATCGGTCTACTCTACCGCGTAACTGCCCCAATCCGACGATCCCCTCAACGGTGTTTATTATTTACGGTTTTACCACTTTATGTCTGCGCCACTGCGCCACTCCTTAAGTTATAATCTCTGCATTAGGACGTGTGCGATGGGAAGATACGTCCAACAGTCGCAATTCGTACCGTGATCCAATGCGGTGTACAGAACCGTGTCCTGTTTACTAGTTTCTGTTTCACCTAAGTACACTGTCCACTGTTTTCATACGCTGGAAAGCGACGAACTGTAAAGTTCGATTACAAACGAGAGCGAACGAATGAATGGAAGAAGGATGATAATGGTTCAAACCGTATGTGAGACGGAGCAGCAGTAGCAGCAACTAGTGATCTAAATGATATGTAGAGATATATTTACTATGTGTAGCAAAGATTCGTTCAACCGTAGTGTTGTTAGTCTACGAACGAATACGGTCCAGTAGGGACACCGTCGATTTAAACTATAATAAAGTGTAATACAATTTTCTGACTTAAAACGAACTGAGCTGTTCAGTGTGGGTGGATTGTTTGACTTTCCCTGGCATCTATCACACCTCCGTTGAAAGTCCCAGCTGAGCGAACAGGGTGCGGGACAGAAAGCGGTACAGATCGCGGGCGTCCTCCGCCCCGAAGTAACCGGTTAACCAGTTCTGTATCGTACCGCCGGCTATCTTCGAGCTGAGCGGTTGAAATGTGAACGAATACATCAGCAGACACTTGGCCACCCGAAGTTCAGCACCGAACTTTCGCAGAAAATCACCGATCAGTCGAAACAAGTAGATGATGAGCTTGACGCCACCAACAACGCCGGATGTCCTACAGGAACAAAAAATCGTGGAGGCTAACATTGGGTTATGTCTTATGCGGCAGCTGTACTTACATGCGTGATGAAAGCGAACCACGGTTAGCAGGCACACTGGACAATGCGGTTTGCGCACCCGATCCACCGTAATACATCGAATAGCGCTTCAAACTGTTCCACTGAGCGACTTGTGTTGAAGGCGTTTCGGTCACCTGCTTAGTAAGACCACCGTAAGTATCGTTTAATAGCTGTCCGGCACAGGAAGAGATCAGCAATCCTACAATCCACAGCACGGCCATCCTCCATCGATACGTTCACACGTTTGTTGTGGTTGGGAGTTACGAAAGTACTGAACCCGGCTACGTTCGGTGCATGAAGGTCAATTCATGTCTAATTAGCCTCGGAGACGTCGCTAGAGGTAATAGGATTTAAATGGGTTCTTCAATGCGTTTCAAAGGATAAAGGAAGAGAAAAGAATCGGAAAAGTTTCTTGTGACATCATCCTCGTTGCAGCCACGCACACTATAATGCCGTAAAGAATCGTAAGGTCACATTAACGCGGAAGGACCTTTAATGGGTCGTTTATTTGTTTTGTCTTACAGAGAACGCCTTTTTGTTGGGAACTGAGATTTTACTTCTTCGCAAAAAAGCTCATAATTGAACCTTGCTTTGTTTTCGGTGTTGGTGGTGTTTCCTTCTTCCCTCCGGAGGACGCTTTCCCTTGGCTTGGCGTTGCTTTAGCCTTTGTGACCACTGGTGTACCGGTGTCTATTTCCATTCCATTAGCCGCCGACTCATCCTCCGATACCATTTCGTAGTCCTTAACGGTGACTGCAAAACGGAAAGTGATGCTTATTATTATGACTTTCAATAAACCCTCCTTCACACAAAACACACTTACTCAAATAGCCCTTCTCATCAGTGTACGTTTTAGTGATCAGCTTCTTAACCTTGCCTCGATTACGGTTCACGCTGTTCGAATCATTCTCGACGGGCTTCTCCGGTGAAAGCGACTTCCGGACTGCTTCCTGCTCTGTCGCCGGTTCAGCCATTTCCTCATCAAACTCGACCAAACGCTCCCTTCGCTGCTCGGCCGCTTCCTTCCCATCCATTTCCTCTTCGCTGGATGAATCGCAAATTTGCAGGATGCGAGATTTTTTCGACGGGTTGGATGGCTTTTTGCGCTGTAACATTGGTTTGCTAGTACGCTTTTTGCTATCGCTTCGCTTCTTCCCCTCCTGGGGCGTGTTGGGTATAACATCCTCATCTTCCTCCGTAGCCTCATCATCGGTGATAGTTCTTTTGCGTGTTTTTTCCACCTCTTTCGTTGGTTCCGGTTTCGTTTCCTTTTCCTTTTTTTCTGCAGCAGTCGGAGCGGGAGATTGTGGTTCCTGTTTGATGGGAGCTTTTGAGACAGAAGCTTGTGAAGGTTTGGAGGAGAAAAATGATGAAATAGCACCCTTCCCGGTAGTGACGGATTTCTTTGTCTCTTTTTTCGGTGAAGGTTTTGTTGGTGATGCCGCTTTCGGTTCCGGTTTCACAACTGCCGGCGTTGACGGTGGTGAACGTTTTTCCTCCTTCACCGGAGGTTTACTGGCCATCGAAAACATGTTCGGTTTGGCTGGTTTCGGGTCCTGTTTCACTGGGGCTGGAGGTTGGGTTTGAGCTGGTTGTGAGGCACTTTGATCAAGCTGACGTTTTTCAGAATTCAACCGTATATTCATAGCACTGAACTCGTTATCATTCGATACAATCAACGGCCTGACGTCCGACGCGATCTCCGCGGAATACAATATTTTCGAGCACTTTGGATACATTTGACACACTTTTTCCGTCTTCTGCTCATTTGCTAACTAAAATAGAAGAACCGTAAAACAATTATTAAACGCCCGACAATAATCCTACGTCAGCTGTTTACATACAGTGATAAAAACGTTTCCATTTTTATCGATCCCACGAATGACGTACTCGAACGAAAGCTGTTTTCCATCTTTCTGCTGTTCAACCCATTTCTGTAGGATTTCTAAAGACTGTTTACTATCCAAACTCCACGTGTTACTAATTCGTCGTGTAGTAATCTAGAAAAAGAAACGGAGAAAACTGCATTTAATGATTTGCTAACGAATCGCACAGCGTTTGGCTTGCCTTCTCATTAGCATCAAACACAATGTGACCAATTTCACGGTGACACGTTTTCAGCTGCTCTGCATCCATAGTGAAAGACACTTATACGATCCAGATATGGGACGAGTAGTGAAACACGCGGCTAGAATAAACTATTTCGCTAAAGGTTTACCAGAATACAAGCGCAACAGTATGAAGTTGGCCAAATGCACAACACAAATAATTCGCGCAATTTTTCGCTTTGTTGTGACGTTTCGACTGTCATCCGTTGTTTACGCAGCTGTCAATGTACCTCATGCTTCCATTTATTATGAGCCAAACGTAATCAAGTTGACCGTTAGATGCGATCAAATGAGATGAACATCGTTAAACACCTGCCGCGAAGAACGGTGCTGGAACTACTTAAAGCTGCTTAAACTGCTACAATTAATCGGTACTCACATACGAAACGATGACAATGGCGAACTGACGAATGTGCTTACATACATTTTATGGTTTGGCAATGGGTTTTTCACCTTCCGATATAGAACACAATCTATTCTTACTACTGTACTAGGAACACATTACTCCAAATGCTACTATTTCTTTTGTTCCGCTAAACGTCATCCAATTGCTGAACACCAGAGATGAATCCAATTCGAGTATGTTCAACAATAGCACTCGTTGCATGAGCGCCTTCTAACACACGTGTTCGTTTGATTGAATAATTCCCCACCCGAAAACCGTTTATACACGAGAGCTGCCAATTGTATTTATTTATTAAATCCACCTGTTGCT
Source organism: Anopheles marshallii (assembly GCF_943734725.1). Taxonomy (NCBI): domain Eukaryota; kingdom Metazoa; phylum Arthropoda; class Insecta; order Diptera; family Culicidae; genus Anopheles; species Anopheles marshallii. Next base: position 30,949,616 of record NC_071327.1, read on the forward strand.
GCATGTATCGTCATATATTATTACCTAATCGTCTGAAAGTATTCTGCCACCGCCTAATTCCTTCCAAAAACCGCCCTTCATTGGGCGGTACAGAATTGGTCAAAGAGTTGCGTTTACCAAATGTTTGCTGGATGCTGAATGTTTGGTTTTAATGGATACTAGTTGCCGATATTTCCCGCAATTCTTCTATCTTACGTTTCTCTATTCGTCCAAATCCCTCCGAGGCCTAAACACGGTGGTGCTAGTGGCGTTATCAATTTGTCGTTTATCGATTACAATCATATATCCGCATCGTTTACGATGCTAAGGGCCCCTCTCCCCCGTTTTCACCCAAAGCCTACTATCCTCGGTGCATGCAAAACACGTCGTAATTACACTTAGTGTACACGCACACAGTCTTTGCACATTGCCACTGTGGCCTGGTGTCTTTTGCTAGAACTAGATCCGGGTGGAAGCTAGCTTTCCCCTCTCTTCGGGAAAGGAGAAAGTTTCGTGATTCGGAAAACGGAAGTCGAAAAGTGCTCACTATACTAAATGAATAGACATGCTGCCACGGCACAAAACTGCCCCTGAACGTAATACTAGCGTATGTGTGTTGGCGTTTGAAAACACTTTCCTTTTTGGTATGAAATGATACAGTTAGTAATGTGTTTCAGCTTAAGTAAATAATCTTATGCGTAGCTTAAAAGGCTCCTATCTACCACAAACTGTTTCGCAAACAAGAAGCTTACTAATAGGAAGGTTTAGCAACTGTTTCCTTTCCTTAACTGTGACACGAAAGCACTCCGGTACTGCTAAATTCACACCAGATGGGAAAGAAACCTTTAGGATAGAAAGTAACGTCTACTTCTCCATAAACTATGCACAACCGAAAACATTTGGCAAGGTAGGAGAATGTGGCTTTGCCAGCGTGCACGCACAATAAAAACATTCTACAAACGAAAGTACGTCCTGGTATAAATAAAACAAAATGCAAGGAAGCTAATAATGCACTGGTGGAAAGCCGTCGCGATAGTGCAACTGCGGTCGGAAAACTAAAAGCACGAACCATCCCCAACCCTCTTACATGACTAAAAACCCTTCCGCTCCCTGTTTCCCCCTGTTTGCCTTTTGCTGCCAAAGCCGCTGGAATGCTAACCGTGTATCCGAACCTAAACTGTTCCGATGTTGGTGCTACTTTAGCCAAATATCATCCATCGTATCGTCGTGCAGTTCGTCTACCGGCATCGCGCGGAGCGTCCGGAGCGTTTCCATGTAGAACGTAAGCTCCGACACGACGACCCCGTGCTGCGGGCCACCATTGTTGGTGATGTTGTTCTTCAGCAGCTGTTCCCGCAGCTTATCCTTAAAGTTCCGCTGCACCGTCCGGTAAATCGTGTGCACCTGCTTTTCTGGCAGGATCGGCGCGATCGCTTCGTGCAGCTTCACAAACTGGCGGCTAATGTTGCGGAACGGTTGCGAAGGAACCGGTGGCCGTGCGTCCCAATTGTTGAGCTGACCCGTCACCACGTCGCACACGATCGACAGTACCTTGTTCTCGATCTCCTTGATGTGGCTGACGAAATCTTTCTGCACCGAATCGTACCCAGCAGAGGAGGAAGTGCTGCCGTTGGTACTGATCGGGTGTGATCCTCCATTCGTTAGTGGTACGGTCGTCCCGGAGGTAGTAATGGTGTTGTTGTTGTTGTTGACTGATGCAAGCGATGACGCACCGGAGCCGTCCAGTGAGCGGAAGTGACGTTTCACGTGTGGCAATAGCCACAGGACTAGTTCGAGCGCCCGGGACACCAGTGCCAGGTTGCTGCTAGTGATGGTTTTAAGGCCAGCTACATGAAGTGCTCCTGCTCCCAGTACTAGCTGGCAGCAGCGGGAATTGAACATTCGCAATAGATCAACCACATTCCGGCCAAGCTGCGGCGCGATTACCGGCAACTGGGACGCACACCGGCAATATTCGCTAACGATCTGCACCAACAGCAAGGCGGCTCCTACCAGTGCAAACGGTTCTCCTTCCACCTTCAGCACGGATTGTGGTGGTGATTGCGTCACACCATTCGTCTGCTGCGGTCCATTCAGTGCTTGCGGTTTGCTCCAGTGAAACTCACCCCGTGCAATGCAATCGACCATCGTCTGAAACTCGGCTGGCACTTCGGCCTGCTTCCAGCGCTCGCTGTCCAGCAACAAGGCAAGCTTCGACTTCCGCTCGGTGTGGAACTTTTGCGCGAATCGATTACCCTGCGCACAGAGGGCCAACTTTAACGGGACACTCTGCACACCGCACGCCACCTGACATCCGTCGGTAAACCGCTCCACAATCTGCGCCAACTGTGCAATCTGTTCCGCACTGACGGAACTTTTCTCGAGACTTTGGTTCGACACGAGATTTGCACAACGCTCGTGGCAGTAATTGCATACGCTCTGCAGCAGATTCGCCAGCTTATCCTGCACGACACTATAATCACCCGCCGAAAGGAACGCTTCCGTGTCGATAAAGCTCACATCATCCGTAAGCCGGCCGGCACTTGCATCGGCCGTCTGCTGCATTACATCATGCACGGCCCGTATGCGCCGCAACAGCTTCAACAGCGTCCCGGTTGCACCTTCCAGCAGTAGAATCCATTCCGACAATGACAAACTTTGCGCCTCTTCACCGGCCCCAGTCAAACAGACTTCGGCATCGCCCGAAGCGATCACCTCGATCACGAGCTGCTTCACAATCGCCCGTACCGTGGTGATTGCTTCGTCACGGTACGTATCAATAAAGTCAAGGCTTCGCTTGCGCAACAACCCGGAAATGATGCATATCAGCTTGTCCTCTTCTAGCACACGCTCCTCGCCAGTGTCGGCCGGAAACGGCCGGTTAAGATCAGCGGTCGAGTATCGCTCGAAGTCCGTCTTTAGCATCTTATCGATAAGCAGCTCCATCTCGCACAGCTGCGACGGCAGATGACGAAAGCAGTGCACACCGGTCAGTTCCTGGCCAAGAATTTCCTGCGTCGTGCTGATCAGATCCAGTGCCGCCACGTAGTCCTGCGTGCTGAGCAGCAGCTGTATCATCGGCTGGGTTTGGTGTACCGTCGACATCAGCTTGAGCTTTTCCAGCACCAGATTGTTGTTGACCCGTATCCGTTCCGCCCGGATCACCTGGAGCGATTCCTTCACGATCATATCGTCGATCTGCTGGATCTTGCCACGCAAACGCTTCACATTCGCTAGCGCGTCCGTCATCTGCTCCATGATCGCATCCTGCGACGTCATGGCGTGGAAAAATGCGGACGATTTGTCCGCGACTTGTTTCGCAATCAGCACCTCCACGATGTCCAGATAGTGGCTAAGCCGCTCCTGTAGCTGCCGGCTCGATTGTCTCGTCTGTTCGCCGCCCTCCGTGCCGATGCCGGCGAATGCCGCCCCAAACGTTGCAGGCCGGTGCAGCTCGAGGTTCTGCTTGAGGAACACCTCCGGGATGTCCTTCAGGCTGGCGGTGGCACCGTTCGGAAGTCGATCGCTTACAAGCGCTTGCTGACTAGTAGCGTTCGCTGTCGGCACATTAGCGATTCGCGTATGCACCCGGTAGCGTTTGCCGATGCGCTTCAGGTACGCATCGAACTGGTCCCACCGGATGTCGGCGAGCCGTGGCGATGGTCCGATTGACGTACCTTCGACAAATGCGTCGCCCCATTTCTTCGTGAAGAAATTGGTCTGCTTACCCCGGCTCGGATCGTTCAGCACGGCTGGCAGGTTTTGGGCGGCCGAAAACACCGACCACTTGACGTGCGGTTCCTTCTGCTGGGCGTTTACGTGGCACCGGGTTACGTGCATGTCGTAATCACGATCGCTAACACCGTCCAACGGTAACGACGAGCACACACCATTGTAACCATAGCGACACACGTACGAGCCACCTTCCACGGTGCAGTGTTGCTGGCGAAGGTGCCTATCGGGAAAGTAGAGCAGAGTGAGAAAGGCATATTAGCAAATTGAGCGTTCAAATTGTGAGGGCATGGTACCGATTGCGCCACACACGGAGGCGAAACCAAAGACGAAACTGTAAAAACAATTATACCGATCAATTCCGGACGACGACTATGACCTCCGGCGGCGTATGGTAGAGAGATAGAGAGGCCCGCAAGGTTTTCGACAATTGGTGCTAATTAACCTCACGGTTACTGATACGGTCTCGCCGTACGGAAGATTCACAGCTAACCTGATCGACACAGGATTGTTTTATACCGTGACTGTGCAGACACACTATCACTAAAATATCTCTGTCACGGGTTTATTAATCAAAGATGCTGAACCCTACCTTACAAACTCTTCGGTATTTTTGAACAAAAACAGTTGCTGCTGCTGCTGCTGTTGGGGAGGCTGTGAGTCGTGCAGTGGCCACTGTTGCTGCTGCTGCGGATAATGATGTTGCGGCAGCGATGGATCAGTCCGGGTCGATACGGGAGAAAGGCAGTATTGACAGCTTTGCCAAGGCGGAGGTTCCTTCAGATCGAAACTTCCCGAGGTAGACTTTGCCATTGGCACATATTGTTGGAACGGGAAGACTCGCCACCCGTCCGAAAGCACACACAAACAAGACGATGAGATCACAACGGACACTGACCGGGAACGTAATTGGAAACACCTTGCCCAACAGCAGGGTGCTGATATTTTTTTATCAGTGAAACAATAAGTAACGTCCGGCCTTTGGGCTACGTGGGACACCCGTACAAATAAATGATACGAACAACGAGAAGGGGGATTGGAAAAATACACACAACGTATCAAATTCTTCAGCTGACACAACACCGATTTTTTGACAACAGTGACGTGCGCGTATGAGAAGAAACCAAGGTGTATGAAGAGGCAATGAATGAGATGGCACAGGCTGTTCTCAAATTACGCCATCATCGAGTACAGACCAAAACATTTGGACAGAAAAAAATGAATTTGCAAAGGTCATCATAAGATTAATTGAATTCATATCCAAAGCACAAATGGATCGATCAATTTGGAAAAAAACTCATCAGAGCTAGTTTGTGAGTCATTACTTCCCATGGTAGCTCCCCTACGTAGCGGACATTACTCCCGCTCGAAATGTTCCCGCTTAGCAACCTTGGGTTTGTTCATAACTCCTTGAAACGTCAAAATTCACGCAATGGGCAGCTCAAAAGGATAAAAGGTAAACAATAACAAAGTAAAAGCCGACTAGTGGGCCTCCGTAGGACAGCTGAACTGGGTTTGGGCTACAAAAGGATAGCATTTCGTAACTATTGGGAACTATTGCTGGTGCAGACAACCGTGAAGTACTATCTGTGTCGCTCAAGCCAAATTTGCAAACGTAACTTCATTAAGTAGCCCTCATTAGTATGCCATGTCAGGACTTCAAATGTACTGCGACAATATCTGAAAATATTAGCAACCGATTAACTTTAAAAAGTGAAACATGTTTACGTGTAATATTTTATCCGATCCGCTGATCTTACATATAACTAAGTGAAAGAGAAAGCTAAGCGGTCGCGAGTGGTCCTGAGCATCACCATTATCAAGAACCAGCGGCGTATCTAACGGTAGACAAAATAGGTAATCGCTTGGCGCCAGCCGTGGTCAAGGGAGCCCTAAAGAAAAATAGATACTTTTTTATCAATATTCAGCTGTTGGAGCGTCCACGAAGTTCATCACTGGTGGAATCCCCGATTGGTGGGCCTCAACTGCATTTCCATTTAGAGTCTCCAAGGAGGAACGTACGCCACACTATGGGCGATTGGAAACAACACTCAGTCCCAGCTCCTCAATTACCATCCAAATCCGGAATATTCCACCTCTGGCCCAATTAAATTAACGTTCTGTGAACGGCGTTAAAGTTGTGTACAATAAAATAGCTATAAAATTATTAACTTTCGTCACATGGAGGGATCAACTAGGAGAAGTTCATTATGAGCTGCATTAAGCCGATCGTAATCGATCTTCCACACTCTACGTACCCTTACGTAGTAATTTCTTTCGGACGTTTAACTCATTCCACTGACTGCATTTGAATTGCACGTTTTATTTTGCCTTATTTTCTCCATTTACCATTTTCTTGTCACTGTGAACACCGATAAAACATCTAGTTTTTTTTACTCAATCTCTTACGAGGAAGATAACCTTTTTGCCTTTTCTCTCCTCTTGTTTACCATACGTGTGTTGGTTGATCATGTTTTGTAGATATTTAGAGTGGGGAAAGATGTGTATGTGAGATTTTTTTTTTCTGTGGGTTCATTTTGCTTTCACGACAAAGACATTAAAAAAGGGGCCAATTGATCTATTTCGTTATCCGTGTAGTTAACCGTCTAGCCGTATGCAAAACAACAAGTACCTCCGGATGGTGGCGACGTAAGAGAGCTGGGTGAAAAATATTCTCATGCCCCACATCCCGACGCCCCCTTCGCGTCTGGTGGCGCTGCGTACAACGTAGTATTTAGATCTATCGTGTGGTTAAGGGTTCACATCAAATCACATTTGTCTCCCCAGGTTGGCCCGGATGAAGATAGGGACTCAAACATGGATGCGCGCCACGTGTGAGGTTTGCAGTGTGTTCTATACGCTGTGTGTTTATTCTTGTGTGCTAGCTCTAAACGAGCCCTCCCTTCTCTACTACTTTCATCTGGATCATTGTGTTTATATGCTAATTCTGACGCTTTTGTGTAACGTTGTACCATCGATTTATACTTGGGAGGCATTGGCTACACTACATGGAATCACGGGGGAGGAAAAATAGGGATGATGGGGAGACACGTAGGACACTACCTTAATTTACTCGAATCGAAAACCGTATCTTTATACGGTTCTGTACAGTATTTGCTTGTGTAAAAAAAGCAAAGGCCAATCAAAGTTTTATCTCCAAAGGTACGAAAACAAACAAACGAAGGCAAATCAGTTGTAAAACCTGAAGCTTCCCTCTATCAATATAAAACCGCAACCTAACGCTCAAAAAGGCATACAAACAAACACCACCGCAAGTGGGTGCTTGGTAAGAATTTTAAATTCCTTCCAGCACAATTCATTATGCCCACTCTGCTTAAACGATCTCCACTCTTCCTCGATGCTTTAAAGGTACTTCGGTACTCAAAAGTATGGTTCTGGTTTACAACTAAACTACAAAAAATCCTTTCTGTAAACATTGTTTCCTCGTATCTATCTAAGTTATAAGCCGGATGGCGCAACTCGTAAGGCGCATATACAGATATATATATAAACACAACCCTTGTAGGCGCGCAAACGAAGTAAGTAAAGGTGGTTTCTCTCTTAGCAAATTGTTCAGAGCGCGGGCATCTAAAAATATTGTGCTACAGTTCATGCACACGAGATAGTAACAGAACTTTACCTATGTCAACAGTCACACATCCGATGTGTTAGCGCGGGGATAGAATCATAGAACCTAATTTGTTTTTAACTAACCTTATATAAAAATAATTATATAAATTCATCTCTCTCTTTTTCTCGATCCGCTAATCGGGATTCGAAAATAAACTATATAACTACAGGGCAATCACATTCCTCTTTGCTTACAACTGCACTTACAAGACCTAAAAGTGACTAAAGAGACCGGAAGGGGTTTTGGGGTTCCTGAACCCTGCCTATGCGCTTGCAGTCTCTAGCACACGCAAAAAAATACACAATACACGCACGCATTATTGGGGCCGCGATAGCCTTGTGGATGAGAAGCACTAGAAAACTTAAGTATCAAACAGTTTACACCCTATTCCGCTTTACATCCACCAAATTTCCGTTTTCGTTTTAATGTACCACAAAAACACACATCCATTAACATTAGTCCACGTGTGTTGGGAGAAACCATTGTTGAATGCTCACTCTGTTTTGTCGACATCGTCAACCATGTCGCCACAGCATCGCCACTAAGCAACTTTCTTCTATTTCTTTTTAATTGGGCTTTTAGTCTGCAAGAGCTCTGATTAGCATGGAGTGTTCCACCAGCATCAGACTTTTTATTTGTACCCCATTTGAAATTCTTTTCTATATCAAGTCCTTTTTTTTCGTGTGCCGTTCATTTTGAGATTTTATCCTGGAAGTTCGTGGAGTACTTAATCATGGTTTCAAACTTTGACAAATACCCCATATTCCAATCAAACTATGTCCGAAGTTCTTCTGAAAAACAGCACAACAGAACACGCTTTGCTTAGGTAAAGAACTGCGATTGGTCAATTTCCGTGTCTGTGTTTATGGTAAGTTTCCTTTCCCAGTGTTCTAATTGAATTCCTTTTGTTTTGCTTGTTGCTAACTGTATTACTACTTATCTCAAAGTGTTCCTTTTTATCTACCACCATATTAGTTCACTCAGTTTGAATCTTTTCTTGTTTTGCATTAGGGCGCGTGTTTTACATGTACCGGACGCTTTATATTTTTGTTACAGTAAAACTTTCCTACTGATGTAATGCAATATGTGTGTGTATGTGTTGTTCATTCTTGCATGAATCCACCGTGTTGTGCAACAATGGGTGCAGCATTATTAAAGCCGACTATATTAAACGTTTGTTTTTTCCGCGTGTTTTTCTACTCGTTCTAGACTCGTGTTTGTAAGTAAGTGGTTGTTTTTCCTTTCTTTTTGTAGTTTGTCTATATGCTTGGCATGTCTTTTTGTTTCTCTCCTCTTTTTTGTTACCCCAATTGGTGGTCATGGCTGTTAAATCGTTGTTCAAACACATTACAACTTTTTTTGCATTTGTTTTTCCTATGCTTTCCGCTGATTTATAACTCGTTAGTACTTTGTCTTCGGGTTGCAAATTTAAGTGGCACTTTGAGAAATTGATCTATGTTTATTCATTACGTTAATATTTTTTCTTTGTTCTAAACTTGTTCGTTTTGTTCTTATTGTTTGGTTTTAAACTACTGCCACTTCGAGAGAGAGATCAGGAATTTTTCACTAATGGAAGGGAAGTCTTCAAGCATTCCATCACACTTATGGGTGGGTAAGAGAACGACGTACTGTAAGAGTATCGCACTTCCCATTAAATATCAGATGAAGTTTTGCGTTAGTGCGCACTACAATCTCGTCTTCGTCCGATGATCGTGTATCAGAAATCTGCCAATGGTAAAGGTAAGGAATTTTATCCATTGCTAGAATGAGTCCCATGCACCGCGTGTCTCTCACATTGTTGGCTAAAACTTTGAACTACATTTGGAAGCGTTTTCATGTTTTGTTCGCGTATGGTTCCAGTTGGTCATCGTTGTACTGAATCGTAATCTCAATCATGTCATATCGCTGGTCTACATCGTGTGCATTAAAATTGGGTAATATTCTCTAATTCAGCTTGTTAAATATGGTTCTTCTATCTCTCGATATCACTCCATTTCTCAGCTAGTGTAGAATTAATAATTCGTCATAGAAAAAAGTGTCAGAATAGATTATATGAAACGAAAAACTTAAAACGTATTTCCCATAAAAAAGGGTCACAAAAAGGTATGTGTTTGCAGGTAAAAACGTTCGTCACAAAAAAGCCGTGATCATTCCCCGGACATGTGGGATTTTCTGCGTTTTCTACCCTGTGAAAATAGTTGAAAATTTAGTTTTAGTTTTCCTTCATTAGACAACTTTACTTTAAGAAGCTTTCGCCAGCTATAACACGGTACTATGTGGTGCTTTTCTGCCATATCCACAACTTCGTTCGACCAAAACGATTTGTGTGTTATAGGTCTTTTCATGTTCGTTTCGTTTGTTTCAATTTCACTAATAAGCCACATCTAAGTATACATAATCACGGCACATACATTTCAACAATTCTTTCATTCACATTATCGCGGATTCTTTTTAGCAACTACCGCCACTCGTTTGTGCATTCGATCTGCAATATGAACGCTCTACTAATCGCATTCGTGTTGGTTGTGTTCTTTTGTCGCAACAGTCTATTACTATTATCTTTCCCACATTAGGCGCACGATTGGCATACAAACTACACGGGGATGTTCCTGGCCACTACGAGTAAAGTGATAACATTAGTTAAGTTAAGTGTTAGCCGCCTATCTGTGTCTGTAAGTGTGTTTTCTAATCCATCCTAAATCTGTACAGATTGCGGAAAAGCGCAAAACCAAATCCATAGACTATATACCTCCGCTAGAACACGGGACGACGAGTATTTTTTTTTTGTAAAAAGGACAACCATTAAGATTCGTTCACACAATACGTTCTTCTAATCTAATTGTAGTAGTAGTAGCAGTACCGGGCAATAGCACCATGTCAATGCACCAATAGCTCACTTCTTGTGCAGTGCCTAAGCACATATTCACGCACAAACTCAGCTGGTGGAAATGCGGCCACAGTGCGCTACGTTTGATGCGCTGGTTGTAGATTTATGCCTCCGTGTCGATTAGTGCAATCGGGGAAGGGTTTGTCGGAAATCATCGGAAAGCAACACCACCCTGTCACCGAAAGGTCATCGCACATCGGTAATGTCATCGACTGCCTCCAGCGCGCACTGGCGCCAGGTCCCAAGCCATGGTGCGCATTAGCTCGGCACGATGTATCGATGTATCGATATTGCGTAGGTGCTACGTTCGTCGAGATAGATCGGCAGCTGTGGACTCCACCTGCCCGGTTTTTGCCGCCACTCAGCAGCAGTGCAGCGATGCATCAATTTTCTCCATCAGGTAGGATTAATCTATAGCGACCTTTAGTAGATCCTACACACAGTGCTGGCTCAACATTCAACGGTAGTGCTACCACACGACAGCATCGCATAGACCGATTCGCCCTGCCGGTACAGCACGCTCTGCTTGTTGAGGTAACTGCCGGTTGTTGGTCAATGTCGATAGAGCGGTGCTGATCGCTCGCAGCAACATCCCAGACGCCCTGCTATAGCTCGACTCATAGTTGTTGTTGCTGATTGTTCCGTTGATACAGCAACCGCTGTGCCTCCATCTTGCACCGTGTAGTCAGACTCCACTACAATCCAACCCGGCACTGTAGAGGCGAGCCGTGCAATCAGCTTTGCATCGTCCTGGTCGGTGTCTCTGCTGTTGCAAAAGCATAGCTGCGCGTACGATGGTGCATGGCCGGGGAAACAGATGCTGTGATATAGTGCACCCTGGATGCGGTAATTATATTGCATCGCATCTTCTGCCACCGTCTCGTTACGCCGCACCGGCAGGTTTTTCTGCTTAATTTTCTATTCACCCGCCAATTTTGTTGGGGCGCAAGAACAGCTAAAACGTCATTAAACAGTTTCTTTCGTCACCATAAGTGCGAATGTGTGTAATTTTGTTGTTTTTGCCGCTTTTCTACATTGAACAGCAAATAGTAGTGTCTCTAATGATCATCCAAATTGACAACATTCGAAAGGTGTGAGTATATAGCATCAGTGCGTGCAAATCGTAAACAACTGATAGCGCAGCGTTATTTTTTTTAGGCAGGACGACTTTGTAACAACCATTTAGTCACGATACAATAACCATCGCGGCGTGCATGTCGGGTTGTGCAGCGGTGGTGATCTGTTACCTATACACTACTATCAATTCAGACGCATTACACCGCTGCACAGTGTATGTGTGTCACGGTTCTGTGACTCAATTCTGTGTGTGTTTAAAATACAGATCTAACACCAACTCCAAACTGCAGAGCCGATTCTTCGTTAATTCCTAACATTAATTTAAATTTCCTTCCCGATATTTGTTTCGTTTGATCAAAACGTTCGTTTATACCGATACGGCAACAAGATCTTAAGTTATTCACAGATTCTAACATGAGTCGTGGAGCATTTTTGGGCCCATATCCGCGTATATTGCACACCTAATTAATTGGTTCACCATACTGATTTATCATGTCGTTCAGTTCCTCCAGCAGCTCGCTGAAGGTCATCCGCTCGTGTGGGTTCCGCTTAAAGCAAGGTGCCATAAGCTTATCGTACACGTACGGAAACGGTTCTGGAAGTTGTAATCTGTGAATGAAACAAATAGGATTGTGTTGCAGAAAGTCGGTTTCACATTATTCACATTACGTCACAAACACATACATTTTAGTCTCACGCTGCAACAATTGATACAGCTGCGCCGCACTCTTCACGTCCACGTGTGCATAGGGCGTATTGCCGTAAGTGAACATTTCGTACAATGTCACACCGAACGACCAGACGTCCGATTGGAAGGAATATTTCTGCGTTTCGAGCGTTTCCGGTGCGTACCAGCGTATCGGTAGTTCGCGGCTATGTCGCGCTACATAGTAGTTGCTACCCTCGGTAACTTGTGCCAGGCCAAAGTCCGATATCTTCACGCACTTCTTGCTCTCCACCAAAATGTTACGTGCCGCTAGATCACGGTGGACTATCTTCTTCTCAAACAGATAATGCATACCCTGGAAAAAATATATAAACATATGTTTAGATATATTGAACTGAATACACATTTCCACACAGCGCCTGGCGATGCATTACATTTGCAATATCCCGTGCCATCCATAGCAGATCTGGTTCCTTCAGACTGTGTCGCTTGTACTCGAGGTACAACAGTAGTGAACCCATGGGTACGTACTCCATCACCACAATCAGTTTATCTTGCTCCTCGTAAAAACGGATAAACTCCACAATGTTGGTGTGCCGTAAGCTTTTCATGATGTCAACCTCACGCTTAAAATCATCTCTCACACGACCCAGGTCGGGTCGATCGTCGTAGATCGTTTTAAGTGCGACCTGCCTCGGTGCCTGGTTGTCTCGCTCGAACGTTCCACGATACACGCGCCCGTAATTGCCTTCCCCAAGCATGTTATGGAAGAAGATTCGTTCGCTGCTGCTAAGCTCTATATAGTCGGAGCAGTTAACAAAAGTTTTCTCGTAGTACGAGTCGCCACTGAAACGACTGATGGGATTTGACAGTAGTGGAAGTGAACTGCTTCCACTGGACGCATTGCTACGCAGCTCACTGTCACTTCCGTTGCTGACATACGATGAAGAGGTGCAGTCGGTGCGCGATCGAACCAGTGTGGAATCTAAGATAATCGTGCGAAGTAAAAGATATATAATAACATTTCAAACAAAGGGTACAAAAAGACTGAACTGCTCTACTTACTCGTTTCCATTGATAGGATACTATTTTTGAATACAGATCCATTCAGCATGTTACTTGTCGAGTGACCGTTAACGTGCCCATTTCCTACCGTACAATAGTTGCCATCTAGTTGACCTGAAGTTGTTAAAAGAAACATATTTAATAAAATTTAAGATAAAATTCAATGCTACACAAACACTTACGTGCATGTACCAACAGTCCCACGATCGTTTGAGGTGCAATGCGCTTGTCAGGATCCGCATGCCAGCCACAGCTCAAACATTCGTAGATCTGCTTTGAATCCTTCAGCTCCGGTGGCATCGTCTGGAGCCATTTGCGCGAGGGTAGAAATTCAGCCGGCTTGTAAACGTGCATCTTGATGCCTCGGCTAAATATTTCCCACAGCGTCGAGGTACAGGCCCACACATCCGTGGCCGGATCTTGCCGCAAGTTGGCAGCACTCTTTTCGCTGAGATCCTGATACTCGTAAGGTATCCACAGAAGATCGTGCTTCGTCAACCGGCGCTGTCCGTGCATGCCCGGATCGCCGAGCTTGGCCAGGACGCGCTGTTCCCCATCATCGTACTGGGTGACCATCATGGACGAGCACCGAATGTTCCCATGAACGATGCCGTGTTTCTGCAAATAGTACAGAGCACGGGCAAGCGACTGGCCTATCTCGATCAACGCGGACGGTCGTACCGTGGTGCGACGCGTTCGCAGAAACTCATCCAACCGACCGTAACGCGGATATTCTAATACCATTGTGATCGGCTTACATACGGTCATACCGTAAAGCTTAATGATATCAATCGAATCGATCGTTGCCCACTGGCCGGCCACCTGCAAAAAATCCTGATGCGGGAAGAAACCGGGATACGGAGCTAAAGTAATTGCAGACATTCAAGTTGCGTTGGCAAGACCATACCTTAAGATATTCTCCCTCCTTCTCGGTTTTGAGTAATTTAAGTGTCACCTCCATCTTGCTATTGTTTGGCAGCAAAAATTCCGCACGCGTACGTTTCGTGAAACCATCGCTTTCGTCTTCCACGGGAGCTGGGGTAAGAGTGAGAAGCGAAAATAAATTAGAAAACACTATCTACAATCAGACAAACTATTCCACACTGTTTGGCAAACATTTTCTTCCTATCATACGCACAGCGATTGATAACTAGTTCCTTGGCGGCATTGATGATACAGGCCCTCTTTTGTCCAAGTTCCTGCGTACCACCACGCAACAAACGCTTCGGGGAGGACTTTACGGTCGGTCGGCAAAGTAACAGATTTGGTGCGGTATCGTTGTCTGACGGCGGCAATCGATAGACGCTCGTTATCTCTGAGTTGAGGCTCTTCAGCGCTTCTGTCAGCTGGTTGTATCGGTACACCTGCTCTTCCTTCTCGTTCTTCGCGTGCCATTGATCTTCAGTGTGGATAAGCTGGTACGTTTTTATCAGTCCACTGTAGAGTAATAAGTATTTGGTAAATTACTTCTCATTCGTGGGATGCTCGGTTCGAGGCATACTTACTCAGTTTCTAGCATATCGACATAATAGGTACCGTACTGCTCCTCGCACTGCCGAATGATGCAAGCGCCGCAGCTGCTATTCTTTTCCCGAATTTTGTCAGTGGAATATTTTCCGCTGTAAGACGAATGGAATCGAAAATATAAAAAAAAAACTCCAGCTATTCATTCACCTTTACAACACGTGCGATAACAAGGGATATTCAAGATAATTGTCCCTAGTGTGCTATACAATATTGTAAAAAATAATACACGTTTAAGCGAAGATATTATAACCACACGTGGAGATAATCCTTAAGACATTCTGACCACATTTTTCGAACGGTAATAGTCTTTCGGCGTTTACATGCCGAAAATGTATAAGCGGATGTGTTTCAGAAGTGAGTCAAAATTTCTTCACTCATCACCGCGCGGGTTTGCACGAAAGGCGACAACAAACCAGTTCTGGGCATTGTCGGCCTAACGATGCCTATCGCTTGCGCCGAACAAACAACAGAGAAAAACAGCCTAGACAGCATAACTTCAGGGCTAAGACCTTTTTCCAAGATAACAGCGAACCCGCATAGCATACGGACGCAATGCATTGGAAGGAACAGTCAGTCGGTTTTATGAATGAAACCCTACACAATTTCGATGATTTTACCAGAATTGGTTACACTTTACCCATTCCCGCACGCGCTCGACCCATCCCTTTTGTCATACGGTTTCACGCACTTACCCGATGGGCCCGTGGCACTTGAGTTCCTTCAGCAAGTTGAGCATCGGCGAGGAAAGATAATCCTGACATAGATACACGGTCCATTTGCACATTAACCTGTAAAAGACAGAACAACGAATTATAACCCCATGTGCGCATGGTAAATCAGGGCAGAATTGCGAGAATTGTCCCCGAATTCACCGTTCACTCTTACCTATAGTAACCGGCTAGACAGGTTACGAAAGAGTTCAATTCAGTCTGATCGTGAAAGTCTATACAGTACGGTTCCGACTGGTCTTCCAGCGCGAGTTTCACCGTCAACTTTTCCACCAGTATGGTGAGTATTTCATCGATGTTCGTCACATGTTGCCACTGTATGAAAAATTAAGATAAGCAATTAAAGAATGCTGCTACAGGGGTAGAACAAAACCGTCTATTTTACCTTGCTGGCAAAAAACACCTTCAGTCCGGGTGTGGTCGTGGCATCTTCATGCTCCAACGTTCGCTCCAGTCCACCGCCGGTAGAACCGTACTTGGTGGTGTCGCGTGTGGACAGAGTCGTACCGTAAGGTTGAAACCGTAGCTTTACCGGACACTTGCCAGTTCGCGAACTGAACTCGCCTCTCGGATACTGAATTTCGGCGGCATACTCCTCATACAGATAGCCCGGTGCGATGTTATCGATATCGTTGATATAGACGTTCTTCACGTAGCTAATGAAGGTATTGAGAAACGGTTTTAAACGACGACACATATATGGTAAAACAAAAAACATGGGAACCGGGGTTTGCCACTTACTTCACATCATGATCCCTGTTCTGGATCGAGTTGAGTGATTCGAATATTCGCTTTTGGGCAACATTGACGAAACAAACCGAATGCTCCCGGCTAATCTTTCGCGGGATGTACTTCTCGAAGTCGCGTTTCAGCTCATTCAGACCGATCTTGTCCTCGATCATCTTCCGGTACATATCGTTTACGACGTAGCCGAGTATTTTGTTCTTGTACTTGCGGTAATCGATCTCCGGGATGCGGTTGTGCAGGAGATCGTACCGTAGCTGGCTGTAGTAGTAGTTGAAGAGCTCTTGATCGAGCGCTTTTAGGCAGGACAGATCGGGAACCTAACCAGGTGGTGGTAGAATTATTCAGATGATGTTAACATGAGAGGATAATTTAATTTGTTATTTTTGTCGATTGGCTAGCGGTATTTTCGAAATTCCTCACAACTAACAATTTTGTTTAGAAATTTAAACTTCTCGTTTATACTGTAAGTTATTTAACCTAACCAACGAACTGAGTTCCGATCCTTGGTGCATCTTTATAGACCGGCACCTTCTAAAACAAAACCGTTATTATTATTGTTTTATTGTAATTTTTTTACAATTGCCTGATATCTAATGGAAACAAGCATATTTCTATGAACGCAAGACTGACTATCCAGCTACGAGTAAATAAAGTCAAAGAAAGCCAAAAATGGCATGCCTAGAAGAAGAAGAAAAAGCATAATTCTATTACGTCCAATTGGACACCACTCAGTACACCGAAAGAAGAGTAACAAAAACTTAATATCACTGCATACGACGTAGATATAATGAATTTAAATACATCTTGGTCTATATGCGTCGATTACATACATCTACCGGCAAAACATTGCTATAACAGTGTCAACAGTGGCCCCAGACATCAAAATCAAGATGGTCAAGATAGTAAACCTCCCGTAGCCGCCGTAATGTTTGCTAACAACCGATGGATAACGTCGGTGTTGGTGGCAACTTGTATACATACGAAGATAAGTCCAGTCTCCTCAGGACAGATATCGTCGATAAGCTAAAGCTGCGCGAAAGCAAGACGTGGTACTAGTGTGTGCGGGTGTAGCAAATTGTTAAAACTTTCAGCATGCCCCTACAGACGCGCAGTGTACAAATCTGGGTAAGGGTAAATATTTTGCAATATCATCACTTTCGTTTATCTTGTCGCAGGGCAAACAGAGCAGCAAACCCATCAGTGGTTCTCTGTCGGAGACACGTTTGCCAGCGTTTGCAGCGAATGATGACTTCCGAGTACATGGTGAAGATACGAGTTGCACAAAATCTTACCAGAATAGCGGTAACATAGTGAATCATTGACGTTGGGAAATAAAATGTGTAAACATCAATTCGCTGCAATGCTAATGATTATGACATTGAGTCACATTTTTATGCAAAACAAAGAAAAATATGGTAATAATCATCAGACAGCTAGTACCCTGTACTAGCATATGCACAAGATGCATTATGATAAATGCAACAAAATAATTGAAATGCAACAAACACAGTCAGGAGACGATTCAAAAGAAAATAAAAAAAAAAGATAATTTGTTTGTTGTTCTACGAAAATGGTTCACTAGACAGATAGTGCACCAGAACAATGCATTAATTATGGATGCAGCAAGGTAAGGATAATAAACAGCTTGAACCAGGAAGCAACACACTCACTCCTCGATCGACGCAGCCACCCTCAACTGTTATTTATGCATGAGATGATGTTTAATGTATTAATGTTTTACGTAGTATTTTGCTGCCTCCTGTTGTAAGATTCATTGCAAATAAATACACGTTTTACAAATGGCTGCTGCTCCTTGTTTCTACTTCCACTTGCACTGGGCTCTACTTTTTTTAGCTCTTAAAAAACCCAACTAGTACACTGAACAAATCAATTATGATAAGCTCTATTAATTCTATCCATGAAACCAGATTGACACTGCTGGTGACATTCACGTGACGTTCTTCCAGAGTCCTCTTCTTTATCGGTACAACAACCTCAAGAGAGGCCTGACCTTTCTGGATGTCTTTGAATGCATATCCCAGTAGCGGGATGGTTCATCCTAAGTACGACTACGGGTTGGTCCGGATGGGATTTTGGACCGGTCCTGTCGTGTGAAAACCGACTCCCGACAATACTCCACGGGGCTGCAGCGCTAATTGAAGTTTATCTTTGATCAAAATGGAATGACTTTTATGGGTACAATTAAACTCTATAGAAAAATAATGTTCGTCTAAGCAATTCTCGACTTCCTATTGATATACAATTAATCATTTAGAAACTACACAAACATACACGTTCTTCGACAACTTACCTTGAAGCGAAGTCGAAAATCGTACTTCTTGTCCGTTGGCGGACGGCTGCATCCGGCCAGAAACCATTTTTCCCCATGGATTCGCAACCCGACGAGCGCGAAGACCACTGGTTTGATTTTCAACTGCTGGCAAACCCAGCGGCAGACGTACTCGCACGTATTCTCCTCGTCGCGACCGGCAACCGGAACGCTGATGAAGCAGTCCGCCACATAGTTGAACACCTGGTACGATGCTTCATCGGGCATAGCGATATTCTTGGGGGACCCGTTCGCAATTCACCGGACCTCGACCAAACTATGGGCAATGTCGAACCGTTGCCACCTTTCACCTAACAAATGGGACGTTTACACTTTACGGACGTAACGCGTTTAACAATAAGATAGCAGTAACTACCCACTATAATACGGACAGTGTCAGAATCATATATCCCAACATCTCCACAAACAATCCATACTGGCTCTCTCGGTGCCTTCCACGCCAGCTCTGTACTGAGCAAAGGATTCGTTTTCCTCTTGGAGGATATACATATATGTATATATATCGTAACGCCACCCTCGGTCTGCAGTCGTCTAATCTAAAACAGTCCTAAATTGTAGCCTTATTCTCTGCGTTGCACTTATCGCTGTTTTTTTTTTTATGGCCAAAGGCAATCGGTCATTTTCGCAGCCGTACACATTAAAATGGGAAACCTTCCACCGACGCACCTTGTCGATCAGAGTCGATCAAACGCACATCTAACGCACTTTGAACATTTCACTATATCACAGATAAAATTCCACGATTGAATCTCACAGTAAGCTTATCTAGTCGTTTTAGGGCACGCATAGATAAAATGAAACAGGAATGTCTATCCTTTGCTCTATCCTACATTTGTAATAATTTCTCTATTATCAACATGCGGAGCCCATTGTGTAATGTAGGCTCTATACGTTTTGATAAGACGCACAATGATGAGTTTCTGTCCCACAACGAGGGGTTGGTCGTCGTAACGATGTATGTCTTCAGGTATGTTGATTTAACCTCAGGCAACCAACTCACGATAGATTCAGACCGCATAGCACATGTTTCCACTAGGATGACTTCTGTTTAGACGCATTTTTTTCACTACTCGCGTTGTACACACGATGCAACCGGACAGCAATTTACCGATAAACGGATGGTCTGAAACGAATCGAAGAAAAAAAAAGAATACACATGAATCAATCATGTCGAATGAACTGTGGAAAGCAAATAATTACATTTTTGCCCAAATAAACATAACTGCCTACTGTTAATGCTATTATTCGATTGATCTAGCATTATGCATAATGCAAGAGCACGTTACGTGGAAGCTTAAGCTGGATGCTAACAGCAGCAGCTCATCCTTACCGGGATGTACACATGCAACTGGCCACCCCAATTCCTGCAACCACGAATGTTTGGTGAAAAAGTGACCACTTTCAACATTACTCTGCTGATAACGAACGAACAGATGAGTTAATATATTGCCACAATGCGGTCAGTGAATGAGAGAGGCACGGCGCACCGTGTGATAGATTGTTGAACGCGATAGGACAGAATGAAATGCCGACACCCAACGACGCGTAGTGATGTAATGGAGTGCAAATATTCAAAATCAAGCCAGGAGAGATTGACCAGATGAATTTGCTAATGAGACATTTGGTATGGTCAGTTTTTAATTAATAAAGCATGTTTAAAGCTTATATCAGCGGTGAATCTTAGCATCGAACTCGAGGGGAACATTGCGAACCGGTCATAAAGGTTTGTGTGTGTATCAAAGATCCGGTACATAAATAACTGACCACCAACCTGTGTGTACCGACCGGGATGTCGTACATAGCAAATACATTAGGAATCTTAAAATGGAAGGAAATTAAGTCAACCGGTGTGGAGTTGACGATGTATCAAATGAGAGACTCACTTAGTAGAACAAGTCGTCTAACGATAACAACGGCCTCGTTTTCAGGATTGCAGGATTGTGATCGAGGATAGAAAATCGATTGAGGAATTTGACAGTAAAGGACCACAGGACAAGAAATCCTTACACCATGTTTGCACACAAACTAAGCCACATCTTATGAACGAAAGAAAAAGCGTAACATTTGAAAGTATCGCCTTGGAGTTCCTGATTTGTAGACGAATGCAGCATCCAAAAACGAGAACTGAAACGAAAAATCCTCGTCAGTAATAGTTCTTGTCCTCGTCTGGGCAACTAAACTTTGAGGCCCGTCTTATAAATCCAACTTCTTTCGCGCTTCAACAGCAAGAATGGATTCCTTTCGGTAATAAAGTTATTCTGGTTTGTCTTGTCAGCAAACAGGTTGCAAATATGATAGAAATACATCTTCCATCATTGGGACTCTATGATACCTTCAAGCGTTCGTTCTAAAAACTAATTTATTTAAAATTAATTGTAGTACAGTTTAGCGTCCCGAGATTTAAACTTTTCAGTCAAGTAGTCAAACAACTCTTCTTTAATTGGAGTCCATGAAGCCGGTTATGTGCTTTTATGTTTGTTTGCAAAAATCGCTTCAACTTAACTTATTACTCATCTGCAAAGGCCGCATCCTTCCCGTCACCTAAATTACTGTTTAAATGTTGTTTACTGAAACAAACCCATCGGTCAAATTTCACACTAAATTCAACCATTAAATGCGTTGTGAATGTAATGAGTGCCGGGACCCACCGGAACAGCGCACCGTAGCGGAACGTCTTTCCACATCAATCATCCGGAAAAAAAAGCCCGTCAGCTGAGCCTTTTCGCCGTAAAGGTGGCTAGTTATATCTGTTGCGCCCGGGTTTCCGTTTACTGCAAACGTATTTACACAACGTGCAAATAGTTGGAGAGGAAAAGCATCAATCACGCTTGAACACTAATGTAAGTTTCGTAGAAAAATTAAAATTTCATCAACCGAACGGTTATACGGTAAAAATGCATACGAGTTTACCGGAAAAATACGAATCGACATAAATCCAGGAAGGATTTGATTGATACAGTAAAATTACACGCAAATTTTGTCGTAGGGTTTAAATAAAAAAGAGCGATTTTTTTCCAAAAAAGAAAATAGTCGTAAAGAAATAAGTTCCAATTGCACCTACCCGGGGTAATGGATATTGGAAACGGACAATCCCTCAACGTTTTACACGAGCTGCGGTGGAAAATGCCGGTCAGAAAACATTATATTCGTATGACGGGCGTTAATGACGTTCGCGGGGGGGCCTGCAATAACTGTTCACGCTCGTGCACGCATCATCCTCGTGTGGAAAATGTATATTTAAAGAACGAAGAAAAACACACCAATAACACCATCAGCAGCCCAGTCGGTCGCTCAGCAGTGTTCCATTTTCCAAACGCGCGGCAGATGAACCACAACGCTACACACATATCATACTCGCTTTTTCTCATCCTGTTTCTCAAACACCACAATTCAATCACGCAGCATCGTACACCCGCGGGTGGGGGGCTGAGAGTGTATCGATTTTTCGTGACCAAAACCATCAACAATCAAGGGCGAAAGGGTGTAAAAATAATACAAACACACACAGACTCGAAAAAGTGCATCCTAAACGAACGATCTAAACGGTTGTGGATGCAATTCGACTTACAAAAAAACACACACACATCCTGATACGCTTTTAACCGCTAGGGGGGTGCCTTCATCGGTTAGATAATGAATGCCCATTAAATGCAAACTGCCACCCAAACACGCGAAACACTGAGACGCGGAATTAATTCTTCGGCCGGAGAGCGACGCCAACCGATCCGCAGTGCATCGTAATCCGCACTGGTACCTTCTCAAGCTTAGGTGTGTGTTGTGGCCGCGGCGTTTACACTCCGTCGTCACGCCATCTCGCATGACGTTTTGCTGTCCAGTTGGGGAGGGGCCCCGTTGACACAATAGCCGGGTCGTGATCTGCATCTTGTGCGAAACAACCACACAAGTGCATCGCTGCTCATCAGGCTTTTGTACACGGGGATGGACGCATTTATACTGCAGACCGCGAGAGTATATTGGGACCGGGATGTGGAGAGTGAAGAAGAGATTTGTTTTAATTATTTTCTTTTATGTGTTCGCTTTCCCGTTGCTTCTTTTACTTTGACAATTAAAATTGATGGTACCACCATATGGAAGATTTGCCTTCCCTGCAGTCATCTCTCTCTCTTTCTCTCGCTCGCTCTCTCCCTGTCTAACATTTTATGGTTCTGTTTGCGTTTAACGGATATCACGCGTTACCGTGTCACAGGAACGGACTGTGTGCGCTTGTCGTTCGCATCGTTGCTAAATTGCTGACACAGGACCGCTTGCAATACTTTCTTCCACATTAAATTTTACGGCTAAATATTTCACCTTCTGCTCAAGTGGACTTTGGCTGCCAGGCTTAACCGCATTCCGGTGTCACGTTCATCAATTTGCAGGGTTAGTTAATAACTTTTATTGTTCATGCTCTTACGATAATATTTCTGGTTCTTTAAATTATAACAAAATTATTTTCTACTCGATAAATATTTCGTAAAATATTTTTGATTTTAAAATATTTAACCCCAAAAATTTATATTTATACTACGGCCCAGCCGTTCTACCGATAATTTAAAAAAATACCTTCAAGTATGTACAGTCAACATGTTTGTAGAACCATACCGCGATGGATGTTTTGAAAAGTTTCTAAATCTGGTATAAAAAAAATTCTTCGAAACCTGAAAAGCAAATAACGTAAATTTTGTATGTACAATATAAAATAAATTGCTACTCTGTTAAATTTTGTTATTTTCTTATTAAGCATACTCTATATTTAATATGTGAGGGAATATTCTCATTAAAAATACACAAAAGCGTCAGCGAGCTTTAGTATAAGTGTAATACATACTACTGAGCGTCGTAAAATTGAAAACTACGATGGAAAAAAAGACTTAAACAATTAGGAAAAAAGGTGCAATAGAGTGGTGGAGCGTAGGAAACTCTATATTATGTATGAAAATAACTTACCAAACAACATATTTTTCTTTTTTTCAAAACTGTCATTAAACTGTAACAACCCCTGCCCTTATGACCATATCCACCGATATGACCATGGCCTATCCGGCTATAGTTCCGAGTTCTATGAAATTTAAATGAAAAAGAACCGTACCGTTTTCTTTCCGTTGTGCAGTTTGCAGTTTTACTGGTGCATATAAGTCCAGAGGCGGTGTTGATCATTTACAATATGATAGGAGACCCAATGCCCCACCAACCACCCCCCCCCCTAGGATGGCACATAACACAAGAGTAACAAACTGCGTTTGCTATGAAGAGCGACAGGGAGAAATAGTGTGATTGCGATGCACAGCGAGTGAGCGAGTAAGGCAAACGAACTCTGATCACACTCTGACTGACTTTGTGCATAAATTAATAATTTTTGCATTGTTTACACTTTCAATCCCACCTCTCGCTGGGGGGTGGTGGTCAAGCAGAAAGGAGCGGTGGGTAGTGGAGCCAAGGTGGTAAGGTAGGATCGTCGCGTACAATGCGCGCGAGGTGGTTATCTTTAGGTTTGTGTGTTTGTATGCACCCCGCACAACCGTATCTCGGTGTAGATCGCTTTCTTCGATAATTGCACTGAGGCAGCCCTTCGTCAGCCTTTGCCACCTCAGCAATAGAACAAACGCAGGGTGGAGGAGGAGTGGAACCAAACATGCCAGAAAAATACGGGCGCATGAAAGAGAAGCAAACAAATGTGCCGTTTTAACATCCTCGCGAGAAATGCGATGCATGCAAGCGACGAACGCGCGCGCACACCACCCGATTATGCACATTTTACAACACGAATGAATGTGGCGGGAGGGGGGGGGGTTAGGGGATGCACTTGGATACAGGTTCCTCACTGGTAACATGCCTCTCTCTCTCTCCACCCCGAGAAATGCATGCAATTGCATAGTTCTATTGTTGTTTTTCCTTCCTTTGAGTTCTATAGACAAAGCGTCGACGGGGAATGACAGAGCGCCCCCCACCCCCACAATTCGTCTTGCACGCTCAACTACCTCCTCATTATTGGACTTGCACTGCAGGGATGTTTTTATAACTGCGTTTGAGTTCGCCCCCCAAAAAAAGGAAGGTAAAAAACAAACATTGCCAAAGGTGCGTTACAAATAGAGGAATAATTTCAGCGAAAAAGGAGAAAGCCCATCACACCGGGAGCAGTCCAACCCCCCCTAGAGAGGTGAGGAGGCTATGGAGAACTAATTAATTTCTCAGTAAAAACCGGAGCACGGGAAAAAAACCTTTGACCAGGAAAGAACCCCACCCCACGTGGAATGTCATTGGGTTGGAGGTTGGAAAAAGGCGCAACGCATAATTACTGCGAAAGGTATGTGGCTTCGTGCGCGAAAACATTGGTATGCAATATCAACAACACAACAACAATATCAACAATCGCGATTCTTTAAAATAGTTTCATAACCATCTGAACGCATAACCGCAGGAATGCGCTATTAGCATAGTTGCGTGCAGATTTCGCGGCTAATTAAAACATTAAACAACAAACTGCTGTCGAATTTTCCGATTCGCCAAACGTCATTCTGATGCATGTTTAACCAAAAATGCATTGACTGAAATATATCCTCACGGGGCCCACCTTTGCCGTAGGCTGTTAACGGGGATGCGCAGAACGAGCTTGTCCATTTTCCGGCTTTTGCTGTGTTGTCCACCTTCAATCGGCTCTCGCCAACGTCGAACCTTTCATGGTGCACCGCTGCAACACAGACACGGGTGATGATGAGATGGTGGGGGGGGGGGGGGGGGGGGGGGGGGCAGTGCTTCTGTAATTGATATTTTCCATTAGCGCTAACGTCAGTGGTGGCGGTCGACGGAAGTGGTTTGCATTACAACATTACACACATTGACTCCGGGTGCACAGCGCTGTGGAATGTTTAAGAGGGTAAATATAATGCGCGCTTTTGCTTACGGAATCATCCAAACCGTTTGCGAAGCAAATAGTGGAGAACGAAAGGCGCAAAACCGCGGTGGGAATATGGTTGGGCATATGGGCTTAACCGTGCAACAGAACCGAGGCAATAACATGCAACTCCGGGTGCATTCGGGGTGCAACAAACGCGCTTACGCATCACATTCACTATAAAACATATAAATCGAACCGAAATCACACACATCGGCTTTTGGGTGAATAATTCTTGTTTTGAGAATGACGATATGGCGGTGTATGTTTCAGAGCTCATCGTGTCCAAGAATTGAACATTTAAAATTTTACATCATTAGTGCCAGAGTGG
The DNA here is from genome assembly GCF_943734725.1 of Anopheles marshallii. Taxonomy (NCBI): domain Eukaryota; kingdom Metazoa; phylum Arthropoda; class Insecta; order Diptera; family Culicidae; genus Anopheles; species Anopheles marshallii. The sequence continues at coordinate 30,975,229 of NC_071327.1, forward strand.
TGCGCACATTTGCAATCATTTGAAACCAGACAAGTGCTTAAAGTTCCGCGTGTTAAAGTTACGCAGAAAAGGCTTCCTCTGCACTATTGGAAATGCATGTAATGTAGCATATTGGTTTCATGTCATCAATAATAGTTAGCCATCATTAGACAACTCTAATATCCATAGTCCAATACCTGAATATCTTAGGTACACATCGTGCCTTTATGGCTTTTCAATTTAATACACCGCCCTGATTGAATTATTCTCGGTGTCAAAGTTGCTTCAAACATCCTCCGTGACATCCAAATGTCAAGCGTACCTTTGGCACTTCCATTAAGAAGAGCGATGTGTTCCACGCCGGTCTTGACCAAATGATTAGCAGAAATTAATTTAACCAATCAAAAGGCTAAAGGTTAGATTAATTTTGCTGCTCAATTCAATTTACTGCTGCCTACCCGGTTGAGAGGCGTAAGTAAATTATTTCACTCAACAAACCTACACCGTCGATGTTCGAAATAACGTCGGAGTGGAAAATGCAGTAGCGATTTTGTATTCAGTTATATTATGATAAAGCACTAGACGATTTGACTCGTTAAATTAATTGATGTAAAATCCATTGAGGTCGCTAGTACTACTAGTGGCAAACCTCAGAATAGCATACGAAAAGGACCAATACCTATGATTTATAACACAAAGATGATTGAGATCGCTAAAATAACACGAATTAACAACACCACCTGGTCTGGTGTCCAATCTCGACTGGAGCGTGCTTTTTGTAAGGAGTTTTTGATGTTACAGGCTTAGACAAGCAAGAATAAATCTTGTCAGTAAATTATTTGCTGATCACAAATTTTTAATTATACCGTGTAGAAACTGTGGTATACTTCCTGCGACAAATTTTACGAGCGCCCTAGGATTTGTCGTTCAACTATGTTCTAGACCAGGGGTCATTACTATGGCCTATAGCTATCGCTGTAGTTACCATTTTAATAAATTGTCTAATTATAAAAAGTTGTAACATTGTTTAACTGTTAAAATATTAACTACAGCAATAGTCAGTAACATGAAATAATAGAAATTGTGAATAAAAATCATCTCGAGCGCTACATCTGTCCCCACAGAAGGGCCCCCAGGCTATCGTAGTTTCAACCAATGCGACCCCGCGGGCTGAGAAGTTTGGAAACCACTGTTCTAGATATAACTATTACAGAAAGTCATCACACACCCAAAGCAATCAGCCGTACTCAACATATTGCAATTTGATTCAGTGAAAAGAATTTATTTCTACTTCCAATTTGTCGTTGATTAATTTTAAATTGACGTTGACGTTGTATAAAAATTCAAGCAATATTCTTGCATGTCCAAAATGCTTATGCACGTATGCAAGATGTTTCGAATTTTGAAGATGGCATGTTTCGCAAGTTTCGAATTTTGAAGATGGCATGTTTCGCAAGGTCCCTCTCTCGCTCTCTTTCTCTCTCTCTCTCTCTCTCTCTCTCTCTTCTTGGCGTAAGACCTACTAAGTCATGCCTGTCATTTCTGGATTACCAGACTAATTTTACCACGTAGCCGGATAGCCAATCCTTGCAACGGGAGATTGGTTCGGATGGGATTTTGGACCTGTCGTGTGAAGATCGGCGCTGCTACCAATACACCACCGGGCCGCCCGCTGGGTTTTGCAAGGTGTATAGAGGTGAAAAACAAATGTTCTGTACTGCAACAGCTAATTTACCGTGTCTGAAAGGTATTCTAGAGTAGCTTGATCCATCACCACACAGGATTGTTCTTGCCGTTTGTCTTTTACGACAGATTCTAGAACAGCGACTCAGAGCCAAACAATGACTTCTGGATGATACAATCTGGATTCAATCAGCCGATCGAAAAATCTGATCGTTTGTTTAACAGATTGCTTCACAAATCTTGAGCATTCGAAGTTAAATCATCATAGATGATTAAATATTAAGCACAACGTTCTGGGGTTCGAACGTTTTTGGGAGATTTGGTTTAAATTTTGCTAAACAAAAACAACTTCTCAATATCAAACGAAAATAAACAGCAACATCCAATCTTTATAGATAGTGTAGTGTAATATAGTATGATGTTGGGATAATATTACCAACATCTTTATCCAGTTAAGCGCATCGAAAGTCTCATTCGAGCGCACGTAAACTTTAATCTTATCAATGTCCAAATTTGAGGAAAAAAAAACAATCATAAAACAAAACAAACCCCAGTTCCAGTTTGGATATTTCAACAAACTCACACCGATCACATTACCATTAGCGAATCGGGAAACAAAACAGAACGAAACAATCAAAAACGAGCGCTTGCGCACAGTTTTAAAATGCTAAAGGTCTTTCCTTTGCCGCCTCCTGTCGGAAATGGGGCGAGGGAAACATGTTTCTTTAATTCGAAATTTAGTGAAATATATTCGCTCCCTGTCGGGGAGCCGCGGCAGAAGACGAGTGGAAAAAACCCTTTTTCGTATTACGAATGGTGATCGGTGGCAACATATCACCAAAACAGGACGACTGAGGGGGCCTTCGCGGGAGAAGAAGGCTCGAATTGGAAAGGCACACCCCCTGTCGTGAAATGGGGTATGGGTTAGTTTTTAACCCAGCAACCACACGGAGAAGAAAAAAAAAACCATGAAAATGTAGCAAAAATAGCCTTCATGCAATAAAAGGGGGCAAGGATTTACCGGGAGGCAGCATACGTATACATACGTTCGTGCAGCAAAGAAAGCGGAGGATCGTTCCAACTCTTATCCAACGGAGGTACGGTTCCGAGGATCTGGTGTCACTGCAGGGTGGAGTGCGAAGCAAAAGTGAGATCGTCAGAAAGACAACATCTTGCGTTTGCTGCGGCCCAGCGCGGTTGGGAGGATGCTATTCTTCGATTAATCAGGCGTAGATTCGCTCAAGCGAAGGAGCATAACGAAAGAGAGAACGACGAGCATAAACTAGAGCCTGCGTCGGGATAGAAAGATCGACTCACACACCAACGCGGCTCGACAGTCAGGGAGAAGGACGGAAGGGGCAGCAGAGAAGAAAACGAAACCAGACACATAAATATCAACAACCGTGAAGTCAAAGTCGCAGGTTCCGTGACGGGGATCGTGTCCAGGCACAGCGCGACCCCGGCGGAGAGGGCCGGGGACGGGGTGTGCGGTGCGCATGAGCAATTAAATGTGTGTGGCGTGTCGCTCTTTTTTCACTCTCCGTCTTCCAACCATTCCATTCACATACACAAACACACACACGGGAGAACAGGGTAGTAGCATACGAAGGAAATCAGAAGGCAGCATAAAAACCCTTGCTTGTCCCTACACGGGCGGGTGAGATGACGGGTTTTTGGGGGAGAGAGGGGTGTGTGTGTGTGTGTGCGCTGTATTTAAGCAGCGATTATCAAGTCAGTCGCGTTGCGTCGTTTCTTCTGCTGCCAGTTTGGGACCAAGGTTTATGCTGGCTTCTGACTTTTCTCGGGCCGTTGCTCCATAGCACGCGTGTACTCCCCCCCCCCCACCACCCGGTCGTCTTCTTGCCGGAGATGTAGGTTGAGAGAATGGGAATCGGTTTAAGACGATTGTGTGAGCATGAGCATATGCACGACTGGAACCGGGACACACAGCAACAGCAGGGCTATGGCTATTGCCCGGGAATGGTTCCCGTCCAACCGTCCACAGCAAAGGAATCCATCTTGGCAAAATACCTGATGGAGCTGCAGCAGACAGCCCGACCGTTCTCGTTTGGAGCGCTGTAACGGAACTCCGGAATTGGGGGGGGGGGCTGCTTGAAACGAATGACATCTGGACGTTTGAAATGGGTTGGACAGTTTCGAGAGTTCCAGAGTTCTTTCACCGAACAGTCGTCTAAACGCGCGGGAACACACCAACAATGCGCACCAACCAAAAATGGACGATTCAGCCGTTCCCGCAAAAGGTGTACGAAAACGTTAAACGCCAAACCAACTTCTATTTGTGACGCCAGTTGTCAAGAGGCAAGTTAAAAAAGAAATCCTCCTATCTCCATTTTTCAGTACACGCATAATAAGCTCAAGGCCTCGCGATTTCGGGCATAAGCCGCAACACCCCTTACACCTATTGCCGGGCGCATGATATCGCTTTGTCCCGTTTGCTGCTGATAACATACGCACATTTTTTTTTCTGCTGATTATGGCTAACTTAAACGCCCAAGTAGTACGCTCGCCGGTGGTGTGTAAGGCTCGATTGTGGTATTCATTTGGTTTTCGATTCAACCATTTTTGACCGATAATCGGTGGCAAAGGTAAACAAACAATTCGCTCGATCATTCATCATTAGTCAGCCGAAACTGTTGGTTTCAGGGTTTTTGGGTGTATTGAAAAGGGGAGCGCGCGAGAATAGCCCGCAGACGACCGTCAGACTGTTGGCCAATCATTTGTAAATGTTATCATGCTCTACACATTTTTCGCCACTCTCGTTCGTGTTATCAAGGATGATTGAATAAAGGGAAAAAAAATCTACAATCGTTTATGTGCGCAATTTTCACTCAGGAGGAACATAAAAAAACGATGAGTTTTCATCCATTAATTGCCATCAAACTTATCTTTATTATTAATTTTCGACTCAACGACAACCGTTGATGTTGCTGGCCTAGTTTGTGTTTGCCCAATAATTTTGCCTGATTAATGAGTTTTGAAGCCTTGGATTAGAATTACCTCAAAGCTGATTACTCTAGCATTGCATATGGAAAAATACCAGCCCCGTTGAGATTTGATAACGCAAGTTATTAGATGACCCTTGCCGAAATTCCCTATTTGACCGATACCAGCAAGCAAACACATGCAGTTAGTTTTCCTTTTGCTGCAGGTACTTAGTGCTGCTGCCTAAAACATTATCAACTCCATTATTTACTAATGGATTCCCGCAAGTGATATTGGTCCGATGAAAAAAATGAAATTTCAACTCATACTTGTTTAATACCAGGTAAAATATCAGACATCATGGTGATCTTTATGTTCTTTTGTGTTTCCCGCAAATGCTCAGAGGTCGGCAAAGCGCGGCCCGTGGCCGAAATCCGGCCCGACAAAAGATTTTACCTGGCCGGATAGAAAATTTGAAAAAAACTCACAAACATCACAAAATCTCGCACCACCACGATAAACCAACAAAACATCTCGGTGAAACATAATCGACATCACATAATTATCAACCTTTTTCTATAAAATTTATTTGGCTGTCTTTTTATAACCAATTAATTCTTGGTCGGTCTGAAAGGACTACAACCCGACTGAACAACAACGTTGGTTTTGGAATTCTGCAGGCATTCGAAGGATTTTGAGCCAAGTGACCATGTTAGGCAAAAAAGTAATGTGATAAAAGTATAAAACATTTCTAAAAACGCATTACGGACAATTTGCAACCATATTTTTAAAAATATGCCCTACGTGCACCCACCCTAGCAGAACCAATACACTTAATTACTTTATAACAAAATGTTGACAAATGGCTTACGATATCACCTATTTCATACGTCTTAAACCTCGTTTGGAGTGTCTGTTTTGGAGCTTCAGAATTGTTTTTACTATCTGACCCTATTCGTGAAAGGTGTGCCGACCCCTGGTCTAGCCGGTTGAAAGCGAAACAAAACAGCGATAGAATAATACTGTGTGGGATAAATGCGGTAAAAAGGCATTCTTTTACAAAGCCTAACAATCAGGGAATAAAAAATAATGCCCGCAACAAGTTATCCGTCATATATTTGGAAAAGCAAAACCTACACATGCTATTTGCGACCAATGTCCATCAAAAACAACGGGCAACATTGATTCATTAGCTGTCGCATTGTTGATCATTCATTAAAATACTCTGTCTGTTGTTCAATCATCGTTATAAACCACAACACCCCACAACTATATCCACCACAGTCTAACTCATCAACATTCCAACCACCCAAACCAGCGAACGTTCTGATGTGTTTAGTACAAAAAATACACAATTGGGACCGCCGAACATGAAAATCAATTAGCCAAAGTCATGCGGACACACCGCCGTTCGCAAATATGTCCACCGCTGTGTCGTTTAGCTTTAGGAGTGTCGGCCCGCTTGGATGGTACCACCCCGAAAAACGCAAACCTAGAGAAGCGATAGCGAAGCTCGCCATTGCGAAGGAAGCAAAGAGAAGAAAGGAAATGTAATAACGCTGCACACGCACATCGTAATGAAGTACCGTCTGGTGAATTAATTCGCAAGACGAGAGAGACACCGCACAATAATATGTCCTGATCGCAAACCTGTGCGGACTGCGGACACATCTCCCCCCAAAGGGGTGGAGGGGGGTGCGCGCCGTTGGTTCATCAAACATACATAAACATCACATTTATCCCGTACCCGTGGTATGTCCAGTGAGTGATTCCCTCCATGAAGGCAGAAAATGGGGGGAAGCCGCAATGTCTTACCAAACTGCCAAATTAAAATCCCTTCATGCCAAATATTCTACCAGCCGCATGTGGATTCCTCCTTATAGCGACAAGCGCCACGAAACATCGTCCCCACAACCGATACAGCTTTGTGTTTATGTGTTCGCGTTTGATCGGCATAATGATGATGGGGATGTAGTACGATGGGTCCCCGGCTGGAACGACGGAAAACGGGGGAGGGGACAAAACACCGGAGCGGCTGTTCATAAATTCAGCACCACACACAACATTCGTGCGTTTATGCGCGATGGAACGCAGCTTTATGGGTATGAATGCCCAATGAGCCCCAAAGAAGGCGACTATAGAAACAACCAATTCGTTTGAGTAGCAGTACGGGAGAAGGTGAGCAAGAAAACGGAGTCGTTCTTTGAGCTGGCTTCACGATGAACCAACGCCACAAAACCCATCCGACAGAAGAAGTTGTATGTCTTGGGGAGTACCGCGGCTTCAAAAGGTTATTTTTTATTCCACAACAACTTCCTCGAGCCGCATTCAATATTCTCCAAACCTCCGGCTTTTGCTTAGTATCCAACCGGTCGCGAAAGAAACGAGAACGACCAGAATGGGAGATTTTACTTCTTCGCCCAGCACCGCGCGCGCTTCTTCTGCACAGCCCGGCAACCAAACGGTATAAGAAACACAAACAAGCAATCTTTCCCATCCTTGTAGATCCAACTTCTTCCACCTCGTACGCGTTTCGATGCTGCCTGTGTGGATCCAAACATCTCCTCCTCCCCATAAATATGCTAGAGCGTTCAACAGACATAGTGATCGGCAATGAACAACTTCTTCCGAAAGCTCCTGGCCAAAGTTTTTGAGTCTCTATGCTGACGTGTTCTTCTACAGCGCGCCCCAAACACGCACATTTCGCTTTCTCCCGTTAGCGTTAGGGGGTACACACCGCGTCGGTTCGGTTTTATTGCGCATCGCAGACCATTTTTACCAAAAACGTGCCTAATGCTCCCCAAGCAATACAAACACATGCACACCTGTTACTGCTTTTACTTGGGCCTTGTGCTACCATTTTTTTTTAACTACGTTGCGTGAGATTGCCGGCTAAAATTGACATCCGGCAATCTCACGCAACATCTTGAAATTGACAAAGAATAATCAACCTGACACCTTCATATCCCAACGGAACGCAGATCCCAAGCAGGTGAAACCTTCCTTGAATATCTGGTTCTAACGTCTAACATTGGGTGAATTTCGAAATCCGCGAACTGAATAGCAAAGGCAGTAATTATGGTAAAGTTCTTGTGAGAAGGTCAATCAACTTTATAAATAGCACGAAATGTACAACTCCCATGCAATTGAGGGTATAGAGCAACCTTCTGATGTTCATATGCACCCGTCGTTTATTAGAAGTCTAACTATGGACAACTTCACATCTAAGTGTACCTTTACATGCAATGGAATTGGTAGCAGTTTCTTGGGAGGCTTGTCTATAATTTTATGCTTCCTTTAATGTCTAGACCTGGAGGCCCATCGAGGTTTACACGGACCATTAGAAAGTATGTGATACACATGGAGTTTCTTACGAGATGGGGTTCAATCTCTCCAGAATTACCTACAGTGGAGTCCTGACCTTCCAATGGTGAAGATCCTGAGCTTTACAGAACTTTGAAAGTTTGTCATCCATCGACATCCAACCTTTTACCTTATTCATACTGATTTCGGTTAGCCTGGTAGGCATGTCCTGGAAGGTTGCAAATACTATGTGCGTCTCTCCAATATTTTCCATAATTTGTACTTCAATGAAGATCCTACATCACCCCCCTACCTATGTAGCAAAGCTATTCTAAACCAAAAGCAAACAAACCTCGACGACATTATTCAACGTTTTGTAATAATGCTGTCGGAAAATTACTGAGCTGCAAACGAATTGCGTTCTACCAACTCCATCTCCAGTGCGCCTAACAGACCACTGGGAAGAATTTCCCACTGATGAAATTCATTACCCAATTACCGATAATGGCAATAATCAAGAGAAAAACATCCCGCACGTATGGTGAGCAATTGATTGCTATTAATCCTTCGCAATTGGATTAGAGATGGTCCCGTCCAGGGTAATTCTCGGAGAGTCCGGTTCCCGGGAAACTTTGCATTTTCTCAACCACCCACAAAACTCGCTCCCGAAAAGCAAAGCGCATTTGCATTCCGGGGCGACCCGCTGTTGCCTCTTTGCCCGTATATGCTTCCACCGGTTATCATGAATTGTGTATCGGTAGTTGATTTTCGAACCAGTGTGTCAACGCTAAGGCGAAGCAGTTTATTAAATTCATTTCCCCGGGATGTTTTCCGATCCTACAGGCCCCTGCCACTACACTAATACTCCGAGTGATAACGATACACATCCCGGGAAGAAAGTATTAGTGGTGTTTGTATCCCTTTGTCCCTTGTTAATTTGCCCCAATCGGCAGAGTGACAGGGATACAACGATGAAATGATCTTTAGAGCGAAAGATTCTACGAAAAGTGAGGTCCACGCTGGATCCCTGGAATCGCACGTCATCCTACAGCGTGGCACGTCGCGTGGAATCAAAACAAAACTTGCTGCTCGTCGCGCTTATTGTTCAGCTCGATGCCGCTGAAAAGTTGATTCCAGGAACGGATTTTTTTTTTGTATAATGCCCCAGGATAACCTTTTGGGCGTGGGTTTGCTTTCTGCGACCGAGGCACGTGTGTATACATCCAAAAAGAACCTTCGCTTTTATAGAGGGAGGTGCATTTCCGTGCAATTATTTGTAAAAAAAAAACTGAAACGAAAATATTGTTCACTGTTTAGTATTTGATCACTCCCTCTGGTAACTGACCGCGTACACAGCAACAGAAATCGCTTACTGCGATCGATCTCTTGGAGGACATTCGAAAGTAACCTACCGAATACGTTGCCTAGACTATCCGCCTTACACTCTTTCTCGCTGTTTTTATTCTCTCTCACTCTCAATTTTAACACCAACCTGATGCTTCTGGCAGATTTATGCCGTGTACGTTGTTGTTCTTTTCCTGTTTTATGTTTTGCAATTCCCAACATCACTTTTAGTCGAAGATTTCACGGGTATGTAATGGTAATGGATGTGCGCAACTTCGGCTCCTATTGCAACGGACACATTTGCTTACTGTGTTACGAAATCCAATTCAAGGATATGATGATCCACACACCTGGACGGACGATTGCTCGCACACCTCTTGGCGAGGAGTTTTTTTTTCCTATTTTTCCACCCCACATTTTTATGCTCGCTCTATCTCTCTTACAGCTCATTCGTGCTGCTTTCCCTCTCTTTCTCTCTCGCCAGAGCCTACCGCTCTCGGCACAGCAAAGTGCAAAAACAGTGGGTGGTTGATAGGAAAGTAACGGTCTACGGCGACGGCGCACCCGGAAAAGTCATACAAAAACTGGACGACCCTCAACACACAACGGTGGCGACAATTTTCAGGTCCTTCTCGCAGGACCTCAAATCAGCAGGTCGAGCCGAAATGTAGGGCCCCTTTTTTGTCTTCATTCATGCAGTGCTTTACTTGGAACCAACTACTTCTGTGCCTCCTCCCCACGGTGGCATAGGGGACATCCGAGGAACGAGATGGGGATAAACAATACATTCTCATGTTCACCAATACACCAACGCGCCGTTTGCGCACGCGATGTTGAAGTAGAGAAAAGAAAACCCATATTCCCGGAACCCGAAATGTTTACGTGCAGTTCAAGGAAAATATCCACCCTTTTCCATCCCCTGCACAATGCTGGGGATTCAGGGGGTGGCGCGTGCCCTTTCTGCTGCTTAGAGCTAAGGCACAGCATACAGAACACTAGCAGGGGACGGAACGAACACACATACAAAAGCAGGGACAAATGAATAAATTGGCTGAAATGCACTTTTTAAAGGCGGAAATGTAAAAAGAACCGCAACGGAAAACCACTCACCTGTATTTAGATGCTGTCATGGCTTACTACGACATAAACCAATGCTTTTCTTTTACAGCATACTTGATTCACTTTGATGGACTTGCCATAGACACGGAGATTTTCTTCATGAGAACAATTCACATAGGCACACCAGCACACACATACACACTCACAAATGCACAACAGGGACGTAGGCATATCCCAATGGTAAGGACGGAAGGTGGAACGGAAGCAATCGGGGCGGTGTGCGTGCTTCTATGCTTTTAGCTGTATGCTTGATTCTTACCGCACCGCAACACACCACACATACCTCCGCACCGGCCTTTTCCACACACAACACGCACACACACAAGCGTCGTGAGTGTAACCGTACTTGTACGTGCTCTCGGAAGGCCCTTCTCGGTTTACTACTGCTTCCGGGGATCCAGGAAGAAGCCCCAGCGTGCACTCGTTTTATTCCCTACTGCGTCGTTTCCGAGCCCTGCGCTATCCACCCACCCGCTGTCGCACGACCTTTCCGAAAACAATTTCGACCTGATCCGTGTTGTGGACTGCGTTTTGTGCAGCGTAGGTGGAAAAAGGATTCCACAACACACCACCATAGCACACGCACTCACACACGCGCACACATATCAGCAGCTTTCCACACTGTTCACAAGGCAATCGGCATACCTCGTTTGGGTTGCATTTTCAACAACAAAAAGCAAAAGGACGTTCACACCTACACACGCACACACACATACACACGCGGGGACCGAAGCACTTGTAAGCGCTATGCACGACGCATACAGACAAAAAAAACACCCGGAATTCTAATGTTTAGCAGTACACCCTTGGTAATATCGTTGCAATTGAAGTTTCTTCTGTTTAGTTTTAGAACCGCGGTTCGTCGTTTTTTTCTCACATTGCACTGATATTATGGTTTTCCTCTCGATGGTGAGGAAACGCTATGGGAGAATCTTCAAACAAGCACGAGCGAAAGAAAACACAACCGCGTCCGCTGGTGGTAATTCTGGTTGTCAGCGGATGCTTGTTTTGGTTCTCGCACTGACAGCATCAGAAGTCGACTCGGCGTGGTGTAAACACGCGTGCCGAAGACAGGCCGAAAGTTGTCGAACACTGCCGAAGCTTTCGAACGTGGCTGATGTTCGAACGTGTTCTTCGAAACCCAGTCGACAAAAGTTAACTGTTCATCAAATGCTAACCAGGTGAATTAAAAATTAATTTTTGGGACAACGATAATTTTTTTGGTTCAAATATAATTACCGAAGCATTGAAAGTCATTTATATCACACAGTAAAGCTCACGTAAAATTTTTTTGTGCGGTAGCGGTTGTCTGCTCTTAAAAAGACGCCAGACTTTAATGGCTAACCAGGAAAAGGCTGCTTCATCGAAGTGCGTAGGCATAACTTGAGCTTTGTGAAAGCTTATCGTAAGCTTCATACAAGCTACGATAGGTGTCTACTGGAAAAAGGATGATCCTGTGCTTTCAAATCCTATCGGTGAGGCGCTAAATGAAAGCGTTGAAAAAAATTTGTTATTTTATTTTTCATTACAGACGAACGGATTATTTTTCCTATTGCTGTTTGTGAGTTTTAGGCAATTAATAATATTTTTTATGAAAAATAAGTTATTTTACTTGATATCAAACTTTCGACTTACGGGTGAACTGTGATTAATAAAGATAACATTCGACTGTTATGTGTCGTGTGAAGCGGGAAAAAATAAGCATAAAACACAGAACTGCTTTCCGTAGCGTTGCATTAACGAAAAGGTTTTTTTTTGTTTAAAACGAGTTTCTGTTTGGAAAGTACGATCCAAAATTCACTGACATACGATCGTTAGGGAAAGGATTTTAAACAACTTTAACTGCACTCCAAACACGGGACACGTGCCAATGCCGTTTAACTAAACTGGATGCTTTTTGTCTAATATAACTGATCGACTATGGTTTTCGAAGTTTACGTCGCACTGCTTAGCTCTTATCGTGAAAACAAGCATAATAGGTGGGATACTTAAACGATGGGCAGTTACGAGATGTAGGAGATAGAATCAACATTATAATTTTCTATTACTAAAAACAACAAAAATTAATAGACAATAAAAAAACATGTAAAATATGTTTGTTAAGTTCTTCATACTAAATAGTACACATGTAGTACATTCTTTTCCCGAGTTACGCGAATAATGCGTGGTTAAGATATCCGCGTAATTCGCATTTTCGTGTAACTCGGATTCCCTTTATACATTTTTTCCCCACTGTAATATCGTGTATAGTTAGTATTCAGTGATTGATTTCTTTTTTTCACGTTACGAAGCACATTAATAATTGATGTTGTTACGTTCATTTCGAAAATTAGAGTAAATTTTGACCAAAATTAATGTTTTTAAATATCAAAATGTATCGTATTTTTGGGAAAGTTTGAAATTTGACAAACATAAACTTCAATTCCACGTACAAAATTACACGAATTGCCAAAACATTGGGATTCACGTATCTCGAATTCGTGTAACTCGGGAAAAAACTGTACTCAAGTAACTGCTGCCACCATCGTTTATGATGTCTATGCGGCGACATTTAACTGCTGCATTTTGCATATCAAATTTCAAATGCAAGAATTTCAAAAATGAGCTTAGCCCCTTCGTTGTAATCGAGCGTGTGGAGGAAAAATGAAATCGAAAACGAAAGTGTATGTTTCGTTTATGTTGCGTTCAATATTTTACGAACAAAATGATCCTGCCAACGAGATTGCAGGGCAGCGGGACTAGGACAATATGAGAGAAGCAAAATAAAAAGGAGCGAAAGGGTACGAAAAATACAACTCGCCTACAAGGATGAGCTTTTGTTTCTAACATTTTACGACCCATAAGTATCTGGCGTTTTACGACTTTAAGCATAATGAAGGAATGTGTCGGGTGGGGGGAGTATTTTTTGTTTCATCCTGCCCACCAATTGCACTCGGGCGCAGTGAGAACCACATACGAGAGGTTTATTTTTTGTTTAACTTTAAGTCCACCCTACACCGAGTGCGGCTGGTGAATCCTTCCGTTTGCATAGGGAACATTGCACCACCCTTGCAGCGTTGGGTTGCGAGACCATGTGTATACACATTGTAGCCAATGTAGCATTGAAAATTCCAGCAAACCACTCCAACGGCACTCGTCCCCAAGACACAAGTGCAACGAGCGTTCGTCGGGAATAATCGTACCAACTGGTGGTTTCCCTCGAAATGGGAAAGGACGTTTGGAAGGACAATATTCTTCATCATATTTTATGACCACTTCAGCGTCATAAAGCACGCTTGCATAGCTTGTCGCCATCGTCATACCGAGTCGTGGGGGGAGAGCTAACATTTTAAGATTGATGGTTGAATCCACGCGACCACTGCTATCGGGGAGGAAAGAAAAAAAAACTAAATGGAAATTTGATAGACTTCAGTATTTCGGGCATGGCATGTTTGCGCTTTGTGCCGGTGCAATACTTGCCGAATGGTTACGACGTCTGTTACGGGTGGATTAAAATGTATTTCCTTTGAAAAACGATTTTTTGGGGATCGGTCAGAACATTTGGTCAAATCTATAATATTCATAAAAATAAATAAGGGTAACCGTTCCTCCATAAAGCACAGGGTGAAGTAAACGATATGAAATCTTTAAGATATTTTACAATCCATGAGCAAAATACCTGGCTAAATTTAATATTTTTTTGTTTGAAAAAGGGTCTAAAAATTGTTCCAAATGTGAAAGATAAGCGTAAATTTGATTATAATCTGCGTACTTGTGAATCCGCCTAAAAGTATGCAATCGTAGGTACAAAATATTCCTACAGGGTTATTTAAATTAAGAAGAATCAAATTGGCATTTGATGGAAAAGTTAAGATGTTGTTAAAAAAAAAGAAACATTTTATACATAAATCAAAATCCATTCAAGTACTCTTGTGGCTAACATTTCCTGTTACAAAACCACCAAAATCCAATCGATTCACCCCTTCTGTAATCTATGCACTTTACCCCCAACCGGTGTTTATGAGTTACGCTGCAATCAACTACCGCGCGAATTGCATTACAACTTTCGTATGATTGTATTTTTCTGTCAACGTTTCATGTCCCTTCAACAATGATCTCACCTGTCAATAATCCCCTAGTAAACGCATTTGTTTCATACGTTTTTGTCCCTTCACTAAAAAATGCAACCATAAAACCACCAAACACAAGAGTTTGGCAAGGTTTTATGCGGAGAAGAGTTTCTCTCCCTCTCTCTCTTTCTGCTTGTGTTATTTAAAGAATTGCTTTATCTTTGAGTTCCCTTAAAACGTTTATCTCTCAGGTAGATTGCCAAAACGAGGGGAGTTGCAATGGTTGGCAAAGTAATAGCCAATCCACTTGTTTTCTTTTTTTCCTGGGGTGAATAGGACCGGTGTCGGGGAAAATCACGGTAAGGCTTAAATCTCAAGTACATCGGTAGCATAAGGTGAACCAACACATAAAAAAAATCTAAAAAGCCACCAAATCGTCACAATTGGTGGAGGGGTTTCAGTTCTTCCACGACAAAAAAACAAGCAGTTTCTCCATTTCTGTAACATCACTAAGAAAGTTTAGTTTTATTTCCTTTCCCCCTTCGGGTTTTCCGAGTGAGAATGGCCAGAATTCACCCCCAACGCACTTTTCGCACACCTCAAACGAAAACGGTTACGATTGCAGGCAAAATTGGTTCCATGGCCGGAAGTGGCTAAAAGTAAAATAGATGGTGTGAACTTGAAGCGGTTCTGTGTTTTTCCTCCGTCGTTTACTTGTCTCGTGCCATTTTCCACCGCATTTTACCCCCGTTTTATTTTAAGGGATTGGTGGGAAGGGTGGGTGGTAAGCTCGTTATGGGTTCCTTGCTTTCTTTGGTTAAGTTGCCGCACGGAAGACGCCCGTACTTCCGGGTGGACTACCACCACCATACTGCGATTCACACTGCGGAGGCTGCGATTTTCATAAGTGATTTGTGGGATGCGGACGAAACGTGCGAAAGTGCGTTGTTTCGGAGTTTTCCCTTTTTACAGGAAGGGAAGAAAAACACAGACACACACAGGGAAAATCAACAATCTTTAGCGGGAAAGAAAGCAAAAACCAGCAAACAACGGAACGGAAAATCCGGGAAGAAAGTCTTCCCAGTGAGGTTTCGCTAGCGGACGGAGAACAACAGAGACGTTCATCCAAATTTATTTACGTTGAGATTAGAAAAATTATTTATTTATTTATTCATGCAACAAGAAGTTTCACTTTCAATGGGATGTTTCCGTACCGATTTCAGGGGAACGGGAATCCCATCGCAATAAACGGGCTGCCCGATCTTGTGTGCTGAGGTGTGTTTTTTTGCCCTTTGGTTTCCGTTTGTAATAAGTAGAGAAAAACGTGACAAACACTTCTTCAACCGATTATCGGGATGCTGCTGGAAGAGATGATTTCTTTATCTATATTTAATATTGTAATGGGATTTTAAGAAACGGTTTATTACCTCCGGATGGTTGTTTTTGTATCTCTTTCTCACTCGCTTTCTCGCTCTGCTTTCCCAAGCTACATCAGAATCGATTTAGGTTTCACTGGTACAACGGTAGAGCAATCTGTTCTGACACCTTCCTGTTATCCGGAGCCGGTTCCGGTGTCATACTGGAATGGCGAAGGTCGAAGGTAAGGGTTAATTGTTGAGGTGTTTCCCGTTTGACGAAGGGTCGTTCATGATTATCGGACGGTTACCATCGGTTGGAACAAAGGGATGCAAATAATAATGAGTCAGATAATCGAACTTCAGGTAGGATTCATGCATGAGTAAAGATTAAACAGTGCATGGACGAAATTGTTCGAATTGTTTTATGATTAAGGGGATAGTATACTCTGAAAGATTCGAAAAACTGGGTTCTTGATTTTCCATAACACGTCATCAATCATTTGATTGAAATGCGTTTGTAAATTAAAATTACCTAGTGCACAATCTTATAGTTTTTTTTATGTTCAAAACATCAGATTTTCTCAAAAGAACTTTATTAATTATTCAATGTCCAGTCTTATCACAATCTTGTCAACGTGCGAAATCAGAACATTTGATATGAAGTAAAGAAATTAAACTCTTTTTTAAGCGAAGATGTTCTGGATTTGCAACACTTCAATCATTAATAAAGTGCGCGAAGGACAGGACGAACAGTTGTTTGCAAACGCGAAATTCTAAAAAAAAAATCGCTTCCTGTCCAAATAATAATAATTTCATAAAATGATGCACACCTTAAAACAAAATGGCGGCAAAATGAAAGTGGTCGTAAAAAGAGTATTATTGAAATTTATTTGATGACTTCCCGACAAAAAAGTACAAAAAGGTTAATAAGACTAAGAAGTATAATTACTCAATTCCTATTTATTTTATTTTAACATAAATAAGTGCATTAAACAGATAAGCTTCATTTCTTCATAAGCAATTGCTTCTACCCTCGCAGATGCGCCATACATCATAACTGGCTTTGTTACTGTATTCGATACTCATCGATGTGCGTGCCAGAATTGCAAAGTAATTTTCGTTATGAAAAACAAAAATTCGCAAAAGGACAGAAAAAAACATAACCAAATGGCTTCCTATATTGTGGCTTTAAATCCCGCACATGATGGTTATGATGGTAGTGATAATGATGAAGGATTTGTTTTACGGAATGCTGCTTTACAGTTGAGCTAATTTATAATTTGTATTGTGGTTTATATATTTTATTTGCTCTTTTATTTGTTACTTTGGCTTAAATTTATCTTATTAGATATTAAAAAAAACCCTTCTCCCAGTACTTTTACCAGTGCTGGTAACTTTTTTGCCTCTCTCTCTGCATGTGCTCTGCCTAACAGAGATTCCGAGGTGGCCGGAAAATTGGATACATGAATATTATAAAAACATTACCTGGCCCCGCGACTGCAGTTCCCTTGGGGACGAAAAGCGTCACATTACTCTGCAAGCGATATTCGTTAAAGGGTTGTTTCCGCTAGAACGACACGGCACAATTGGCTCCATAATCTTATCGGATGTCAGTCAGCGCAAGTCGCAGCGAAGGCGCTGGCAGAATGGCAGACAAGCTTTTTCGGCCGAATTCATCCTGCCGAAAAAGGAAGCTTTTGAAATTCATACATGAATGAAACATTCTACCCAAAAGCGGCGTAATACGCTATCATGCCCAACGAAACAGGACAGTGCACATGAATGAAACGAGGGATAGCATTTTTTTAGTATTCCGATGCATATCTTACGCTGGCGTGGCCCGCTGACACATGTTGGTGGTCGATAGACTCTTGGAGATTTTTTTTTAGTTGGCAAGCCAGAATGCTCTCTGACCTCGTGCGATTTCTATCTAACTGAGTGAAGCGCGTCTGGAGTGGTTTGGGATGATTCCTGCCTAATCCCTCGTCATCCACCCGGACAGACAGACATGTATTGTTCGTCGTCGTGCTGCTCGAAACACAGAGAACATATAGCAACGGGAAGCTAACCCACTAACTCGTTGGTATGGCTTACCGAACATGCAGCCGGGTGAACCGATGCTAAGTAAGAATGGCTATTTTTCCGCTGGAAAATGCACAAAAAGGCAACCACGCGAATTGGCGCGCGGTTTTCCACATACGGTTATGCGGCCACAAGAATGGTGAATGGTTGATTTTTTTTTTTCTTGCTCTGTGTTTCAAATTTGTCCGAAACGGGGATGATGCGGGCCGGTGTGCCAGAGATTCAAGGTACGGCTTTAGGACAGTTGATGTGCAGAGCAGAGGGAATAGCGATGAAATCATCCAAACGAACGTGGATCAGACGGAAAGTGCGGTCAGTTTTTCTCCCTCCCTGTGGTGCTTTCAGCGCGGAAAAACATGTGTCCAAATGTGAGAGTACCATTGTTATTGAGGAATTTTCGAACGCAAACCATTCGCCATCTTTGTGGGGAGTGCAAGTGGGCAAGTGGGGTGAACCACCGGTGAGGAGTGGTGTATACATAATTTCAGTAGTTTTGACCGATTTTATAGTATCCCCAGCTGAAATAGTATTATGAGATTGAATCATAATGACTTATATGATTTTATTCCATTCTGTGGTGTTAGTTACACAGCCATCACTTTAATTTGTACTTTGCCCTGTTAATGTTCAAATGGACATTAAATAAGTGTGGAATGAAATTAATAAGAAAAAAGAAGCATTTATTGACGAAAACTTATGCATATCTTTGGGTGGGATCACTTACAGGTTATTTATTACTAGCTGTTGTTTTTCACAGTTTTTCAAAGATCCTGATTGATTGAAATACTTTTTTCCACAACGCTTCTCTAATTAGATTATACTTTCTTTCTTAATTAAAGTTTAAATGTTTTTATTACTTTGCAATTAAATTGGACACCAATTTACTGAAATGATTTATTTTTAATTAATTTTAAACAATAATTTTATAGTGTAACATTCCATATAACGTTGGCAAAGAAAATTAAAAAAAACAAGTCTAATAACTTTTCATAAATAAAATAAATAAAACTTATCCACGAGCCACGAACGCTGCTCTCAAGTATATATTCCAAAATATAGTGCCAAGTTTGCCATTGTTTTTGATTCCACAAACTATATTGGTTCACTCAGCAGTGACATTTATCCCTTATCGTGATTTTTGGCGCTGTTATTTTACCACAAGCTGCGTTTTTTTGGCAACAAATCTAAACACAATAAATCCACCCTATAAAGGGAACGACGCTACCAACCGCCAACAACAATCGAAGGGCTTTAGAGCAAGTTTGCATTATATCCCGGGACGACTACCCGCGACGACTCCGGGCGGTACGACTACCCCATACGGCAAATGACATTTATTGGAAGCGAGTGAAAATCAGCCACGCGCCCTACGGGCTTGTGAAATGTTCCAGAGCACCCAATCTGTTTGGCACACACAAACAACTACCGGCTGGTGGTGGCTTTTGGATGGTATTTTTCGACATAGGGTTAGATAACGTCATTCAGCGTTGAGCGCTAGTGCTAATTGTGTGAATGTCCATTAAACCGTGCAACGCACAGAGTGTATCTCGCTAATGGTGTCATTTACGAACGGTTGTTTTGTTCATTTTCATTGAAGTTAGATTGTTTGGAACCAGTCTTTTGTAAATCCGATACCAGCATTTATATGTGGCCAAGTTTTTCTTATTCTATTGGCAAGTGTTTGTTTTTTGTCCTAAAGCGCCTCTCAATACATTTGACATGCATCCTGAGTGTGCACGAGGGAAATAAGCAAGTTCCTTTGGATGCCAAATATTCGATTTGAAAGTTACAGCATTGTCAATGCAGTCATGTTCACCGGCACGAAGCTTGTTAAACATATTGTTTTATTTTCGCCGTTCGGTACGTGCCTTCCAACGGTGCGGTGTATGCTGACGGTGCCGTGCGTTGGCTGAATAAGCAGGCAATGGTTGAGTAGAAACGTTCCCGCATAATAAAATGCGCCTCCGTTACATCTCACACACGTAGCCAAAGACCACATTACCAGTAGTTCATGCATAAAAAAGTAGTACTTGGGTGAGAAAAACTCTTACCGTACCATCGCTATGATAAGCATTTGGGAAAACGTGCGGAAGCCTTGAGCAATGCAAAAACTGAATTAAAGATACCAGCTTCAAAACAGTCCTCAGAACCCGAGATGGGACATTAAAAAAAAAACCTGCACAGGAAAAATAGTTTTCCCCGATTCAAAATTCCCGCATTGTTCCATGAAGCTCGTTTCATGGTTCACCCAGCGAACGAGTGAGTGAGAAAAGGGCGAAAGAGAGGGAAGTTTATTTTCGTTGAAATTTCGACACCCTACGCCCGGAAGTGGGTGGGATGAGTTACGTTAACAATGGCATTGACGATCAGCGAACAGGAATCGAATTAAGTGGTAAAGTTTTCCCATTAATATTACACACTTTGGCCTGTGAAATAGAGATGCAGCACGTTGAGCTGTGCACTGCGTCGCGCAGGGGAGAGGGTGTAAAGGAGCCATGTGGGAGGAGGTTGGCATGCATCGGTTGGTGGCGCACCATTCACCATTAAAGGCGGCTCACTTCAATTGACGACTCAAACACAATTGGCTCGATGCCATCACAGCTTCTCCACCGGGGTAACAAAAGTACCAGGCGTCTCCATCCGGGCTGAAGCTTTCCCTGCCAACACGCGTGTAAACGCGCGGCGAGGTGGTTCCGTGGTTTGAAATCCGATCCCTCGTGCCGGATGAAGACAAATTTTACGCTTCACTCGTCGCTCAAGTGGTGAAAGTTTTTCGATTTTTCTGGATTTTTTTTTTCGTTTCTAGCTGAATATGTTCACACGAGTGTCTCATGGGGGGGATTTTTGCTTAGGGGATGATTTTTTTTTATTTGTCGTGGTGGTGAGTGTGATATTTTCGTTTTCGCTTCATTTCGGAATTTCCGGTTTGATGTTCCGGGTTTGGGAAACTGTTGATGGAATCGCGCCTGTGCTGTGATTTCAACCATCAAAGGGAGTGTGAACATTGTGGAGTTGCTGTCGGGAGAAGAAAGCTACTGTAAAATAAACGGATACATAAATTATTCCTGTTCCTCTGTTTGAACTGTTTACATCTTTGGCTGGGAAAGTTCTGCCGGTAATGGAAGCAGCAGAAAAGTTTTGATTCAAATTGGTCTAGGAATCGATGGGGCCGCGATTCTAAATAAGCCAATCACTGAACTGAAAATAGTTAAAAGGTTTGCTGTTAGTTGCTTTAAAAAATATATATTCTTTTGTATTAAAAGTGTTTTCTTTGTTCGTTGTTTGAAGTTGTTGAATGTTACTTATTTATATTTTCACTATTTATCACTTTTTTATACTTTTCATGTTTCCAAATTAACATTTTTTTCTCTGCTTTATTATTATTAAAAGGATCATTTGTCTGAAGTATCGAAATCATTAATCATGAAAACCCCTTTCAGCAGTATTTAATTTCAATCTTCACGTCAACATTCATTTTTCCGGCAGTATTTAACCCATCACCAGCGTTTCACCATCAAATTTGTCGAATTGTTCATTTAGTATGATGCTGCTCATTAATTTTCCTTCACCAAAGCTCCAGTTTTCCGGATGTACACAAAAATAAAAACCCACCCAAACCCGTTCACCTTGCCAGACTGGAAGTGAACACAAGACTGCCTTCTGCCCATATCCACAGCACACAGTTTCAGCAGTAGGTAATTCAATTATGCACGTTCAATTTGTTGCCGTGCAGTTTTGTAAAATAATTAATCTTTTGCACCTTACGCTGGAAAGGTATTCGGGGGAAATGAGCTGCAATGCTGGACTGTTCGTCAAGAAAGTGGTGGTACTTTTCGGTTTGTTGGATAACAATTTTCCGCTACCGGCCGGTAAGTTCACCTTCCTTATTGTGCTGGAAGAAGTCCGATTCTCATCGGTTGTTTGTCTGCCAGTTTATTGTTCTTTTCTGCGGCGTTTCACAAACCTGTCTGTCTGAAAAGTTCTTATCCTTGTTTCGCTCACTTTGCGCCTGCCTGGAGCTTCCTCTCGCTGTATGCTACCCCTCAATTGCGTTGAAGAGTTTTCGCTGTTTATTTCAGCACTTTGGTTTACGTGCTTTGTGCTTTAATGGACCGTTTGAAGAAGAATGAAGTGATTTCTGTGGAGATTTTCGCGTCAAGTGGGAGCGGGCTATCCTACCGCTTCAGAAAAGGCGTAAATTTTCCCGGCTTAAACAGCTCGTTGCTATCAAAGGTGGGATAAGGCGGATAGGCTTTGTTGTTGTGTGGCATTCTGAAGCTTTTTCATTCTACCATTTCTTCTTCGGCTATTTACTACCGTTATAAACATCGCATCCGAGATTTCGGGTGGGCTCAATAGGTAATTCGCGTTTTTCAAAAGTTTAATCGAACGACTAAGCCCCAACGGCGCTGTAAACGGGATGGGGGAACTGCGATAGGGCGAGAAGGGTCGCCGAGATTGTGAAGCGAAATATTCAAATCGTTATCGCACCGCTCCCATCATCATTTATATGAAAATCTTTAAATTTATAGCTTCATCGATTTTTTCCCAGTTACTGTTCGAACCGTATGCACGTAGTAGGCGTCTCGATAGGCCCGGCCTCCTTCGGTTGCTGCTGCCGTTTGCTACCGACTCGTGGATGGGTACGACAGATCGACCGGTTTGGAAAGTTTATCCCGACAAACCTTCGACGGGTGGCGTGGGATGGATTAACGAGAGGACGGGAGGCGCCAGGCGAAATGCACCGGAGCGACCGAGATTTCCAACCGCGCAACACAAACCTGGGTAAAGAGATTGGTAATCGATAGCGAAAATGCCCCGAAGACGAAGGAAACGAAATCGAATCCAATCAATTGTCATTTTGCCTACGCCAGAAGCTGCCGTCGGGTTTGGATACGGTAGGTGGAAGGTTTGCGGGCGCGAGTGAAGTAGCGGTGCACTGTGCACAAGGGTTATGTTTCAGGTGGTCAAAACTAAGTAGACAAGAAAGTGCAATCGCTCAGGACATTTACTCACTGGACTATGCTTTCAACCCGTAGATCCTGAATGTATGCAATACAGTTTCAATTCTTGAGTTACTGAGGGCGTTGCATGCCCTACAACATTGGCTAAATAACCAAACAGTTATTTGCATTTTTTTTAGGAAACGTTTTAGTGATTCTACAACAGTAAATAACATTACAGCTTTTCATTTCATCAGAGTACTTTGATTAGTAAAGTGTACTAGCCTAAAAGTACTTGTTAAGTGATTTTAAAAAAAGGTGTATTACATACTTCCTAGAAATAATCTCTATTCTTTGTTAATATACAAATAGTTGTGACGATACACGGTACCTGATAGACACCGATTAACTGACACGCTCATTTTAAACACTTCTTTAGGTTATTGTATAAAACTAAAACTGAAAAAAGGGGCATGAAGCTAGGTTGAAGGATAGGAATCTAGGCATTAGGAACTGAGAGTCTAGATTAGATAGGTATATTTGATAAATTAGACCTTTTTTATACTATACCAATTCTCAACCAACCAAGTCATCAATTCCACTGTGCCCAATGCTAAAGGCTGGTCGGTACAGTGGGCAGCCAAATGATTGCTGTCGCTTTTCTATAGGCCAAACAATCGACAAGAAAACAACGTGCAAAAAACCCCACAACCTGAAACACTGTACGCCGGAAAGCGGGGGGAAAAAAGGAAAATCGAAGAATTACCATATTTCAGCAACAGCATCCTCACGTAGTTTTGATATACAGCCGAGATAAACGAGGAATACATAAAAAAACGAAACATTTTCCTTTTCCATCCTTCACTATTCGGTAGCGTATCCGTATCCGGATTCGGCAAACCAGGGTGGCAGCAGGTTCCGTCTGTCGTTGTTTTTATCTGCTTCGCTGTGCGGATCAACTTGATTTCTTTCGTCGGGTGGATGGAGTTTACGGGGGAGGCGAAGGTTTACCATTACCGTGAATTGAACTGCTTTTCAAATGCTCCCCAAAGGGGGCTGGAGATGAATGCTAAAAAAAAGGTAGCTGAAAGCGGAGGAGGCAACTCCGGCACAGTTTATTGGGGCAACCGAACCTGCGCTGGTACATAGGAAGATCTTTCGAATTGCTTCATTTCTTGTCGGGCTTTGTTTCTAAGATCGTATTTTTGCTGTCCTGCAGCGCTCAACCGAAATCGTAAAATAAAAAACCAGCGTACAAGAAAGTGTCCTTTGCCGTTGGACAGGAATATTTCAAATGAAATTAACCGATAAATTGGAGCGTGTTCTACGGTAAGCGATGGAAAAAAAGCAAATGGCGGTCAGTGTATTGTTGCGGTCCCCGGATCCCTTCCACTAGAGATGACTTTGCTAGTTTGGGGTCGTAAAAAGTGACGCTCACGCCCAATGCGGAAACAACCGAAGCCACATTCTTCACAGATAATTAAACAAATTTAGCATTCACCCGAACGACGGTATTCTGTTGCAGGAGGGTGTTCAAGGCCCGTACCCGTTTTTTGCGCGGCCAGGCGACATCTTCCTCGCGGTGAAGGTGTATGGGTTGAACAGTCCTACGTGGGACGACCGCCACCGTGGAAGGAAGTAGATCGACGACGACTGGCGCTTTCGTGCGGTGTGGTTTGCGTCTGGTAAACGGTGAACTGGAATCCGCTACAAACCGCTCAAGTCGAATGCAAATAGCACCAATGAAATTCTCATTTAAATACAGATTTCGGTTACAGCTCAAATACAGCCTTCACAGCGCCGGAACGCCCGCAACAACACCTCCCTTCCACAAACCCGGGGAATCTGGCAGTGGAATATCTCTCTCGGGCGATGGTTTCGCTTCGCTTGGGCTAGGCATCCGGAAACTGTTCTACGCCGGGCCACCGACCAAGAAACAGGCGGAGATACTACGGTAAGAGATATAGCGATGTAACTGGCTGGTGCCGAATGATGAACTGAGCATTGAAAATTTGAAGCACTATCGACAATGGTGTCGGTGTGTTACTCGTTGTTCTTGACGTTACGGTATCTCCTCGATCGTACTCCGTTACTGTACCGAGATCTTCAAGGTTTGAGGTTCGCCCGTACGCTGGATGCTCGGTACAGGAGATAATTTAAATTACATTTCAAATATTTGCCATTGGCAACGAGTTCGCTTCCGAGCCGGTCGGTGTAGCGATTGTTAGCGGATTTAGTGGGAAAATTTTTGGATCAACATTTGCCTTTCTGAAAGCGATGCCAGTGTCGGTTTGGGAAGTGGGTTAGCTAACTGGGAAAAACGGGCTAACGGAATTAATCGTGAATCATTTGTGGGATGTAATAAATTCGACTGTTTCTGCTGTTGCACCAGCACTTTAATTTAGGTTATGACAAGAATTGTTTCACACCATTAAATCGGTGCTACGAACTAAGACAATACACAATTTGATGCAAGCAGAAAGCTTATATAACGGTTAATATATCAAGTCAAGATGTTACACACACTATCTAGAGGATCAATGTCCCGCACAAAATCCCAACGGGTGCATTATACATCGAGCCAATGGATGACTTTGGAGCAAAACCACAAACCACAGCTTTGCCATCATTATCCGGTCTTCTCCGGTCCCTTCCCGTGAAAAGCTCTAACCCCTCCCAAAACCAATGCTTTAGTGTGGTTTATTTCTATTTATAATCCCTTTTTGCATTGACTGCACCGAACCTAGACACCAGTACCAGCACCATCAGCCTCTCAGGCCATTATGGTGATAGCTTCCGGCTTGGGAGGTCGGTATAATACTTTCCGAATGAACCTTGAACCACGATGGATGCACTCGACCACAGCAGGCACGCTGCCGGTTGTACGGGATACGGGATCCTAACCTCAACGAAACAATATCCGGTAATTAGTGGAGAGGTTTAAGGTTAGACTTTACACCGTAACCCAATACCCTCGGTCTGGTCTGGTGTACCTCATTAGGGTTGCATTCAATGCAGAATTGAGGCCTCTCCGGTAAACCTCTCCGTACCGGACCAGTGTTGACGCCATTGTTTAGAAGTTTTGATATAATGTATCTCCGATTAATGGTGGTGAGGCATATTTCAGGGACAATATTCTTCACCGACGGGAAAATGGGGGATAAGCGGGGTGAACGGTGGAAAGCTTTGCGTTGTTGAAGTTTATAATTGTGTGAACGGTTCTCGGCTCCGGTGGCAAATTAGTGGTAATAAATGTGTAGTACCATATCTGTCGACAGTTTCCTGTTCGAGGGTAGCACGAACGGGAATGTTGTGTATTGGTTTGAAGTATTGATTTATCATCCACCGTTGGTTTCCATGTGTGATATACGATAAATGCTACTGAAATTTGAGAAACTAAAAAAATTGAACACTTTTTCATTGTAGTAAATATTGATCAGCTTCTTAAAAACTTGTACTAGAAATTGGCTGTCAATTCTATCGATTGAATCTTAATGTGCGCCAACGCCAATGAATGAGTTGCGCCTAAAGGTATGCAATTCAAATACAAACCAAATTTATACTATTTTGCTTGCGTATTACTCTTATAAATGTTGCTTCACGAGCACAGGTAACTATTTTCTGACCCGAGACATAGATGAGTAAACAGTACATCTTTAGGCAACATGCCAAGTGCGGAACAATGTCCTATTCCTTCTGGATGTATGATTCCATTTTAAACATCTTTTCTAATTTAAGCGAAGAAACCACAACCAACAGCTTAACGCACTGCCCGCAAACAGTCCAGAGTCGATTCTATAGCCATTCGAGACACAATCAAACCGATTACCGGTTTCCCAGTTCGGTTGTAAAGTGATTTCCCTGCCTCGGTGGGAGACCGCAAACAATTTGATGCTTCACCACTGGAGTTTCGAATAGACGGGCCACGTTCCCAGGCTAGGTAAGCAACCCAGCCATGTAGCCTCAAATGTGGCCAATCTACGAAACCATTTATGATTGCGGTTAAAGTACGGGCAGTGTATGATCTGTGAAGGTACAGATACCGGAATGTACAGACAAAGGGCACGAGATTAAAAATTCTCTGCCGAAAAGTGCTTGTTAACCGATCGCCAGTTGTGAACTGCTGAACTGCAAGTTGGAGGGTGGATGATGAATTTACCGTCTGGAATGTTGGCTTCAACAGAAAACGTCTTCTATATTTGTTCTGTAACGCAGCATTTGCAATGGGCAGTTTGGTGATGTGCTCGTCAGGTACATCAATCACTTCGCACTGAACGAACCGGCCGGGTAGAACATTCCGACGTACGTTTGGTGGTGAGGAATGGATTTGGCTCGGATGCTTTCTACCAATTGTTTCGAAACCGGGTAATGAAGGGATTCATTCTTGGAATTTTCTTATAAATGTGACGCTCCGTCGCTTTCACGCTGGGTGCATGGGGCTTAAGCGGCGGAAGTTTCCGCTCGGAAAAGGTAAACTAAGGCGGTAAGTATTCTAATTCGAGCTAGAAAGATTCCGAAGATGCTTCCCACAGATTGTACGAGGAAAGTGAAATATTTCAATATGAAAATAGTTCAAATCTTTGTCCATGACCACCGTCGCTTACGTTCGAGTTGTGGAAGGATGTGGAATGAAATCATATCTCCGTTATTTCTCATTCTCAGAGAAGCTACGAATATTTTGATGGGCGTGCAATGTGACTGTTTAATTAATTTAAAACCATTTGAAGAACACAAAGCAGTTTTCAAACAGCTTTGGTTGATCTATGGCCTGCATTCTAGCTGATCTTTTCTTAACACGTTGTCAGCGTGTTATAGACGTGGCAACCATTACGTAGAAGGACAACGTATCTTCTCTGTTCGGTTTTTAATCTTTTGTTCTGGTTCAGTGGCACAACGTACTGATCGCCCTCAGCGAGTGAACTACTTTTTCGTCAGCTTGCACAAACTACAGAACAGCTAAAACAGAAGAGCTAAAACAACCACCACCAGCTGGCCTGAATAATAACTTCTTTCTGTTCCACCACATAAAGGGAAAAAACAACACTTTTTTGTGCTTTTGAGGTTAGTCTGATAGAAGCTTTCCTCGAATCAGCAAACAACGACGTATGTTGCGTTTCGTTTGAAGTAGTACGGAACCGGCGTGGTGGTCGTGTGGTTTTCTGTGATAATTGCAAAGTTTTCCTTCCCCAAGAACTTCGCTCCAAAGCATCCAATGGATAACATTTCACTATGTAGAAGCCTTGGAATGGAAGCAAGTGCGGTGCAGTTTGTCACAGTGGGCATAAAACTGGCAGAGGATCACTTTTGTTGTAGCGCATCACTGTTTGTAATCATTGATGAAAATGAAGCACCCGCGCTTGCTTTGATGCACATGGTGGTTGGGTACGGTGCATTATGAGAAACTTTTTGATTTATCTTCTATATTATGCATCGTATTCTTTGAGTTCTGTTAAAACTTTTATTTTGAAACCCGAACAAAGCAGTGTGTCGGACGATTGTTTGAACGTCGTTTCGTAGATAATAAGTTACCACCGAAAGAGGTCATAGGATAAAGATTTGTTTGACTTTATGAGCGTGTTTTTTGCTTTTAATGTGTCATCAACATCATGCTAAAATTTACATCATTTTTCAGTGTTGGGTCATAATTTTTATAACGCCTAAATGTATGCCCTATGAATTGATTTTTATGGTTACGAAAACAATGAAAAACTGTGATTCCGATACGAAATGAATAATCAAACAGTATGAAATGTTGCATTTGATTTTTGTGTCCGATTCAATACTTTGTTTCATTTCAAATGTGAAAGTTAAAAAACGCATAAATTCATGCAATTTGAATGCATTTCCTTTAGTTTTGAAAAGTGAATTATTATGAACCGTATAACAACGTAACAACCAAACTGAAGCACAATTTGGCGTAATTTTCCCCACCCCAACTGTTAAAAGCCGATCGAGAACGATAGCAAAATCCTCCCTAGCTGACCCAGTTGGAAATACGCGCAATTATTTTATTCCAAAACCTTACCGGAAACCTCCATTCCCCAATGCCTAGGCTACTTTTAATCCCCATTAATTAGGACACAAAGAAAGAACGGCATTTGGGATATCTTTTTTTTTTTTTAGCCCCACTTTCTGGCAATCGTTCTATTATCGTGCTGCTTGCCAGTCCCCTTTTCGCCCTGCAGTGGACGTGGACTTTTAAAGCGGCATCTAATGGAGCGAAGTGTGGGAGCTAAACTGTCCGTTGCTAATTTTTGTCATCATCGTCAAACTTTTCACCGCCGAGGTTAGGGGACGGTGACAAGGAGTAGGATTTTCGAAAGGAATCCTTGCAAGTATCACTCTGCTAAATGATGCCTTCCGCTCATTCGTTTGGTCCCGGTGGTTCGCTAGTCAGAGTGCCCATGTTTGTCCAGCAGCTTGGGTGGTGTGCTGGTGCGTACTGGTGAGGGTTTTGCTCGTTGCCCGAGTAACTGATTAATACCGTCCCACGGTGGAGCTATAACTCATTCGCTCGCTATGAAGCCCTGTTCGAGCGGACATTCATTTTCCGTACGGCCCGGCCTTTGCAAATGAAAAGATCGCTGGTGGTTTTTCTTTCCTATCTAGCTCTCTTTTTGCCCAACCCGGTTTGAAGACTTTCAGGAATAGCATACCGGCCGTGGGGAGGAACAAAAATTATGATAAAACTCTCATCCTCGTTCAGAGGAAATAATCCGGTACGAGGGAAAAAGGGTGATGTTGAGGGTGCAAAAAACCGCCATCCCTTTGAGCTGTAATTTTCAACCTCGCCGTGATAATGTTATCAGCTGGAATGAAGTTGCTGGCTGGGTGGCGATTAATTTGTCAATCGTTGACAACGGTTATTAGAAGGGACGAAGAAGTGCAACGAAGGAAGGTGAAGATATTACACGATGTTTGCTGTCATGCTTTTGAAAGTGCGCTGTTTCATGCTATTTAATAGCGATTTTTTTCTACTTTTCACTCACTACAATAAGGCATAATGTGGAATTTTTCGAAAGGAAAGTACAGAGTCTGACCGTTAGACGTCACACTGTGCAGCTGGGATAAAATAATTCATTTTTAAATTATACTCACATTGATCATCCTCGTAATGTGCCCACTGCTCAAAGCTCATTATCGTGCGAGACACGACTTAATTCCTCTCGGGAGCTTACAGCTCGTGTCACATATGGACATGCAAAACTGAACGCAAGGCTGGTGCGTTGGTGTATATGAGTTTTTTTGTTGCTTTGTTCGTTTACCATTTACCATTCCACTTCATTATCATAAATTATAATTTCATACGTGCAAACAGGGTTATTGAATTATCGTTTTGTCACTTGTTTGTGCTCACCCTTTGCATGCCACCGTCCATGTTTGATGGGCTTTACAGTTTTGACGGGCTGTGCTGTTTCCTTAGCCCCGTATAAATATTCGAGATCGTTCGAGCGAAACCGACGGGCGGAAGGAGCGAAACCCGAACCGTTCTCCCATTCCGATGATGGAAAATGTCGCTGAAAATGTAGCGTTGCTGTATGGGTAGCATATGAATTGTGCATGAATTTTGATGGCTGTTTGCTACCGGGCCTGGAAGGATGTGAGTGGAACGAGTGGTACGAACATAAAAGAACGTCGCTTGATCTATACTCTGATGCAGCCCTGCTACGGTGACACTTAATGTATGCTAGTAAAATGGCACTCACAAATGGTGCGCGTTGTGCGGAACGTTGAAATGAAAATCACGGACGACACGCTAACCTATTCAAGTGTAACGAGATGGGTTTTAGTTACGACGGAGAAAAAAAGGTCAATGATATGTATGTAAAGAGAAAAAGAACTGCAGCAAGACTTATGCACTCAGCGGTATCGTTAAGCATATGAAAAAACCAGGGTTTTTACTTAAAGTTTTCATACTATAAATGATTCTTTGCCGTAAAATGTGCAATGCATGAAAAAAGGTTTGAAATGCTGTTCTTTTTTAAACTGCATGCTTTATTACGACATAGAAATAAAACTTAACAAATTGTACAATTTTCAATTACTAAAACATTAATCAGTCATGCAAATATACTTATTTATCAGTAATATTAGCTTGTTCGCCCAAATGCATGCAATCAGCTAAAACAAATAACAAATATGAAATAGAATTGCCTACATTTAGGCTCTTTATTTAGCCAGTCGTAATTCATGTGTCGAATAGTTTGAAATAAAACCAGGTTATGTAAATTAATATGTAGAATTTAGTATTACAAAATAAATCATGGGAATGTAATGTTATAAAGCTGAAATTCCATGCATGGGTGCCCTTAGGCCGTTCCTTTTTGTTTTATGTAACAGAACCTTCACTCTTTGCTACGTGTTGGTAAGGCATGGGAACGATTCGATGACAGTAAAGTGGGCAAATGAAATCAATGAAAAGGAGCCGGGGAAAAGGTTAATTCCGCACAACTGAACGCGAAATGTGTGCTTGTGGTGCCGAGCATGAGAAACCTTTCTCGTCAATTGCTTGCTCGAAGCGTAATGTCTGCGGCATTTGGCACAAACCTCAAATCTATGGCTCTGTTCCTTTTCACGTGTATTTACAAGACTGGAGCCCACTGTTCTTCCTGGGGTGTGCTCAAATCATTAGCCTAATTACGTACACTAAGTGGACTCGGTGACGATCATCTTTCACTTCGTTTGTGGTTAGACATTCGTTCAACGACCGCGGTTGGGCTTCAAGCATACTTAAAGCGTTTTCTCACGTTTCTTTCTCTTAGCAGCAACGAGTTGCCATTTAATATTTCTTTGCTATTCCACTAAATAGACTCATAATTTACGCTCCTTGTGGGTTCTTCTAGAAGGGCAAAATCTGCTTGCGGCCGTAACAAAGGCTGTTTGGTTTCGTTTTTTGATGTGTGCAAAGGAAAACGTTTTCCGATTACTATCGATCCTAATGAATGCAGCCAGCATGTCATGTACTGTGTGGTTCGTCTTTTGGGTTTTTTTAACGTCTCCTCCCCAGAGGGTCAGCTGCACAAATGATTGATGTCTAAGTGAGCGTGGCTCCAATTGCCACGAGCAGGGCGACGAGCAGACATGCAAACAACGAATCGATGTGGCAATGATTCTGAACGGCCGAGCGGTCGGGTGCATAAATCTTGGCCAGCTGTTTTGTTGCTCTGTTTTTTGTTTCACTTTCCTGCCCAATCACAATGATGCATGACCTGACGTAAAGCCTACATACAGTGCTGCATTTGCGTGGTTTCTAATTTCGTGCTACGTCTTGGCTGAGTGAGTGAATGCTTGTTCTGCTGTGAGTTCTAAACATGCCTGTTGTGCATGCTCCTGGCTGGATGCATCGTCACACGCAAACCATTCATTAAAGATGATGGATAGTTTGGCGAGAAATTTGTGAAAGCATAAGGAAATGGATACAGCGTGTAGCTTTCACCTGCTTTGGTCGCTATTAATGTCCTGCAGCGGGTTTGCTGGGTTGTGAGGAATTTGTGGCATGCGTAGTATTTTTGATTTTGTTTTGGAAAAAATGGCAACTTTGCTAGGCCTGTTACACGAGAAGAATAAAAAAAATGTCTTATTTTATGATTATGGCGTGGCTTATTGGCAGGAATGTAAATTGAAATTCCTTGGCTATGTGATGCATGTGATGTATTCAAGGTAAGCTAATGCCACCGTTGCGGAATTAATTTAATGATTTGTACAGTGCTGTTTACATATTTCGCCTAAATATAGGCAATTAATATGACAAAGCTAGTATTTGTCCCTGTAACTTTTGTCAACTGCTGAAGTATTTATGGAACTGTTGTAAAAATCAAATAACTTTAAGAAAAAAATCATCGAAGAAAAAAAACGTCACCAAGTATTATATTAGGACACCATTGATCTATAAAATTTGGTGTGAATGAAAATAAATATAATCCGAATGGACCATTCCAGGGGATCGCTGTCATTTAAATAATTTATTGAGCAACCGTTTAGTCGAACGGTTTCTGGTCCGGTACCAACCCAATGGATCATTCTTCACTGGAACGTATTATGCTGTTTACACAGTTTTTGGATACGGATGAGCCGGCCTCCCCGGGATAGGTTACCGTTTGCAATACTTTCCGGTTTGTCGTTTTAAGTAGATATTTGCGCCCCTTATTGCAGCTGCTACCAGGAACGAGCTGGAATCCGTTTGCTGCTTCTCCCGATGTCACGCAAAGGCACAAACTTCTGCAGTTCGAATGGTGCAGAAGCCGAAAAGTCCAATACCGAATCCGAAATGTCAGCACTTGCCAGTGGACGGACGATTGGGCAGTTGTGTAAAATCGGTGTTTTATTGGTTTTGTATTGGAGAATTGTTCGTGTGTGTTCGATGCTCCAAGTTGCTGGGGCAACTGTAATAAAAGCGAGTTTTGTTTTTACTTTTTATTTATCAATCATTTGATGGCTTATGGTGTGGCGCTTAGCGAAGGATGTTACGCTTGACTAGGATTCCTAACGGGGAGGGTGTTTTTTACGACCGCACACCCTCCCAATAGTGGACAACCGAGCAAAAAGCGCAGGGGAATTGGGCGGTTCGACTTAAGTAGTGGCCTCCGGGGAAGATCTGTTCCGTTAAACCGGCTTAATAAGTCGTGAAAACTCCGTTCCCGATAGAAGGGGACTGCTCCATCTTTCGTCTCGCCACTCGGAAGCCACCTAATCGCTCGATAAAGCGACTAAGAGAGCAAGTTTTTATACCATCTCGCCATATGGACAAATGGCAGCTTGGCAATGGAAAATCCTTCCCCCGGGTTTTTTTTTGGCGATGCTGGGAAACATTCTCGTGCCCGTTAAAGCAACGTGTTTGGGAGATAGAAATAAGAGCAAAACAGGGGAGGAAGAAAGGCAAACAAACGTGTTACCACCGTCCGTGTGCCATAAAAGGCAACGCTGGAAATAAATCAAAATGTAATAAAATACGCAATTTACGCTAGACTACTGTCAGCTGCGATTCGCGTAAATCACACCGACGGTAGGAAAGTTTTTGATCCCCGCATGGTGTGTGGCCCATGCCATCCCTTGCCGCTAGTACTGCGTTGTCACTTGCGCGGGAATAGTAAAGCTTACAGCAGGATGAGTGTGATGATGCTGTTAATTAATTTAGGAACTTTCACCTTCCCGCGCAGATGTTCCGGTACGTAAGGAAAGTCATACCAGTGGCGATTTGGGGGTGCCAATGTCTTCGGTGGGTGGGGTACAAAAAATGTGACAAGACAGAGGGACATTAAGGGTCGAACGATTACATTCGGTTTTGTTAGCAATTTATCATCGTTTATTAAATTAAAGTTTGTGTTAGCCGTGTGAAAAATATGTCTTTGACATTTCTCCTTTTTCGTGACGGAGAATTTCATACATAACATATTTGAGACTGATTTTTTAAATAAAAATGTATGAATTTCTAATTTTTAGCGCCGAAATATATGCAATTTAAAGATATGTAAGGATTGTTTTATATTGTTGCTCGTTGTTATACTGAAAATGTTTAAATTTAACTATTTGAACATGCTTTTATTTACTTAGAAAATGTTGTGCGAACGGAGGGCACTTCATTAGCATTGTGATGCAATATATCTCCATGCTTGATGGCTAAATAAATTACCAAATTCCCCAAGGAGGAGAATTGAAGGATCTTCGGAGAGGTCTCAAAAAAAAACCCCGAAGTTTTTTTGTTTTCGTTCTTAATCACTTGAATAATAAAATTGCGATAGGGACGGAAAAGAAAAAAATAAAACTTGACCTCTCATCCCACTTCAGTGAACGATGAAAGTTTGAGGTAAGTTTTCCCACCTGAAGCGTGAGCAATAGTCGTACTACACAAACAAAGTTTTCATTTTCACTTGATGCAAATGTTTTTTTAGCATGTTATTTATGTCTTGTAAGTGGAACGAATAAAAAAGAACACCTCGTTGATGAAGGTAACATCCTGAAACGGTTGGACGTTCATTCCCCTGCCTTTTCGTTGAATAGGAAGATTCAATTTAGACGGGCCCCGAAAACGAAGGTCGAAAACAAAAATTAAGTAGCTATTACGACGTTTAAAGGTATGATAATGTTTGATAAGTGTAATGCCTGCCATGGGACAGACGTGAGTATTTGTGGCGCTCTTTTCTTTCCCCCCAACCTGTGCCATACCAGCACAGTTATCCCATGCTGGTGGATATCGTTGGTCATTTCAGGATGGTCTTTGCTTCCAATCTCGCACAAAACGGCACCAGAGAGAAGGACGAAGGAGGTAGAAATATTATTTGCATAAAATTGAAATGAAAATATTAATAAAAGCGTGCATTTGCTGCTGGCACATAATTGTTTCTGATAGACGCAACCATGACAGGGTACGTGCCGGACACGTACCGTGTCATTTCTGCAGGACGATGAGCAAAAGTTTTAGCAGAATAATACCAAGAATAGTGGAGAGAGAGAGCACAAAAAAAACTTTTCTTCGTTTAAGGCGCTGTCCAACAATTGAATGGGCGGATCCATCTAAGAGGGAATGGGAAGAATTAAGGCCGCGCTGCTTTTACGAGGCTCATCATCATAAAAAAGCATTCATTTATGCGCACCATCGAGCAGGAAGAAGTTGGCTGCTTGGCTTCACTCTTGAGCTCCTCCCTGTCTATATATTTTTTTCTGCATCAGCAGCAGCAGCAGCAGCAGCAGCTACAGGACAGGACCGACCGGCAGAACGTTCTACGACATGATGGGAACAATTGTTATTAACGACCGTTGTTTACACTTCTATGAATCTCAAAGGTGCCACTTAAAGAGTCGACAGCCCACACTCTTCTCGGGTCCCTGCAAGGGATGAGATGGAAAGCGGCATGGCATAAGGGAAATGGAGTAGGCAAATCTTGGCCCACATTTTGTCACAATTCTTTCTTGCGTGTAAATGAAACTGAGTAGGGAAGCGTGAGTGTTTAACGGTGAAAGGTGACAATGCACAAGCGAAAGTGGGCGAAACAATGCTCATGAAAAGTACATCCCATAGAACCACTTAGCTGCAAGTGTTGCCATTAGTGAGATTGTTCAATGGTGAGAAGGTTCGCTGAATGTGAGTGAGAGGGTGAAACGCCTAAAGGTATGCAATGGAAATATTTTGTTGTAGTGAGACATCTTAGGAATATTTTTTTTTAAATTATTTTTTTACAGTAGAAAAGTTATACAGTCATAATCTTTTCTTCGTAAAAGACAGTAAAAATGATTAAAAATTTAATTTTAAAATGAAAATCCAATATTTAACCGTCAACCATCCGCTACAATAAATCACGAGCTTTCTTACGTTCGAGGAAACATTCCGCTGCAAAATACACATGCCATGGTTGTACTCCGTCGGTTATAAAACCCTGTTTTTACTAGCAAGCTCATTGCAGTAGCGTTTACAACTGCACTTATCTGCAATATTCACGAGCAGCAGCTAACCACCGATGCGACTTACAGCGTTGCATATTCATCACCGCACATGAACGACCGTGTTTGCACTTTCATCCCGAAGAGTAAGAAGCATTCGGAGCTGTTCAGGTGAGAAAATAATAAACAAATCCAGCGTACCAGCTATGTAACGCACTGCACTGGATCCGTTTTCGGAAACGGTGGATGTGGTGGCCTACAAAAACACGTACACACTAACGCAGAACACACTCTGGTACACAATCACCGTGACGCAAGCGGTGGAAAGATTTATTCTGAGAGTGAAGCTACAGTACCAAGCGTTATCCTTAAGCTACTGGGGAATGTTGTTGCATTCCAGCGAAGGGGACTCGCTTGCAGAGTAAACAGTTTTCTAGATGGCGGAATGTTTCATCCCCAAAAACCGCATCGTACTATTCGGCGGAGAGGGTTTGGTTAGGAGTGGAAAGCATGGTGGTTAAGCTTCTCGTGCAGAATCGCTTGAATATCTATAATGCAAAAAAGTGAAGCTTTTGCAATAAATTTCCCAAGCCGAAACATCCTCAATGACAAAATTCTCACGAAAGGTAAAGGTTTAGGATGAGTACATAGTTCGAATGTTAAGCGCGCAGTCCAGAATACGACGGAAAGGTATCGCAACAAGAGTCACTTACTACGCGTATCTCAAAGCGAAATGTACTTCAATAATAAAATATTCACTACACAGCTGAGATAGGTATGCCAAATAAGGTTTCAGCCAAGGTATTTCAAGCTAGCAGCGCTTCCTTAAAGATACCACTTCAATGCGAAGTGACGTAAAACAATCCACAATTGTGTTATCCACTTGTGACTTACTTTGCTTGGTCCCAATCATAATCAAACAAATTGAATCAGAAAGTTTTGGTGCTTCTCCTTCCCTTGGTTCGTGCTGTTCCGTTTTTAGTTGCTGAAGAGATAAACACCGGGAGCCAGGGATGCCTATCACAATTATATCAATCACCGGTGGACGGTGGCGTTAGTTTGCTTTCTTGTTTTTCTTTTAGCAAATAAATTGTGTTAAATTTCATGTTAAAACTGCGTTGAAAAAGGGTATGTAACTATTTTGTATTGCGCATTGCATAGATGTAGGAGTTAACACGATATCCTGGAAGTATGGTATCCCCATTAATAAAAAAAATAGTCGAAGGAACTAATTACTACTTTGTTATTGTTGAAAATTTCAATTTCTCGTCTAAATAAAATAAAATTTTTTCTATTTCGCGAAGAGTAACAATATTTCCCCTCGTTTTTATACCACTCATGGGAGGATTGAACTTGTATGCAGTGGAAAACATACTTTGTCTCAACTATATCGAAGCATGAAATACGCAATATTTTCATTCAATCAACCATCCATTCATCCTTTTCCCATTTCCAGCCCGGAATGTGGTTAGCACTTCGGTGAAAAAGCACGAGAAAGTGGGCAGAACAAAATACCATCCCACCCTCCGGTGTCCCTTTGATGACTTTCCGTCTTTCGGCTTTACGGGATTGTGGTGGTCCGAGTGAAACGTGCTTCGGGTGAAGTTGTTGCATTGAAAAAGGAAGTGGAAAAAATTGTATCTAACAACTAACGGGGTAGTTTTGTTTGATATTGGTTAGCTTTCACCCGGCTAGTAGTGCACGGTGCTTTGAAGGACTACTTAGCTGCTCTGCAAGCCCAATACAGGGAACAGGCAAAAAAAGTGCTGCCAGTTGACAGGAAGAAAAAGTTGATAAATTCAATTTACGAAACCATTGCTAGGCCATCGGATGGCTGTTACTGTACAACGGGCAGAATATGAAGTGGCATAGAGTTTTTGTGGTTGTATGTATTTCAATGTATTTATGTGTGTGTGTGTGCGTTGCTGGTTCTCTTCTCATCACTCTGTCATGCTGGAGACGTGGAAATAGTTGGGTTTCTGATTGATTAATTAAATTATAATATTCCGAAACAGGTAAAGCACGTTGATGAGCTTCTCGCCACAGCAGTTACAGCAGAAGGCAAAAAGCTCGTTAGTCAGAGGCCAATCGGGTCAGCCAGGAGT
This sequence comes from Anopheles marshallii, assembly GCF_943734725.1. Classification (NCBI taxonomy): domain Eukaryota; kingdom Metazoa; phylum Arthropoda; class Insecta; order Diptera; family Culicidae; genus Anopheles; species Anopheles marshallii. The sequence continues at coordinate 31,013,511 of NC_071327.1, forward strand.
TCTTTTCGTTGTACGAAGCTTAGACGAAAGTTTATTAATGAAGCAACCAGCTCTAACTTCTTTTGACGAGCTTCACTGGAATGCCACCGGTGGAACGGATGACAAGATCGGCCTTAAAGCGCACTTGATCGATGGACTCACCGGGCAGGATCCGGTAACTGGCGAGCAGCTTTACGATGGTAACTTTCATCTCTAGCAGCGCATACTTCTGACCGATACAGTTCCGTGAGCCAGCACTGAAAGGAATGTAATCATACGGTCCACGCTTGATTTCATTTTCGTCCGAAAAGCGCTCCGGGATGAACTTTTCCGGATCGGGAAACACTTTGGGATTGCGGTGCAGGCAAAAGATGTTGAGCGAGACGGTTGTTCCTGCGGGAAGTACGGTGCCATCTATTGGAAAAAGATATATTATTAGCCTCAAGTAGGGTTTCCAAAGGTGAAAGGGAATCATACTCATTTCCATGTCTTCGAGAAGTTTGCGTCCAATGAACGGAACCGGAGGTACCAGGCGTAATGATTCCTTAATGACCATGTCAAGATACTTCAGCTCCTGGAGCAAAGAGTTGGTAAGAAAGACCGAACCCGCATCCTTTCCCAGCACTGTATCGATCTCTTCGTACAGCTTCTGTTGAATGTCCTGATGTTTGGCTAGCTCTAGAACTGTGAACGAAATACCCGACGTCGTCGTATCGTGCCCTTCGAACATGAACGTATCCACCTCCTCGCGAATATCGGCCGTACTGAGCGGTTTCCCATCGATCTTAACCTTCAGCAGCTGATCGAGGAAAGTATCGCGGTGCTTTGTGTAATCATCTTCCTGCAGGGCTTTGTTTTCCTGACTAAGTTGCTTCCTTCGTGTTTCAATTACGGAGTTGGTAAAGTCATGCAAGCGCTTAATGACTCTTCCCTGATCCCTGGCGTAAGAGTACAGTACAAACAGAGCCGGGAACTGTCGCAGTACGCTAAAGATGCGTCGAAAAACATACTCGGACACCGTCTTTACGCCCTTCGCGTAATCATTGTTGGGATCTTCCTGTGCATTGATGTGAACTCCCATCGATGTTGCTAAGAAATGGGATACAGCGTAAATGATAAAATGTTATCACAGAAGCGCTCGATAGGTAGGTACACAGAACCTACCACAAATGCTATCCAGTGCGTAGAGTGTGATGTAATCGTAGATATCGAACTCTTTCTGATTCACGTGCCGTTCCAGCTTAGTGATGAGTATGTCCGCCTCCTTATTGAACACGTCCATAAATTGATCGAGAATTTTAAAATGAAACGATGGTGTGATGATCTTTCGACGCTGGAACCACTTTTCACCGAACGACAGCAGCAAGCCGGTGCCGAGCCAGGGCTCGATAAAGTCATACTGGTACGATTTCTTCGTTGTCTTCGATAGCAACAGCTTCTCTACGTTGTGCGAAGAGGAGATGTCCAGTTCCATATCATTGAACGCTCCAACGAGGCAAATGTCCTTGCCATACTGACGATGGCAATCAACAATAGCGTCGAATAATTCTGATTTAGGAGAAGAAATCAATGCTGTAGTACTACAAAAATTTAAACAGGTTCATAAGAAGGCCACGTACCCGGGATGGATTTGTCCTTAAACACGTAAGCGCAGCCAAGGAAATACTCCGGATGCGGACCATTGAAGTGGGGCAAAATTTTGAGCACTTCCTGACGTTTTTGATGGTACTTTAACAATAAATATGAAATATACACAACGAGAAGCGTAACCACAACAAACATTTTACTGCTGTAACGTGAACTCCCTACTTATCGAACGTTCATCCGTCACTAATAATCGGGCTTGATTTAGGGTGAATGTATATATAACCGATGTCTTATCACGCCAACACGATCAGCCGATTTCTTATCGTACAAACACTGCGGTATGGTATGGTTGTCTGTTGCGTTTGGAAAATAAACGCGCGATGATCAGAAAACAGTCGGTCATGTTCCTTAAAAGTGGGCGGTAGATTTAGCAATGAATTTGCTACATTTTTCATTTCTCAGGTGATGTAAGGTGATGAAATATGTGGCCTTTAAATAAATTAATCGGATGCGTTGAGCAAGTATACGAAATGGTACAATAATAACATTATTAACAGTGACCTCTGAATAGCTCCATTGCTCAACGCTTAGAATAAAAAAGATGTCAAAGTGGCGTTACGAGGTTTGCGCACACAAAAAAAAGCAAACTGATGCACAAAAACTCTTGTCCTTTTCGGTAACGCAAACAAACCGTACCGGATAAGAAATCGTTGGCCAAACGGCATAAGCGTTGTGAAACTGTTTGTGATTGGAATCCGGGCAAGCACTTTGACCCGTGTGCGAGATCGAGATTTGCCGACTGTGACCGGAACGTGACAAACCAAATCCAAACGTAATCCTTTTTGTCTTTCGAAACCATGCCCCAGCCCATACCGGTCTCGCGACGATGTCGATGTAGAGAACCGAAGCGGGATAAGACTATCCGGTCCTGGTGTAGCGAAAGCTTACGATTTAGTCCTTTAGACATCCAAAATCGGAAGGGATGCTCGTTGGTCCACTCGAGATAACGATTGGATCTTGCACGGTACGCCTCGAGCTCACGGGGTGATGTTGCGAAACTGTCCAGATTTGGACAACGCAGCATCATGTAACGTGCTACTTAAAGGAAGGAATGGGATAAAACGAAGAAGAAAAAAAGCTATACGGCAAGAGGCAAAACCAGGCAACAGTTCAGCAACTTAACGATGCTTGTTTTTAATGTGATTTCGTTAGGATTTTATTTCCGTACCATTCGCACCGTGACAAACTCTCGTGTGGTGAAATGGTCTTGTTTAGCTGCGAATGTCGTAATTCGCATGTGTACAGCGTGCCGAGTAGAAGATCGGTTTACGCCATTGTTTACCACAGTCATTTCCGAAGCATTACCTTAGGAACACTTTTAATTCACGGCATCCGGTTGTGGTGCTGTTATGTCGGGACCGCTATGGTAAATGTTGTCTTTTTTCTGCAAGGGGACAACGGGATTGGAAGCAATAAAAGCATCTTCAAACCATTCACCGAACCATGTCCCTTTTATCGGTGGTATGTATCGGAAATGGTTAAACGTTTCATTACGTCCTTACGGGACGGGACGTTCCCATGTTTGGACGAGGAAAGTGTAGTGTGCTGTTTTAGTTTTTCCTCCGCACACGAATGAAGGTATGAGATGCCAACTGTCGCTTGTTGGTGGACGGAGAATGATTCGTTTGCGACAATCGGGACCGTTCCGGATGTTCGTGCGCGTAGCGTAAATCTGGCACGGATTAGCTGTGGCGACCGCTGGAGAGTGTTGCGTTTAATAGCTGCTGAAAGCATAAATAAACGTGGAGATAAGAAGGAGGAATCTATTTTAATTTTATAGGTGCCAGGGTTATGTTCTACATTGCTAATGGTAGCAAGATGTGCCTTAGAATGGTTGGTAGAATAGAATACGGTTGTACCGATGCAGGAAGGATTTTATGGCACGCCACTTAACAGCTGTCCACTTAGTGTTAATGTGTGTGTGTGATGATTGTTTTGGATAGAAATGAAATGTAAAATGATTTCTTAAAACACATTTTTTAGTTAAGTATTTTAAAACAAAGTGATTTAACCGAAGGAATATGTACATAACAAATGATGTGATTTTTATATGTAGATTGCATATATTTAGGCGTTTTAGTAATTTTCTAGTACACAATGAAACCATGAGACCAAAATTTTGAGCATGATAATAATAATGATCGTTCTATGGTAATTCGAAATATATAACTAGGTTTATAAACTAATGGCGAACAGCACAGTACAACTTCAAGCATAGGACAAATTTAAAGGATTCTACGTTCAGTTGCAATCTCAACCAAATCCAGCTCTACTATTTCTTGATTCATTCTTCATTCTATTGTGACCACGGCATACTCAAACATTACCATCACTGTTAATCCAATCATACTCCGAAGAAATGTCCCCATATGCGCGCCCAATATTAGCTCCTACACCCGGGTGTGAGAATAAACATGCTCCAATCACGGCTGACCCAATAAAACACCAGCGAGATAGCAGCAGCACAATCGAGAGGACCTATTACCGTAATCACATTCTTTCCGGTAATCTAATTTCAATCGAGATCAATCTTGATGACATGACTCACAGCCATGCCAGCGCATGGGGCGAGGTTTGTCCAGTGTGATAACAAAGAAAAAAGGGCTAGCTAAATGTTGAATCTGTAAGCAATCCGTGTGTCAATCGATCGCATCTCTGCTGGACAATCGGTTCGGTTCAGTTTTCGTTCGCCAGTGCCATCATTTATCTTTCATGACTAGCTACGACTGGGGAATCGATTTCTTTCGGAATGGCACGGTACGAGGGAACACACAGTTCCGCGCCAAGCCGTGGCAGCTGTGTCAAAGAAAGCGAAGCGCCAGAAAAACGGAAGCGAGCGTAAAAAAGGGAAGAAAGTTTCTCTTAATTACTATCCTCGCCACATTGATCACAACTAATGTGAGTGAAATAACGTTTGCGAAATTAGATCCTATTTGATTATACGGCGCTGCTTCAAACGTACGGACGCGGGAAAGCAGGCGGGAAAGCTTTCCGGACAGGAAGACCTTGCGACAGGAGCTTTAATTGCTTTCGTGAGGGCAAAAGATTGGTTTCCGTTGTCGTTGGGTATGGGAATACGCTTTAGCTATCGATCCTAGTCTGGGAGGTTTATGGTAATGGAGCACTAAAGCACTTGCGAACGGAACAGGAGCTGTTCAGAGCAGTTTGTGCAAATTTTGTACGTAAATCGACGCCAAGAAGTTACACATAACGTTGCGTTTAAGAGAGTTATATTACCATGAAGAATTCTGTGTTCATTTCAAAATATACCAAAATATGAGCAATTGTTCCGCAGCAATCATCAAATGCCAGCATCGCAGGATAAGACTAAACAAACAACCATTCCATCCCATTCCGTTCCATTGCCCTGTGTTCTGCCGGATGCGGGATCCGTTTACTCCCCAAAAAATCCTGAGGGAGTTTTGAAAGTTTTCCTTACCGTAAGCAGTGCAATTTCGGCAGCAGCAGGAGCACACAGCATCAACGGACGGAGTACCAGGAACATAAAACCATTACTATTATGATTATTAGCATTCACATTATGCTGGTATAACTTTATCCTGTACAGCCTGGAGGCTAAAATCCGGAAACCGGTCGCTTCATTTCGTAACAATATGGTCTCTGGGAAGGAGGCAAGCTTCGTGCGTTCTTTTTTTTCCCGGTTTGTTGTTGAATGGGATGACAATAAAACGTAATAACAGGTGACCTGGGGTGGATTGGGATTTTGGGGAAGGAATGAGCATACTTCTTGGTCATTTTGTAACCTTAACATTTAGATCGTGTTTGGTTTGGGGTGAGAGAGAGAGATGGATTGGAACAGGTATTGATAGTTTATTATGCCTGGTAGAACAACACGAACCTGTTGTATTCTGCTCTTATACGTCTTTGCTGAATGACCTTAAAGCTAACGTGCCTCACCTCGATTGTAATGGTCATAAAATGTGTGTTCATTACTCATTTCCCTGGATTTTGGAAACCGAAAGTTAGTACATTTGTCCCTTTAGGCAATGTATACACCTACAGTTGTACGCTACGTGCAGAACGACCCCTCTTTATGATACGGAAATGAGTCATCAGGGAGCTGCTTGTTTGGGGCTTCACTATAACCGTTGTCCTGCTGTGTACATGTAAAGGTCGGGAGGATTATCTATGACTAGGACTATGCACAGTTGAAAAGTCAAATACATCGTATGGAGTGGCACACGGTCAAGTAGAGATTTGAACCTGGAATGCAGTACATGCTGTCCGAATGAGCTTCTCAAGAAGTGTTTACGATTGCGGTTCATGTTAAAATCTTCTGACGCAAATGTTTAAAGCCCAACAGTGTGGTTTTTTGCAATAGCTTATTTAAGTCATATGCCTTCCTAAATTTGGGATTTAAAGCACTTCGTGAAGAATCTATTACCCTGTGGGCTTCCCCGTACATGCAAAGTATCCTAACAGTAGATCATTAGAGCAACCTGCTTCCATTAAACACGGCACTAATTACTGCCTTACTGGAGTTACTTACCTTACTTTGAGTAATTTAAACAAATTGTTATTTTAAGAAACTCAAACCCCTATTTGCTGTGTTTCCATCCTCCTTCATTCAAACGAACCTTTCCCCGCCTATTGCTATGGTGAACTTCTTGGGAAAAGGATTCATTTCATCCTGACCAAACACACAATAGTCCTGTGCCCTGTACCGGTCCCAGCATGCAGGCGTGGTGGGAGCTTAACATTTAATTCCGTCATAATTACATCCCTCCCTGATGCGTGGCTTCCGTCATCTTCGTACACCTTCCATTACACCACACCTAAAAAGGTGTCCGGGAAAGAGCAAAAAATCACACACAGCCATACGATGCGTAAAGAAGCTGCAGAACACCAGGAAAAGTCAACGCACTTTGATAACTTCACAAATCTAGGTCAACCCCGTTGGATGGGGATGAGGGTGGAGGAAAAGAATGTTTGAACGTCTTGAGGAATGTTTTGTTGGAATGAAATTGTTAATAAAACCGTGTTACCCTTTCGTGCGCTTTGTTTCGGTATTTGTTCATGGTTCTATATTTTCCCCCTTGGTTTTGGGCAAAGGCCCTAGAGCGACCTTTTACGGTTGACTGCCAGGTGACGGAGGATGGCGCAATGCTTTGGTTTACCACTCACCCGTTCCTTCCTGGCGTTTGCATGCGTTTAAAGTAAAAAAAAAGGAAGCTAAAGGAAACCAACCGGAATTTCCATCGGGAGGTTGGAATGGCAGGGAAAAGTTTTTACGGCTGTCTTTTTTTCAGGTCAATTCGAAGCTGCGGGAAATCAGGATGGAAGCAGGTGGTTTGCCGTTGCCGGGATGGAATTACTATCGGCCACGTTTGGAGATGTTGATGAACTTTTTCCAAACGATGGAAGAGTGATAGTGAAAGGGCGGAAAATCACGTGCATCGTTAATGACGGTAATGGGGCTTGAAATGAAGAAGGTAGAAAGTATCGAGTGTTCACCTCTATCAGGACGGGATAAAAGCTCAATCAGGGATTTGAGTGCTTATCTGGAGCATGCAGATGAAAAGTGCACCTCATTGCCTTCATACTTGCATCCAGGACGAGCTTTAAACGATTGTACTTACCATGTAGCTTAACTTTTCTTTTCTCTTTTGCGCCCAAAGTAAGAAACTCAGTACACAGTGATCTTTTTATAAAATTATTTTCTATTTTCTGTAGATTATTCCTCCCCCGTTGGGCTTTCTTTCGCTTTCCGAGTATTCATAAAAGCAGTAGTAAAAGATTATACAATAACGTTTTCGTACAATAGCTTTCGCAATAATTACAATAATATGATCGGTTCCAGCTGAGTTGTGTGTCGCTTGTCCGGAAGTACGCGAGCGCATTCGCGTCCTTAGTTGAATCGTGATGAATTTGGTGATAGTTAGCAAAAGCTTTGGAATCAAAGCAGCCTAACGCTTACGAGCGCCATTTTGAGATGTGTTGGGGCAGGGGTAAAAAGACGACATCTACCGGTCTTTCCATTTCGATTCTTGTTGTAAAAATTTTCTAAAACTCTGTACCTGTATTTGGAACCGGACAAACCATTCTAGTGTCCCGTAATATACACGATGGATCCGGTTGAGTGGAGCATTACACTGTTGTGGATAAAAAGACATTTCTTCTACTATTTCTTGTTCGTTGGCATTTTAAAAAGGTTTTCATTTCATTATACTACCAAGTTTTTCTGTTTAATTTTTATGGTAAAATGAGTTGTCAGTTTGAGAGATTTAAATAGCAGTTCATTGATCTAATTTCCACTTACTTCATTAGACAGCTCTTGACCTGGCTGTTTACAAGCGTTGGATATCGCTTGGTATACAAATTAAAACAACAGAAATTGCTCAAATAAAATAAATCATGTGATGTCGTTTATTCGCTAATAGTAACAAATACTTTTTAAATGCTGAAGAATTAAACTCTAGGAGCATAAACCAAGTGTAGTGTAGTGTTTACTTATTCATCATGACAGTTGAATGATTGGATGCATCGAAAGTTGACTTCACTTTTATCTCTTCTTCGTTTGTATCTCTCCTCTTCCGTCTCTGTCTCTCCGTTTCTCTTTTTCATGCATGTATTATTGATTTTAGCGTGTATTTATTTTATTTCGCTACTTAAGAACGCGCGAACACAAATCGGATTTCAAACCGTGCACATTACCATGGTGATTATAGCATACATAATTGCCACAATTGTTCGAACGCTAGCGAACAAAGACCCATGAACACACTCTCTCTTTGTGTTTGCTTTTTTTGCCCGCCATTCCACTGAATGATTTACTAACAGATTATACACAAACGATTTTTGCATTTCATTGTTTTGTTTTTACACGTGTATTTGTAACAGAGCCCATCCTGTACAGATGCCAATACGACTAACCGAGTGCTGGTTTCCAATGCTCGAGCGAGATAATTATCGCACAAATCAGTTCAATTGCCCACTTAGTGCACGCAGCAGGAGATACAGAGGCTTAATTTGTGAACGTAATTAGCTCCGTGCAAACGGCATTTAGCAGTTTGACAGTGTCATTTTGCTCGACGAATTTTGGTAAATGCAGATTCGTTTGTTCAATGGCGAAAGAATCAAATTAGAAAAATATATGTTGTGAAATGCGGGTATTTTCCGCCCAGCATGTTTGAGCTTTAAATCCGATTTTAATAATCATGTTAAAAACCAGTCTGTACAATGTTTGTGTCATAATTATATCTGTAGGATTAGACAGATTGGGAAGCATTAGCAGAAAGCCGATCGTAATGAGAGCCTCTGTAACATATTTCGACGTTAAATGATAGGTTGATAACATTTCGATAACAGTACAATTATCCAACAGTGACAGAAGCATAGCGTAACGGTTAGGATTATTTTTCTCTTTTGTTGACATAGGGGAGAAGGCGAGAGATAGAGACAGAGAGAAGTAGAAGAAGAATGATACTAACCAAATTTACAATTAAATAGTTCAATAACCCCGATAGGAAGCAATAGGCTCATTGTACCCAATATGAAGCACCAGCTGGGATTGTGTGTTCGAAACCAACCCAGTACTTAGACTCACGTTCCGTTCAGCGTTGCATAAAGCGATCGATTTTAAGTAACTTCTTCTTATTGTCAGCAGTTAGGCGATTCTGAATGCAGGCTTCACAAATACACATCAAAAACAACCCGACGACACCGATAGCAGCCATGCGCGGTCACGACGATAACGGATAAAATTAGCTAAAGCACATCGAACGTTCAGCGAAGCCGTCGCGTTCTAGAAGTCACTGATTTCACCCTCCGTGTCCGGGTACGTGCAGTTGAACGGGTTCCGTAACCAGTGGCAGAGCGATTTGTTGTCCGCCCGGTTGCGCTTCTTCCCACTAGCACCGGCCGTCTTCTGGTGCGCCCTCGATGCCGCCGATCCAAAGCTCGACTCATCGCTGTCACGTACAGTGCCGACGCTGTGGTACCCACTTTCGGCACGTCTTGAGATGCCAGAATGTTTGGACGTACGGGGTGTCGAGTCATGCCCACTGTCGTACGCTTCCGGGGTAGAGAGAGGTAGCAGTGGAAGGGTGGGAAGATTCTGCGGAGGGAGAAGGCTCGAAGTTGGTCCCTTGAGCTGACCATCATCGTCCTCACTCTGGCAAAGTAGCTCGGAGAGAGGGTTCTCTCGGATGTGCGTGTGGGGTTCTTCCGATTCCATCATCAGATCGTCCGTACTTTTCTCCAACTTTGGTAAGTTTGGGTCGGAGGCACCGTCCGGATGGCGTAGCGAAGCGTACTGTTCCATACCCGCAATCGCTACGATCCCCGTCAGACTCGGCAGAGAACTTTGGCTTGGTGTGCGAGACATGGTCATCGACTGCCGACAGTCACGACAGCGGGGACTCGGTGGACGGTAGGCCGGTTCGCTGCAGACACTCCCCGGACCAGCATTGAACCGGTAGGCAGGCTCACTGTACACGCTGTTGGTATCCCCAAGCCGGAAGGAAGGTGTCACCTCAGCCATCGCTAGTTGGGAGGTGAAGATTTCGCGTAGTCGCGCGAGTTGGTCAAATTGGCTCCTGAGAAATAGAGGGCGTTAGCAAGCGAGAGTTACAAACTCTTCATTTTGGCAAATCTGTCTGTCATATTGAAAAGGTAACGAAATTCAATTTATAAAGTCATTCTGATGATCCAATGCTTACCTCATGTTATCGCCGATAACACAGTCACTAAAGACATCTCCACCAACGTTGAAGCTCGATACGATGGACAGCTCTCCATGACTCAAGGCGCTTAGCGGATGTTCTCTGTGGGAGATCACGGCACAATAAGGAATTCTCTTCACAAACCCACCAAGAGCACGAATGACGTTGACTTACCCATGCATTGCCTTCGCAATTTCGTCCTCCGTCACCTGCAGCCCACAGTCCATCATGCCAATGTTGTGGCTGTTGTGGCTGTGCACACTCATAGCGTCATCTCTGGAGGCATGTCTTGAACACAGCATGTGGATGCTTTCGTGTGAGATTTCCCGCGAACCTAACGGATCCATCAGCGGTAAGGCTGGAGGAACCTCCGATGGTCCACTGTCTTGGTCCTCTTCCTCCTGGGTGGTCCCATCCGTTTGCTGCTGTTGCGTGTGCGATGCCCTGTCACTCGCTTGCGACGTTGTCCGCGATCGTTCCGAATGGTTGTCGTGAAGCGAACTCGCCGATGTCATCGTTGTAGCTGCGGCTACGTTCGACATCTTAGACGCAGGGGTGACGGATGCGTACAGTGGTTGGCTCTGTTGCTGGTGGTGATGAAGTGCGGGTTGAGCGGTTGTGTTGAACACCGTTGGCACTGACATCTGTTCCGCATCGAGACTGTAGCCCTGTTTTAATCCTGTGCGTACGTGACTTTCGGAACTATTAGCAGCAATGGTAGTGGCCGCAGTAAAACCTCTCATTGCGATCGGATTCACCAACTCATCGCCGCCACCGCGATCTAGCTCGAGCGTCAGGAACCCGTCCTCATCCGATCGGCTCGGTTTAAACTTTGGCAGACTGTAGGTGGTATGGTGTTTTGTGTGCATCGGTGAGTTATTAGCCGACATGGACTGCTGCAGTAGCTGGATGGATTGGTTTTCGACCCACTGGCGGATCATGTTTTTCTTGTGCGTATCCATAAATCCATATCCACCGGCAATGTTGGCGGCTGCGGTCGCCGCTGCCGCTGCACTAGCCGAAGGTAGTTGCGAGGGACTCGCATGCGGTTGTGCGTTGTGTGTCCGTGGACCATCGACCCACGTTTCACATTTCTTGACGTGATTGATCTCTCGCAGCAGGTGACGCGCTTCGTGCACCTTCGATTTGGACACTCGAGGACCATCGATCCACTTTTCTTCGCTGATTTGTCGCGATGGACTTTCGCGGGCTGGCCCATGGTTGACCGACGTACCGACGGTGGTGACGGACGGTCCCGCATTCGGACGTCTCATGGGCGACCCCTTTGGCGTAGGGATGTTGGAGCCTTTACTGACGCCAGACACATGCTTAAAGGCTCCCGCTATCACTTTGGGAGAGGCATGCTGGGACGCTATCTGAATGGCGTTAGAGACAAGGTCCGCGCCTTGAACCTGCGGGTGAGCGTACGGATGCTGGTTGCGCTTAAGACTATCAGTACGCCCAGGAACTACGGTGGCAACGTTACTCGTGGCGGGAGCACTCGTTGTTTGAACTGTTTTTTGAGAGTAAATACATCCACGCAAAGTGTGTTGATAATGACCTTGATGACAGACTTTAAATATTGAACTATAACAACCTACCTTTGGAAGCATTTGCCGCGGATGCTTTCTTCTTCGGTGAGGGTGTCGCCGTACAGGGTCCCTTTTCCGCCACCGAACCCTTGAGTGCCTTGTTCATTGCGCACCGATTGTCGCCCGAGTTTAGGCTAGGAAGATACACGGGAGGATGCTCACCGTCCGTTGGATCGTCGCAGGGTCCCATGTAGATGACGGTGTCCTGCGAAAAGTCAGAACTGGAAGGATCTGGACCCTCGGACGATCCACCCGATTGATGTCCGGAGGATCCATTGTTCAGTCCTTTGTCTCCTAGAAGATGATTCCGTGGTCGAAGTCTTCGTCGCATCCGATGGATGCGTGAGGCCAGCTGAATGGTGGTGAGCGTGTCCGTATGAGTCTGTTTTGAGGGAGAGATCAAAATAGTGAAATCTTTTGCAGGGGAATTACCTTCAGTTAGCTGAATTTACCTGTGTGTGAGCTACATGGGCCACAACAGCCACATGACAGGTGATCGGTGCAAGGCAGTCTCGTAGTATAGGTGTCAGTGGATGGTCCCTGTTTGGGGGATGCTTTTGGCCACTCAATATTGCCAACAGGACGTTGCCAATTCCCGACAATGGTAGACCTCCGTTACGGTTAGCACAGCCACCGAGATCGATTAGATGCAGGCGGCTTCTTCCTCCTTCAACTGTACGTGCATTGGACACGAATCGAATTAAATCTACTGAAACAATGGCCTTCTTCATGGATACTTACCGCCTCGCTTTCCCGACAAGCTGTACTGGTAGACGTGCAGCGTGTAGATTAAGGCCGGTTCGAAATTGCACTGCGATCGACCCGATAAGGCCAGATCAAGAAACAGTGCCGCCCGTTCCGCTGTTGGCGCCCGTAGTTCCGTTGGTCGGCCAAGAAAATCTCCCCTCAAATACATCCCGGGGGAGTCGTCCGATTCTGTAGAAAATGGGAAAGCATGGAAAAAAGGATTTGCTTAATAAATCGATGTTTGGAAAATCACAAAAGCGAACCGATTGTTTCCTTTTTTTCCTCTTATCTCTTTAATTTTGATAAACGGACCGAACTTTATCGTAATCGATTTATGGCGAAATTGAAACTTGCTTTTGTTGTTGTCCTATTTCTCTTTCGTTTCCAAATTTGTCGAAAAACTGCATATGCGCTCCAGAATATTAGGGTTGTTTCATTTTGTTCGTTATTCCCTCGGAACTTCGGCAGGACTATCGATTATGGCACATGTGTGATTGGGAAAAAAACCTTTTCTTTCTTTTCTACGGTTCCTGGCAAGAACTACACCCATGCCCAGCATCATCACGTGTAGGACATTTGTCTCTTAAGGGGTGCGTCGGAAAAACCTGTGCCATCATCCTGTACCTTAGTTCCCTTTTCCACATCTTTACCATCGACCATAAATACAATCAACCTTATCAAAATTCCAAACACACACGCATACCAGCACCTCACCTCACTCCTGGAGGCTATTCTTTCTGATTATTTCGTTGGGTTGACAAAACTCCCCATAAACCCAGCTGTGCCCGTTTTTAAAGGTTGGTTACCCCGGGAGAAAAAGGCATATAAGAAAAGGTAGATTTTTTTTCTCTCTTTCTTGGAAATAGCACCCATTTCAATGGTGGCAGGTGAGTAAAATGTTGCGAAAATCGATTGCTAGCGACAAACGGGACATTCCGGGACATTAAATAACACATCCACACGACTCCAGGTGGAAGCGGATGAATTACGGTTTCTATGACAGTGGAATGAGTCATCTCGCAATGCTACCAATTACACAACCTCAGCATCAGAAACCTTGGGAGGCCAGCTCAGGAGTCTAGAATTAGTCCTCCGTCAACCAGAGTTCGTTAAAGTTGTGTGTATGTGTGTGTCAAACGGCACGTCCGTTCTGGAGCAAAAAAAAGAAGAAAAATGGACGTTGGCAAAGAGCAAAAGAGATACTCATCCCGGTCGATCGAAACCCGAAAAAAAAAGCATTGGGTGGGAAAGAGTAAATCGTTTGACGATTATGAGGGTTCTAACGAGGGTCTTGTGCTCCGCAGTCCTCGTGTCCACGCTAACCAACTGGGAACTTTGCAGCATTTGCCGTACGGGATGACAAGTCCGAAAGGGGGAGAGCAATTTACGAACGGGAAACTTCCCTTTTTTGTTGTTGTGCCCATCCTCACAGCAATACAACTGGACATTTATAAATGATTTGATTGAAAGGCTGTACTGAATTGTAGGTTAGACAACGGTCCAGATTTTCCAGACATTCCACTACGGGGTTCCTGATGTGTTCTTTTTTTTCTCTCTTCGATGCTCCGGTAGGATGTGTATCCTTTTTCGCAGGATGTCGTCCCGGTTTGGACGAGCTATTGGGCAGATTGAGCTGTTTGTTTGTTTGATTGATGATGATGGTCACGATGATGATGATGGTGGGTATGGACGATGCAAAGGAAAAAAGTACAGACAGCCAGCAGTGATCAATTTCTTTCCAGTAAAAGGAGTCAATTTTCGAGCCGCAGGAGCGTCACCTACATGTAACTAGCTGTAGAGGACATTGTGCTGGACATTGTGTCTCGTAGCATATTTCAACTTTGTTAGCTTAAACCATTAAAACGTTGACAGTTGCAGCATTGCAGCAATTTGATCAGATAATGGAAAATTAAGTTGTTGAATCGTTTTCGCTAGTTGTCCTCCTTTGTGTGCAACACGGGAGTTGTTAAAAATCAATCAGAAATGAAGTTTTCCGATGGCAAAAGATACGAGAATAGGGAATCGTAATAGCAAACGATGGTACGTTTTTCTACCGCTTTTTTGCCTGCTGCTTCCCGGGACTGTCATGAAACCGATTGTCGACTCAATTGATCGACCATCAAAAAGCGTCTATTAACCGCGTATCGGTACTGGCATCGATCAGCCCATTAGCAAATCAAAAAGATATAAATCTTTATTCTGTTCGTTTCGCATTGAACGCGTCCGGCATCGTTTGCCGTTCCGTTTTGGAATGGTTCGTTCGTCTTGCAAAGTTATCGCAAAAAAAGGGATGTAGTTGATTTGAGATTGATTTTTCGCGTTTCGCTTCGCGCAATGGACTCCTTTGTTGCCCTGTTTGCTTCCCCGATAGCGAAGCTCTTGAGCGAAGCAAAGAGGTGACGCAAATTTCCACCTTGCCTTTTTCGGCAGCTTACGGTTTCGGGACGGTTTGACGGTTTGTGTTTGGCCAATTTAAGCGCTATCACAACGGTCATTACCAGTTTCTTTGGCGTGCTTGAACGTTCGAAGGCAAAAGGAGAAACCATTCAAGCAGGGTACAAATGATAATGGGCAAATCATTACGGTAATGAGCTGAAGTGAACCAATTTATCGCGAGGTAAGCTGCAGCGAGCTCGGCAAAGTTGTTTTGCATAGTAAGAGTTAGGTGATTGATATTTACTGTGAAGCGGTTCGCGGGCGGAAAAGAATATCCCTTCGGGTAATTGGTGAAAATTAAATACCACACTTTCATCGACCGAACAGCCCTTGCTCGAATGTCATTTTTCCGCATCGATCGATTTTGATATCGACGCGGAACGACACACCCTCTGAACGGGATCATGTTCGACCAGGTTTTCGTGGTTGATTTCCACCCACCCGCGGTAGAGGTGGACATCCCGAAAAGGCCCGCTCCCGAAAAACCGATGTCAACAGTAATGAAATCAAATAAATACAATAATTGTTCAAGCGTCCTGATTGCCGCCATTTGCGGGCGCATACAGTCTGCATACCAGCAGGACGCACAGCACGTCAAGTGCTTTATTTACGGTCCACTGTACCAAGAGTGGCAGGATGATGTTCGCAAAGTACCGAACATCGACATCGAACGTTGCTGGAATTATGTTGCCCTTTTGCGGGGTGATGGAAAATGAACCTTTGCTACGATTTTGGAAATTGCACCGGCGGACATCGCCCGTTGGGAAGCGGGAACGCAACGCCACAGGATGGTGTTTTCTGCCCGAAACATGATTATTGTCGTCTGGACTGATATCGAACGTTTCGGACACATGGGACGTTAAGGCCCACCGCAGCATAACCGACATTGGAAATGATAAATGTTGATGCTATTAGTGAATTATTAAACAATTAATTTATACTCCCTAATCCGGGATGGTTGCGTAAAGGGGTGAGGATGGCACTGACTCGCATGCATATGCTGTACATATCACTGGCTTATCTGATGAGCTAATGCGCGTATGGGCTAATCCCGCCCGTTAGCTGCGAGTGGAGCAGTTGATGGTTAAGCCTACTTGAGCCGGTCATGACAGGTCCAGTGGGTGCGGGTCAGATGCTGGATGATATGAATTTGTAGTGGAATCTGGTAATTTTGTGCTCAAATCGCGTGTAAAGAATGATGGACACAATGGGTTATTGTGCTAACAATGCTTGGACATAATGCCTTGACGTTAAAAGATCTATGCAATCAAAGTCAAGCAAGTAGTGCTCAAATAGCAAAACTTTATAAATAAAATTAAACTTAATATTAATTAATATTAATATTATATTTATATTCATTACTCGAAAGTAGCTTCGAAGCATTGCTAAATTTTCATAACTAATTGTAGACATTTTTTTAAATTGTAAAATTTCTTAGTTGTGTAGAAAATAATAGATCTAAAAAACGCCTAAAGGAATGCAATTTGGATGAAAAAAAGATTGATAGTTACTAAGAACATATTTGAATCGTTATTTGCGTTTACGTTTCACATATTGATGTTACTTTGCGTAACTGAGAATATTATATTGATAGCGATAGTTGAATGTATTTAATTTAAATTAGTCAGTAATTATTAATGGATACGAAATATTATAAATAACTCATTCTCTCATCTCATAAAATGATATGAAAGAAGATATTTTTTATAAAGAATATTGTTTTTAATGCTAAGATGACGATGTGCATAAATTAACTCCAGAAACCCCGACACTAAAGCACACAAATTTAAACCCACTCCCACACGGTATACACCAGGTGAACCGGGTGAAGACATACTGCTCTTCCGGTGGAACGATTTTAATTGGAATTTTACCATCATCGTACTCATTCTGATCATTGCCACGGATGCAGGAATGTCAATTATCTACGTACCGCTGTCCAGTGCGAATAATTGTCAAATATTTATCTCGTCTCCTCGATCGCTCCGATCGTTCCGCCCCGGGTGAAAAATCTTAACGTTGAGGGAGTGAGGTAACAATGAGATTTTCCACCCGTCATACACACACATTCAACGATTGTTCGAAAGAGGAATTTTTGCTACGATTTAGTTGCTTTGTTTTCGGTGATTTGGTTGGACAAAAAGAAGGTTGTTGATGATGCCGAAAGGGTGGAAATTGTGTGCGGCAGCTGGTTCTAAAGACTTGTATGCGGGTTGTGATTTGAATACCACCTGCGTACTGTTGACTGCAAAACTGATCAAATGCACTTTAAAACGAATGCGCATTGCTTTTAGTAGATCACTTACAATGATATGATAACACGAACAAATAAACACTTCCCTCGTAAAGCACCCAGTTATCAAAAATACTCAACTGCACGATAATCGGTGCACGAAATTTCGTGTAACACGAATTAAAATCCCATTTGTGATGTTAAAAAAAAAAAACAGACCTCCTCAATTCATTTTACGACTCGCCCGCACGCTCTCGCTTTAACGCGTAACAAGCGGAAACAAAGCGAACTGCAATAATATTTTATTATCCTCATGAATTCATTATTATTATCATTTCACCGTTCAGCATTTATGTAAAACGGGCTACACGGCAGGAACCGTTTACCTTTTGCAAACCGCGAAGCCGTTCTTCTTCTTTTATCGGTGTGTGCACTTCACCTGGTGATAGCGAGAGCGGGAGGGAAGGAGGACGGAAGTCACCCGTCGGTGGCTTACGAAGGTTTCGGGGAGTTTCTGTAGCGAATTTTCCACAATTGGCTTCCGATGCCGGTGAGGGGTTTTGGTGTACAAAGTCCGCCCTTAATCATTTACTGTGCGGGTTTTAATTCTTTTGGTACACTGTTCCGGCTGTTGGCAAATTGGCAACCGGATGCGTGCTGCAGAGTTTATTGCTGCCGTACTAGGATTAGGTTGCGTTTTGATGATTTGTTTTGAGGAGTTTTTTTTTCAAAGGGGTTTATGCACACTGATGTAAAATAGTATCCAGGACAAGGAAGTTTTTCTTGAACAATTTTAATACTAACTTAGAAGGATGTGGGTGCGAATCGTGAAGTACGATGTGTACATTATTAATTACTTCAGCTGGTTTGTTTAAATTATTAGCGGTCACTCAACCGGAATCGCCGAAATAGAAGGGCTTGTGTTTTGAAATCCACATCATTAAACAATCATAAAACCTTCCAACCATGGGTGGAGCCAAATAAATTTTACAAAAACAAAGAAAACCCTTAAAAACCAATATAAGTTTAGCGTTGTAAAATTTTAAAAGTAGATTTTGAAGCTAAAAATCTAGGCCAGGGGATTGGGTTGTATAACGTTTACTTTATTTCCGCACGGTAACAACAATGAGGTACCATAATTTTCGTTGCTATAAAAACACGGGTTCCACACGGTTGAATCATTAGTTTGAACTGTACACAGTGCAAAAAAGAGCGCCCAATTCACTGAAACCAAGGACCAAAATTGACAAAATGCGCATTCAAATGGTACGCTCGTAAAAATGGCACAATCGTAAAACTGATATTCATAAACTTTATGCCACTCGATGGGCATTTCACGTGGTTTGTGTGGTTAGTGGGTGCAAGAGTCCATCATTAGCAGGATAATGTTTTATGGAGTTTTAATCTGTTTTTCGCTATCGGGTGTTGGTGTGCTGGTTTTTGCTACCATCGCAAGACACAACTGCCTTCAGGGCATCGGCTTACATTAGCCGGAGTTTGTAGTCGAGAGAAAAAAAAATAATACCCCACCCAGCCCACAGGTCCATTGTAGACATGCGGAAACGCACCGATGATTGACTGTTTTCCGGGGTTTCTTCAGGATTCCTTTCGAATTTGCCAACATTGTCGCACAACACAAAAAGCAACAAAAACGATATTTCGCCAAAAGGATTTATTTGAATAGGCGGAAAGTAGTAAAAATTGAAGCAGTAAAAAAGGAAATACTTTCAGTTCCCGAGGCAATGAATGCATAAAGCAAATGGAAACGCATTTTTCGTACGTATTTGTGCTGTTGAGACGCAATTAAAAGGAACTAGATGGAGCCCGGTGTGAGTGTTTGTTTCTGAGCCGTTTCCGAAGGTAGACATTCAAACGAAGGCCCTGAGATCCAGTAATCCGCTGCGTCTCTTGGGAAGTTTTGTTCGTGCACTCTCGTACACCCTCGAGGGGAAAATTCTGGACTCAATATTTTGAGCTGTAGGAGTGGAGGAGAACGAGGTGGGGGTTTAGTTTTGGTTAAACAAAAGGAAAACACCACCACCGTTGGAAGGAAGCGAAGGAACCGTAGGAAAATTGAAGCGCAGTAGCACTAACGCAAAGCTAATCGACTGTTGGTGGCTCATGGTGTGGATATGAGCAAGGTGAGCAAGGGGAAGGAAAACTAGGACAGTGGGAGAAAGGAAAGAAGCACAGGCGAGGGTCAGTAGCAGTAGGATGCATAAATGAATAGGAAAGGGATTATCATTGCTAGCGTAATGTTCATTGTTCGGAGCTAAGCACCGAAACTGGAAGTAATATTTGTGAAGAGTGGAAAAAGTGGAAGAAAAGGCCCACTCTGGCTAGGCATGGTAGTGTAATAAACTGTTGGTTTTTATTCACTTTTACCTACCTCAATACCGTGTGTGCAGTATGGGTTTTTTGGTTTAAAGGTTTCATGGGAATTGATGAATAATAGCTGTTGCAGGATGTAGGATGATTTGATATGAGTAGTTCTATATCTAACAGCGGTAAAGAATGCTTGAACATGTAAGATGTCTAAGAATCCCGCTTAGAGAAATAGTTGAAGCTGAATACTAACTTTGAATGCTTAAAGATTACGGAAAATGAGGAAAACAACAAATATTCTAGTAAATAAATTAATAAGTGGGCTTTTAAGCTGTTTTCTAAACAATAGTAAGTGAAAAATAAATGGTTTTGAACAATTGACACAACATAAGTTTAAATTGTCTACTAAATGTTTTAAGCGCCGTCTGCTGCAAAGTACCAGAACTGCTAATAAGCAAAAATTAAAATGTAACATTCTTCTTTCATCAATTAAACTGAAATCTATTTGAGAATTCTATAATATTAGTGCACGTTTCGAAATAGCACTAACACAATAATACACAATGTAGATTTACGGTCGGGCCGTTCTTATAAACGTGAATTAAAAAACAATTATACAATACAATACAACATTAACAGATATAAATTCAACTCTTTACTATTTGAAATACTTCAATACCAATTGATTAAAGGTGTCTAGCTCGTGTTTGTTTCGTAAAGTGAGTGGAAAATTTAATTTCCACACAAACAGAAAACTAAATCATGTAGCTCAATTCGCCTTTCGCCACTAATGAGCTGCAACCCCGGGGTGAGCTACAAACCGTCGGTTCTCCGGTAGCACCACGCATGGAATTGGAAGCTGTTTACTGCATCCATACCGGCACAGTGCAGCGCACCGGTCAGCTTAAAGTATTTAGTCTTAAGAGAAAGAAACTAATTGAAACTAACGAAACTTTTTTTCCCCATCGTGGCCGACCGTGTGTCCGACAAGCGCCAACAACAACACAAAGGTTGGAGCGGATTCTAGTTGAACCGGGTCGGTGCAGGAAAAACAAGGCTTTGGAATTAAAAACTTTTAATCTTCGGTCGGGCATATTGCGACGGAAGGTGCCGTTTTATTTCTTTTGCTTGCCCCACTACTCTCGTATGCATTAGTTTCCGGTGTGTAGGTTTTTCATTTTCCGTACCAGGTGGAGCTTTTTCTAACACGTTTTCTCAGCAAATAGTAATTCGTGGAAAATTCCGCCATGTTCTCACAAAGGATAGCCCTTTTTCTCTGGAGTGCAAAATGTGTTTTATAAAAATGTTGGAGAAGGAGGACTCTGCACCGAGGAAAGTATTTCTTATTCATATTTTAATTGCCAGGTTTCATGATTATGGAAATTCTTTTGGGTAAAGAATGTTCTATATCCAGTTTAATAGGAACGAAAGAAAAAGCGACCTCATACTGTTTTTCTAGATCATCTGCTATTACCTTTAAGCTTAACATTTTCCACCTACGACATCAATTCCAGAGCATAAAGTATATAAAAAATCCTCCCAAAAAAACCAAATATTCACAAACCCGTCCTCATGCTGGGCATGGTATTTATCCCTTCAGGCACAGAAAATGGGTAAAACGGCAGAGGAAAATCCCTGAAAACCCTCGGTATGATTAACAGGATACATGAAAATTCACTTTTATCTAGCCACTTCTTGTGCACTCACAGGAAGCGAATGTTGTCACTAATCCAATGAGTGGTTGACTCCGGGTTGGTGGTTTCTGTTCGTATCCTTGTTCGTTCCGTTTCGTTGTTTTATCGATGCGAGATGATGTCGTGCGAGGCCATACACTTTCCTTCAATTACTTTCAATCCCATCGAGCATCGGGACGTGCGTCCGGGTTGACGTTGTTGTCTCGCCTACAGGATACAGGTACCGTGAAGGGTGTCAGTCAACGCGAAGATAGCCGGACTGGGGGGAAATGTTATTCTCGACTGCATGACTGTGACGACACAGATAAAAACCGGACCGGCCGGTCGGTTACATTCGCGTCAGACGAAACGATACTCCACGGTGCCAGCGTGTGACAGTTTGTTCGGGAAACATGAACCCATGCGGCTGTTTTCATTCGCCAACACCTACCCGATCCGGATCCGGTTCATTGTGTCGGATCGTCATATTTTTGATGTTCATTTTCAGTGCGTTGTCGATTTTTTTTGGGGAGCGATGGCTACAATTGACGAGCCCCGGCGTGGCGAAGTGGTAAAACGGTACCAAGCCGTTCGACTCATCAGCTGCATCAGTTTACAGCGGGTTGTAGTGTTTTTCTTTTAACCGAAAAGGGTAGTGAAATATAAAATTTAACTACATACATTGCAAACAAAAACAAGTACACCGTACACAGCTATTCGACGACTCATGGGCGATCCGTTCCGTCCATTGCAAGCAGTAAGTTTCCGGTTACAAGGGAACATTGTAACAGAAATTGTAGCTTGTTTTCCCTATTTTTTGGGGCACAGAAAGTGTGGCCAGCTGTTAGGGGCGATGGGAGGTTATGCATGGGCAAGGCAAGACACAGAGCTAACAATTTGTCAACGGTTTAGTCCGAGCTGTCGTGCATTCCGGTGTCGCATTTCAGACAAATGCAAAATTGTGTACATGCCACAGAAATGTAATACGTTATTGGCATGCTGTTAAGGAAGGGTTTATTTTTGCGAGGGTTTACTTCCGTGCCATTTGAGAACACTGATACACCGGTTCCGAGTAAAAGTTTCTATCCATTTTTATTGACTTCATATGGATGGTTTATGTGGCGAAAGTTGGTAGAAATAGTTCACTTCATTCTCTGGAGTACTGTTTACGATGCACTTGATGAAGCATGCCTTTGGTCAAGATCGTTCGGTAGATGTTTTATCTGTCTAAAAAGCTTGTTCAATAACCGACCCGTCAGAAGGGTGGTGTAGCTTTACCTATCGCTTATTACCTTGATTGGCTTTTGATGACGTTAGGTCACATGTGCATAAGAGGATTACAGCACGAACTGTGGTACATTATTGATTAACTCCCAGAAGCTCCATTAATAGCTGCATGATGGGACAGCTGCAACGGTTGTGTCATCCTTCCGGAGCCTGATGGTGGCGAGTGAATTTTATTATGACAAACCTGTCAGCGACACTGATACCCATTCCTGCCACAAATCATCGATGAATAAATTATCCATCAAAAGGACGATTATTTCGGGCAATTTGTACGGGAGGCGATAATAAATGTAAAACAAGTGTGCAACTGTTTGCACTGGAAAGCGCAGAGGATTGGTCATCATGATTCGGTGTGTGTTGTGGGATATTTTTTTACACTTAATACGGGAGATTCACAGCCTATTTGATGAAGCACGTGTCGACAAATATGAAAAATAGCTTTAGTGGATGAGCTACATGCATGCAAAACTCCGCTCACTGTCCCGCAGTTGATGTTTTTTACGTGTGCGAGTTGACACATCGGAAGGGAATGTGCCCAATCTGTAAGCTTTCAACTTCATCCTGTGTTCCACGTTTCTAGCCTCAGAGTGTTAGGTCCATTGTTTGGGAGTGTGATGTGAGCAAGGGGGTCCCTTCCGGGTGGAATAAGTGATTAATTACCTGTCGCATGTCCGGCTAGCAGATCCCTCGAGGATGAGCCCGGCTTCGTTGCGTTCACGCCGAGTGCACTGACACGCACGGAAAATCGGGCGCCCGATTTTTGACGTTTCTCATTAATGCCCTTGTACAGCCACGAGATGGCGCACGGTATCGCGCCGAGATCTCCCGGAGGAGACGTCACCGTGCCGAACATTGTGCGTGATTGACCTGCAACAGGGAAACGGATTATGGGTTTATTGTGATTACTAAGTGCACGTTTCGCTTCATGATGTTATTTGAATTTGATAGAGCGTAAAGTTTTTGCTCACAGATGGCGCTGTGAAATGTGTGCATAAATGAAACAAATGTTAAATGACTGTTATTGTAATGGTTCTGAGATTATCTCTAAGGTGTACCTGTTTAGTCTGGATAAAATACGTTTTATTTATATACTTAACGAATTTAAAGCTGATTTGTTAGAGTACTGTTTTACAAGGTAATGTACACTAATTATTTTTAATAACATTGTCTTAAGTTTTCAAATATTTTTACCAAAGCGATATCAAATAAAACCGAATTTGCAATAGAGATACATTCATTTGAAATCCGAAGGAAAAAAGCGAGTTTCGGAGGAAAAAAACGCTTTAGACTAGAGGCGTAATAGCAATTGGATGGTATGTCTGGTGACAAATCTAAGGAAACGTGAGAACGAATGGGATTTCATGAAAACAAAAACAGAAAACCAGTCTCCATTGCAAACATAGTACACAGTACAATTTTGCGCCCGTAGGGTAGAGAGCCTGCTTTTGTGGAGGATCGGTATTCCACCGTACTCAGACAAACACATTTTTCGAAACAAAAACTTGCAAATGCAATAAAAACGGACAAACAACATTTCTCCATTGGTAGGTTAGACGTTTGAACATCGATCTATTGGGCGACGTACATTCTTTTTTCCCAGACCACTGCCGGAAGCTAGATATTGACATCCCTTTTAAATTTAGCCTACTCCTGTCCTGCCAGGCACGTTATTATGCCGGCTGGTTTGTGTCGTTTCGTGCGCCTATCAACGCAGCGCGCACACGAGTGCTTTCACGCCGTATCATTGGAATGAGATGCTGCAAGCGATTTATCTTGCAGTGAAAGTGGAATAAATTTTCACCACCTACCATGCGTCTCCATCGAGCCGGGCGCACACAAACGCTAAAGGAAAATACTTTTTCCCGAGCCTGTCGCGCTAGAAGTACAAGTGTAACGGCAGCTGTGACAAAACTTCCGAATTAAAAAGAGAAACAAGCGTGAAAAAAAAAACTGTTGTACAAAAGGAAACGCCTAGCGAATGGCGTGTGCAAACTTTGGTGGAAAAGGTTTTTTGCATGTTGCATACACCGCCTCACACGGACGGTACCGTTTTCGATTGCCTTTAGGGCGCAAAAGGGTCGTTTGTGGTCCGGTTCGAAGCAACACGCGTCTTTGGCGGGTTAGGGAATGGTCTGGGAGGCTGGCGGACGTTTGACGAAACTTTGCGATTAAACTTTGTCCACTTTGGTACAATCCGGGTCTAACACAGCAACCGTAAGGAATGGGACAAATTGTGTGCCGAGTGGAAAAGGTATAATCATAACAGCATGCACAGAGAGAGAGACACCGTTGCGCAAAGTGTCAACAGTGACGCAGTTGAAGCAGAAGCACTCGTATCCCTTTTACTGCAGCAGAAGGAGGATTTTTTTTTGCTGGGCTTGTCTAACCGTGCATCTTGTGCGTGGTGAAGATTTGAGCTGTGCACGACAACGATGCACCTGCATGCACGCCGGAGCTCAGTTTCGAAGGGATGAACAATCTTGACTCAGAAGGCTCTCAGCCAGAAGGAACGTGTTCATGGAATGGATTGGTGCAGCAGATGTTGTATTACTTTGTTATGAAATTGTTAAGCCGTTTACACGTCCACAGTTCAGACAAGTTTTAAGTAGTTTTGGTTGAAAGGTAAACGGTCGTACGGGAGGATTATCGACGTCTCTTTACATTGGATTGTTGGGATGGATAGGTTGAGCGAAAAGGAGGTTTTAAAAGTAAAATACTCTTTAATGTAAGAGAAAGCAACTTAAAAAAACTACGCATGAAAGGGTTCTATTTAAATGCACATTAAACACACCTGCACCCGGGTATCCTAGGGATAGAAGACATCCATCTGATCCTTCCAGTACGGCCGGTATCACCTCTGACAGTGCCGTCCCGCAGATGTCTTGCTGTAAGTGAAAACAGAAGAGTAGAAGTGATGGTTAAAAGCACTGTAATACGTCTGTGTGCTTCGCTACAGTGCATCAGTACTATCAGAAATCGGCCGGATTATAGCTTTCACTTTAATCCCTGAAATATTACTAATGCCCAACTGCGCTGAAGGTGTTCAATATTCCCTACAACTACGCCACCTCGGTGCAATCGGAAGGAAAGCACCGACACCTGCTTTCCTTCGTTAAATTAACACCGTTACATCGATTCCAGGCATCAACAGCGGTCGAAGGTGCTCGTTTTACGGGCACGGGCAGACTAGCGCCTAGTGCCTCGGGACGATTTTGTATTAAGATCACGTTTTTCATTAGCCAACTTTTTGTCACCTTGGCCGTTATTATCATATTTCGTACCACGGCTTGGGAGATGATAAAGATGATGGCGGTAGTATCGTCCCGAGCGTCTGGCAGATGGTAACGATGATATCGTGTTGAACGTTTTTACCATAAACGGAAGGAGTGAAGGTGATTGTCTACTTTTCTAAGGAAGGTTACGTTGATTGTCTTTTTAAAATAGGAAAATTGAACTGATAACATGGTAAGCAGAAGCATATTTCATGAAATAGATAACATGTGAAGAGTTGGACATAATGTGATTCACTAGACACGCCTAAACATATGCAATTCTCATGCTTATAAAGCTTTTTAAAAACTTCTGTTTTACTTTTTACAAACTAGAAAGCAACTTCCACGACGCAATCTAGTCTTACTTTTGTTATTTTATGATATGAAACAATGTCACATACGCCCTGTTTCAAATATGGTTTCTGATTGCAATAAAAAATGAAAACACGATTTTTCGATTACAGTACTTCGAGAAATTTACCGATATGAGTGAATGTTCCGTTGATGTGCTGGAAGCCTAAATCCCGGCCCCATTATTGATGGGAAACCATCCACCCAACGGAATCGATGCACAAGTTGAACTGTTTTGACAGCGTTAATGGACGGTAACGGCAGCAGAGTGTGCCTGAATTCCAACATGGAACGAATATTTTATGACCCGCACTCGATTACGCTTTAAATAATATCTCAAATACGTACGATTCGCCTCGCCCAGCAGACGCCTTCGGTCAGTTTGCGAGGGGTTGTTTTATTCCGCCTCCCATGAAAAAAGGTTCTAGCCTGCCGAAGTTCCGAATATCCAAAAAAGGGGGAAAGTTTGTTCCATTTCGCACACGGGCAAGGGTCGATTTTGAACCAGTTTCCCGGGCTCGTGCAGTTTACAGCCCATTAACTTTGCCGAGGTGTGATCAGTGGGCACATCAATTATGCACCGTAAGTAAACCGGTGATGTGGTCATGGACATATTCGCAAGCACATCCTGTTGGGTCGGATGACTTGATTGAATATCGTTAAGCGGTGGTAAGAACATTGGAGGAAGGTATAGTGCGGTTTGGAAGCGGAACGTAAATGAGCTGGAAGAGAACAAGCTGTGTTGGATGTTGCCGCGTAAACAGTGCCACAGTTGTATTCATGTTGTTAGCGGCAAGCTAAAATCTTGTTATGCTTTGTAGATAGTTGTAAGATGTACAACCATCTAAACAGGAGTATGGAAAACTGCATACCTTTAGGCGAAGTTTATATTATACTCCTAATATTTGTTTAACATGCTTGTAAGAAAGTAAGTAATTAAAAAATACTGATGGCTTTGTAAGCATTATAAAAAAAAATATTTCAAAGTTCCTTTAAACTATTTACTTTATAACTAAACTGCCGTCAGTGAACAGTACATTTCGCTTAATATTCGCATTTTGACTCACGATTGCATACATTTAGGCTATGCAGACCAAGAAGAAGTCCTCGTGACCACAACGGTTTGCTCTTTTCTTGTATGGTAGTGTTCATCTACCGTAGATTCGATTCAGATAGCACTGCTTGATTAGTTGATTAGATTGCAACTGACCGTACTGATGGACTGCACTGATACAGGCCAACCATCGTTCGTACATACCTGCGAGTCTTCGGTCGTAAATAATGCATCGAATGCAAACATTTTCGGTGCGGACACCATTGGTCCACGCTCGGATGGAGCCATCGTTGCGTTGCTTTGCGTTTCGGTGAGCGTCACCTGACGCTTCTTTTTGTCCACGGTCAGGTAGGTGGGTGCTGATGTGCCCGTAGTTGAGCCAGGCGCCGGCTGGTCCTGCTGTTCGCCGGTAGACGCTTGCCTCGGTGGGTCATCGGACACTCGGAGCATGACTTTGACCTGCGAAAAAGAGGGAAAAACAGACAAATGGAAGTGAATATTTTGCTAGGGAGAAAACCCTCGATTGCTACCGCTATGGGTGGGTGTGCTTGTTCCTTTTCGGATTTCACAGGCCTTAGGAAAAGGCCTTACAGTTGCAAACAATGTTGACGGTGGCAAAATCTTCCTGTTTCTGAGAGTGAATGGATCAGTTTTCCGGGCAGGGAAGGTTCTCGTAAACCCACAAGGGGTTGGAGTGTTCTACATTCGGATCAAGTAGCGGGAATCCGTAGCAGTGTCTACTCCCTGCCTACATGTGATCTAACGAATTAAAATGTTATACGATTAATGTCACCTACGAGCCGTTGGGGATGGACTCACCCAAAAGAAGGGTAGAACTGGTGACAGTTTATTTATTTAGAACCATCAGAAAGACCCCTTCTGAATCCTCAACACCCTCGTGGGAGGGCCATGGACCATGGTCAACTGGTCAAGGTGCGGGAGCATCAATGCCGAGCATTGCTTTCTGGGAAATGATTTTACGAGTAACGTACAAAAGCAAACTGAGGGTTAAACGAATTGCGTAAAAAGGGCGGTTACTGGACGACAGCACACACGCACACAATGGCGTAGTGGTTTGGTAATGAAAAATAACCACTTTAGTCGATATTTATGGCCGTGACTGGGTAACCGGTTTTACACCCGCTAAAGAGATAATGTATTTGTCGGCGCGGAAAAACTGTCTGAGTGCTGGTAAGGACTTTTTTGCGTGTTGTGGGATCAGACTTTTTTTCTAACGCGGGTGTGAAAATAAATCTGACTATTTTGCTGGCGTTTGTTTGAAAAACATTTTACTCTAAGGTGAAACTTGATTAAGATTAAGATTTTAACAATAAGTGCACAAGAACATTGTTTTAACAATAAGCATATGAAATTTTTATTGAAGTTAAAAACTTGGTTTAAAGCTAAACAACCAAACGTCGTTTGAAGTCACTACCTGTACTTGTTATCAGATTATTATCATCTGATGCGCACTTCTCGGCACCGTACCATTAATTACCAACAGTCAAAATACACGAAAACGGGTCTTCCATCATAATACTAACAGTTCTCAACTATTCCTGCTGGGTTTTGATTCCTTATTATCGCAAAATAAATCAGCTGTTTGAGTTGCAATAAAATGTTCTTACCGTGGCGTGATCGGTGTAATTATGCATATGCTTTATGATTATGATTTTATAAATACCACCTCAATGATTGCGCCAGCGAGTGCCATCCTAATGGACATGGATACAGTACACTGACTTGTTTTTTTTTCGCGCTCTCTCTCCTCTGGCGCCTTTCGAGTTAACGAAGGTGCTTAATATGGCGCGAGAAAGTCCTATTAAATCCATCTTTTATTCCCGTTTATTAGTGGGAAAGCTGAGCATGAAATGTGAGATTTTATTTTGCTGTAATGTCATGCCAAAGTCAGCTTACAGGTTTGCATCGCGGAAGCAACAAGAAAAAAACTCACACACAGAACGTCGAAAAGCCTGTTCAACTGGCGCCATCGTTAATGTTCGAAAGTAATCGTACCAACCATTTTATAGCTCTTTGTTTACGGTCGTGTTTATGGTCGTTACTTTTACCGAGCAGTGTTTACATATGAATGGCTATAATTTAATGTCACTCTCTCATGGCCGTTGATGATGGGTGTGTGTTTGCAAGTGACTGTGATACAGGTGATTTGGAAAGGACGTAGAAAATACTGACCCTGTACATAACCTGATGGCATGGCTGGATCGATATTTTATTTCTCCATTTCTCAATGTCAGAGTGTTTGGAACACGTCCAAAATTCACTAATAACAAGTGAACCTTCTTCGAGTAAAATCATTTCACCAAAACCATTAGAGCGACACGTCTCAATCGATTGCGCAACGGCACGTATTGGAATCCCCAAAGAAATGGCGCTTTACAAGCGCAAAATGTTGTATCTTAATAGGATAACTAGCTCTTTCCGTTTCGATGCGGTAGGCATTGTGGTTTTGCTAGGGATGTGGTCGACAAGTGACAACGACAATTGATTTAGCGAACCGTAAAAACCTATCACCAACCGTTTGGTTTTTCCCTTTGGGGGTGAGAAAAGTTTAAGCTCGACAATGCTATTGCTTTATCGGGTGATATTTTTCTTGTCATTTGCTTTCGGAATCGTTTTGTTTCGAAGGTCGGAAGGTTCTACCCACCGGGAAGGATATGACCTGCATCAGCCAAGTCTGTTTCAGTTGGGTCCAACTGGCTGGAAAGATAATTTTCCAGAATTGTAACCCAGTCCCGGTGGAAAATATTGCCCACACATCGTCACATACCGTAAAAGGGGTGTACTGTATAAGGCACACATTATCGGGTGAAGTGAACAAGGATAGGACTCGCTGCACCCTGAAAGTGGAAGCAACCGGATTGGTTTCCAAACTGGATTGATTTGTCCACACATAATTAACTTAATTCAATTAACTTTGTGGGTTTTCTTCGCAAGCTAAGGAAGCGTGTTTTTCCGAAGCCACTCCATTCAATCTACGAGCATCGAAACGTTGGTTCGAATAGGGGATGGTTATTCGCCTAATAAATGCACTCTTGAACACATCTTTCTTCCAAGACGACCCTTCTCGTCTGTGTACACAAGCCCAATATGCCACCCCGGGGTTCGTGAGCCATTCAAGTACGTGAAGCATTCTTTCTCTGGTCATTAAGGTTTTCCCCTAGTTCTTTTTTGGCTCCATTGCTGAGTGTTGCTGAATGAGGGTTTGAATAAACTCTCCGGAGATTTCCTCACCCTCTGGAATGCATTTTTCAATGAGGTCATCAATGTGTATTTTTTCCCTCTGGCATGCTCCATTCTCCTACTAGACCATGTCTTCAGGGGGATGAAGAACATCGATAGTAGACATGGTTCGTGATCGATTAATTAATCGAGATTTGACCCCAGCCAGAAGTTCTTACAAGGAAAGTGAAATGTTGGGTGGAACGAATCGATCCACCGCGTGCTGGCGTGAATGGCGTGCTGTAATGAAATTTAATGCATCAAATTGAGTCAGCCCTCGTTGGGGTTGGACATATCATCGCACAGGGTGGAGTGTGTGAGATTGTTTTGTTGCATTTTTCAGCAAGAGTTTAATGCTGAGCTGACAGTGTGCTAAGTATACGTGGATTCGTTTAGAAACTTTCTCTGCCAAGCAAATTGAAGCACACTCTATCGTTACCGCGAAGAAAGCAAGAAGCAAAAGAATTGTTTTTAAAGTTCAACAATCCGCTTGTGCGGAAGTTCAAAGATTCGCTGCTTCAGTGTCCAGCGTTTCTGTTTGTTGGGAAGGCTTGCCCTTTTTTACACCATTTATTCCTTTCGGTTTCTTTTACTTCCTTTGTAAAAGTTTACCAACACGCCATGTTTCGCCTTTCCACCGGCAAGTTAGTGTTAGATGCAAAAAAATAATCACAACTTCCGCATATTGTTTCGTTTTTTTCCATTCCCCGGGAACAAGTTTGCGTCGGTATTGTTTGGTAAAAGTTTAACTGTGTCTTTATTTGATTTCTTCCCAGCATTTTTGTCTCGGACCAACTTCTACCGACACGTGGTTACGAGCTTGTCGCGTGAGACCCGAGTGCTGAATGTTTCAGTGTGACTGAAGCGCGGTGGAAAATCAGGAAAGTTAGCACCGGAAAAGGCAACCAACCACCACAAATTGGAAGAAGCGGTGACATTTGGAGAAAACCTCTGGGCACATAATCAAAAAACCGTGACAGCTCCAGTAGGAAATGGCCGGCGTGTAATACAAAACAAAATAAAAAGGTGAGAGCACAAAAAAATGTACAGTGGAAAAGAAAATGACAAGGTGTCCTTTGCTTCTCAGAATTCGTTCCTGAATGGTCGAGAGTGTTGGATTGGTATTTTTTTCTGCTGCTCACTTGCGTCTGCACGTGCCACCGTGCTCACGTTTTACACACCTTAACAGTACGAAAAGAAATTTAAAGTAATGGATTCTTCCCGATACCACCGGTTCTACCGATGTCCCCTCGTACGAACGGTGGAGCATGATTTGCAGAAAATCGAAACTGCCACAATCTGACTGGAGCTCACGAGGGGTGAGAATGGGAATCGTCTTCGAAGCCAAACGTTCCTCGGTTGCAGATTTAATTTGATGTTTATTTAATTTGAAACGAGTGGCTCGAACTTTACCGTCACACCTTTTGCTGTCTCGTGCCTTGATGCCGGTAAGGTTGCTCGTTTCCCTGTTCCGTGTAGGATGGTTGTGTAGGATGGAGTGGCAAGGAAGTTGGAAAATTAGCTTCAGGTATGTTTTGTTTGGCATCATGGCAGTGATTGTGGAAAAGCTTTTTGCATCATACGTATGAAATAATAAGTTGAGCTCTGGTTAATAAAGGAATGTCTTCATTATCAAAATTGATTATGGTTTGAAAGTCATGAAGATCGCATAAATCGTGTAAATAGGTATCAGATTTGCATTTTGACCTATTAGAAGTATAAATTAGATTTATTAGATTATAAATAAAATGAACAGAAAACTAGGACGAAAGGAACAGTTGGTTACCGAAACATTTTCATTTCTTGGATGACTTTATATGAGCTAGTTAGAAGTCCTAACTTACATCACCAAGTTAGTTCGAATGGCATCGACCTCCAGGTGAAGAATGATGATAATTTAGCCACTTCAATTCTATATAAACGACACGTTTCAAGTGTTTTTTATTCAAAATAGGGTAGAGTACCTTAGAGTCATATTTAATTGTTTGGAAACTTTATCCTTTTTGTCTATGTGTTCACTTAAGTTTATAAAAATCGGAATCTGTTCGAAACTTCTGTTCTGAAAGTTCTATTTTATAAAATATTATCAGCTCTGGATTGTGAATCGTTATCAAGTTCTATAGAATTAAACAACTCAGCTGGTTCAAGAATTTTACAAGGTGATTAACTAGTCATTAATCACATCTTTAGTTAAGTGTGCTCATATAAAGGATTGTCTCTAATTTTTATCTTTAAGGTGTACTTTTTATTCACTTATTTCCACATTCTATTCAGCTAGGAAATGATTTTCTTTCATTAAATAGTTTTAATATTTTTTTAAACTGCTAAATTCACCCGTTCCGTGTAAACATACAAAACTTTCCCATTCATAACTTTATCTTCTTCGACTGTTCATAGTTTTGTGTAACGCTACCAGCCACTTGCTAAACAGTTTCCTTTCAAACCGTGAGCACCTTAAACAGTGAGCTTTTTAAGCATTCAAAAGTTATGCCGTGGTTGAAATTTCTTGTTGCTCCCCAAAAGAAAAGAGCAGATCATTTTACTTTGAATAAACATCGTACATAATTTGAGAACAGACTCCGTTCGCTACTTGAAAGAGACGAAGAAAAAAAACGTTTCTGAATATTTAAACAAAACGTTGTAGCAAAACATTCGGGACAAGAAACATGTTTCTCCTTCTTAGCCACCCGATCCTTCTTAGCTTCTTGGGAAATGTCTCAGTGGGAAGAGTGCAGATGTTTGGGAAAAGTTTTGTGCGAGTTACTTTGGTTAGCTTTACTGCAACGGAGATACCACACCGAATGATGCAATATTTTTCGGATCTTTATGAAGCGAGTGCTGCACCGAGCGGAGTCGGTTTGTGTGCTAGGTAAGTTTCGACTTCGAGACGCATAATTGGACAAAAGAGTACACGAGCCACGTTGCTGCAGTCCGGAGCAATGGGTGGTGCGGTACGGCCGTCGACAAAGCTTGCATGGTTAGTGAAGGAGCAAGTTTCGTCTATTATTGCTAAAGTGAAATCATAAATAATAATTAAAACACATGGGCAAAGTTCACGTGCTGAAAGCTCTGGTGTTAGAGTTCACTCCGGGGAGTCGGCGATCGGATGGGATGATGTATGGTGTGTGTTCTTATATAGACTATAGCTGTTACCATGATGAAGTTGTTTAACGCATAGGATTTTCACCGTATGCACTGTAGTGTGATAATTTATGTGATCCCAGGTTAAAAATGAGCAAATGCAGTTCTACAGCAAAGAATTACTTTTCCAATGGGAATAAATATGGAAAACAAAAACAATTAACATTTGTAAAATACTAATTTAGAATAATTTTTCATTTGATTTTATTATCTTTAAATTATGTTCCATGGAAAATATATCGTTCCTTCTAAGTCGCCTTTGTAATACAGCTCAATTGAGAGAAGAATTATACCCAAAAAAATATCAACTTTACTTGGTGTATAATAATATTTTATTTAATCCTTGCCATAGTCCACAAACGAAAGGTGACTGTAATCAAATTCTGAGCACCGTAAGGCCAAACTCAAACCCTTACCACGTTCAAAAGCCGCTACCGCAAAATGTTTGCCTTGGGCCATCTCCCGGTATCGATTCATTCGCAGCGATAGGCCACGGTGAACTTCTCTCGACGGGGGCTGTGCCGTTGTACAATAGGGAGGATTGCTGGGGAGCAAGGAGCAGACCGGGGCCAAAGTTGTCAACTTCGAAAAGAGAGACCAACCAAAACCAAGGGACCCGCACGGCAAAGCACAACATTCACAATGCGTTCCTGATGAAGATTTCCCTCAACGTAAACGACGGGAAAGGAAGTCTTTTGCGTGCGTTACACTCTGTGTGGTGGTTGTCAGGTAAGCGAGGCAAGGCACTTTTGTATAAATTAGCCGGTAGCGATCTTATCAAGAATATTCCGCTCAGTGGAATCAGCAGCTGAGACTGAATGTTGGCTGCGATAGGATGGCGTAGGCTCAGGGAATGCCAAAACCAACCAGCGAGTCGGTCGACTTTTTCGGCTACGGTGCTTCCCCGGAGGGCATGGATCCTTTAATTTGAAATTTAAATATAAATTTTCAGCTTATCTAAACGATGTCAAACGCTGCAGGTCTGGGATCGCTGGCACGGTCGCACGGGTGCGATGTGCCCAAGAGTGGGACGATGCGAGGATCGCCTGTTCTGTTGCTCTTTTTGCATCGGTATATAAAAGACGTACCTGTGGCGATGGTTGTTGTGGCTAGTGTGAACATTTATCCCGGTCTTGTCGCTGCTTAAAGATGTGTAAACAATCGGATTTACTGTGAATCGGGCAGGTTCTGTCAGGTACCGTATGGTATCGGTTCTCAGGTAGTATCCAATAAACGCCCGAATGTATGCAATCGGGCTAGACGTGACGGGCTTATTGACTATGGTTGCCCGTTTCGGTGGCAGAACGGACAAGAATAGGTAAATTTTAAATCCTTCTTACCGGATGCAAGCACCCGCGAAAAGCCTTCTTCCCGGTTCTTTTCAGCAAGAAAAACCATTTCCCTAACGTATGCACTGATACAGAATGGTGGAATGAAAATTTCACGGTGAATTTACTTCGTTCTCCGGCGGGGGTTTAGTTACGTATGAAAAGCTATTTTATTCCCATGCCTCGCAAAGGTCAGGGTGACGCGGAAAAGAGGAAGCGAACCTGTAACAGGCGTGGCGGGAAAGGTGCATTGAAAGTGTATGCAAAAGTGGCAGCACCGGCAGCTAAAATCGATTTTGGGGAAAATAAATTCTCTCACACACATACCAGGCGCTCTAAAATATATGCGACCAGACGGGAGATGCCTTCGGAAGTAAGCGCAGGAATGAGAAATATCTTCCAACCTGCGTTGGATGTCTTCACCGCTCACCTGGTAGTGAGGCGAATATATGGTACCGATTCAGTTCGGCTAAAAGAAGCATCCTGCAAAGGAACCTAAATGCCGCAGAACTCTCATGGCTCTACATTCCGCACGCCACACATGTGTCCCGTGTGCCTCGGAGCGTGTGTAAAAGGATAATGGAACCAGGCACAATCGAGATTTGTTAGATGGTTGCTATTTTTCGGGAGGCGGCAGGCTGAATCATCTGTTTTGCTTCCCGATTCCCATTCAAAAATGCCGGATAAAGATCTGCCAATTCCCGGCCCACCCTGGAGTGTGTCTGTATCGATGTACCATTTGCAGGTTGGGTTAGGCCGACTACGGACACGGAGAAACCATGGGAAAATCCCAAAAATAATCAATGGGTGCTAAGGTACCGGTCGCTTGTAGTATCTACTTCGAACCACCTTCATCATGGGTAAGGTTGTTGAGCAGGAAAATTGAGAAGATTGGGTTGAAAAATGTGATGAAATCAGTTTGGTGAGCGTGTGGCGATGCGAACAGAAGAAGTGCTGTCTTAAATTTTGCATAATCGTAGAAAATTTGATGAGTTTTATCGAGCAGGTTGGGCTTGGGTTTGGGTTGAGAAAGGTTTTGTATACAAACCGACATCAAGATCTTGTTTGTTAAGACGAGAATAAAGAATGCTAATGATCCAAATCGATGAATAAATGAATAGGAGAAAACAGCCATTTGTTCAACTACTTATGAAGGAGATAATCATGCATGAAAATGTGCTGTAAAGGTAGTACTCAGCAACGAGAATATAATACGAACAGAAGGTAAGCACGATTGTGGGAAGGCAACTGTTCGGGCAAACTTTCCCTAACGCAGAAAACTAATGAAGAATGCCGAGCTACCCGGCGGAATCGTAATAGTTTGAAGCATTTTATATTTATATATTCGTCAATCGGAACAATCTTCCATGAAACTTGAAAACTCTGAAGGATTGTTGTCTTGAAAGTTTATCATTTCCCGGACAGACTTACCGCCACTTCAGGCACGTTCCAGTAAGTCGGCTTCACTTGAACCTGTGCAGGGATGTGAAAAACGGAAACGATTGGCCCATTTGCTATTGCCGCTTGATGAGATGAGCAGGCTGAAAAATGGACCTCAACACGGTGAGTAGGGAAATTGAAAAAGGATGCAGCTGAAACTTTGGGCTGACGGTTGAGTGTTTTGCTAGGATCAAAGTTGAGCTGTGGTACTGAAAGCGGGATAGCAATAGCTGAATAGACGATGGAACGCTATGCCCAGGTGCTAACCTTACTAAAAGACGAATATTGTTACGCGAATTGCATAGTTTTAGGCGTGTTCTACCATTCATTGAAAATGTTATAATATTCTTATAAATAGCTTCTATTTGAACAAATATAGACAAAATCAAGAATTTAGCTTGTTTTCATCTTGATAAATCTTCCGGGGAGCCTTGTCGCCTGGGT
Organism: Anopheles marshallii; assembly: GCF_943734725.1. Taxonomy (NCBI): domain Eukaryota; kingdom Metazoa; phylum Arthropoda; class Insecta; order Diptera; family Culicidae; genus Anopheles; species Anopheles marshallii. The sequence goes on from NC_071327.1 coordinate 31,050,384, forward strand.
GTCCGCTTTAAACTGAAACTTAAAACCATTCAAAAGGTATGTTTTCGCTTTTTATCGGCCATGGATTAGATTTTGATGGAAGGGTTTTTGTGCTCGTGCTCGGTCTGCAAACTTTCCTGCTTAAATGTTCAAATGATAAACCTTTGTAAAGCACGGAGAAGAAACAAACCAGTCCTGCATCCAATCAAAACAGAGCCAATCAAAACGGGAAAGGTCGAGTTGGTAGGTAGAACAGTACAGCCGACCCAGTTGCTTAATGTTTCGTAAACAAGTACACCACGAGACTAGCAGTGGCCGGCACTGTGTGGCGTTGGCGGGGATGACGATGATTTGCAGGAAAAGTCCGTCATCCAAGATAATGAATTTTTAAATTTTGACCCTCCAGAACGTGGGGACGCTGAGTTTAGCATTGCCAAAGTAGACGTCACATTTGACGTGAAGTAATCCCATCATTTTACGTATCCAAACGTTGCTACCAAGCGGATCCCTCCAATATTCTTCAACATTGTATTTCACTGTGTTGCGCCGGATGAGTTTCATATAGTTAGGAACTTTGGAACACACCCCTACCAATGCGTCTCCATCATCACTGCTGACTTCTGCTGGATGGTGGGTACTTTTTTCCCAATCGACGGGAAATGCGGCAGAATTAGTAAGTGCTCAAGTTTAATTAAGCAAATACACTGGGCCAGGATTTATTGTGCTCATGATGCATGACGTGAATAGTCGTAAAATTTTATATTCTCTCCCTCATCCTGGCAGCGCTGTTTGTCCAGCTACTGTCCACGGGATGTAGACCAGCGAGGGTGTTGTAAACACAGGGTGTGGAAAAGTGGCGAACCCGTCAGTGAAGCAGGCCCGCACACAAATATGGCCATAAATTATTTCTAATTAATTTCCCTTTTCCGGCGATGGCAATTTTTGGGGAGTATTGCGCTCTTTGTGTGCTGACAGGTTTTTGCGTTGTTGCGCCCACACTCTTCAGCGTTCGCGGTGGAATTTAGCAGCAAACTCCAAACCGAAATTGAATTGGAAAACTTTCAACCGTGCGGTTGTGAATGGTAATTGTGATGATGAAGGGAACCCGACTGTGGGAGTTTGAACAGGGAATTATTGCCGTTAAGTAAGGAGTAACGTTAAGACAGCATCACCTGCACGCAGACATTCGTCTTAGTACTGTTTTGACTCATCTCCACGTACAAAGAACCACCTTTTTGCGCCACGAAGCACATTTCAGATGGGGAATAATTCTCAACAAAATGTGTCCCAAGAACGCGTGAAATCTGTCCAAAGATTTTGTTTCCCTGTTCGGGCCAATGGCACTCGGTGTGTTATCGTCGATCTGTTTGCACTCAATTACGGGAATAAATAGTGCTTGAGAATGTAAACAGTGTCATATCTAATTGTCTGAGAGTTGGAAGCTCGTGTCGTTCATATGTCGCCTTCCTTTACCGGTTGAAGAGAACGGAAAAGGAGTTTTTGACTGCTTAAGATGGTTCTTCTGATGCTTCTTCTACTGCTGAGAAACGGGGAATGCCAGAACTTCTTCCGTATCGGGTGAGAAATTTGAATAATCCTGTGAAGTTTGTGGAACGAATTTAAGGCAGCTTGTGGGTAGATTTGCATACATTTGTGAAGGGTGACGACTAACAATGCGTCTAAGCGTTCGCCATTTCGTGTTGCAGCGTATTGTGATAGATGATGTAGCGATGTGAAACTCTTTTCTACGATTCTTTACGATTTCCAGTAAGATTGAGGAAATTTTTGAAATGAGCAATTATAACAGTGATGTAAAAGCTGTGAAAGGCAACGAAATTATTAATTGTACTGATCCTGTATCAAAACGTGTTAGTATTCCTTTCAATACAGAACAATTAAAAAATGCATACATTTAGGCGTTTTACTACCACGAAAAACAGGAACCAACAAGTACATAAAGTTCACATTGAAAATCAAAGCCTTCAGTTAAAGAACCATTAAAATAAGCCAAATATATTTCAATGTGCTAGCAAAGAAAGCTTTTTTATGGTATTCCTGTCAAATAGATTTAACTTTCTCTCTAACTGGCAAATAAACTGCTTTTGCAAGTGCTAACATAGAAACATGAACTGATGGCGATGGAGTACCATTTGCACTCTTGAATACTTTTCGAATAGTTTGCAAAGAGGCCCGCAAGCACTCACACGAACAGTGAAGACAGCGATACCTTAAATGTACGTACCCATCACCAGACAACAGCATATTTGCACTCACTTGTGGCCAACGTACGCTTCTGCCCGGAGGCTCACTTCGCCACACAACGCTTGCCCCGAAAGTGATATACGAATCCATTCATCCGGCCAACCATCCATTCAGCCATACGCGCGAGAAGAACATTCGCTCCGCCAAGTGTCATCGTTATCGTCGTTGGCTCGAAAAGCCGAGGGAAATGCAGGATGGGAAAAGTGCAAAGTCGAGAGACTTTTCGCCTCCATTTAATTCCCGACTTTCGAGTCGCCTGACAGCCAAACCAAACCTACCACCGTCCTATCCAGTGGGACGGATGTGTGGTGGCACTCGCGTGTAGCGTATCGTACACAAAAACACATTTGTCCTTGGTGCGAACGCAAAGAATAGTGTGTAGAAAAGGGATGAACAATGCGGGAGTTTCGCTTACCACCGGAAGGAAAACAGGGAATGTCCTAGCCTATCCTCTCGCAATCGGTAGCATTCGCGACGGAAAGCTTGGAAATACGCTGTCGCGCGCGCGTCCACATACACACGTACACTAAATCCGCACTTTAACATTCCGTTTGTGCGAGGAGTTTATGCCCAACGGTTTTCACCGTTCTCCATTACCCTCCTCGGATTCGAACACGGGACGGAGGTTTTCTTCCATCGATTTCCACCGGCGGATTAAGTGTGACAATTGGAATAATGTACGTCGTCAATCAGCTCGGATACTCAACCGTGGAGAAGGCTTTTGCGGAGCAGCGCAAAAGTAGTGGTACCGAAGGCTGGCAAGGATGGAAAAGTGGCCACCAGGACATGGGGAGCAGTAAAATTGTTCGGAAAATGTCACGTGTGTCTGGGAGCTGGTGCGCTTTCGGTGCTCAATTTCGTGGATGTCATTTTGATGGGCAGAAATGCGTTGGGGATGGGTGAGTGCGTTGTTTTGTTATCGGTAGAAAGCAAAAGTTTTTCCCCATGGTAAACTCCCCATGGTAAACCCCGGCCAGAGTTGAAGGATAGGGATAAAGTGGCTCTCAAGTGGTTGGAAAATCAAGGTAAATGGTAGTTAGTGTTATTGTGCTGGCTGGAGACTCACTTGAAAAAAAAAAAAAAAAAACAATTGGAACAAAAAACAACAAAAAACAATTGGAAGAAAGTACAAAAAACCTTTCATTACGTTACTTTAACCTGAAATGTAATAACGCAACATTAGAGGTTTATTGGATTTGAATATAGGAGATTTGTCTTGCATATTACACAACTTTAAGCGGTTTGTCGATTTGCAAGGGATGTGAAAACTCCACACAGTTCCAATATTTTATTTAGGAATGGTTTTAATATGAAATCAAGTATTTTTTTCGCCTTGTGAAAAATCTGCGATTTTATTTAGGGTGCATGCGCCTTGATGTATGCAAATTATTTTAAACAATTTACAGAGACTTATTCACATCCGAAGTCATTCGGAACAGTTCACTTGTCCCAAAAAATGGGAGAAGTTTCTGTTTAAACCGCGATGGTTGTAAACAGATACGGAAAATTAACGGTCGAAAGGACTTTTACCCTGTTAATTGAATACTTTCAGGTGTATAAAACAGGAAACGTCCACGAAATTAGGCTGAAAAGAGTAACTCGCATATAGCATGTTTTAGCGAAAAATTAGCAAATCCACGATTATTTGTACGTCCAACAAGCTTTAATACCGAACGATCGAGTCGATTTAGATAATTAACGTGGACTGTTAACAACCTGCTGAATGTTCGTGTTGCAAAGCTTATTAATAAGAGAAAAAAGGATCCTTCGAACGTGTCGACATTGCTGCACAAATAAACGTTACTATGTTTACACGTTCGCGAAAAAATAAAGCTCCCCCAAATGAGAACAAAAATTGCTCAGATTTCAAACCGACACGAAATTCGCGCGTCCATTTGTTTACCTTGTGCTCGGCTCGGTGGGTTTATTACTTATAGCCCACCAAAAACATACTCGAGTCTCTCTAGCTACGCCCGTCCCATCTGTCCCGCCGGGCAGCATGTTTCTTTGGAATTTCGGTATGAATTAAACATTTCACGCTTTGCCGTATTTGCGTGTGGCCGACTACCCGTCGACCGGTGCTTCGCCGGCCAGCCAGCTCCGGAAGGAGGAGTCTAATTTATTCACCGACAAGCAGACTTTTCACATTATGATTAATTGGGACACATTACGGTTTTATGCTAATGACTTCGTTAGGCTCCTCCGATCGGGAAGTTCCGCTCCTTGCCTTGTATGGTCCCGAAAGTTCATTGCGACACTGCACAAGTTGGTGTGGGCTCTGCAGTGGCAACCCAGCCTTACGAGGCCACCGCAGTACGCCCGTATCGTTCGTACCCGCCTAATGGTATTGATAATGTTCCAGCCAAACTACCACAAGACCTCTCGAACTGCCGTGCAGAATGGTCTCACGGAACAGACGGGAAACACTGGGCCGGTAACTTCTCGGCGAGTAGATTACAGGGAAGAACTCGACACAAACACACACTTACACCCTACACCAGGGATAAAGGATGCCAGTTAATGAAATCATAACGGGAATATGAAATGAGATTATTAATTTAAAACAATGCGGGATTAGAACATTAGTGGCAATGAGCGCGAGCACGAAGCACATTGAAGAAGATTAAAAGATTGTTGGCGATTAAGCGATGGGCTTTAGTGTCTTGCCGCGTCCGCGCCGTGCACTCACTTCTCACGTTTCCGTTTATCAGTCCACCGATCAGCCACTCTCGTGAATGTGCGGAGAAACGATATGAGAAAGCCAACCGGACGTGGATTAAAATGTGCTCAGCTGTAAGTGATAGGATTATGGGGATGCCATTCACCAGTCCGGATGCCAAAGGGACCGGGAAGACAATGTGTTTAATGGTTGTCCCGGGGATTTCGGTTGCGCCAACACATCCTGCCAGGGACATTATCACGATACACGGAATGGCTAATTGAGCAGCAGCTCAGTCCATTTTGCAGTGAATAAGTTTGTTACTGTTTTTGGGCTGAAGTTGGATGGAGGAAGAAGTAACGCGCAAGTGAAAGGATAACGTTGAGAGCATTCTGTTGAAAAGCTTGCACATGAATAACAAACTGGCGCATATTGTCAGTAAATGTGGTTATGAGAAGATATATTACTGGTACCGTAAGGAAATATCAATGAAGTCGTTATTTAATTTTATTCCGTTTTATAAAGAGTCTTCTTTGTTCTTCGAATTGTTTCATATGCGCTAAAGAACCATTTATACACATTATTTTAGTCAGTATATTTCTTCATAATTACTATTTTACTCGATTCATTAAAAAACAACAGCTTAAAACATAGTTTACGTTAATTAGTAACTTAGCTCACCAACCCAACTACGGCACAAAGACCAACTTTACATGGACATTTCTGTTAAATAGAATGGTACGACTGTTTTCCCAGAACACTTTGCCATGAACCGTCGCATTTGCTGATTATTTCATTCAATTAACAAACTTCATGGCAATTAGTACGTTACAACTGCATCCTTCAGAGCGATGCAGTTACAACCATCAAGCTCGTTAGATTACTTACGGCGCTGTGTGCTTTCTCACGAAAGCTTGTGGGCAGATATCGACCTCGGGGGTTGGATGATGCAAACGTATGGATATATCAAGCACAAAACCGTACCCGTACAACAAAGCGTACTATCAAACTCCTAATTGTCCATCCCAATGGCAACTCCAGGGATGGGCATCATACACATACACACACGCCTATAAAAAAGACAAACTAAAGCTTCAATCCTATTATGACTTTACCAAACGACTTCGAAACCACATCATCAAAGCATCGTTCCATTGGCGGGGGGTGTGTGTGTGTGTGTGACGGTGCACCGCACTGCAGTTCATGCACGCACGGTACACAATGGCTGGCTCGGAGTTGTTTCCATTTCAGAGCTCGTTAGCAGACAAACAAACCCCCAAACACATCCTGCTACGACTGTCATTGCTGGTGCAAGCGCCGGGATGGTAACAGAAAAGTTCAGAAAGTTCGCCTGGCCAGGAGATAAATGAGCCAACTTCATTTGATCACGTTCTTTGCATCCCAAACCCGGACCCGTGTTCGTTTCTTTCACGAACCGAGTGTCACCAACCCATAATTGTTGGACGATGTTTGCTTTCCCTGTCAGTTCGTCCTTCGCTCCGTCACGGGACAAGACGGATAAAGTTCCTTTTTGCCACTTCTTTCTAGATCGCCATACGCAAGAAAGGAATTCGGCTGGGGGGAGCTTTTTTGCATGTCAAAATTTATTTGCCATCATTAGACGACCTTAGACGAAGAGTAGAAATCGTGGTAGCGCACTCAGCTCATGAGGTCATGTAGTTGAACGCAGTTCGATTTTCCAACATCTCGATGGGATGACCCCCATTACCGTGCAGGGACACTTAACAGTGTTGGTATGCTTGCAGCATGATGATCCCAACTAATGGCACACCGAAACCAAGTCGACCATCCACTTTATGACTTGTTCACAGTTGCGCTCATGAAGCGGCCACCCAAATTGGAACCAACATAATAGTAATAATGACAAAGTTCGGCACTGAATCGATCATCGTCGAACGGTGATGCACCGAACCCAATGGAAGACATGTCGGACACACTTCATCCCACCTTGGTAGCTGGTTGAAAAATCATCCATCTTGTCAGGGTTCTAGCACCGGACACAAATTATGCTGCAGTGCAGATTCGTGGTACGAGCTTCGGATTGGACAGACCCGGCAGTGACAACTGTGCGCTGCAGCTCATTGATATTCCGCTTGCGGTTTTGCGGACACTGCACACTTTAGTGTACGTGTTGGGGTATGTGTCTGTCCGAGTGCGAGTACCTATGCGGAGGACAACTTTATTTAGCTAATATATCAATTTCTATCGATTTAATCTAAATCGATTTTGAGCTCATCCCCCGGAGCGCTTCTTGAAGGATGGTGATCCGGATGGTTCTGTTGAGCGAGAAGATATAAATTGTCACAATCAACTGGCAAGCGCACAAGGTAGCTACTGAAGCCTAAATGGTGCTATTGCTGGGACACTCTGTAGGCCACAAGGTGTCTACCTTTGAGTTTCCCTGGACGTCCTAACAATAACGTTAATAGAGACGACTCTTGCATGACATCACAGCAAGAAAAGGAGAGAGAGAACGAGAATGTTTCCCTCGAGGGTTAATGCGTTACCATGGCCACTCGAACTCGGCCTATGTGCCATTGGTGGTTTTTGTGGGCGCCAGGTCACTTCCCATTGCGAACCACTGTGCCCTGGTCGGTAGCCGAGCAGGAAATTACCGTCAAAACTTTGGCTAATGGATAATTAAACACAATCCAATTAAAATGAGGCTCCCACTGTAGGACTGTGCATAGACCTACGTGTACCGTGTTGCCTCGGGGTTGAACTTGTGCGACCTGAAAGTTACGAACAATCCGCAAGGTGACAGTTGGAAAATTGAAGAATCAGTGGTTTGACCGTCTTCCGACTGACTTTCCATTTTAATGAAGTCGGTTAAGGAGACGCACAAGTTTGAAGTTGAGGCAATAGGAGAACGCGGAGCACAGCATAGTGATTGTTCATCTATGTTGGTTGATTCTTAATTGAGGCCTTTGACAAAAAACCTCTTAAAGACGCGTGGAAAGATTAAGATAAAGATTCACGTCAAGAAATTAATTGAAGTTTAAATGGAAGTAACTTACAAAGCTGTGTTAAAATATTACAGTTGACAAGAACTGCTATGAGTTAGTTACCTGTAAAAGACAAAAGAAAAAGAATCATATTAGTGAAGGAACCCCAAAGTACGCGAAAGTCATCAAGAAGAGTAATAGTCATGTTTGAATGATGTTTATGTCTACGAAAAATTTGTAACTTGTGAATGACTGAATACTAATTCAAAATTACCAAATCGAAGGCTCGGCTTCAGAAAAAAGGCATGTAATCACTGTTGTTTAACAAACTCTCTTCTATAAACAACTTAACCAGAAATAGCTGAATGTACAGCATTTCCACCACAATGTCAATTCACAATCTTCTCAAGCAATTTGTTGCAACTTCAAGTGCTACTGCAGCAGTGAATATTATCTGATCGATTTCATTCAATACACCAGCTCGCATAAGAAGGGTGAAGATTGTTTTATGGGGTTGATAATTTCAATAACGAGAACTGTTAGACTACGCCAAGAAACTGTTCGCTTGCTGCAAAGAAAACCGAGCTGGTTTGCAGTGGTATATGCTGCAGGTTAAAAGGTTCCCCATTGAAACGGATTGTGACAAGAGTAATAAATAGAGCTGATGCAACCGGACACCAGCTGGTGCTTCGTGATGGTGCCCCATAAGCATCCGGAGCTTGCTTCACTGCCAAGTGACCCTTAGCTGCGGTCCTTTCTCTGTGATGGTACGCCTCTTTGTGCGTCCTTCAACGGTGAGTTAGCTAAGTTTTGCCATCTTGGCAGGACTCCGTTCATACCGGCTTCGGGTGGGAGGGACAGCAATAATGAAAAAGTACACTCGATGCTCTCGATTCAACATCGAACGGATTTTCTTGAATCGAGCCAAGAACAAACATGATGCTGATGCAGCATCTGCCAGCTGCGTACTGTTTTATCAACTGCCCCCAAGAATGCATACACCGGACACGAGATGAGCTCGAGCACAGTGTCCTTTATTCTCTGGTCGCCTTTGTGTGACGGTTGGCTGCAAGCAGGGAGACAAATTCCAGCTGCTTATCGATCGAGCTCGTTGTACCATTTCGAGATTTGTACGGGGCCATTTCCTTTTCAAGCAATGCCGAGTGACATTATCGGTGAAAAGAAAGCAGAAATCTTGCGGGCAACCTCAGAAGCGGACATTTCCTTGCCTCGTAAAGTAAATCTGGCGTAAATAAGATGGTTGATTTCAGCCGCAACACTAAGCAAACACTTGCTTGGGTGATTGACTTTCCTCATCGATAATGGATGGACTGTTGTAGCCGTGGAAATGTAAACAAGTAAAAATCGTTTCGTCTAGCAACGTCCAGGAAGTCTTTCATCTACATTGCACTTGCGTTAAATATTTACCCTAAATGAAACATTCATTAATATTTAACAGGATCGTTTCTTAACAATACACAACATTGAATACGCTTTAATGATTGAGGGAATGGTGGCGGTGCCGTACTGCAAACCATCTAAGACCAGCGCATCCGGGATGGATGGATGTTGCATAGGTTGCCATCGAAAGCAGGGGCAACATTATTCCCTGCAGGCTTACGTTCGTGTACCGGAAATTATCAAACGTATCCGTACGCTCGACTGCATCCCGAATGCGTCGGTGAATTTTGGATTAAAATCGAACGTCATTCTCCCTGGGCATGGGCCACAATCGGATGCGTCGTAAATCAAACGAGAATAATATCCACACCACAAATCATTCTGCTGATATACGTATCCTTTTGTTTCTCGTGGACTGGAGAAAAAATGGCATAAAAAAGAAAAACAAAAAAAAAAAAACATACAACAGTCGAAAGTTGCTGAACTTGTTTCATCCCCAAAGTGAAGGGCATGATGTTCTTTGTGCTTGGGGTTTTTTTAGCCAGCTGTTCGCGTAGACAATCTGTTTTACACACCCAAATTACACACCGAAACATGCTTCAAACAGTAGCAAACAAAGGAAAAATTCATGCAAGTAATCATAAAAAATGCACCCAACTGCAGCAAGCGCATTACATTCATAAACGCAACACTACACAAAGCGGTACTGTGGGTAAAGTGCAAACATTGAGAGGTGGTGTTTTCCCCGACGACTAGTGAGTTGTGAAAATTTGGCCTATCTGCATCGATATGCGATGGTTCAGTTCACCATGTGCGAATCATGGTAATGTCTGTATTATTCAAGTTAACGAAATATAAAACTTATTTTAAGATAGTTAATAATGTTAACATAACTATATGTTTTGTCGTATTGCTATGAATGAAATAAAAAAAAACAAACCCTACAAACAACGTCATTGTAAGCATCATTTGCAAAACGCAAAACCAGGTATAATATGCTTGTATAAATGCATGATTTCAGATATTTTTGATTCAAATTCATAAAATTAATATCTTGGTGCTGTTCTTCTTGTAGTTGTACCACAACACTTAATTTTTTTAATGCCTAGTTTAATCTAGATAAAGTAAAAAATTAAAGGACACAAATTAGCTTAATTTCTCTTGGTCCCTTGGAAATAATTGCATAGCGCCCAGAATTATGCAATACAAAAATTTAACGGTAACATTTGTACTTGAAAATTTAGCTTGCAAAAAAGGTTATTATTTGTAGCATTTTAGATTAAGGAATTCTTATTTTGTTGCATTTATAACGGTTATTTGTTGCATTATCTAGTTGTAGGAATTATTTCTCACAATTTTTAATTGTACAGTTTGATCTATGTTTGTCCTTAGTTGTCCATAATCTTTCACACTGTTCCGTTAATACATGTGGCAAAAGAGAGCAATAAAGCTTTCCGTCGCATTTTTTTTTGGTAACAAATGCAATACACATACAGAAAAACACCAAAGCCGCGTCTCTGAAGTGGGTCTGGTTTTTGTTGCTATTTTCAAGGTTTCTTTCCCGTGTTGATTTCCTTCCGATACGAACCGACTCGTCAAACACGGCCAGGATAATGGATAATGAAAAACGCAAACATATGCACCGGAGATTTTCAATCTTTGCTCGTTTTTTGTTTGTTTGTGTGTGTGTGTGTGTGTGTGTGTGTGTGTGTGGTATTATGGTGTCTGATACAGGCAAGCACATTGTCCAACGTGCTAAGCGTATCTCCTGTTGTTTTGTTTGATTTCTTTCACAAAGTGTATGCGGTGCTGTGGTTTAGGCCGTATCGTTTCCCACCGAATTGATGGTGGAAGGATTTTTTACGGTATGATGCATTTATCATCAAAAGAGTAAACCTTCACCGTGTTGAATTTAACTTCAGCAGGGAAGATAAAAAGAAAATGAACGACATGATGCTTGGAAGCAAAAAAAGAGCTCATCCGATGTCTTATCGATGTCGCAGTATCAAGGTTCCAAAGTGAAGCAAAAGAATGAAGAGGTTTTTTGTTTGCAATTCAGTATGCACAGTAAAATGAAATTGAGCTCTGCTCACCTTTAATGTGTCGGTAAGCCAAATTAAACCAAATACACATGGAATGGTTCCGCTGTGAACAACCTCATGCAGGGAAAATGACGAACAGGATCGGACCGATGTTTTGAGGCATTATTTGCATCGTTTTCGTTTTCTCTGCACACTCCTGCAACGTAATGCACGATGAAGTAATGAGAATCCTCCACGAGGACTAGCCACAGTAATAAAGAGATAGATAAAAGTGGAATGATTAAAGGAATGTTACTGAAGAGGTGCTTGAACAGTTTGCTAAATTAATGGGGAAAGATCACTCATTCTAGCTGCATCGAGTGAAACGTTCGGAGGTTGAAGTGTACGAGTGAATCCTTGTGGGAAAATAGACAGACAGACAGGAACAAAGTAACTTCAATCCGTCATGCACAGTTTAAACGACAAGCGACACGCTGGTTGGAGACATCTTGAAAACGTAACGCGATTTTAAGATAAAAGACAAATAATAATGATCAGCAGTTAGCGGAACAATTAGGAGCATTGAGTGTGCGGCTCCGGTAAAGGGAGCAGGTAGCATGAAATAAAGTATTACTCTCTCACATTGCCTCAGTAATAGCCCGATAAGTAATGGTGCACTTTGAAATTTGATACTGACACTGTAATCTACCATCTAATGATAATGATTTAAAAGCAACAAAGATTAAACTTCATTTTCGCAATTTAACTAACCAACAAGCTATAGATTTTGTGAATTTTTATTTTTTTTTTTTAGCTGAGAACCCACAATGATAAGACAAGGCAACTGTTATGCGCCATGATAAGCCTTATCTGTCGGTGTACCTCACCTCGTTTGATAACAGTCATTCAAATTCGAATGTTTTTACTCAGTTGTGGACGCTTGTGGTCTTCAGTTGATAAGTGTCTACGGGACCGGGTAGAGTTACGTTACGAACAGTCTACTGGCCACCTAAAAAATGTTGTGGTTATTTACGCTGGTAGTCGGGTACTTGGGTTATCTGCTGCTCAAGTACCACCAACACCGACAGAAGCTATTGGCAATACGAGACAAGTTTGGAGGTCCCGACACGGACTACTTTTTGGGAACGTTTAAAATATTTAAAAACAAAAGCATTCCAGGTAAGGCTATTGCTCCATCTGGTACCATTGCAGCAGTGGAGATTAAAGCACTCTCCTTCGTTTTAGATATATTCGACATTGTGATTGGAATGCACAAACGTTATGGCCAGGATGTGGCGATTATTGGTGCCTTCAACGACCTGGTGCTGGATCTTTCGAGCTCAAAAAATGTGGAAAAAATCCTGCTAGCTAAAACCACCAAGAAATCGTTCGTGTACGATTATCTGGAGCCGTGGTTAGGGACGGGTCTGCTAATCTCGTTCGGCGAAAAGTGGTTCCAGCGACGTAAGATAATAACGCCAGCGTTCCACTTCAAAATATTGGACCAGTTTATGGACGTGTTTAATGAGGAAGCGGACGTGCTGGTATCAAAGCTGGAGAAGCACGTTGACAAGGGCGAGTTCGACATCTACGACTATGTGACACTGTACGCTTTGGACAGTATTTGTGGTAAGTGACAGCACTAGGTTATGATTTGTAACAGGGCTTAGAAGAACTCCTACACTTTAGCAACTTCCATGGGTGTTCGCATCCATGCTCAGGACGATCCCAACAACGAGTACGTACAGGCTGTCAAGCAGATGAGTGTGTTCTTTCTACGACGCGTGTTTAGCCTGTTACGTCAGTTCCCGTCACTCTTCTTCCTATATCCATTCGCCAAGGAACAGGGTCGAGTCATCAAGAAGTTGCATCACTTCACCAATTCCGTTATCGAAAATAGACGGTCACAGCTCGAGAAAGAACAACACCTGGGGCAGGTGGAGTTCGACGTGGATGAGGATGATCTTTACTCGAAGCGTCGCAACACATTCCTCGATCAGCTGCTGAAGGTGTCGATCGATGGTAAACCACTCAGTACTGCCGACATTCGCGAGGAGGTGGACACGTTCATGTTCGAAGGACACGACACAACGACTTCCGGCATTTCGTTCACTATTCTGCATCTGGCTAAATATCAGGACGTGCAACAGAAGCTGTACGAGGAAATTGACCGAATATTGGGAGATGAAAAGCAGAAAATTCCTCTGTCGAATGCGATGCTGCAAGATTTTAAGTACCTCGATATGGTGATAAAGGAATCGTTGAGGCTCGTACCACCGGTACCAATCATTGGTCGAAAGCTGTTGGAGGACATGGAAATCAGTGAGTAGTTTGCTTTCTTTTTTGTTAAACAACGATGTCTATCCTTCCGACGGACCATCCTGTTGCTCCGTTCGAGTGCTTTTTGCTCGCGTACCAAACAGGGATCAATCTTCATTTGCGTTCGGTTTTCCTCCCCGTTCCGGACCGGGTGGTACTTTTTTTCTACACAGACGGTACTACCATCCCGGCGGGCACATCGATTTCAATCAAAATCTTCAACATCCACCGCAACCCGACCGTCTTTCCCGATCCGGAACGATTCGACCCGGAACGGTTCTCGGAAGCGAACGAAATCAAGCGAGGACCGTATGACTACATCCCGTTCAGTGCGGGCTCGAGAAACTGTATTGGACAGCGGTACGCACTGCTGGAGATGAAGGTTACGATCGTGAAGCTGCTGGCCAGCTATCAGATCCTGCCGGGTGAATCGGGCCGTCGCATGCGGTATAAGACGGATCTGGTGATCCGGCCGACCGAGGGCATCCCGGTGAAGCTGGTGAGACGTGCGTGATTGACGTGCAGGAGTGATGGAGTACTACAGTGTAGTTGAAATGTACTTAGGATCCGCATCGATAGGTTCATTACGAACAAGAAAGAATTGTTCATAACTAATATTATATTTATCGTCATAATTAATATGACTATTTTTGGCCTTTTCTTAGCCTAAGCAAGGAGCGTCTAGGAGCGATATTAAAATTTAAAAAAAAATTTAACATTGAAATTTACCATTATTTAAAATTGAAAACAGTTCAACAATCGTAATTCACATTTTTAATTCAAATTGTGATGAAACCGTTTAATTGCAAATTGCATACATCTTAGCGTATTTATGCAAATGGCTAAGTCAGAAAGTATGTTATGCTTGAAATAAGTAATTGAAGTTTAATATTTTTTTGCACATAATAGATCTTTATTTGTACCAATGTAATTTATTTTACGATTGATTTTACGGATTTTACGGAACATTAAAAAAATCCAAAATTTATATCAAGTACAATGAAGCTTGCTCTGCATATTTTGGTGCTTAAACGTGGTGCTAATCTGGTGCTAATACCTTTTTTTTCAACATTCTATCTAGGATTGCTTGCTTCGTGTAAATATTTAAACAACGAGCCAGAAGGAAAGATAAATAAGCTTTATTTGATTTATCTTGTTCGTAATCCATTACTTTCCTGTTCCGTGATCGGTTGTATGCTTTTGCACGTAAATATGTTTCACCTACCTGCTTCTGTTCCGCTTACCGGTTATCAAATTACCTTACTCGTGCGCTTCGCTCCCACAAGCATGGTTATGAATGGTTTTTTTTTCTTGTGATGGAAACGGTAAAATATATCCTTCTAACAGACAAAACAAACCTGCTTCCCTGCCAAACAAATCCGGCTGGGTCGGGGAATCATCGTGTGCACTGTCAAAATTCGTCACGCATCCTTCCCGTGTGGCATAAAATTTAACTCACATTACATGGCAAAACTTATTACACCCGGCACATATTTATGACAAATTCCCTCACCTTGGACCCCACCTGTTTCCTGTTCCCATCCAAAAGTCTGAGTCTCGACTTTTAGTCAGTACCGGGAGTGATGTTTGGGCTGTTGGCCAATTTCGATCCATCCCACTTGCGTTTGACACACAGGCAGTCACACATTCTGCTATTGGGTAGGCTATTATTTACCGACTACAAAAACATCGGTCCCGATGGCCAAGGGAAGGAATAACAAAATGGGGATAAGCCTGGATCATGCGGAGCATCGTAGCGCGGCGAAACGGTCCCACCGGAAAGTGCGAACATCGACATTTCAGACATGATTATGAGCGGCTAATATAAATAAATAGAGGGAAAATATCGTTCCAGGGACAATACTTCCCGTCGCTAGTTTGGGTAGAGACCAATTGGGAGGAGAGCAAAAAAAATCCCACCAACAGCTTTTCCCGCCCCATCGAAGGTAACTCCCGAATGAAGACGCACAAGGGAAACGCAATGGGCGCAGTCCCTTTTTCGGGTCTGCATAAATATTGTGAAGGAGTAATAATGTGCCCTTTATTGCCCATTGTTGCGTAACCACACTCGGACCCAGAAGGGAAGCTTCGTGACCGAGTAAAACGAGCACCTTTTGCTGGATGTCACTGGGCCACTGGGTGGGCCGAGTCGATGGCCGTGCAGATCCCCCTTTTTTTGGTAGTGCAATTTATGCTAACCGACGTGCTGGCGGACTGGTCATTGTGAAGTACGTGCGAATTGATGTTGGCCCCGCACGGCGGGATGTAGGTCGTTCCGTTGGACAGGGTGGCTTCCTGATTGTTCTTTTTTTTGCTCTTTTCGATAGGATGGAAAGCAGGATATCCTTAATTCCCTCAAGTTCTGCTTCACATGGCCATTCCCTTCTTGTTTAACTTAACCCTCACAATAGTGGTAATGATCGTAGCGATGATGATTATGAGCCGGTGAACGGTATCCCTTTTGTGCCGTTTGGTTCCGTCTTTCTCGAGGCAAAACCGATCGATACTAACACTATCAGACGCACCGAAGCTCGGCAGGACATCAGCAAAGGTAGATTTGAAATCTGCTTACCGAACGGGAGAAAGATATCCCCATTCACCTACTAATGAAGACAACCAACAGCGCACGGGAATAGTTACGATAAGAAAAACGAGAACTGAACACCCTCCAACGAGTCAACGAGGCCTTCTTCGGGCTACGCTTTCGGAAGCGTTTTGTTTTCAGCTGTTTGTGCTGCTCGATTTTATATACTCAAAAGCCCAGCAGGGCGCCCGCACTCGGTATTGATTGCGGAGCCTGTCGAGTGCAGCTCTGCGAGTCTTCCCCAGGTGGGGAGTAAACCACCAGAACCACGTAACATCCTGCTGTGGGACCACGTTTGCCCACGTCGAGCCAGTATCCCGCCGCGGCTCTATTTTCCCAAATCTATTTTTATGCTCCTGTGGCGTAGTATTGTTGCACAGTTTCTTCGTTCAACTTCCTTGCCCACGTACATCGCTGTCGGTCGGCAACGAGACAGAACGACGGAAAGTTAAGCTTTCGAGTTGCGTGTGACCCCGGTGGCGTGCGTTTGGATTTTCGGGGGTGTTTACCACTTGCAGGAACAGTACCTTTCCGCTCGGGTCGATGTGTCTCTCATAAATTCGATTGCTAACGACTTTTCAGCATACGAACGGACCATAACAATAACTTTAATTGAGTGACTATTTACCCGGCGTCGGAAAGTGCTCAAGAATGTTTTGCGGCCATTTTTTTTCTTTTCGGACGCCTTGGGACGATGCAGTCTTCAGCTGCCGTTTTGTCAGTGGTTTTGTTACGAGTAGCGGTGCTACATTCCTTTCACATTCCTTTACGGGAAATCAGTCACCAAAGTATGTGAAAGGTTTATTCGAACCTGAACCGGGAAGTACAACTTTAACCTCACTCTTTTACCGGAGGCTCAAAACCAGTACAACTTTGTACGGAAAATGTGGGTCAGACGAACACAAACACACGCCACCGGGAAGATGAAGCACGACCGGAACAACAGTTCGGTCCGGAAAATGCTCCAGTCTAGACCAATTTATTTCACTACCAAATGAGTGTCTGGCTTGTTGAGGCTCGGAATGTACGGGGCATTATTTTCCCCATTTCCCCACAAAGTGGCTATAACATGTTGCTGTAGCTAGGAAAGTGTTGAAACTGTATCCTGTTTTCATTAAATTCCACATTTAAAAGCGTCATTGCACCATACCGAGAACGGGGCAAAAGCTCCATTTACCTTAAATGGAAGCAGTGCACCACAAAGCATTAAAAGCCCCGTGTAACTGAGATACAAGAAAAAAAAAACACGCACAGCAAACAAATAAACTCCTCACGGCTGGGGGAAGCTTTTTTAAAATGTAATTGGAAATAAAAACTCCAAACAGTAATGGTTTCCCATTTAACGATTTGCTGACCTAGGCAAAGGCAAAAACCCTCCACAAAAGCAAAACGAATGCTTTGCAACTGTCACCTGGGGCAAGTCTTCCGCGGCATCGGGAAGTCATTCGCTTTTCCTGATGGCAAAGTGGGTCGGGTAAGAAAGAAAGGAAAAAAAGCTGGAAGGTATTAACAAAATGTGGCAGATAGCAAATTGAAAATCACATAAATTATTTATGACATCCGTTTGTTTCCTGGGCGGTCACAATAAAACCCCTGGCGAAGGTAAGGATGGAGTGGCTGCAAAAAAGCATAATGGCAGTTGCTGCCGGTGTCATGTTGGGTCGGGTTCGTGTTGTCAGTTTTTTTCTTGCTTTTTAGCCTGTAAATAAATAAGTAGACAGACGGACGGACTGGATACAAACTATGGTGGAAGATGCTACTGTTATTTTATTCGTGGCGTGGCGTGGCGAGCTCAAAGAATCCTACGACCATACTTAGCCCGAGGAAGTTACATCACGAGTTGATGGGTTGAAGAGGTTTGGTAGCCCATAAGGAGGCGGAATGGAAATGGAATAGCCGACAGCTTCAGTGAGAAGACATACTCCGGAGATGTCCCAAGTTGCTCCGTTAGTAAGGAACGCCAAGAATATGGCTCTAGTGTCGGTAGTGGCCCCAGCAGTTTTTGGCAGAATTTCTAGCCTTCTACCACCTTTTCCCTCGAGAGTGGTGCGGCACTCACATCCTTTGCTTGTCTTTTTTCCAATAAAGCGTACCGAAATAAAAATGAAGCAGTTAAGAAAACCATTCCAATGTGTGTTGTTTTGTTTCTCCCATTCTTGAGACAGCGTGCGGAGGCAAGGACTTGAAACTTGTCTTGCTTTCAAGCTCAACCTGTCGCTGTTTAGCCTTCTTGGTTTGAGGCGATTACTTTCCTTGTTCTCATTTTTATTTATCAGAACCACTCACCCGGTGGCATACTATGGTTTCGTTTTTTTTACCCAATAAAGACGTCCACCGTCAAACTTGGGGACGCACTATGTGGAGGGCTTTTGAGAAGTTGAGTAGGTTGTGAACTACCGCTTTCTAACGGACAACTTTCGAAAGCATCAAATTAGCTTTGTAACTTTGTTGCAAACAGCCAGGAATGGCAAGAATGTGCCTCAGTGTCACATCGACGTGTGGAAAGGTAATCGTGTTTAGTACTGGGAAAAATGTGAAGAAATCGTACAAATATTACATCGCAACCTTGCCTCGAAACACGGCCAAAGCTTGACAGGTGAGTGAGTCGACTTTACTCCTTTGTTAGACGGCGAACGTTGAACGAAAGCGAATAGCGGCAAACAACCGGTAAATAAACTGGCATCATCTGTGGTTTGGAAGGACACCTGACATCGGAGTGAGGTCATACTGGCATCCAGATTACACATTTCTTCTTTTACTGTTCACAGTCCATTTTGAACTGGCCATGGAACTACTGGGCCATTGGAAGGACGTTCTGTCGTGTCGTGGTAATTATCGCAATGAACTGCAACGAACCCAAACCGTACCACACGAGGAAACGGATTACGGATGTAATTATTTTGAAGACTTCCTACCTTTTCTTTTTTCGGTGTGTGTTGGATTCTCATTTTCTAACGTACGCTTTCTTTTTCTGCCACTTCTTCATGTGACTATTTTAATGAAAATTACAAGTGCTTGACATTAAAAGTGTGGGAAAATGGAAAGTTTCACACTCAGCTCAGCACTTGCACTCCGTGATGTAGGTGAAAGCAATCGGAACTAAATGGCGTCGCTTTCGACGTAACTGGGGCAATCGGTTTGAAATTATGCTAAGAAATTCTTTGTTACATTGTTTTACTAGTAATTAAGCTCAATTAAACTGCAATAAGCAAGAAAATTGTAAGTTTTGAGAGAAGTAGCTATTTTAAAATGATTTTTCAGTGTTGTAGACTATTTGCCATGATCGATTCAATGCTGGAATGTCATCGTATAGTTAAACGCCCAAATGTATGCAATACTTGAGTGTTGTACCATTTATTTATTGACTGCGTGTATCGCGAGTTTTGCAAAAGCAATAACAGTAACCATCTAGAGATGCGAGAGCTCAGTAGTACATGATAGCGCCCTTTGTAATGGAAATATGTAAAATCAGAGTTTCCTGAGTAACAATATTTATTATTGCCTTAAAGTATGCAATCTGTATAGCAAAATAGACTCTTTTAGCCGAACAGAATATATCGAATTATCGGCAAAAGTATCGCTTAAGGCATTTTGTTCTACAGCATGCATCCTGTCTCCGCTAAATCCTTTGCTGTTCGGCATCGTGTTAGGATAAGCCATTCAACATGTAGCTCATGTTTATCCTACGGGCGCTGATAGATTTCAATTGCTTAAGGATTCAAACAATCTCTCACCCCCAAAACACTAACGGCCACCGGTAGGCAAATTTATTTCTTCATCCGTTTCAAGTGCACGGGCTTAAGCGGTGTGGTGTAAAATTTGCCCATGCTTCACAGAGAATAGCCCTCGTACAGCCTCAGAGTAGGAGGGGTTAAATAATGGTGCACAAGTGCCTGCTTGCTCGACTGCACGAGCCCTGGCATCGTGGCTCCCAGCTAACAAAAGGTCCCAAGTTTAGCAATTTATGGAAAACGTATGTTTGCTCCTAATTTATTCTCCGGTACGGTGTTTAAACTGCTGGAATATTTTATACAACTGACCCCGTTCGGACCCCGTGTGTATGTGTGTGTGTGTAAATTTGCGTCCAGCAGCATCGGTTCGGCAAACATTCTGCGCTCTTTCTTCGATTGCATTCTTACGGTGCCAGCGATGCTAGCCACTTTCTTCGATGCGTTCCATTGTGTACCATTGTGCCATTAGTTCGTTCGGCGAGTTCACGTGCAGAAATGCAGAAAAACACACATACACACACCTACTACACATAAAGTCTGGCGGTACGTTTGGCCGGAAGTCGTTAGTAGTAGCCTCAGCCGGAAAAAGGACTGACCGTTTTACACGACAGACGAACAAGGTTCGGATGTGGAGTGAGAGTGAGCGAGGGAAAAGTGACTAACGCGTGGCCCAGCCCGTGTGTATAAAACAATGGTTGGCGGAAACAAATCATTAGTTCTGCTGGAGTACGTGCAGGCTCTTGCCACTTTGCGTTGCGCTGTTGGGTAGGATGCAGGAAAGTGTAGCTCACTTGTAGAGGATTGTAAAACGACTTGCTGAGGGTATTGCTCAGTTGCATCTTGCATCCTCTTGCAAGTTAAAGATATTGCACGAATCATGCGATGCCGTTGGAGGCGAGGATCTTTCGAAACATGACACCGGTATGGAATTAATTTGGAATACATTTGTTTGGCCAATTAATTTAACATCCTGTTAGGAGGATAGCATGAGACAAGCAAAGTGAGCTAGAAAAACAAATGAAAATAGGAGAATGGCGGAAGGCTGAAATCAAATATTTCTGAATCCTACAGCTTTAAGCTCTGTTTGTAAATGTTCCATAATAATCGCTCTACGATGCTATTTGCTTTGGTGATTAGAGTAATAATTTCTTTCCCAGCTTGCTTGTATTTGATTGGGGTGTTTATGAGAGTCCGATTATATAGCCACAAAGCGCGGCTCAGTTACAACAAAAAACAGGCGTGGTCTTAAGCAAACAATTGCTACCGATTGGCATCGTAACACTTATCGGGACCCACTAAACCAAACTACATCAATAATCATACGCAATAATCATAGCGCTAATGATGGTGTAGGAACAATCGTAAATAAGATTCCTTCCTGAAAGCTTTTGTTGAATCGCGAGGGTGGTTTACATATTTTTGGGTTCGACACGTCCCACCCGACTGAATCGAAGGGCAAAAGCTCGTTTCCTGCTACGAGCGTATTATGGAAATGTAGTTACAGCGCTGGCTATCGGATAAGAGTAGCGCTGAAGTACAAAAAGGGCTTTGTTTTTACCGTGCGTCCCGCTTGTTTACGGTATAATTTCACAATAATTTAATATTTATTTCAATTATATTTAATCACGCATTCAATCCCATTCCGTACCATGTGCCGTGACCCATCGCCCATTTTCCCGCCCTATGTGTGCCCGCTTAACTATATTGTTCCGCTGCAGGATGGGAACTGACTGGGCTGGTAAATGGTTAACCTGCCAGTAGCAATTACGGTGACTACTAAAGCCCTACATCCCCGTCCCGGACAGATCATGGATCCACCAAAATCGGATCGGAAATTAAAAAATCAGTCCCCAAAGTCGTGCCACTCAATGATCCTCTTAAACAACGACAACAATAATAGGAGCAAAATATAAAAAAGTACGGTCAACAGTGACTGGTGGACGGAAATAAAATGAACCACACCGACACCTTGATCCTCATCAAACTGAAAACCGCGTTCGAGCAGGGATCAATTTATACCGGACGAGGTCGTTTTTTTTTTATTTTACACCCATTTTAAAAGATTTTAAACCCCCCTAAACTAACCTCGGTCACTTTCGCCACGAAATTTAGGGGATGCTTTTCAAGAATAACAACAACAGCGACCATCCCCTCAAACACATCAAATACAAAAAAGCCTCCGGCCATGAAGCTACTCAACCACCCCCCGCACTGTTTGCTGTTGTTTTGCTTTCCTTTCTTTATCATTGATAAATCGTTCCCGTCGAAATGGCGTTTCGCATCAATTCCAGGATTAAGCATTCATCAGACCGGAGGACTTTAAGTACCGGGAACCGAGGGAATCGGTACCTAGGACAGGACAACCCTGTACGACAACGGTGTGAATTCGGGGTGCACTTGTTTCGGTCGGTAAATTTTAATCCGCTCTCTCTTTCTCTCTCTCGTTCGGTGTGTGTCTCTCGATTGCAATTCCGGTGAAACGTTTATATTGAAACGCGACCGGGCTTATTGATTACCCGTGGGCCAATCAATATGGTAAGCTAAGGAATCAAACGCAACACAGCCCAGATGCATGTAGTCGGTTTCCGGCAGTGAACCGTCAGTGTCCCAGTCGAATAAAAAAATGGGAAAAGCGGTTGTTGAAAATGTTTCCGTTATTATGGTTGGAAAGCTTTCAGATCACGTCCAGAATGGAATCGCTCAATCAAGTAGGTATGTGCTGTTTTTTGTTGGGCAAATACACATTCAAAACCCCAGACGTTGCGATGGTAACTTGAACGAAGGAAAAAAGGACCGTCCACCGACTACTTGGACATTAAATTCGCTTCAAACCCAAAGCTGGCAGTTTAAGAAACGAATAACCAGGGCCTTCGCCTGTTAAATCTGTGCTCCAGATCTGGGTCATTGATTTTCCTTTTTCTATTTCACCCCGAACATCTTCCAAGGGTTGGTCCGTGGTGTATTTTTTTACAACTAGAACCCAAAGAACCCATTTCAGTTTCAGTAATGTATGACTTTTCGAGGGAATATTCTGGGTCCTTTTTCTTCTTGGGTAAGCTTCAATCACGTGCGCCTATTGCCCGTGGGCCAACAAAACTTTCATTCATTGACGCTGATTGTATGGGTTGGTGGGAAAAGTTTCCCCCTCCCCCTTCCGAAAAGCACCTCCACACCCGTGGGACGTTAAATTAAGGTGAAAAACTAACCCGCCCAAAGGGCACACAGACACTTTGGAGGTTGTGGCGTCTATCGATCGGCTGCCGGCGTCGGTGTCTGTGCGATAGGCCGGACAGGCAGAAGGAATTTGTCAAATTAATAACACGATTAGATCGGGGACAGGACATCCGCACAGGACCGATGCGTGATGTGCCATTTGCTCCAGCCGGGTTTTAAAGGGCACACCTTCGCACGGACAACGATCCAAGATGGGTCTTCCGATTAGGAAGTTTCCATACGTTACTGTTATTGATAGGACAAGCTTCTTTGGGTGATAGGGCATGTAACTGGAGTCATCTTTATTGGGGTTAGATTAATGTTTGTAATAAAAGATGAAGCTGGTGATTAGCTACCTTTAGTTAAGAATAAAATATGGTTGCCCATAAACGTGATATAAACTAGCGAAAGGTAAAAAGCACCCCAAACCCCAAACTGAAATTTGTAAACAAATTCTTCCAAAGGAAAGGCATTCTATATCGCATTTCCTGCATCGAAAGCTTGCCGCATCTCACGATCATGCGACAAGTGGCTGTCTCGAGTATCTAAATGGATCTAACCTTCTCTGTTCCAATCGATCGAGCCATTTTTATACCCCAATCTCCTTGCTAAGAAGGGTACGAGTGGCCAATTCTCTGTATGCAGTCCGGAAATTGAATGCTGCCATTGGCGGGAAAATGACTCTTCGGTAGGATGTGGAGTTGGTGTGTTTTTTTGTTGTGGTTGTTGTTCCTCCTTTTACGGGGTACTGTGTGGTGGTGGTCAGCACAACAATTGCTACTGAAACGGTTCGGTAATGGAGCAATTGATACAGCGAAGTGGAACGGTTGGGTTGTGTTTAGTAGGACCTTTTATTTGTCTGCGGTTGGATTTGGGGAGGGTAGGAAATGGGGACTGCATTGTGGATTCGTCTACGACTCCATACTGTGTGGAAAGCAATCGTGTAGAGGAAATTGAACATTTCTCAAGCTTCTCCAGCGGACATTGGGATATTTACGGCAGTATCATATGAGTAGGGGGGAAGAGAATTGCGTTTGTCTGTATGTCATATATCAAGCAAAAATGGAAGTTGTTTGATAGTGTCCATTGTGAATCGATTTAGATACTATTCCTAAAGTGCAATACGTTTAAGTAAAATAATGCTTAACGAAGATAGTAATTCAATTGAGAAGCATTCATAATTTTTCTTCGTCTTTAGCTAAGGCCATCGATTAAAAAAAATCGATCCTTCTCTTCCACATTAAGACCACCTTAATCGTTCGAGAATAAAAACGCCACCGATACCAAACGGTTGTAAATCCCATATCGTTTGTCGAAACGGGTCACGTCCCAGGGTCGCTTCGAACGCTAGCGAAAAGCTAAAATCTCGCGAACTCGCCATCGAACCTTCTTAAGCTGTTCGGAACGTATCGAACCACTCGAGCAACGGTGAGATGCTTGCTGGAATCATTGTAAACTGCTTTCGTAAGTTAAACTGAAACCCCCACTGGCGCGGCATGGTATCGTGAAAGCAAGGAGAAAGTGTACGAAATATATTTAGCTCTTGAGTGGCCTCGAAGGAAATGCACGAGATGACGTGACTTACGGAATTGCTGTTGGTTTGTCGATTGGGAGCTAAGATAGGCGGTGTGGTAGTGAAGCAGTGTTTTAGTATTCAGTTCATTGCAGTGATGCAGAGCTGCAGTATTTGTCGCTACGGAATTCCTTTTTGTTTTACCATGGAAACAAATGGAAGGAATTGTTTCAGCAGTAGATTCTATAAAAATAAAACTGCTCTGTTTACATGGGCGCTTCAAGACAAAAAGCTCTGTTCCTCTAACCGGGATAAACGTTTCCTGCCTCTCGGACAATCCAGACCACTCGAATAATCTGAAATCAAGTGACGAGAGTTCTTTTTGAAAGAAATAATAACATTTTTTTTTTAAATTTGGTATTGAAAACGGAGCGTTTCTTAAGTAAATATTATTCTTTACGGTGTTATTACAACAAACGTTCTACTCATTCGATTACAAACAGCAGATCAAACCGAGATTCCGTGCAATTAAAATAGCGTTCTGCGTTATCGGTGTGCTTTTGTGAAAACACAATGTGCTCCACCTATTTGAGAAAAACGTTCCTCATGCCGCACGCACAATAATGGCCGGTTGAATCTCAGGAAATGCGATAAACACTCCGGAAAATGAATGTTGTTTCAGCGCTGCAGTTCGAATCAACAATTTTCCATCCATTTAAAATAACATATTGCAACGCAGTTGCTTTTCCCGTCGCCCGGATGCTATCGTTTGACTTACCTTGCCTAGGCCGATATTTTCCCGGTTCGCCATCCGACGGGCCAAACCGGCCGGTATCGGTGGCGGTGCCCGCTGGATCGCTCCACAGAAACCACCGTTCGCACTCATTTCCGTGGTGCCGTTTTTCGTTACCGGTGCAATTTCGCTACCGCCGGAAGCCAATCGTTGTGCAGCTCTGAAAGATGGAAAAATGGGGAAAAATGACAAAAAAATGTATGGCAAATATTAAAACAAGACGAGAAAAAAAAACCTACTGATATCGAGACAAAAGGCATAAAATGGGGAATTGAAACACAATGGCATAACGGGATCGCATCCCGAACCATCAATTGTATTGCAACGGGACCAGCAAGGATGGGATTTAACGCACTATAGTGCAAATGAAAAATAATGTTTTTTAATCAAATGTTAATTTTTCCACATTTGTGGAGCATTTTTCAAACCAAGAAACTACGATGACGCATTTGCGGGGTATAAAGCGGTGACTGTACTTCCGAGGAGACGATTTGTGCGGGCATCAAAATCAATTAAAATATTTTACATGCTGCTTCCATTATGCACACTATATTGGTTGGCATGATGAAGGGTCGGTTTCGCGTTTCGAGGCTTTTTTTTTGTTCTGTTCTTTTTTACTGTTGATTTATGGTGCAATTATTCAATGGGTCTGCGTCTGGAGGGAATCGAACAATATTGGATTGTTTGTGCAAAGTTGACAACGCAAGTTTGAACGATATTCTTTACTCCAAAACGTACCGTAATGATTACAAGACACAAATGAAATGATGTTTCACGATGAACCGATTGTTGAAGAGTCATAACAAATTGCACTAATAAAATGCTGGTATGAGATGCATATTTTTAATAGCTTAAGTACTAATTCCAAAGGTCGCACCATATTATAGAGCAGTTCGCACGATTTTGTGCCGAGTAACCATGACTTGGGCATTATTTCATCGCACGAGATACGCGCGTTCATTTGGAGAAGATTAAGAAAAAAAAAATACCACCACCAACACCTAGACGTAGCGTTATCGCTGATCGGGTATTTCGAGCGGCACATAGCAAATCGCCACCAAACTTCTATCTATCCGATTAGACATCTGTGTAAAACAATCACCCTTGGGTTGGCTAGATTTGTACAAGTATTCCAGTAAACAACGGTAAGTCGTGCGGGAAAGTGTTTCGTGTGAGCAAAATGATACTGCTAGTGGCTATTGTGGTGGTATACCTGAGCTATGTACTGTTCAAGTACCACCAAAAACGTCAGAAATTGCTACACATTCGCAAGCATTTCGATGGCCCTTACCCCGAGTACTTTCTTGGATGTTTCTATCTGTTCCGAAACAAATCTGTCCCAGGTAGGTAGCGATTAAAGTATGAGACGAGCATTGGACGCGACATTCAAGGTTGCATATTTTCCAGAAATATTCGACTTGATTAACGGAATGCACCATAAATATGGCGCCGATGTTAGTATGGTTGGTGCTTTCAATGACCTCGTGCTAGATATCTCCGGTGCCCAAAATTTGGAGAAGGTATTACTCGCCAAGACAACGAAAAAGTCCTTCCCGTACGAATTTCTCGAACCGTGGCTCGGTACCGGCTTGCTGCTGTCGTTCGGCGAAAAATGGTTCCAGCGGCGTAGAATCATAACACCCGCGTTTCACTTTAAAATTCTCGACCAATTCATGGACGTGTTCAACCACGAAGCGGACGTACTGGTGGCAAAGTTGGAGAAGCAGGTGAACAAACAAGAGTTCGATATCTACGATTATATCACGCTCTATGCACTGGACAGCATTTGCGGTAGGTAGTGCTTTGGATCTGTATGCAGGTGGTACGTTATCTTAATCGCTCTTTATCGCATACCTCCGCATTGTAGCAACATCGATGGGAGTGCAAATCAACGCGCAGGAGGATCCGAACAACGAGTACGCTCGGGGCGTAAAGCAAATGTCAGAGTTTATCTTCCGGCGCGTGTTTAGTGTGCTGCGTCAGTTTCCGTCACTGTTCTTCCTGTACCCGTTCGCCCGGGAACAGGGTCGGGTGATTAAGAAGCTGCATGATTTTACCAACTCTGTAATTGAGACGCGTCGCCGCCAGCTACAGGCAGAACAGTCCGTCGGTAAGGTGGAATTCAACGCGGATGAGGATGAGCTGTATACGAAGCGCCGGGATACTTTCCTCGATCAGTTGCTGAAGGTGACGATCGATGGTAAACCACTCAGTACGGCCGACATTCGCGAGGAGGTGGATACGTTCATGTTCGAAGGCCACGACACAACGACGTCCGGCATTTCGTTCACTATTCTTCAGCTGGCCAAACACCAGGACATTCAGCAGAAATTGTTTGAGGAGATTGATGGCATGCTGGGAGCGAACGCCAAAAGCACTGCATTAACCAGCACATTACTCCAGGAAATGAAGTACTTGGATTTGGTGATCAAAGAATCGTTACGCTTGGTACCTCCAGTCCCGTTCATTGGACGAAAACTCCTCGAAGATATGGAAATGAGTATGTATGCCTTCATCTTCCTTAGGAACTCATTGTACTAACGTGAGCTACGTTCACTTTCAGATGGCATTACGGTACCTGCTGGAACCACCATGTCTCTAAACATCTTCAACGTGCACCGCAATCCCAAAGTGTTCCCCGATCCGGAAAAGTTCGACCCGGAACGGTTCTCGGACGAAAACGAAATTAAGCGGGGACCCTACGATTACATTCCGTTCAGTGCCGGGTTCCGAAACTGCATCGGCCAGAAATACGCACTGTTGGAGATGAAGGTTACCATCGTAAAGCTGCTCGCTAGCTACCAAATTCTGCCCGGAGAATCCATCAATCAAGTGCGCTACAAGACGGATTTGGTTCTTCGTCCGACAGCCGGCATTCCGGTGAAACTTTTGAAGAGGAATTAAGGTGTTTGTGTTGTTTGTTGCTAATAATATATGTATCTTTAATCTGCTAGCTATAAAACGGGAACATAATAAATGTATAAACTTGTGATTATGCTTTATTCGCAGCTTTTGTCAATTCTCCTCTTTTCTTAGAGAATGAATTTATTAACAGATTTTCACAGACCTTTAATCTTGGGGGTTATTATTTCATATGAACATAGAAAAAAAACCCAACTTCCGTTGTCCTGGGGTTCCTAACCTCACCCTCCCTTAAAGTTGGCGTGGTAAAGTTTTTCTCTTCAAGAGAAGACGTTTTTCCTCCCAACTTTCCAGTTTTCTTTAGCTATCACCTCTTCTATAGAATATGTCCCAATTGTTAGCTGTTGTCACTTGAGGTTTCTTGGTTATTCCTGTTAAGATCTCTTCCTGTTTCTTTTGAACTCGTTTCACGAGTACAAGAAATGGATGCACAAGCAAGCCGTCGACGATCCGCAACTTTTACTCCACTTTAACCAAAAATTATATTAAAGTGTACGTAAAAAGAGACCCCGCAAAGAAAGCGGAAAAAAATCAGCAAATCTTGTACCGCCAATCGTTGATAAAAACGGCGAATGTTTTTGTCAGAACTTTCCTCATTCTTTCGCGTAACCGCCTCGGACGGCGGCATTACGGTGAACTTGGTCAACTTTCTTCGAGTTGGAGCTTTTGTTCGTGCAATCCTCGGTTGGGTTTCTCTGCTTTTGCACAAGGATATTGCCCATACTTGCCGCGAGCTCTGGCCACTAAGCCGATGAGGATAATGTTAAGAAGCATGAAACATAACAAATAATGCTTGCTGTAGTAGTAGTACGAAGTGGGGCGAAAAATAAGCTGCAGTACAAACGGTTTCCACATTAAACAGGAGTTCGTCCTAACAATCCGGCTCAGTCAATCCGTCTTTTTGGGTGAGCGAAATATTTCATGGAAGATGTACGACCGCTGCCAAGCGGCATCTCGGCACATGGACGAGCGTGAAAATCCGCCATGAAATTGTATATATATGTTTGTGTACACACGGTCCGTACATGCCGTAGTTTGTGTGGTTTTTACTCACAGGCGGCTTTTGGTGTTTGGTGTGGCGAACGCGAAAGCTGCACCATGTAGGGATTTTGTTGGGCGAACCCATCTTTTAGAAGTGTTGCCAGCACGGTTAAGAGGTGGAATTGAGTGGTCCAAAGCAGAAGACGAGAAAACACCGAAAAAGCAAACTTTCCGAAAATGGATGGGCGTTCATCCATTCACGGCCATTTCCACTTATTTGGAGAAGGTGCAAAATGATGAAAAATACATGTGACGGATGGGTTTTTTTTCCGGGCCACACGTTTCTGCACGGAGCAACCGGCATGATGACGATAGTTTTTTTTTATGCTTCCACCTCTGGGTGATGATATTTTTTTATCATTTTCAGTCTCAGCAGGATTTATGCAGCACGGCAGACTCGAATCAAGGAGAGGGGAGAGCCAGAAAAAAGTTCAAGAATGTTATCTGCTAGCCACGGGTCTGTGGTTAGACCGACTTTTTAATTAAACTGTCATTTGGATCTTTACTGCAAAACTGCACAAAGATCACAGACACAAAGTCAAGGAAACTTTTGGATGTTTTGGAAAAAAGAATGGGAAAAAGTTCATAATGTAGCATGCCGTCTTTTTGGCAGTATTGAAAACTTGCATTTTATAGTTCAGTTTTAAGAAAATATGTTCTCCCTCATGATGGCCTGTACGGATGAACTTAGAGACCTAGAACAACGTACATCTTTCATGATAATTAATCACTAAAATTTCAGCGATCCTTACACCTTACCACACTACGTTCATTACTCTCAGACATCTTATCATCCGCATCACCAATTCAACTTATGCTTTGTCCATAGCGTTTCGCTTTATGGCAAGACCTAGTCAGAAGTATTGCAATCACTAATCATGAGGTTTTTTTTAAGGATAAGGAGAATGGGTAAAAGTCCACATAATAATTTTAACAACATAAATTTAATAAATGAGGCGGCTTAAAAGTGTGTTTGTAGCGGTGCTGGTCTTCACACGATCCAAAATTCCATCCGTACCAATCCCCCCAAAAGCATGACTGACTATCCATATTATATGGGTAAATTAAGTCAAAGAAAGCCAGAAATGGCAGCCCTACACCTTTTGAGGCTGTTGTGCAAATAAGGATAATAAATTCAATAAAATCTAATAAAAAAATCCCTATCGTACTCCAAAGTTTTACAAAGGGTTCAAAAATACCTAACATACAAATAAATGTTCCGCTAGGTAATGAAACAAGAGCAACAGCAATGGAGCACTTTTCATATATCTCGTCATGCAACAGCCCACAAGCCTCGGCGAGAGTTTAATGAATAAATGAAGCTATTCCGCCTTATCGTTGACACCGTAAGCTTCCCGACAATCTTGCCCTACAGCTCGTTAAAATTGACGATAATAACTTGAACCCTTGTTAAGACTTTTACACCGCAAAAATTGTTTTCATTACAATTATTTTACAGCCCACCTTCACAGCTTCGCGCAAAGTGTCCTAAAGTCAGTTGGTGCTCTTGGAGCATGGAGCTCGAAAAAAAACATGAGTTGCTCAAAATGTCGTTTGGTGACTTTTCTTATGCGTACAAAAAATCTACTTCCCGTCTTGTTAAAAGCGAGTATTGCATGCTGTGGCGGTTCAGTGGTACATGCTCTGGGAAGGTACGATTTTCCCAAGCACGTTGATGATGCTGTTGGGGGCTTTTCCCTCATGTTTTACATCTGGCACGTTTGTATGCTGCTGCCAGCATGGAATTTTGAAAACACGTTTGCAATATTTTTCATTCACTTTCACCTTCGTTTGGAACTCGGAAAGGCAAGGACCGGGTTTGGGGACAATAGCAAGAGGCACACAAAACTGGTACTCAGGAAACACTCGAGCATCCCCTTCATTTATTTAATAAACGAAAAATGAAAAGCTTTGTAATTGTGAGTTGAGAGCGAAACCCTCCACTTGGTCGTTTGGTGGTTCAGGTAAAGGTTATCATGTTACGAGCTCGGTCGAACGCTCCGAAGAGGTTCTTGAAAATCTAAACTGTTCCGACGCTCACCCGTGTACGTCTGCCCAGCCCATGCATATGCCATGACTGACCGGAAAATTCAAGCGTTCATCGTGCATTTGCTTCCCGTCCTGGAAGGTAAAACAATGCGACAAGCAGGTTCTTATTGCTTTCCAAAAGGCTAGACTGGCTAGGGAATTCCTCCCTTAGAACTGGTAAACCAACGAGAAGAGATGGAGGTGGAAGAGGCTTTCTGTCCTTTCGAGAAGTGTGAGAAGGGAGGCTTTGTGTACGTGATCAAGTGTGAAGGTTGTGTCAAGAGAATAGGACAACTAGAGACGCCGGGAGAAAATATTTGTGGAAACTGATTTTAATGTTCTCCCCAAGTCCACCTTTTTCGGGGCTGGTCGATGAGTTTCATTTTGGGTAGCATCTTAAACCGTGCAGCGCATTTCTTTGGCATTTGTTGCTGGTCAGGAGCAGCAGGCGGAGTGATGAAAGCAACCTGAAGGAACCAAGGAAGTAATTAAATTCCACGACATGGAGCAAACACATTCCGAGAAGGGTCCAAACTTCACAGTGGAATGTGTGCCGTATGTTCCATAGGGTACCTAACCCCGTTCCCGGAAAATGGGGAAGATTCGGAGCATTTACATCTTTTTTAGTCGTCTAGTCATCAGACGAAAATCTTCCGAAAGTCGTAAGCAAATACAACCCGACATGGCACGTCCACAAACAACCCCAAAAGGCTCGAATACAACTTCGTATAATGTTGAAGCCCCATGCTGGACAACATGCTATACACCGATTAGCTCAATGTTTCCGGTACGACAGGGTTACCGGGGCTGGTTGTGTTATATCTCACTTATCTGTTGTCCTTTCTTGATACCGTGGTTTCTGTAGCACCGCCGTAGAGAAGCTGGGAAGGAGTGTATCTATCAGGTCGACTTCTATTATTAACCTCCATTAAAATGTCAGCTCGTTTGAGGGCGCATTTGAGCAGGGGTTCGCATTTGGTTAGTGAACTTGACAGCACACCGGGAAGATCTCGACCTCCATTAAAAAGACATCTTTCATTTGCGAATTGATTATTTCGGGTTGGATCAATTATGAAATAATAGACGGAAAATGAGCGTTTTATGGGAAAACTTTCAACGCTAGCTGCGCTGGTGCGTTCAAACGGACGGTTGGCAATGAACTAAAAGTTCCCGTGTTGCATGATGCTCTGATAAAAAGTTTCACCATCAGCCTGTGTTTTTTTGTGGTCATGAATTTATTATGGATTATTTTCGGTCTGCTTAGCATGAGTTCTAGTGGGTGAGATGCGAGTCCCGTGATAGTGAGGAATGAAAATAAAGCAAAATGTGTTTTAATTGGAGTTGAAAACAGCAGGAACTAAAATGTGTTGTGATTGATTTAGGGCTTCATGGGAACATTCAGCGGCGTAATAATCATGTTTTTGGCAGGAATTAGTTTTGATGATTAAACCTCTAGGGATACTATTCGTTTGATTTAAGTTTTGGAAATTATCATTTAAGCAGTGTAGTACTTTATTTACCAAAACCAAAAAATTACGTAGATTAATCCTACGATTCTTTCAAATAAATGGTGAATAGCACATGTAATCTAGAATTCCTCCACATTTTAGTGACATACATTAAAACGTACACAATCTATTATTACCCAAACCTGCACAGTAATCACAAAAGGTTGGCATGATCCATTTTTGGCCATCCTTTTCACCGAGAAATTGCTTCCAATCTATCAGATAACATCCGGAACCCACTTGGAATGGCAATCCCCTCTACTGCTCCAAGTGACCAAAAATCCATCCAAACGCAATCTCATCGTCACACATACACCACATCCATCACCTATGTACTCGAGAGTAACAATAACCCCTTTTTCCTGGTGTAACATAACGGAGAGCACAGCACATTCTAATAACAACAGGAGCAAACCCTGCAGAAAGCAAACACCCCCGAAAAGTAGCATATTTCCACCGGAGACATAATCGTTTTATGCTAAAAGTAATGGCAAAAATATTCAAATTTTTGCTTCCCCACCTAACTCCTAACCAGCTGCGAAAAAGGTCGGGAAAAATGCAGGAGAAATCGCGGCATATGCGTACAACCACAAGCGAGTGATAATGGTGTCCGGGCTGAGTGAGAGAGAGAGAGTGAAAAAAAAACATGTATAAAAGCAAACACTTCTTATTGAAACTTCTTCAAGTGTTCCATGTCACCAGCACGGGCGAGCTGAAGTTGTTCGAGGAAAAAATTTGGAGCTGGAAAAGCTGTCACTGCTTAACCGGGTAAAAGCTGTAAAGCTACCAAAAACCACTCCCGATGAGTATGGGAAGATTTTGCGTGAGTGGAAAATCTGTACTAGATAATAGGGCTCGTCTATGATAAACCTCGTGTCCCCAGAATGTTCACACTTCATCTCAACACCAACAAGGCAAAAGCTTTTGTTGACGTTTGTGGATAGCAAAATATCATCACCAGTGCGTTGTTGTATTGTCCGTTTCGCGCTTAATGTGACACTTCCGGGGCACACGGGTTGCTTGTCGTCGTCGTGGCTCGTAAACGAATACCAATAAATTTATCTAATCTAAGGGTAGCATTTATTTGAATAAAAATGCGATAATTCTCGGTTAAATCTCAATTTCCACGATAAAATCAGATTACGGGTGGGATGGGGTGTGCAGGATCGGATAAAAGGGGACGTACCGGCTGCCAGTTCAGGGAAAGCATCCGATTTTCCACCCGTCCGGAAGCAGTTTGAGCAGTTTGTCACTGTGTTTTCCCGGGCATTGTCGTTTGGCTCGTAATTCGTTTTGTTTTGACGCTTCTTTTTTCCTTTGTTCCCTTGTACGTATCTTCATTTGTGGTATTCACTATCATTTAAGGGATGTGTTTTTCCATTCCCCCTCCCTCCCCACCCCCTTCTCTATACTAAAGCTGTTAAGAGAGGAAACAGCTTTTTTCATTCCAACCATACCCAGAAGCGAGCAGACAATCGATGGTGCTTAGAGAAAGTCACCCTTCGTCACCTTGTCGCAACAAAATGTCGAGTGCGCGACAATGACGGAATCGGAATCGGAAAAATCGTCCTTGCGGGCAGAAACGGAAGCAAACCGCACAGTAACGGAAGTAAACGAACGGGAACGGGCGCGAACTGGAGCGCATAATAAATGAGCGAAATTATTTTCCTCATTATGCCATTCCGTTGCGTTGGGAAGAAAATCGGTGTACGAACCCCCCTGTGAACCAGCGTTGAAAATCGCCAGACCAAATCGAATGGGATCGCGAGCGATGGTATTGGGGTGGTGGGTTTTTTTCCTTACCGTTTCCTTCCCCATGTGGCCACGGTGGTTAAGGTGTCGCGAAGGATGAGGTCACAGCGTAGTGAAAATTATATTTGCATAGAAAATCACGACATCATGAGACTTCGCTGCTTCTTGTCGGGGTGTGATTTTCCGATAGGAGCCCGTCTCGGCGGGGGATTCCAGCTATTCCCACTACCCCATTCTAATCCTAAATCTTTGCACCACCACCTGCTTTGCTGCTTGTGCGCAAAAATAAGAGGCCTGGCGGGTGTACAGGTACACCGCAGTAAAAAGGTGTACAGAAAAATATTTATTTTATGCGAATCTTGGGAGTTGGAAATATGTTTTGAATATAAATGATAATTTTAACGCAACGTTCCTATCTTCTAAGGCCGTGCCTTGCGATGTCGCCTTCCGTTTTTCTTCCCGGGTTTCAGTGTACGTTTGTTCCTGTGGGATGTCACTAAACAGTCGACCTGGTTTCAGTTGCCGAACTTCCGTCAACTTCTGTTCCACCAATGGGGCAAGTGGAAATGGGAAATCGCAAAGGGGTTGTTTATTTTGGGGCAATGTTTATGCAGATCCAGGGAAGCTTCCCCAAAACCCCGGAAGCACACGGGTCGGGAATTAGGTACAACTATTACACTAACACGCTTCTCATGCAGAAGCTTCATGCTGGAGGAGTACGCTTGCTGGTTGAAGGAAATCCGATACAACGTTGAACATCTTTTCCTCATTTAGACAGTATAATCCGCGACTTCAAGCAAAGGTGTGTGCGTGTATCACTCCCTTTTTTTTATTAATGAGTTCTTCTTGAGGACACGTACGGAAACACGTCCCGGTTCCGTTCGGCCGGATGGAAATTAAATGTTGCCTCTGATTTGCTTCTGCCAACAGCATGGGGAAACCCTTTTTGAGGTGAAGGTTTCCCATTTTGCTGTTTACTTGGTGTCAAATCTTTCCGCCTCTTCTTTCCACAGAAGCTCGTTTGATGTCACCCGGAATTCCCACAGGAGCGGTAGTAAATACGAGGAGAGTTGTCTCCAAAAACTCCCAAACCAGTTCCATTTCCACAAACACCAACAGGGAGTCATTATGTACCGTGCGACCCGAATACTGACGGGTGCTGGCAAAAGCTGCAAAACGAAGGTCGCAAATTAAACATAAATAATTTCATCCTATTTTTAGACTCTCAGCGAGCGTGAGACCTAAAACAACGTCATCCCTTTACTTCACACGGTTTCCGATGGTGCCGAACGTACCTTCAAAGGATAGTTTTATGTGGACGGGATGTTTGGCCACTACTTTTACACTAGTTTTGGGAAAATGTTACACCTGGAAAGCTTCTAATACCGATTGAATTGTGAACCACAAATCGTGAACCGGGTGGTATCGAAATTAAACGACAAACTAATTAAGCACGATGATGTGTGTCTATGCTTCTCGTTTTGTGGAGTGCCCAGTTTTCTATTTGCCTCACCAAACCTCACCAAACGGTTTTTGATTTGCATGGAATTGCTGCGCTTGAATGGTTTGATGGCGGTAAATATTTATCCCGAGTGCTAAATGAGACTTCTTTATTATTGTTTGATTTCTAGTGTAGATTGAATTTGTGGAAATGTTGATTAAGCAAAATTTGTTAACTAATTGTTTAAAACTATTCTTGTGAAACTCAATCTGTTTTTTTTTCTATTTTAACACAAATCAAAACATTAAAAATGAAGTGGAAAATGAAAAAAAAAACAATATACTCTAGCAGATATGCAATCAAAATGACAAAACTATGCATTTGAGGATATTTTGAAAAAAAGCTAACTTATAGCTAAAACAAGTTTAATAATCTGCAAATCAGACACTGCGAAATTCGAAAGTGTTCAAGTGACACACTGTGACTCTTTCAAAAATCCTTAGTATCCTATCCCTTCCCAATCTTTTTTTTTAATCAACAACCCTAGCCATTGATAAAATTCTTCAACCATGAACCATGAACATATTGATGGTGCTATGAAGTGACAGCATACTATTATCATTTCGTTTTGCCTGATCAAACCAGCCAGCCGAAAGGGATGACAAAAAACGAATGCAACAGCACACAAAAGCATGTGACATACAGTAAAAATTGACATCTGATGTTCGATGGAAGCAGCAGGCACCTTCTCCACTTTCTGACACATCGTCGTCGAAATGAACACGAACCATATGTGACCGCGTTGTTTGTGGGAGAGAGAAGTAGAACGTCGAGGATGTACATGAGAAATAAAAACATTTCCCTTGTCTGCAATCTTCATCGTCTGCAGAAATTGTGTATGATACTGCTTTTGACTAGAGAATATTGGAAAAATAAACATCACAATGTGAGGCGGTGTTTGCCATTTGGTGCTGGCGTCAAACGATCGGCTGAAATCCATTTTATGGCGCTTCATCGTGTTATTCACGCAGCTCAAAATAGAAAAATGGATGCTTTTTATCATGCATGCGCAGATGAGGTGCATTTTGTGTTTTATGCAAAAACAAAATCAAAAAGCAGGAACGTATCATCGATCGACTCATCGATCACCTCGCGTAAGTATGTGTGACAAAAACGAACTCATTAAGGAACCATTAACACGGTGGAGGTCTTGTCTTTTTTCACTCGCACTTTCAACGCTTCAACCCGTACCTACATTACGCTAGGTGTCGAAAGAAACACTCGGAAGCATGTGTAAACCGTGCTGGAAAAAGGAAGGAAAAATGCCATTTTTCACACCCGGCTAGGCGTCTCCATCGGAACCGTACCGGCTGACGTAGTGACCTGTACGTACACACAGTGTGGTGTGTTTCTAGAGGGCAAAGAAAAAATCACTCACATTCAACAGGAAGGTGTCGGTTTGAAACGATGCCAAAACCGAACACAAAACCCATGACACCAGCGTCGAACGCTGGACGGATGGATGGGATGGATTTAATCAATTTTATGATTGGCTATAAAATTAATTATATTTAGAAAAGAGTTTCACTTTCCACACTCTTCCATTATCTCGCCTCGAGAGCACGAGGGCAGGTTTTCTCGCCTGCCAGCCATTACTCGATCGATTTTCACCATCAAGCCTTCTTGTCGCCATCACTTCGCTTATCTTCACCCTCGACCATCCAACGCGCCAAATAAACAAAGGCTTCAGTACGAAATTGCGTGGAAAAACGCGCTCATCTCGACTTTCTCAATGAGTTTGGATGCTTTTTTTGTTTGTTTGCCTCGCTCAAAATTTTCCATCATCTGCACTACTCGGCGGGGTAGGCAAAGAAGCGAGCGAATGTATTAACGGTTGTTAAAAATAATGAAAACACTTGTACACATCACCCGCACCGGACATTGTTGCTTCGTCGTGGCAGAAGGCAGAATTTCGCGTAAGTTCCCTTCCGTGCTCGTCATGTTCGCCATGTTGTGGCGCTAAAACAAAACGGCAGCAAGCAGCAGGAGTCATTTTTCACGACCTCATGCCCGCGTCGTTTTCATCATGCCAAACACTTCACTGCCGGGTCAGATTTGCAATACCGGCAAATGGCACCGACGTACGCAGAAGCTGATGGATGATATTTAAGATGTAGTGCCTCTGTAACCTTCCACCGAACGACGCCATCCCCGCACCATCCCGATCAGTTTTCGGTTCCATTGCAAGCTCACACCACCGTGCGAAGAAGTCTGTTTTTACAGTCGGTAAATTTGATTTATTCCCGACGCTCCCAACGGTGGCCATCTTCGCGTCATTGCTGAAGACTTTCAGCGGGAGATAGAGTAGCAGATAGAAAAAAAAACCCGGAAGCACTCCTTCACAGCAGGACATTTTGACTCACTTTCCTCTCAACTCGCGTGAAACTCAACACAGTGTAGTGAAAGTATTTATGGCATACGATGGCGAGAGTGATCTCATTAGTGTTAATTGAATCCTGCTAATTTAAATTAGTACCGGTTCCGACGAACCTGCCACAGACGGCGCGTGCGAGACGGCGTTCAGGGAAGGATCCAGACTACTCCCGCTGTTGAACCTTCAGGTGAACCGAACCCAGCGCCAGGGTTAGAGGGTAATTTATGGTGACAACTTCACTTAAGTTAATTTTGCACCGAAGCTCACCGTTTAAAGTTGCAAAAGTTACTATCGATTGGTGGCAAATCACGGTGGCTGAGCGTTATCGCATTACGTGGTTTACTTGGCGGGTGAGTGGGCAAAATTGTAGTGCGATACCGTGCCAGGGACTAGTTTGCGCAAAGGGGTTTTATGCATACAGCGGAGGGAACTGGAAATTGGATCGTTTAAATTGTGGTAATTCATCATACAGCGATTTCCAGCCGGGAATGTTTTCAAGCGATGAATGTTGTGCGCTTTGCAGGCTGCAGAATTCAATTGAAACTGAACAGTGTTGGACTAGCATATTGTTTACAAAATTTTAGATATTAATGTGATGCGCTAGAAGGGATAGTTAATTTACCTACTTGAACGGCATATGTCAAAAATTAATTGTTTTTAAATAAATTCTATCTCACCCAGTTGTACAAGCCACAAGTGATGTTCGAATTCCCAAGCTTCCATACCATTTGTTTCTTCACACTCAATAACAATACGGTGCGATGAAATTGCCTTTCCAATCCATTGCCTCTACACATTCAACACGCAACCGCTATGGGCAATTTTGTGAAGCGTTTCGCATGGCCAAAAGCCAACAGCGAGTATTGGAAATCATTTTGTTAAATTTTCCCCCGAAACTGACACACGATAAAAGTATCGTGTGAGTTCTCTGTGAGCCCAACCACTGATCCGAATGACAGAACCACTGACCGCATCACGTACCACAGAGTAGCACACGCAAACGCATTTCCGGTCCATTGGGTCTATCGGTGCCGTCGCAAGGTGTCCTCGTTGTAACGCCCGTTTGTTTTTTCAGTAGAAGCCCCAAAGCGTCATCGTCAATGTCATGGCCACAGTTTTCGGCGTGAAGAATTCATTTCCGCACTCATCGGCAGAGGACCCGATGTTTGATATACACTTTTTCCCACGAAGAAACCTACGCCCCACGATCGGTGACGCGTTCGATGACAAACGATATAAAAATAGTATTATTGCAAATCAAATAACAACCTAGTGGCATCGCTACCGGAGAAGGTCCCGGCAAGCATTCCAGAGATTTGGTATGCAAAAATCGACCACACACTCCAAACGATTCCCACGAGAATGGCCACTCCATTCGTGGCGCAACAGTCACACGGTACCAAGCCGGTTTGAAGCCTAACCGAACGCCATTTGCATAAATAAATTTCGTTTTGTACGAAAAATCAAACTTTACCGGTTCAAATAAATGCAAACACTTCCACCAACCCGGTCGTTCGGGGTTGGAAAAACGACCAGGGCGATGTTTTGTTTGTTCAATTTATGGGTGAAAATCGTTTGATGTGATAATCTATTTTCGGCCACTGTACGTTTTTACTCACAGGCACAAACAACAACAACAACCTAAAAAAAATGGTACAGAAAACTCGTTCAAACACTAGGTTTGTGTGAGAATATGCATTTACAGTATACCACATTGTGCTTTTTTTTGTTTTTCCCTTCACGACACGTATAACTGTTTCAAGCAATTTTTTTTATCGCTCTCCCAAATATGTTCGTTTTATTTGTGCAATTGACGTGTTTCATGGTGTTGCGAGGGAAGGAAAAACGCTGGGAAGGTTTTCCGCAACCGCGGGGGTAAATTAATGCACCGTACGCATCGAATTGATTACCTATCAATTATCGGTCGGAATTTATTACCGCACGAGATCAGCTGGAAAACTGGATGGCAAAAGATTGACGACATGGGATTTATCGGTTAAATTACGATTGAGTGGTGGCAATGAACCGATTGAAATGTGAATGTGTATGGGTGATGTTGTTTTTTTTTGTTTGGATGCAGTCTTGGTTTTTTTTTCTTGTGTCATATGGCTCAACATAATGTAATGAAAAGTCGTCTGCAGACAGGGAAGTTTGCAGTTTTTGTGGGAACGAAAATAAATGGAAAACATATCCCGCATATAAAGCAAATTGATGGATACCGTGGAGTTGAGATTTAATTTGCAATAATTGTGATTGATAAGAACTTTTTCCGGGATCGATTTTTCGGGTTAGTTCGTTTTCAATGAATCTAGACCGCATACGCCTACAGGTATGCAATGGTTTAGGATACTGAACTGTGCTTCTATTGCATTCCCGAAACGAATTAACCTGCACGAATGGCACATCGATAATCATCATGCTCGGAGCATCATGCTGATGTTAAGCCAACCGTACTAATCCAGGTGTTCCATTCTTGGAATTCCAGCAATTAAATTGCTACTTCGTTTCGGTAAGCGTCCAGCGGTGAAAGAAAACGATAAACAAACGCATTATTTATGCCTGCGTCGTCTTTGCTTTGCGCGGCTGGTGTGAGGTTTTGTTTTTCCAAT
Source organism: Anopheles marshallii (assembly GCF_943734725.1). Lineage (NCBI taxonomy): Eukaryota > Metazoa > Arthropoda > Insecta > Diptera > Culicidae > Anopheles > Anopheles marshallii. Next base: position 31,091,560 of record NC_071327.1, read on the forward strand.
GTTTCATATTTTGCTTCCCTACCAGAAGCTAAGTTCTGACTCAGCGCATCATCTTCAGACTGACCTTTCTCTGGTCTGTTCTATTTCCTGGAGCCAGAGTAATGGTTGAGGGTGCATAGCAGGAAGGATAAATCTTCGAGAGTTAAGAGCAACAGCTGAAAGAAACCACTTTCGCAATCAGACACGATTATGACGCGCCAACGAATACGTTGGATATGGTTTTTAGCGCTGCCATTTGTTAGCGAAGGGATTAATGAACCATATGTTTCGTGATTTTTCACAATGGTCCACTTGATTGGTATTTAATGGTATTGAAAGCTTTAAGTTTCGGTCGCCGTATTGTCTTTAATATTAAGAATAACCTCACAAATAGACCATTGCTGCTACCCATTCGAAATTCCTCATCTCAATCCTCTACGTAACACATCTTTCCTACCCTTAACCAAGATAATGGAGAACAAATATTTCATAAATCGACAGAACCAAATTGTTTCCCAATAAAAGAGGTTCTTCATCACTAAATGCTCAACTGCGGCCCAGAATCAGAGTATCCTGGAAGACATAAAGCACACATGACGCGTTATGAAACAAAGGTTGGAATCCCGTGGTGAACGGAGAAAAAAAATACACTTGAAATCATCAGCTTCTTAAGCCTAAAACATGGTCTTGCGTTGCAAAAAGGAAAACTTTGCAAAATCCATCGCTATTCGGGAGTTATTTCCTCTATGAAAACTCTCTCCCAGATATTCCTCCTTGCTTAAATGCCGAAGGTTGTGGAAAAATGTTAATATACAGCAACCTTGGTAATAATAAAATCCTATTATCCTTTTAAATTCCTGTATGATATGCTTACTCCGAACAACCGAGTGGGTTTTATGTTGGCCTTCTATTTTGCCCTAGAAAAGAAACCATCCCTTCACACACATGCTCATGCAGAAGCATACCGTGACACACAAACACTCCTTGCGCAAAGGAAGCATCTTCACTTGCGAAGAAACAGTCCTGTGGGAACACGGTAGCAAAACCAACTCTCATCCATTTGCAAAAAAATAGAAAGAAACAGACATGGCAAGATGGGGCAGTGAAAGAAGAAACATCTCCCGGAATCAGCAGTCAAAAGTCTAAAGTCAGCAATAATAATTTCATGCAACATATGTTCCGTACGGGAATGGGTTTCGGGCTTTGCCGGGGACTACCATCCAGCAAAACGGAACATTTCTCAAAATGGGAATGTTTTTATTCCCCTCGCATGCTGCTGCGGCTGCTGCTGCTGGGGCTTAGAGCTTTGAGAAGGAACCGTCGATAGGATAGGTAAAGGAGTGTACGGATGATATGTTATGCTGGTTTTGGAATCGGGCGAAACATAACATACTGCCCTGCATAGAGAAATTCCTTCCGCAGTGTATTGGGCGAGATGAGCTGTGGATGGTTTTCTCATCATGCAAAGGAGAGAAGTCTTTCTTGGGTGTGTGTGTGTTTGTGCTTCCGATGCTTAATATAATAACCGACAACCTTCGATGGTTTTAAAACGTTTATCCTTCCACTCGTTTACCCGGAGATGGAACGATCTTTTGATAGTCGCTTTTCTGCTTGAAATCGTTCATAACTAATAGCTTAGTGTGTGCGTACCCATACGGAAGACATTTTCGAAAGGATGGATATGATTGAGTTTCATGGGAAAGGTAGCGTAATTCGATGATCATCTTTACGGAAAAGGATAATAAATTATATTATACCATTGTGTTACCAATCTTCTGGCAGCTTAATATATTCCATTTTGTTGTTATTAATCTTTACTGCAATAACTTAGGAAATTCACGGAAGAAATACATTTCGAATGGAGAAAAACTCGTAGTTTTTCGTTTGTTAGTATATATTAATTATATTAATATATTTAAAAAGGTAAATATATTAAATAGAACGTCGAGTAAAAAAAAAGAATAACGAGTTGGTATGTTTTTCTTGGGAGCTTTAAATAATAATATCGAATATACGATATTCACTGACATTCGTATACATCGACATTGACATTGAAACATCAACATTATTGTCATGTATTAGTAAATTGTATAAAGAAAATCCTGAAGTAAACTTCAATCCAAACGCATCGCAACTGAATTATAGCCGGTGTTGGGTGTAACGATTTACTATTCTATTTTTGTTAATTATAAAATATTTATCTACTATACATACTTTCAAATGTGAGCTAAAAATCAGTCTTTGAGCCCTTACAGGTTTTTGAACCGCCCTCAACGTGTGAAGTTCCAGAAATTGCTACAATAATCGCCTTTTGGTCTAATTTAAAAAAAAAGTCTTAGGAGGAAGTGAAACCTTATACTTCTTTAATTCTTTTTAAGCTTTAATAGATTGTCGACAAAAATTGTCCACTTCCTTCAAAGTGCCTTAAAACATGCCAGTTGTTATGGTTCATGCAAGCAAACAATACTTTTTCCCTCGGAAGAAAAAGCCAACCAAAAAGCTATTTATCTTCCTTTCCATCTGGCAGCATTCAAACATACACTGCATCAATTCAAAATATTTAACCAATACGCTTGTCACAGAGAAATTTGCTCTGTGTGAAGGCGAACATGCTAATAACGAGCATTATGCATCAGCTTTGCCGGTCCCTTAGCTTCTTCGCCACAAGCTCAAATCACGCACATAATCAATTGTGTCGTTTCCAAAGGCACCGGCACCCATCATGGGAAACTGTGCAACGCTGACCAGTGGTGGCACGATCCGTCCGATCCGATTCACTGCCACGCAGCGTTTGCATGTCGAACATGGGCGGTCTCACATTGCAAAAACGAACTGGAACATAACGCGCACCATTATCGTTACATCATTGTAGGGCAGCAAGTGTAGGCCGCACGCGTTGACCGGGCCCTGCGGTTCCGGTCGCATAATGTGCATCGTGGCACCGAGCATCACAAAAAACCGGTGGTGTGTCTGCTCGCACAGCTCATATTTGCAGTGATCCGGATGGTGGGCAACGTGAATGTAAATTAAAATCGATATTTTCCGAGACGCTTATTATTGCTACGCCAATCCATACTCCCAGTGGAACGATCTGGTGAACGAGGCGTAAGCGTATCACTTCGTTTTCCTTCCGGCTGGTGTCCAGAGGAAACCATCTGGATAGTGTCCTTTCATTAGCCTACTCTCATTTACATCACTATGCTGAAGGGACACTTTTATGAGCCTGACCATCGTGACAAGTATGTACGAGCAATCTGGTAACGGGAGCGTTTCATCACCGCTCGTCTACCACTTCACACGCCACTCCTCATCGTCAACGTAGAGGATTATCGTCCGATCATCTTCCCGTTTCGAGCATAGTTAAACGATGTGGAAAGCGCACATGTTCGAAACACTCTACCCCGGAATTGCCGTACTAGCGTGGGTGTATGTGTTTTTCCATCGCGACTGATGAGCTGCTGCTGAATAAATGTTACTTTTGCGATATTCATTCTGTTTGCTTTGTATCCTTTTGTGCAATGGGTGAAGGTTTTCGCGCTTCGTGCATATGTTGTCAGAGGGAATCATTGCACCTCAGCACGCGGAAGATGTCGTTGTTGAAATGGAGCGAATGATGTTTGCTGAAAAGCCGTCAGACAGGTGGAAAAATCTTTGCCATGCGTGAAGGATGCTCTCGTGAAAAGCTTTCACGCTGTGCAAATTCGATTCGTTTCCAATGGACTCCGAGGTGTGAAAGCTTTTATTAATCGTAATGTTTCACAGTTTATGTCTGTTAGGAAATTAATTACTTATGATAAAACAACGAATTCATCCAAATCTTTCGAATAATTCATAAAATTGATCTGATGAAGTTTTTCTGCAAAATATGTTGTTAGCATAGTAAAATTATTGCTCGATTTCTCTCGACGATTCTTAGCTGCGCTGATTTTTGCATTTAAGCGCCTAGATTTAAACAATTGAAATTCCGTATACGTTAAAAAGTATTGGTATAGTTGGTGATTGCATATTTCTAGAAGTTGTAATGAGCCTTTCCATGAGAACTAAGGCTGAAAAGTTATATTTTTTTCAATAGTTCTTATTCCATTCATTTAAGTTAAATTGAGAATGAATGAATACCTTGAACAAAGGAGTATTAAACGCACTATTGCTTATTTATGTTGAGTTCTATGATTTTTACATACTATGATCACACACGTCACTGTGTCTTGTTCTGATATATGTACAATTCCTTATTTTTTAAAAATGATTTCGATTATCGATTATTTTCTTTTGCTCCTTTCAATCCGATTCATTTTTATCTGATGAAAGTTATCCATCACACATCTCAGCAGTCTGTTTGGCAACAGTCAGCAAAGCGAAACAAAAATCAATAATTCTATTTTTAATACATTGTTTGAGACTCTCAGCATTCTCATAGCTCGTACCTACTTGTAGCGCTTCATACTCCAGATCCTTGAACATCTTACCGTGAAGCACCATGGGAATGACCGGCTGAGAAGTTGGCAAAAATGGAAAAGTATTTCCACTTCTCTTTTGCCCTACTGTCGCCCAGTCAATGTCCCTCGAATTCAGTCCGCATTACGAAACATGAACCGGCATCTCTTTCGGTCGTGTTTCCGGTACCCCGGGTGTTACATCCGATTATCCGAAACCGGACAGTTCAAGGGCAGACAAAAACTGTTGAGTCAAACATTCTGAGCAGAAACAAATGCAAAACATCCAACCCGAGGGCGAAGTTGCTACCGGAGGACTCTGGAAGCAATGATCTGATGTTCCGAGAAACATGCAAATGGAATATGGAAAGTGAATTTTTCATCTTCGTCTACAAGACGGGATAGTACGGAAATAGGTAAAAAAAAAAAGCAAGAATTTAAATAAAATAAATCACCACATAAAATCTCCCCAACTTAATCTCCGTACCGGCGAGAGAGAAAAAGAGCGTAAAAATCCAAAAAGCTAGAATATAAAACATGGCTGCCCGAATTCCTAACCTCCTACGATGGGAAAAATACTGTTGCCATCATTCACCTGGGTCGAAGTTATGCCAAGTTGATGGAATATGTGTACACAAAAATGAAACCAACAGAAAGCTTCAAAATTGACTGATATCATAACAGTTTATATTTTACTTACTGCTGCCTGGTGGAAAAAATGCTGCACGCTAACGGCCTGTTTTGTTTATTCACTTTCAGAACTTTTCACTCCGTTTTTTCACGAGCGTTTCGTGAGCTTTCTGGCTTTGATTGCTACGATTGAGGGGAAAATATGTTTCCCATACGTTCAGCTACGGCAACTTTGATACACTTCCATCCCACGATCAAATAGTACACATTCGCGTTATTGCGTTTATCTTCAATTTAATAATTTTAATTGAGTCTCACCGGGAATATGTGTGTGCGGCAAAAACACTCGCGGAACTAACGCCGAAACACAGAAACACACGCATACACTCGCACAAGGGTACAAAAGGAAAGCCCGATGGAGACGCCTGCAGCAGTTGATGAAATTTGGCTTTACGTGCAGGATGCTCCACGCGCGCGATGTTGCTTTCCGGTTGTCGTTTTTGTAAGGATTTGTTTTCCACGCTTTTCATTCGCTACCATCATTGCCACGGTCTACACCGACAAAAATGAAACGCTTTCTCTTGTTTCACTTTTTTAAGCACTCCAAAAAAAAAAAACACCCACAGCTTTGCGATTTCGATCGAGTTATGCCACTGTGTAAGCGGTATCAAACCTAACCTCAATGGGCAGCTACCAGTACGCAAGCACTGGTAACGAAGCACGTGCAGCAGCAGCACTTCTACGCGTGGCGTGTCGTTTCATCGGGTAGATGTAAAATTTGTTGTACGACGGCAGCCGTGTAATCAGGTCCCGGGACGGCTGTGATTTCACTCGATTCACGTTACGGAGCGGGCATTATCATCGACAACGGGCCCACCAAAACATCGTGTCGCCGCCGTTATCCTTGCGGCACGGGTGCGGCACTAGGCATCGGAAAAGCTTCACCATGTCCACCGGGCCGTGCCGTCGAGTGGCACCCAACCATCAACATCATCATCATCATCGTCGTCGGCGCTTCATCGGGCGAATTTTGCAAGCTTCAGCCAAAGGGTTTCCCTGTTCCTTCCGGTTACTGTCAGGCTCATCGCACGCAAACTAGAAGACTACACATACAGACTCGCGCGTACAAACAACCCGCAATCCGGAAGATAAACGCAAAGCACTGGAATGGGAAAGCTACCGGCCGGATTTGGTGAGGTGAAAATCATTTGTGCGAGTGTAAAATTTTTCCCCAACTTTTCCACTTTTTTCACTAGTTTGGGGGTCACGTTTTCGCCTGTGAAGAATTATGTGATCGATTTGACTCGAAAAATTTCACCTTTTCTCTTCTATTCTGGCAACACATACACTGGCACTAAATCACACCTTCACCGTGTGCAAACAGTAGCCATCGTTACTTTTCCTCGTACACACATACACATTCTCGCACACACAGACACACAAGTAGTGAATTCGAATGGGCAAGAAGGATCAGTGGAATAGATTTAACTATCCTTCAACTTTTCTCAAATCGATGTGCTGAAATTTTCCATTTTTTCGATCGCCTGTCTGCTTTTCGTTACTCTCTGCCCCCTAAATTGATGCTAGAGTTTTCCACACTGTCTGTTTTTTCGGGTGGCGAAAAAAACTACCATTCCGGGACTTTATTTGGTAGTCAGTTTACCATTTCCGGTACGTAAATTTGTCACGTTTCACTTGGAAAATCACCTCAGCAAAGAATACCGTATTTTGTGTTTCGATTGATTTTTCCCGTTTCTTCTTCACTGCTTCATCACTATTATACTTTGGAAAAAGAAAATTCCCCGACAAACTCACGTCCGACAACATCGACAGCGCGAGAAAACAACACGACCAAGCGACGAAACCGAGAACGTGCAGCTGTGCTACGTCGAACGCGTCTCGAATGCAACTGAAGCAACGAAACGAACCGGTTCCGGTTTTTCCTGCCGCTCTCGGGTTGTAGAGTTTCCAGTCGACCTAAAGTCGACATATGGTCGACATTCCCGTGCCGAACGCCGGTACCGTGTGCGGAGGGAAAATGTTGTCACCCAGCCGTTTTACTCACCGTATCGGGAAAATTGGTGAGCGAGTTTATGTGATGCTATTGAGCCCGTCGTTCCCGGAGAGCGAGAGATAGTGTGTGTATGAAAGAGAGATTTCCCTTCCGTACAACGCGAAGAGTTTTTCCACGACGCAGCGATGGAATGTGGGAACGGTTTCTGGGCGCTTTTGTTCGAAAGCCAAAACAAAGCCACGTGATGCGCAGTGTAGTTGGAAATGTATTTTGTAAACAGTGCTTCCAGGCGGTGTGGCGGTGAGATTGAGTGACTTCTAACCTTCCCTTGTTGGAAGTGATGTTACCAATTGGTACTCACAAGGAAAAATGTTCCATAAATTACCGTTCCCTTAATTTAAAAATATTTTCAAATTAAACAAAGAATTGTCTGATGCGTATTGTGTTTATAATTCATCAAATTCTTTAATTATTATTTATTACGCAGAACATACTAAACGTGAAAGGTTATAAAATTTTCTGAGACTAAATAATGTTTTTTTTTTATGACAACGCATCTTTAAAGATTAATTTATTTATGATCCTTAAAAGTACTCCTAACATCAGAAGAATGTGGAACAAATTCCGCTGTAACTCAAAGCGGCAAATAAAGCAGAACGCCAGAATGATTTCTCTCCGAAATAAATTGAGCCCGTAATTGGTCAGATAAAAATGTGCACTCGAAGCTCGGAAGCGAGCAACATTCCACGACAGCCCTTTCACCTTTCTGCGTGCGGTGAAGCAAAATTTAACTGAAAGGAACGCATAAAAATGACCCGCATTGTTTTGCCATTCCGGCAAACACACAGCATAACAGGGAAATTGGCTGTTTTCTTCTTCGCAATAATCTCTACCGAGAGTAGCGGTGAAGAAGTTCCACTGAGGGATTATTTTGCTTCGTAATCCCGACAACAGATGAAAGCAGCAATAGCAGTAATGGAAAACTTTGGCGTCTGAGTAGAACGAAGTGAAAAATGTTTTTCAGCCATTATCAATCAGAAAAGCGTCTTAAAAAGGCATGTTTAAAGTTTATTAGCCACGGAGAAATAAATCATATGAATTAATTCTATTCTTCCGTTTGCTCTCTATCTTCGGCTGCATGTGTGGCATTGCTGAGCACATGCTTTTTAACTGGTTTTTCTTACCCCATTTACGGAAAGCAAAGAGCATTCATTATTCATTTTTACCACCAACTGTCACCTCCGAAGACAGCTATTAGGCACAGAAAATGTCGGGATTCCATCCGGAAGGACAGGTTTTGATCATTGCACTTACTTATCTCTCTCTCTTTTCTTATTCGTGCATTTATGTGACTCCTGTTAATCTTCACCTATGTATCCACATGGCGCTTCGTTTGGGACGCATTCCTTCTTTTGAGAGTGTGAGTACAAGGGAAACGAAATACCACACACACAGGGCACGCGTTTTCGCGTGTGAGAAGAGCAACTATTAATTATATCACTAATTAATGAAGAAAAATGAGACTAACGAGCCTGCGCACGGTTTTGTTGCAGCAGAAAAAGAGGAACCGTGATAAGAAGGCAAAAAGGAGATGAGAATGAACACAGATGAGCGCATTCATAATTACCCGCATCAAAAAACCTCTTCGAAACGAATTTCTCTTGCGTTAAAACGCAACGAACGGTACCAAAACCGACCAAAGCGACCTACTTTAATAATGTTTTTGGGACGCCCGGAAAGGAGCGATTAGAACACACGCACCGACATAGAAAAGAAGAGAAAACAGTGGGATTTGTAATAGATGGAGTGGCTGAACAAAATGGCCACACTGTCCATTTCGGTGCACCGGTGCAACACATTTCGGTCTGCTGTTCGGAATGTTCGATCTGTTGCAGCTGTCTCTCGTACTCGCCGCGGTGCGTGCATTTGCAAGAGTGTAAATATTTACACTTCAACTTAAACCATTGCTTAAGTCCGCTTACGGCTACTGGGGAGTTCCCCACCATACTGGTTGGCGGGGTGGGATTAAACCCCTCTAGCGAACTTTGGTGTCGCTCTTCGTTCGGGTGGTGCAAAAACAGGAAAAATAGAGGGAAATACAAACAAGCTGACTTAAGAGCAGGTCAGGTCACCTACGCATATCAGAAGCGAATGTCCAGCACCAGCAGTCCATTCTACCCACATTGGGAAGTCATAAATCTGGACTTAATTGTTGCTAAATTAATACCACGTACTGTACTCCGATGTGTGCTGAAGAGCAGAAAAAGACATGGGAATACGTATTTATTATTTGCAGAACTAAGCGTCTCCAAGTGTGTAAAAGACGCAAACGTTTGCTCTTTTAGATCGAATGTGTTGTTTGGCGGAAGAGAAGATGGATGATGTTAATGGTTTTGGTGGGTAGGATGGGTAGAACATATAAATAAAAAATAATTGTTTTTATTTAACTGGTGTATGTTTAAGTGAATCAAATGATTTAAGGACTTTCAAAAATTGAAATCTGCGCCCGAAAATGGCAATAAACAGCTGAAGTAAACGTCAGATAATAGCAGAACAAAAAGAAGCATTTTTTTGCAGAATGTAAAGGTTTTGTTGTATGAAAGAAAGGCAACAGTAAATGTGGTTGAATTTTAAAGTAGTAATAAAAAGATGAGAATGTTGAGGATACAAATAGTAGTATAATCATAATAATTGCATATTTTCAGGGACTTTAAGGCAATTACTTAGCCAATAAAAGTAAAATTACTTAAAGGAGAAAAATGCACATATTTGTACGTTTTAAATATATTCAAGAGAATTTCCTTAAATAAAAATGAATGCGTTTCCGCTTACATACAAGTTCATGCACTCTTATATCTCATAGGTATTCTTTAAAGGAAACCTATAACAAAGTCACTAGAAAAATTTATTATTGCAGCTAATCATATCCTTGCTTGCCACTTTATCCCCATCTAAAGACAGCACAGTGTTATGTGTTTCAAATAACACTTCAACGCCAAAACAAACGGGGAATGGAAAGGAATATTTCTGTAGAAGAATCGATAAAAAAATACCTTCCTACAATGACGCACGATAAGTCAACGGTGGCAATAGTAACAACACGTGCAAACTGCTGCAACTCGTTGCTGTTAATGTGAAAATAGATTTATCCATCTTCAAAATCACCCAACCAACGGTAACCCGTAATGCACAACAGGCCTGTCACAAAAGAGTCGTCTCCTTTCGAAGCTAACCTTACATCGGTCGTCCTGTGCCTATTCTTACCTCCCCAAAAAAAGGCCCTTTTGCGCCAACCTTCCGTGACATGATTTACGATCGAGCGGCTTGCGAACGAAATGCGCCTAGTGGCGGTGGTGAAGTAAAATTCTTCCGGTTGTGCTGCAGCCTAAAAAATGATCCTATAAAAGGAAACGTGTCAATTTTAAAGTGTGTAAGAGCCGACAGCTTCCACACACATACGCACGCATAGTCGCAACAGCCACCCTTAAGAATTCGTGACTCATACGCACGTTCTTCGCGTGATTGTTTCGTTTCGAAGAACATGAAAACGCACGTTCGAGCACGTTTCGGAGGTTGAAGGTTTTTATAGGTAGAGCCGTGCAGCCGGACCAGATGCATGGTATTAAATTATCTCCCATTTTTACAACCGAAACAGCGTTTTTTTTTTCACCGTGCACCGTGTGTACGGGTAAGTGGCATGAATCGGTTCAATGGGTAAGCGAACTGTTTCGAAAGGACATCAAAATACGATGAAGTAAATGGTAATGGTGATCTGAGCGCGAATGATCTCGTTTATTTTATTCGTTTTTTACACCTTTTCTTCACTGATCATCCAACAATGAGTATGTCCTACCATGAGTGTGATCAAGAATGTCGAAGAATTTACCTAACAAAACTCTTCTTCAAGTTCCACAAACTGAACGAAATCAATCGAAACCAGGTTACCATTTTTAATAACATTTCCCATAACAATTACCAGAAACCACAGTGTCCCGAGTAATGATTCGCATTCAGACACGTACGGCCACTTTCGGTGCCTTCGTAAGCATGGACCACTTTAACAGTTCTTCCACGGCATAGTGCTGTTTTGAAGGTGATTCGTCTACCGCAGATGAAAAGCAGATAAACCGACCATTTTTACCCTGTATACGGTATGGACGCGTTTTCCCAACCATTTGGTCGGGAAAACTCCGCCGAACGAATGCACCTGTCAAAGAGATAAAACCATCCAACTGATGCTGCTGTGCGCGAGAGAGAAAGAAGGGTCAAAGAAAAATTGGGATAAAAGGAAGGCAGAGAACCTTCACCTAAGCCACAAAACAGATACGGTTTTTCCGATTGGGTGGGACGACAAAAATATTTCAAATCAGTTTGACAAAAACAACTGTTTGCCGTAAATTTGTTTATTTCGTTTCGACTTTTGGGACTGTTTCCACCATTTCCACTCGCTTTCCCACTTACGCTTAGCTCGCTCGGGGTTTTTTTTTCTACCACCACACGAAGGCAATCCTTTCGTTTGGCGTATTTTCGCTTCAAAGTGTACCATAAATTTTCACCACAGCGATAATTCGGATTTATGGGTTCCGTTTTACCCCTTTTTATGGTGCCTTCTCCCTTTCTCTCTTGTTTTTTGTTTAGTTTTGTTTCAAGCTTGTTCTTTTGACCCACCCACGATCGGGAAATTCAGCACCACGTATGAAACCATCCGCTTTGGAATGGATGTACGAGGATGAGGTCGTTTTTTTTCTCCTCCCAAAAAGCACCATACTACACACGAAACATCCCAAAACAACCAGCAAACGGCTAAGTACTTGGCGATGCAATGGAAAATGCATTTCCCAAAATTTCGCTCCTGTTCTTTCACGTGACGCTCACGCGGCACAGGGCGGCACACACATGAACACTATCCGGTTTCCGTTCCGGTGTGCATCCGTCTGTTATCCGATTCGGAAAGGAAACAAATCGATTCCAACACCAACCCGACCCCAAACTTTCAAACATTTATTGCATCCTATTGGGTGTGTTTTTTGGAGAAGTTGTAAAACAAATGCTACCGAGCGGCAGCACAAGCACACAACTGGCAAGACGGTATTGATTTCCGGTTAATTTCGGCGGGTTCTTAAGCGAATGAGTTACAAATTTTCCGACAACGTGAAGGTGAAAAGTGTCATGTTTTGGTGTAGTTAATTGGAAACTGACACCTCACGCTCGATTGGGGTGCTACACTTGGATGGGGTTAATTATTTGAAATTTAGAATAGCACGCCTTAGTTTGGAATATTCGTTGATTGGAAGGGAATTAGAAGCGTAAAGAACTCTTAGAAATGAGATGCACACTGGAATCATTCACGCTTCCGAATAGTACAAGGAAATGCAACAAAGCAAGGCCATTACATGAGCATTTGTAATATGATATCGCTTGAAGGTGTAACATGAATGTGGGAACAATATGTTGAAGACATTGTCTCGGGATTGATTCCTTCTTTCTGGTCCAAGCGCCGATAAATGTTTTTGGGAATAGAAATCTTTACTTATTTTCAGTTTGAAAAGTGTCTAATGGTTTAATTTATGGTTGAAATATGGAAAATTTTAATTTAGGTCTTTTAGCGAATGGTGATTAGCGTATTGCATAATTTAAGGCGTTTGATTAGACAATCATTTATTTGTAAAGTTATATATTCCGCTTTCAGATATCTTACTACATTAACTACCAAAACTACTAATGAGTAACAATCAAAAGTGTCCCAAGCGTGTTATAATTGGCGGTAAACTTATAAAATCATTGAAGAAAAATGATAGGATCAGGATTTCTAATATTTATTCTAACGTAAATAAAATGCATCGAATTAAGGCTTTGTATTACATTTTGATCTATGGTACAGAGAAATACATTGTATCCTGACCACAAATTTACATTATAACATGAATCACTCAGATGTCATCCACAAAAATAGCAACCAACACAAGAATGCCTCAACTAGCTCCGATCGTGAGATAATTTATGCGCTTCATTATCCTCCACTGATCACAACACCATGCGCATCCTTCATCCTGCGTGCGTTTCAAATTAAAAAGGCGCCACCGATCGCCACACAACTCCAGGCCCGGGACGGCTTAATTCGCGCCACGAGACATAATTAATTTTTAAAACCATTCGTCGCACACGACGCACAATACCATATGGTTTTCTTTGAAGAGCGCTCACAATGTCAATAAACAGGCAGCGAGCGCAGAGTGTGCATTTTGTTACGGTTGTCTTTTTGTAGCAGATAACTGCCACTGCACGACCAACAAATAAGCCAAATGTGTTTGTTTGGGTGCATGGGCGGCATCGTAAATCATTCTCGCGGAACTTTGTCACCGACCTTCGACCGAACTATCGACCCCGGGCCCGGGGTGTTGGAAAACAAACTCATCTTGAAAGCCCATAAAATATACAATTAACAGCATTCATCATATTTGGCCGGGTGTGAAGATTGGGTATGGGACCGGAATGAGCTTGCTTCGTCAATTTCGCGGAACGTTGAACACCGAAAATGTATTAATCGGCAGGATGTTTCGTGGCCGGCGGGCCATGGTGGAAATGTTTCTTCTAGCAATGACATCGGTAACGTCACCTCACGGTCATGCGTGAATGCATTTCTCCGTATATAGTTATATTTCTTAAAATTCATAACGACGCACTTTATAAACAGCAACTCTGCACTTACTTTACATCTCAATAAAAACTACATACACGCATATATAAAAGAGTAATGTGTCACGTCACAATAAAGAATGCTACCGCAAAATCATAACTCATGAACGGTGAAGGAATGCCTGGAGGATGATAGTAAAAAAAATTGCATTTTCTGAACAGACATAAACCAAACCAAATAAATGTACAAAACAAAAAACCACGTTACATGCCGAGAAAGAAAGAAAAAAAATAAACCAAGCGCATGTGAAAATTGTAAAGTTTTATCAGATCATACTTTACTCTTCTATTTTCTTCTGTCCGTGTTGGGTGCGTGTTCATTATGGTTGGAACACGGCGGCAGGAAAAGGAAAAGTGCTCGCACATAAATTTGTCCGGCAAGCAGTTTGTTTTGACGTTCGTGAAACAATTTTTATGACCATGCAGGGTTAAACCCGCTGCCGGCGGGCCCGTGGTGACCACGAAAATGATCGTAACCGTCGTCGTCGCTATTTTTTTTTTTCGGTAGAATCTCTGGCTCATTGGTGATGTTGCGTTCATGCATCTTTTAGAGAAGTTGAATGAAAAAGTTTTTGATTATGAAAAGGGTACAAAGGGTACTGAAATACCAAATACGATCGAGAGTGCTTATGTTCTTTCTTTGAAGAGTCTTAAAGCTGAATGAAAACGTCCTTTTGTTTAAAAAAAAATAAAAAGTCTAAAACAAGTTTGGAAATTTTGATTCTAAAATTGAAAAAATTGAAATTTAATAAGAATTTTAAAAATACCAATAAATGTTATATTATGAATGTAACCACTTCTCCAAGTTGTAATATTCATCGATAAAACATTAAATAAAAGGCAAAAATAAGAGACATACCATGAACCAACGAAAAATAGTTGAAAAATTTCACGAAAATGAGGATAAAATGACAACGTACGAAAAATAGCATAAACAAAAACTAACATTAGAAATAGTAAACGAATTAGATTGATTGATTTTGATTGATTGATTTATTTGATTGATTTAATTTTGATTGATAATAATTTTAATTTTAATAATTTTTTAAATTTTAATTTTGATTTAATTGATTTATTTAATTGATTTAGAAAATAAGCAAAAAAGAAAAATATGAAAACTATAAGTATTACAACTATTCAAATAACGTAGTAAAATATGTTTTGTCATTTCAAAAGTTTTAACATTAATAAAATAAATTGGCGATGGAAAACTAAGTATGTGTGTTCAGTACTCTTAAAAAAAAAGGATCACCTCAGAATTGTCTAAAGTTTTCATGGTCGCAACACTACTTGAAGAATTTCTTTACACAAACTATTTGTTTCAATTCTCGTTAACGCTTCATTTACCTTTTTGAGTAGGTTGTGTAGCTCTTTACAATCAAACACAGCAGTTTGGAGCCATCGTTCTCCCTGAAGAGGGCTAATGTTTGCAACTGTTCCTTCATCTCAGCAAACCCATTGTCTAGCTCCATGACATGTTTGTACAATCTCTGTCATCCAAAGCAACATTCCCTGATTGCGTGTAGATGGGGAGCAAACGCTGACGGTGGATGACAAAACATCACCTCGAGACGGCATGAAATATGTGATATTGCGATAAATTTATGACACCGAACCACCACGCCTGACGGACGATCGGGTAAAGTGACTGTGTAGCACAATTTTCACCTTCACCTGCTTCCGACTTTTAATTCGAGCCGATACCGGCCTGGAAACCGACAAGAACCCCTCTAGTGTAACTAATTGAATTGAACAGTTCGTAAATTTATTGGGTTGTTTTGTACAAGTCGAAGCTGCAGCTCCTGCCCCAACGGAGACACTAATGTAACCTTTTTCCGAAATTAGAACCTCGTTAGAATGGTTTCCAGTGGGGAAGAAAAAACAAACCATCACTAAGATCTTGCCTCTTCAGTGGATTCGCCCTTCTACAGCGCTCAAAATGTCCGGAAAAGCCATCAGTTTTCCCTCCACGATCGCGGTGTGTCGATCTTCCCGATCGGGAAAACACAACAAGGGGCGCAACCGCAACAAATCGGCACCCGGTAAGTTTGGAGTGTCACCGCATTATGAGCAAACATTAGCGTTATTTATTTGGACGGCTTAAGTAGTCGTCTCTTTTGTTTCGGTACGGGAGCATACAAGAATGTTCAAACAAATCGTTGACTTTCACCTCAGCATTAGGGCCACATGGCAGACAACAAACCTACTCGTACCACGGTGTGGATTTACGCGGTTGGGAGTTGTGGTGCTTTTTTTTTCTCTCCACCAAACTAATCGGATTGAATTATGTCTTTCCCGTACCAGGGCTCTGCGGGTATGTTTCTGCGATGGCGTTACCACCATTAG
Organism: Anopheles marshallii; assembly: GCF_943734725.1. Taxonomy (NCBI): domain Eukaryota; kingdom Metazoa; phylum Arthropoda; class Insecta; order Diptera; family Culicidae; genus Anopheles; species Anopheles marshallii. Next base: position 31,107,658 of record NC_071327.1, read on the forward strand.
GATCGGTTGTTGTTGACGGTAGGAATTCCTGGTGGCACATTAACGCCGGGAAGCTGTCAGATTTATTCGCCTACGCCCACTGAAGAGCTGTTGAGCTGATTTATGTGCCAGGAACGAATCGCTCTTCGTCAAGGTGGATTTGAAGGATTGGACGTGGTCTAGTCTTGAAGGTACAAGCATTCTTTCAAATCAAAGCTACTTTTGAATCAGATGTTGTAAAATATTTGGGAAAATTAGGAAAAATGTGAAAGTTTTTGTGCTTATTCCAAGACTTTAACAAAAATTTTTGGGATCTGACTTTAATTTGTGATTGGAATAAATAACCTAGATAGTTAGACGTTAGTCTATACTTATCAACTACACTCACCTCTCAATGTACGCTGCTGTTGCAATCGCTTTGGCCGTTTCCAGTGCAATATTGACCCGTTCAGAACGTGTCGATGAGCTTCTCTGTGATGATGCTAGAGTCCTGCTACCAATCGCCGGTGGTAAGGGCGGACGTTCCTGGATCGGCGAAAGAACATTCGAAACCCCGGAACTATTCGGCGCTAGTTTAAACTGTATCGATTTTTGTAGTTCATTCACATTGATTTGACGGATGGTGGACGAGGTTGGCGTGACATTCGATTCGAGTTCCAACCCCCCAGATGGATGCGATTTGGGGCGAGGATGTAGTGGTGGTGGTGCTAGATGGGGAGCGACCGGACGTACATACTGCTCTAGCGAGGAAGCCGCGGACGAGGCCGATGACGGTACCGGTGGAGTGACTGTACCGCCGACGGAAGATCTTCGCGAGTCAATCTTTTCGTATATGTGATAATTGCTGCGCATGGACTCGTACAAATTATGTTCATCCGTTTCGGCAGCCCGAAAGGTTTCATCGTACACGGATGGGCCTTCCTTTCCCGCCGCTTTCGACGTGGCACGCAACCGGGTGTCACTCTTCGTTAGCGTTCGCGTCACTTCCGAGGAGTTGTGTTTGCCAGGTGGGTTGTTGGGTGCTTTCACTGCTGCTGACGAACTTGTTAGCCCGTTCGTGCCCACCTCGAAGGTAGTCTGGCTCAACAAGTGTTTTTCATAGATGTCATTCAGCAGTTTCGATGTTAGCTTCCCAGCAGCGAGGCCGCTTTGTGCCGGGGCCACGGTTGATTGCTGTTTCGTGAAACGACTAACAGTCCCGGTACTGGCCGGCTGAGCAGCAAAACGTCGACAGCCATCCCCAACCCCGACCGGCAAGACTGTCGAGCTTGAGGACTTTTGATTTACGCCCTGTCTGATGCCACCAGACGACGACGGCTGCAGATAATCAGTCTTTTGTGCCGCCGGTAGCTGATGTGCCGGTCTGTGCTGCAACTGCTGGGCTCCATAATTTGGAGCCGTCACCGAAGGCACCGCAGGTGACGACGTATAAGCGTAAGGATTCGGAATCTGCACCGGCAGCGGAAGCGTCGGTTGATTAAATATTCTGCCATTGTTTTCGCCGCCAACACCGGTGCCAGCCGTGTGCAGATTTCGGCCAGCCGGTAGGTCCGTGTACGTCAGAGCTACTTTGGCATTCGATCGGCCTATCGGACCATTATTTCCGAGTGCCTCCGGACGCTGTGGCATCGCAACGGCTTTGCTCGGGCCGTACTTCGGGTGTCGCTTGTGCTGTGGGTAAGCGTTCTGACCCGGTTGCTGGCCATCCGAGTCCACGCCAAAGACGACCGTCGCCGCATCCCAACCATCCTGAGCCACATTCTGGCCGGCCGTTCTTTTGATCGCCGCTATGCTGCTTATCTGCCGGGGACGATGCACCGAGGCCTAGAAAGAATTTTGTTTAATTAAAAACTAGTGTTAGTGTGTTGGTGTGTGTGCGTTTGTTGGCCGGTGTCAAACAGTGCACCGGAATAAGAATCCGGCTCCGTATCGCAAAAGGCTGATGAAAGAACGCTCTTCTTTGTGCCGAGTGAGAGTGACATTATTTGATGCGTCGAACAATAAAGCCTGACAAATATGCATACTCACAAAGTTGGCTGCATAGTGTAGGGTGTTTTGCTGCAGAGGGATGCCGTTGGCGTTCCGTTCCACTTTGCCACCGTTACGATCCGGTTGGGTTCTGCAAATCAAAAGAACGTGCATGCTGATGAATCATCATCCCTTCGCTGTTGTGTTGCTATGATACGCGCCTAATGGCAGTGTGATGCGGGTCGATATGCATGCGGATTGCAGCATTTACGGGGCATCATTTGAAAATGCAGGGTTTGATAGGTGGTTATGAAATTTCCTCGCGTGAGATTTGGATCCAAAACAAAGTGACATTTTAGATGTGGAGATTCAATAGAATAAGGTTAAAAGAAAATCTAAGGTTTATTTCAATTAGCCAATTTATGTCTACTTTTCACTTAAAAAGGAGTCTCCTATTCTTTCTGAACTATTCTAATGTTTTGTTAGCATAGACTAAGCTTTTACAGGCAAATGACTGAATAGAAAATACTCACTCTTTTGGTTCACTTGAAGCAATTGATTTGAAGGAAGATTTTCTTCTGGTGCTTCCCGTTGTTGATAATTTTGCGCCATTCTTACGGTCCATTTCATTAATATGGAGCTAGGCAAATTGATTGATAGGCTGTAAAATAATAAAGAAAAAAACCACTTATTAACCTTTACTGAATATAAATATAATCATTTACACATGTTTATTGTTATAAAATTTCGAAAAGAAAGTCTTACAGAGTTCATAATCATAGAGCGAGAAACTAATACATCCGCAATAAGCCAGAATGATATGAGTAACAAAGATCACTCAACAAAAGAAAATTGCATCACATTAGTATGTTTCCCACCGGCACTTGATCGTCCTATAGGTTGAAATGGAATATTTCACATTATACCTCCAAAACAGCACCTCCTTTACGGTGCCCTAATGTGTAACACCCTTACCCTTAGCGATGAACCAAGATCACTCAAAGTTGACGCTAGATCTTGAGGCACGAACCGATCCATTTCGAGTGGTTTTACAATTAGGTTTCCCCAGAATTATTCCTCTCGCGATAAGCAGACGCAACACCCGCGAACAAAAACACTAGCAACGGCCTATTTAATAGTTCAATATGATCAACCACTTCAAACTGCTCGCGGGGGTGGAAATGGAATCTTCTGATTTATGGTGTAACGAAAACCGATGCTACACGTTGCATGACGGAAGACGGGAACCCATGAATCACAGCATTAACAATGTGCCGGCTGAGTCGTGGGGTGTTCGCTTTTCATTGAAAGATGAGCAGTTTTGCTTCGGCACAGCGTAAGATCGTGCTACTCAAATTTCACCCGTGAGAGCTCCCGGAACCGTCACGATCCGTGACCGCGGCTCTTGGTGAGAAACCTTCCGACCTCGATTTTCATTGCGAATTTAACAACAAAATACACCACATTGCTGACCTCTGGATTTTAGAAATCAATCATTTACCCCGTCTGCCATCTTAGGACCATTCATTAGAACTTTTCTTGTTAAACTTTACACAGCGGTTATGTTTGAATGCGCGCGATGGATTGATCATCACACCCATTCCACCACTGGAACCAATCGGCATTCGCTTTCATTGCAGAGGGTCTTTTCATTCGACGAGACGATCGTATAACAGCCACCTTATGTTGTGCCTACCATAAGCGAACGTACGAAGTGACGACAACGATCTTGACAAGTGCTAAAGAAATGGTCTTGAAGTCTGTCTAATGTACTGCCTAATGCATCGTGCAGTCATCGTCATGCCTGTCACAGAGAACGAGCGCCTGGTCTGTAGCTAAAAGTGCCATATGTTTCTCCCTTAATGTTACACGCTACGCGACTGTTACGATGAGGTTCGGGACTGGGTTAAACGATGACAGAGACACTGGCGTCTAGCTCGTGACGGATATCGTCGTGTCAGGGACCTTCAGATGTTGGTGATAACATTTCGAGACTGCCCAACTTCAACTTCCTTTCGGTTGAGACAGGACCCAAACGGTTGATCGTTGAGGCCGCTTTTGGACGGGTTCTCCATTATCACAAGCTTACGTTTACATGCAACCTGTTACACGTATTTATAAAGTATAGACTTAAACACCCGATTAAACCACACTTCCAGTGGATTGCACAAGAATACAGTAGACAGCAAACAAATATGGTTTGCCCATTTTCACGCTCCACATTGCGAGATGCAGTAAAAACATATTGAAACAAAATCTCATTTCGCGTTGATCTCCTCCACGGTTCACGGCAACGAATTGACAGTTGGGAGGCGTTCCCCGAACCGTCGACAAGGTTTGCTGTCCTCCCCGTGATGTAGCAACGCACCGTCGAAACTTCGGCTTGACCTCCATCCCAGGGCTGACACGGTGTCGCGAGTAGGGTGCTCGACAGTATTGCAAAAGATAACCACAAGTTGATGGTTTGGTAAGAGAAAAAAACACAAAAAATGGATGAATTAATTTTTGAGTGGTACTCTTCCACTGTCGGACCCTGGGTGATGTCTTACTAAACGTTCGAACGATCTGTTTGTGGGCAAATATGCTCCGGGCATCGTGTTGCTGGAGGTTGACAAACGAATGAGTAAACGATTTGCCATGGGTCTGACAGTAATAAGCACTATCGAGATGTTAACCGTTTGTAACTTCTATTGGTAGATAAGCTTCGCTCGGGTTTTTTTGGCCTCTTTCAGTGCATTTGAACATCCACCATCCTTGTACCCGAAGGCCGTACATGGCAGGAATGGTAAATAAACATTCCAGAAACAGAGCATCACACACATCAAAAGCGGATTCGGTGCCTGAGAGTCCCGGTACGACATGAGCCCACCCGACAAACACGCCCAGGGATAGGTTTTGCTTCCTGAGGCAAGTAAACAAATCAATCACTCGTGCTACATTGCGCGAAGCTACTCTTCCGGGCTTCGGGTTCATCATCTCGGTTTTCATCTTCTGCCCATATTCGGAGAATTATTGCATTTATTTAATCATGCTCGCCGGGTGAACGGGCGTGAGCGGTGCCGTTGCTGGACATCGACTTTGGGGCGGGGTGGGTCGTGTCGATGATGAGAACAGTTCGTCTTTTTCGTTTCAATCTCTTCAGCTGTGCAGAACACACATTTCTGGTAGCAGTCCGTTCAGGAAAAGGGGGTTAAGAATTTGTTTAATTTTACGTGCCACCGTTTCTGTTTCGTGGTTTGTTTTGGAGGCGGAAAACCACACTGGAACGAAGCTGATGGACGTTTGCTTTCGAGCAAACGGACATGGGTTTTCAAATTGCTGACCGATCATCATGAACTGTGTATCGGTAGCACTATATAGAATTTATGTTTGCAATAGTGACCATCGCATGGAAGGGACACTGGCAATAGCTTAACACAGAAAAAGAAAAAAATTTCATCAAATATATAAATTTGAACATTGAAATCATAAGTTAAATAAATTGTCAATAACAAGTCACATTAAATCCTGTGTTCAAGAGACATTAGAAATGCAGCATTAATCGAAGCTGCAGCGAGCTTGATATGTCATTCATGTGTCGTAGAAATGGAAGAAAATGCTTAGCTGCACGTCACGGTGATCATTATATCAGTTAATTAAGCTCTAATATCGATCGTACATATTTTTAACAGATAAAATACAAAGCAAAACAAACTGTTACTATTTTTTTTAAAGAAAACTTAGTACGTTTCTAAAATACGTTGAACTTAGTACGTTTGTAAAATATGTTATTGATGTAAGTTAATAATAACTAAATTGTTATGCAAACTCCTTTTGATTGAAGCTCGTCAATGGTTACTATTAACAAATTCTAAAAGAAATATCATGAAACTGTAATAGATGCCAAATAACACGGTAGGTTTATTTACCACCATTGAAATGTCAATTGTAATTTAACTGGAAACGAATCATTAACACGGATTCCGCGTTTACTGCCAACGAATCAACTAAAACAGCTTGTCAACTATTTGCTTACTAGGCCTAGTCATCTAACGATCTCACCGTTGCGCTTTACACCACATCGAGCAGCTTCATTTCACGTCCAATCTTCCAAACGACCCGTCCTAATCACTACAATGTAGCTCAAATCGAGAACAATTTTAATGACCACCGAAGTCCTTTTACGGTGCACGGGTTACATCACCACTACCTTCACCAAACCAGAAACATCCCCAGGGGTATCTCCTGCAGCAGTGCAAAAACAGCCCTCGATGCGTTTCACATTTGGCATCGTAAAGGGAGAAGGTACCCTTCCAGCAATTCCGCGAAGGACATTCTGCCCCCAAGGGGGGTGGCCAAGGCTCGCGCGCAATATAAATTATGAATACGCGGGTTTCGCTGGTTGCCCCCCGGGAGCATTAGTGTCATTTTGCTTTGACAAGGGGTCAAGCGGTCGCGGGTTCGATTCCGCCCGTGTCGCGCCAGCTTACGGAGCCGCGAAATTGGAGTCCATGCCGAATGGAGAAGTTCACGCTTCACCCGGTGTGTGTGCAATATAGGCGCACCGATGCGAATGCACATGCAAATGTTGTGGTTTGTATCGGTTCGGACCCATGCAATGGTGGGGTTTCGAGGTGCTATCGCGAACGACGCATTTGGGTTAAGTCTCGTTGGGGAATTTTGTTCTCCCTCACCTGGACACACGTTGGTGAGGATATTGGCAAGACTTCTTCGACCGTGTACGGTGTTCTGTGTCTGTGATTCTTTGCGGCTCGTGTTTGGCTGTTTACGGATGGTGGCCTAATTTAGGCAGACAGTGATTTACATCTCACTTCGGTGATCGGATTCGGGCTTTTTGCGTCTGTTGCGACTGTGTCCGCCCGTATGCTAGCGTGTTTGCATAACTGTGGGAAAGACGTTTTAGAAATCAGGAAACAATTTCAGTTATTTTTTTAACATATTTTATAATTTAACTGTCTATTATACTTTAAAGTTGTTTTATTTAAAATTACAACTTTCTATTAAATCTTTCTGATAAATATTAAATTAAAAAAAAATTACAAATATTTTCTTAAATGGTTCTTCGAATGTATTTAGTCTCAAATTACAGAATAATTTGTACACAAAACTAATTGTTTTACATATCTAACATATTTTTAAATTCATCCTAATGATTTTGACTAATCCCTACCGCATCTATCAACCACAGTGTTCGGTCGGAAAGTTCAACACAAGAAATGCATGAGAATTTCGAAAGAAATGCAATGCGCACACAAAAGTGCACGAAAACATAATAAAAGAAAACACCGTTCGCATCGCAATACTTTCTTTTCCCACCGACATCGTTGGGGCATCGTTTCCAGTTGTAGCCAGCAGCAGCTACCGGTGGTCGATCATACCACCCGTTTTTAACGGCCACCCCACAAAAAAAAAGCCCACCCAACAGCTTCCGAGTGTGCATTTCCCCATTCACAGCAACAGTTTGAACCGAGCATTTGGTCATCTCATTATTTGTTCTTGCAACATCGCTCCACAAACACACACACACAGATCGTCGATGGGTACGGCAAAACATACCATTTGTTTTCGATTTCGTTGCAGGGCACTGGCCAAGCGCCGCCCCACGAGTGCACACGCATCGTCCGACATCGTCCGTAAGGCAAACAAACAACGAATGTCTGTCTCTGTGTCTCGATGCTCTTTAACGGGCGAGGTTTTCTGCCTTACGGGTGATTTAATGTGCTGATCTTATCAGAGTTCCGTTTCGTGAGTTCGATTCCGAATCGAACATATCTATGTTTCCTGCACACCGGTAACGAGTCACTGCGGGCTTAGATGGGACTTATGTTTTAAGGCACAATCGAAACCGTTTTGCTAATCCCTGAGAAATCTCCCAATCCGACCAACGTCTCGGAACGTTTATGAGTCAATTAAAATGTTTAGCCATAATCCGATTACAAAATCGAGGGCCGAATGCGAACGTGCGTCAGGTTTTTCGCTAATGGGTGTAGGATTCGATTGGTTTAGGAACGCTACCCGCCCAGACATTCAGGTGGAACTGTGGTGCACGATTTGGTTTGGAAGCATTCGTGAGAAACGACGGCAAGAGTGGCCACTTCGGTTAATACCATTTGACCGAGTTTTCACCTGAAGGGAGCCTTATGGGCAGACAGCCTCAGAAGAATAGGAGGAATTGAACCGAAAGGAAAAGTGACCGATTGATTAGACCCGTTGTACGATGAGTTAATAATCGAATCTGTTTGTCTGCGGCATTCTTCAAACGTTTGCCTTGCTGGGTGAACGGTTCAATTGAGCATTATTGGACGGTTCGTACGTTTGATTACGGTCAATTGCATGTGGAATGTGCATGACTGTGGACGAGTGAATAAGAATGTGTCCTCCAGATACAATTCGTGCTCCAAAAAGTAGGACATTTTGATGGATTCCTTAAAAATTAAATTTTAATTATAAGGTGTTTTTTTAACACATCCAACTCCATCAATATTATGGTCAAGCAAATGTGTAACGATAAAGCATTCCAGCAACAAAAACAATAAAACGCAATCATCCATTAAGAACAGCAAACCCGTCACGTTTCGCAAAACCGGAAACAGGCCACACTCGACACTCGCTCGGATGGAAAGCCATTTATTCTACCGCGCTATTCCAACCCCTATCATAACAAAACAGCATTGCTGGACGCAAACCATTATCATGATTAATGCGTATTTATTACTCTTTAATTGCCTTCCGAAAAGAGCGCCGTGCAAGAAACTGTGTCACGGATTCCGTTCCATTCTGCGGCCACCTTTGCCGCGTATCGTCGTACGCGCGATTATGGTGAAATGACGATTTAAATGAATATTTAACACGAAAACTTTCAAACTGCCATTTTGCCGGGATGGCAGTCAACGTTTGGCATGTGCTCCGTGCCGATGCTGCAGAGGACGAAGCAGCAGCAAAAATACACTCATCCGTCAAAGCCACCAATCTGGGTTAAGTTTTCGTTGTTTTTTTTTGGCTGGTACTTCTTGGGAGTGGAAGTGAACCACAGCAAGGCGCTAATGGATTAAACGTATCCACTAAATGGCATCAGCCGCGCGTGAATCGATGCAAATATTATGTGACGGAGCACGTTCTGCTCGGGCTCGGGTCCTGCCTAACGCGAGCGACATAAGTCTGACCGAGCAAAACCGAGCGAAGTGAGCCGTATCAATTTCCTTTGACAGATCAGTACAACCTTTCAAAACATGCACCAATGCTGATGCAGGATGGAGATAAATCTGCCACAAAAACAGGCAAGCGGGTTTGGGCAAGGGCAAGGTGGACAGCAATAATCGAATTCGTTGGGAAGAAATTAAATCTCCCGTAACCGGTACCATTGCACCCTGGTACTGTACCCTTATTATTGCAGCTTTAACAAGATGCAAAGATCTTAATTTATGGCGAAAAGTGCTGCATCTTATCGTACTGTATTTATCATCACCGGTTGGAAATGAAACCACAACGCGCAGCAAAGCACGCAAAATAATACCGTCGATTGTGTGGTACGGGGGGTTTTGGGAAATCGGTGCGAACGCTAAAGGAGTGGTTATTAAAATTATTGGCAAATTTATGATGACCGGGAACGGTTTTTTTGTACGGTTTAACGGACTGAGATGACACAGATATATGATTATGTGGACCATAATCACATCCAATGGGTGTGTATGTGTATTTTTTTAACTTCTCTTGAAGAGCAGCTTTACTCATTTGTTCGATTTGACAGAGACAGATTTTGTGGAAGCGTGGAAAAATGATGCCTTTTTGTTTGTGTGTAAGTTCTGTATCTGGTCCCTTACCGTATGTAAAGATAGCGTACAATGGAATCAGTATGCGCCAGTGTTTTTGATACATTGGGAAAAAATCCTCCTCAACGCTACTGGTACCGAAATGGCTCAATTTGTTGCCCCGTGGCACATGCCGCTGATCGCTGGGTACGAGATTTATGGGTCTTGCTTCGTTCGAGGTTAACACAGTTTGCTGCATGATTTACACATTAATAAGTGTCACGTGCCCAGTGGTAGAGAGAGTTTTATTTGGGAAATGGTGAAAAAATGGATGGAGACAAGAGATACATGATGCACTTGTTTTGCCCATTTTATTGCAGTGATTAATTGGATTTTACGTATGCTTTGTGGCTGCTTAACAGAACAGTAGGAATGAATTAAAAAAGGAGGTTATTAGCAAGAAAAACCCTAAGATCGATATATATAAATGTGTTTTATAAAGTTAAGCCACCCAGTTAATGTTTTAAAATAGTAATCTTCATTGATTATAGTCGTGAATCTTAATAAATAGCTCATAATGTAACATGTTAGATAATATCCACCAATATTCTCTGAATCGTTACACAAGATTTCCGGATGTGAAAGCTACTTCCATAGCTAATTTAAGAAGTTAATTAAAAATATAAAATAGTCAGATAAAACCTATAATACTAAAAATGTAATAGATACAATACTAAAAATGTTGAAAAAGAAACTGTTGATGGTAAAAAGTATACTGTAAAGCCAACTGTTAGCCATAGTATTGCTTAATTCCCCCAAATATATTTCTCATACATCGAATTTATGGTTCAATTAACTTTCCTGTGTATTCTTAAGTGCATCTTAAAAATTATGTCTGCAAGCTAATAAAAACATTTCCAGATTTTCTTTCCAAGAACTATCAGCACATCATCTAAACATAGTCAGGTGCCTGTATATTGCCTGCAGCAAGAACAATATAAATAATTACCATTGAAACTATCCGCAAATTTAAAATACAGCTTTATGCTTTAATGTTTCAACGCATCGGCCTATGTGATGCCAAGTTAAAAGAGCTCAGTTTACCACACGTCAACCATAACCAGTCCCAAAGCGTTTTAATTCGGGAAAGTTAATCATCTCACCACACGCAACAACATTCAAACGCTTGTCCCACTTGCGAACGCCATTGCCTTAATCGCTAATCGGTGACAGGAAAATGAAGTCTGCTTCGCGAGCTCCAGTCTGGAAACTAGTTTAATGCCACTGCGGTCTCATTAAATCGTATTATCAACCGATTCGCTGACAAACGGCCCTACCGCAAAAAGCATCCACTTGCCAACTCTCCTCCCTCTGGTGCGGTGATGGATGTAAACCCATTTGCAGCTACTCATTTCCTTTCGGGGTTTTTACCTCACTCACGCCGTAGTGAGTGATAACGAAACGTCACAGCATGATTGGATTGTTATCGAACATCATTTCCCCCTTCTGCCTGACTAACCACCCATTAACGAGCAGCATGCTAATGTGAAGCGAGGATTAACATGAATATTAGCTGTGCCGGTTTACCGGCTTTTTATTTTCACCTCACTTGCAACCATTTAATGGGAAATTAAAATGAGAAAGCAAGCGTTACACGTGTGTGAGGTAGTAAAGCGGTTACCAGCTGTGCATCGGTCACAAGTGTCATGTGTTACAAATGAGAAGAAGCACTACAAGAAGCTACCGATTTGTACTGAATCTTGCATCTGAAGATAAATACATCACGTACATGCCGAAGCTAATGATTTGCCTAATGATCTCCATCTGACTCAAATTATCTGCTCGATGCTGTTTTAATCACTTTGCCAATTCATCGGCTAACCTTGCCTTGGGAAGACGCTCTTCAAGATGCTGGTCCAAGGGAAAGGAAAAAAAGGTTCTCCTCCCAAAACAATTAGTAACAGATTCTGATCTGTTGCCTCGTGCCTCGTTTCGAGTGTTTGGCTTTTTTGTTGGGGCGTTTGTTGGTCTGCAGGGCCATTACTTTTGCACTGCTGTCTGCTTGTCGTTCGCTTGCAGCTTCAATCCGAAGATCCAATGGAACCTGTCCGGAGCGATAATTTATCAGTTCTGTTTCTACACTCCTCTCGATGGCTCATTGTGCGATTGATTAATCGGCACGGTCATGCACGTTCGTTCTTTTCTCCCCAAGCCAATCATTTGGAGCATCTTATCCAGGCAAGCCTCTTGCAGTAAAAACTGAAAAGGATCAATCAAACGACACCAGCAAGACGCACAACGTATTCCCCGAGATGCATGGCTCAGGGAAAGTGAATCGCACGCAGCTATCACTTCAGCAATGCACCAATCCGATCATTTATCATTATTCTAATTATGCCCCTGCGTGTCGTTCGCCCAGGTCGTTGGTAGTACACTGCTCAGATCGCACACCGTCACTGGATCTGTCACTTTCTTCGTACAGTCACTCACATCGGACGGAGCTGTCAGCGGGAGGTCAAGCACTTGACACGACTATACCCATCGTATCGCATTGGCCCTTCAGGACCCGACAAACCATAATCCAACGGTGCGATTCTTTCCCGTCGGTTCCCTTGGGATCGTGATTTGAAACGGAGACGAAACAGAGTTTGAAATTAATGTACTGTCAGTACCCGTAATGTAGGACACAACGCATCGATCGAACGGTTTTTCCGAATGGATAAGTGCCTGATGCGTTTTTTCTCCTGATTGGAGACGAACTTAATTGGATCTTGTTGAGCGGAGAATAGATTCGTCTAGAATGGAGCCATCGGTTCATTGCTGATTTGCTGACAGATGCAGTTTGTAACCGACTACAACAAATCCAATCGGAGCATCAATCAAGTTTTGCACGATTTAGACATGTTCGCGTTGGAATTTTTTTCATTCTAAAAGTTTTGATGCTATTCAATGGTTGTTATATTGTTAAATTCAAATTGATCCAAGATTATAGCATTAAATCATACAAACATATATTCCTATTTGTAAAGAAACAATGAATAATAGATACAATTAGAGAATTAATGACAAAGTGAACATCACTGAGACGACATATATCTGCACTCCCATTTAACAGGAAACAACACTGAGGATATTTCAAAGGCGTTTGGTCTAATATTTCCATGGTTATCGAAAAAAATTCATTTGGTTTGGCTCAGTTTCAAAAATTGAGGTCTTGAAATTTAAAAGAAATCTAAATAATTATCATGACAAATAAGAAAACTACGAGTTACTGCAAATTAATCCTACTTAGTATGAAAAATATACACCACTTTTAAAGTTTTATAATACATAACATTCCAAACTATCATTTTCAGGACACACCTAGAAATATCATTTCTTATTACACCCCAATTTAACCAAGTGACACCTCCAAATGAAACCTTCCTTTCCCTCCATCATTTTAACCACTTTTCAGCAAAACCATCAACCAAAAGCGGGTTTGGTCTCGAACTGCCCGTCAATCTCGCTACGGATTAACCTTTCCCGTCCGAAACCATGTCGATTGCTTGACGATCGAAATGCAATTTCAATACCACGTCAACGAGATGCACTCCACTACCACCGGATGGGAAACGATCGAGAAGCGCAAAAGTGCGCAATAAAGGACAGGAGGACTGGAAGTAAATTTTACGGATAATCAGTCAGAATGGAGGGAAGGGACGTCAATTCCGTTTATAGTTATTGGCTCGATATGTTCTGGCCAATGAAGGTTAATTTGAAACCACCCAGGGAAGGTCTTGAGGGATGTGATGTGCAGTGCACCGTTGATATCTTCGTACCATAAAATACGAGTTATTAAAATTTTAAAACGCTTGCAATGAACCACCAAAACGGGGTAAAAATTACACTCCTGCAGCAAAAAAGTAAGATATTTGACCTAAAAACAAATCCTCCCAGTGTGTGCTCGTTACATAACTTCCACCGTAATCGGTGCATTACGGTGCCGAAGTCGTAAAATCTTCATCGATCACACGCATTTATGAGGGGGATGCATACGGCAAACGGCAGCTAATGTCGGTACGGATCGACTAATGGATGATCGGTGCCATTGCCATCGGTACAGCGCCCTACACTCGGCTTGGCTTCGCATGAAGGCCATTATTGCACTTTAATTGAATCCTGATCGTTACGGCGCCGGTTTGAATGACGTTCACGCGCATGAACCTTAATTTGTGCTGCAAGTTACGGGTGCATGTGAAGCAAGATAAAAGAAACTGCAATCCATAAAAAACATACACCGGAGGTAATAAAATGCGAGATTCCAGCCGGTTAAAATGGAAACTAGCAGAGTTGAGACTCGGATGACAGTTTGTTGGGCTGTTGCAAAGTAACTGAAGATGCGATGGTTGGTTTGGGAGAAAGCGCTCATCTTGTTACATTGTGTTTTATTCTCCCTCGGTGACTATGTAGCATCATGTGTGTAGCGCTATGAAAAGAAGACTCTTTTGTTGTCAAATCCATCTCCTGTCTGTATTGAAAGACTGGTTCAAAAATTAAGCCACGTAAACCCAATCACAATTAAATTTTATAAAGAGTATTATGATTAGTGAACTATTTGTGAAATACTTGAAATATTTTCCTGTACATTAAACTGTCAGTTTTTTATGTTTGACAGTTAATGCCTGAAAGTATGCAACATTTTTTACAAGATCGTTTGCTTCGTGAAAGATGCTAAGTTTGCTAAGTGAGTGACAAGATCTAATTGATTGGAATTTAGAAACAGGTCCGGTTTTGTAAAAATGAAAGAAGTGTGAGTCAATCGACCCAGCTTTTTCTCAAGCTTTTGATTTGAAGTGCTTCGCCTACAATCCTAATTACATACATTTAGGCGCATAAATGAAAGACACGCACCAGTGTAACAGAAAAATATTCAATAACTGTGTTTATCAAACTGTTTACTAAACTTATTTATAATTATTTATTTTCCAACCAACATCATATGCGCTTGCGTAAAAAGCATCTTATTTGAACTGCCTAAAACATAGACCTTATAATCCCACCACAACAGATAATCTATGGTTTGCTTTATCGGTAAAATCCACTCCTAGTAATAAAGCTAAGCGGATAACATATGATAAAGGGTGATCATGCCGCTCATAACGTACCCAGCATCCTGTTTCCCCGTGTACGTTATGTCCTGTATGTTTATCTTCCACCGCAAATGAGCACCTACCAGTACGGTTGGGCGCATAAACTCACGATCACATCCGCCGAACGGTCCAGTCAAAAGGAGCATATGCACCCATCCTTAACCTCAAGACACGATTTGCATTTGCATGGTTAATTTATCACCAATTATGCAGTTGACTAATTGGCGGTGCGGTGTAATGCAGCGCAAGAAACAAAGAACGCGTGTGCTGCGTACGATCTTCTACCGGACCGGGTGGGCATGAGCTGCGGTTTGGGGTGTTCGGTGGTGCGGCAACATTTCTATCGAACGCGCCTCGTCACAGTCACTTGTAACATTAAACATATGGTGGAGAAATAGTTCTTTCGTTCCGCAAAGGTGCTAGTTCAAGTGGTCGGTCGGCTTAAGAAGAGAGTCTGCAGCGTGCACAAGACGATTGCAACCATGTGTCGGCATCGGTGCTTCCTGCAATGCATTCCATGTCCAGTTCGAACTAAGCGAGCGCTTCATTGAGTGGAGAAATGCTCCCAGACGTTGATGCTTTGTCATGGTCGTTTTTCACGTTCGCGAAATGGTTCGTTATTGATAGCGAACGGGCGCACCATCTTGCGCGTTTGGCGTACGAGTTTTGTTAACACATTTCACAACGCAAAAACGAAAAGAAAGAAGTTCAACAAAATGAAGCTCTTCAGAATGGGAGTATGCTCGGGCCGAACCCCTTTACCGTCAGAGCCGAACCAATGTTGGCCAATTAATAGTGCGGAAGTTGTCACTTGAGAGTGTCATAATGGGGAGTTGAACTCTGGGCCTCTTTTCGATACTGCGAAGTGATGCAGGAACGAAATAACGAAGCTTGTAATAAACGGCGGGGCAAATAAGTTCAGTTCAAAGGGATTTGCGTCCCAAGAACAAAGAATGCCTTTATTTCTGAAGGCTCTTATGTGCAATTCCGGGATTTTTTTTTTTTGTTCCACGATGGTCTCTTGAGGAATAAGTGGCTGTTGACGGATTTATTGTGTGCGATATGAGAACAAATAATTTGCATAACTTTTTTTGAAAAGCTGTTTCAAGCTGTAGGATAAAACATGAAGTTGCTGCTTTACGTGGGAATAAGTGCGGTTGATAATAAAAGTGAGAAAATGATCAATTAAAGATTTTTGTTATTACTCCTACAAAAAAGTCTTTAGTTTAATAATGAGTTTTTTAAACAATACTAAAATAAAAAAAAAAAAAAAAAAAAAAAAGGCGGCCCGGTGGCATGATGGTAGCGGCGCCGGTCTTCACACGAACGGACCGGACCAAAATCCCATCCGGGCCAATCCCCCGTAGCAAGGACTGACTATCCTTGGAGGACGTGGTAAAATAAGTCGATACGGCCAGGCCGTTCTAACGAAAAAAAAAAAAATAAAAAAAAAATAAAAAATGCACACTTTGATGTATGAACCATCAGAGCTGAACTGATTGAATTTGGAGTAAATTATTCGAACCTCTTAACCACTTGGTTGTGATATACCCTTATTCCTACAGCACACAAAAAGAGAAGAGATGATAAAAAGTGTCTACGTCTGACTGCAACCATACAATTATCAATAACGATCCAATTAATCGGCCCTTCAGCGCATTTGCTTGGTTCAATCACAAGCCATTCGTTTCTGAGGTTCCTCTTCTAGAGGGTGAGGATTCTAAGTACGAAAAATAATAATCTCAACCATGATAATCACATAACGGCGATGCGTTTTAACAAGATTACGGTTCTCATGTTCACGACCTTGCATAGGGGTTAGGGATAAACGTTTTCCCTAATGTAAAGTGATGAAAGTTTGGAATTTATCCTTTTTTTATAGAAAGATGCATAAATAATGTCATATTGATGGCTAAAGAACGTGATCTTCAATCTGTATAACTATTTAACTTAAAATATTGCATAAGGGTACATCTTACACCTTATGCGAATTAAATATTTTTATCTCAACAAATGTATCCAAAGAAATTAATTTTGTTTAAATAAAATCACGATACATTCGCAGCACCTCCTTCAAATTATTACAAAATAAATCGCCTTAATCATTCCCATTGCGGTGTGCCCTCAAGCATTCGGCCGGGATTAATATGCGCCCTTTCTGATAAACTTGTTCCACATCGTAAACAATCGCCGTACAACCCGTGGGACAAACCACCTCCGAGCTCGTAGGTTTTACACACAACAGACACGCACCCGTACCAAACCCTTGAGTAAACCCTGAACGAGAAATTGGACATAATGCTGCAATAAACTTTACCCCTAAACCACGCGGACCAGCCAATGAAATGGAGACCGCGTAAATGGAATCGATGCGCGAGCGCGCTCGTGAGACACAATCTTTACGCAACGCCCCCGGCGCCTTCGGGATTCCGGATGTGCCCCCGTGTGTCCATTGACAGTTAAATTTACTCGAAACTACAACCGCCGCTGAAAGTGGTCTAGGTCAGTGGCAAGGCTATAAATGATCCTTACGATGGTGCATAGTAGCCGGTTTGGCAAACGCCGGTGTAGACACACGGAGCGTAAAGAAATATGCGTTCTTTTTACGTAGTTTATTGGACGCGCTCACCGGGATGGGGTTTGCCGGTGTGGTTCTTTAAGGTGTATTGAGCTGGACATAAAGTTAATCGAAAGCGGGAATGGTTGTCCTTCCAGAAGGTGAGGTAGTTTCCTATTGCATTAGCATTTTATTGCACAAAGCAACACCTAACCTGATAGATTAAAAGCCCGAAGGAGCGATAGGATTGGATCGCCCTTTTCCAGCTTTGCTAATAATTTTTACAAGACCCATTTCTGCTTACCTTGCGGCAGCGAGTGTCACCCGACAGTGGTGGCACATTATCGAGAACGCATAAATAAGTTGTCAAGCGGTAATAAACGATTGGCCAACAGCATGTCAAGGGAAGAAGAACCTCAAGAAAAGGGTTTACCTTTACCTTCTAATCCGGTCGTGAAAAATATTCGAAAGATAAAAGAAGGAGCAGTAAAAAGTACTGAATGATGGCTCTTATTATGAACAGAAATAGTTTATCAGCATAAGTCAATTAAAAGCATGTTTACGGTCCAGAAAAGCTTTCCCTCCCGAGATTTTCTTCGCTTTGGTTGACCCCGCTAGCTACCCCGTCTGGATGACGATTGTTCTAAATTGAATTAATGCATAAATTACTTACATTTTCTACACGTTTCATCCTTTCTTACGAAACCGCTCAACACCCCCGTTTAAAAAGGGCAGCATTCCGTCTGGAAAACTTTCCTAATTAGTGTTGCTTTACAGTTCTCGCCTTTGTATGCCATCACACTAATGAGCTCACCGGGTACTGCGCCACTAGATGCATTCGGAAAATTCAGGCCATCCGAGATGTGCAAGAAGTGAGAAAAATCGCACGCAAGAAAAGCATCAATTACGTAGCGAAGGTGAGAAATGGTTTTACACCTTGCACGTGGTGCCGGAATGTCATTTTCGTTGGCCCCCGGTGTCTTTTTTCTCTGTCCACGACGATTACTTCAAGTGACTTTTGTTATGACGTTGTCATGCTGCTTTAACGCCATTGGAGTGATGCAAATCAATGTTTTGTGCGAAGGTTGTTTTGTGATCAAATAAGGCCTGTCATAAAGCTTATAAAATAAGTCACCGTATATGATTTGCATAAACATGACCCATGATCATGTTAAAGCCATGTTTTACAAACAATAATGAACCAAAACGGCAAACAGGTTACAATGTTTTCACTGCATCTCTTCTGTTGAGTTTACGAGTCAATTTTCGGATTCTTTTTTATTTTTCTTAATTTAAAGCTCCTAACAACTCAATGCTATCAAAACCACCCATCATTTGCCACTGTTTTTTTTGTCTTATTTTGCACACCACAAACCTTTATCATCATCTTGTTTCGGAAGCTAATAAAACCTTCTTCGGAACGGTTTGCCTTAATGGCTATTTGGAGCAGGAGCTCGGAACCGGGTGGTGGTGGTGGTGGTGATGGTTTGTTTTCCTGTGATGTTGTTTCTAATGACCCAAGCGCTTTGTATGCTAAACTGAGCAAAGAAAATAAATTAAACAACAAAATGGTTGCGTGGCGTAGCGATGGGAGGTGCGTGTCGTTATCAAACGTGTTATATCAACAGTTCCTGGACGACGAAATGCAATCGCTCTTTTCATCGTGCACCGTAAATCTGTTAACACTGCACCGTTGAAGGAACTGAAAGGAATTAAGTCGCGAAGCATGAATGAAGTGGAATGGAAGGCGTGTGAGAAAATATGAAATTTGTCTCTGAGTCGTTTGCTTTAATGGCAAAAAAAATTTAAGGCAACTAATACAAGGCGTATGAATAAAGAATGTAGAAGTTTATGCGGGCCAGAATTGAATGTTAATGGAGTCAACCATCAGATGCACTTGCTCTAACTTTAATTCAGGTTTATTGTCTTCAGTTACCTCAATAATTTCTTGTTTATGTGCTATCCTTTAGCATTCTTTGTCTGAAATTTTATTTACATCGTATTTCAAACAATGCTAAATCAAGAAGTCTCTAGAACCAAATAAGCAACGCAAAATTCTATTGTTTCGAAACATACACCACTTCTTCATTTTCGGTAATTGCAAAATTACCTGCCGAAAGTTGCGCCGCCGGGTCACTGTTAAATGAACGCCAGTCACAACAGCAAAAGTCGTTCCAAATGAGCGAATGTTCAACGCAACAGAATAATCGCTTTTCTGCTTTAGAGGAGCATCCCCGTTCTGGGGAGGTACCGGATGAGATAAATTTTCACACGATCCCCTACAGATGGCAACTGGAACCGAAACCCGTGTGCACCGGAGCGCAAATGATGGTTTTAATAAACCCTGCCCAACTCAACTGCTTCCCTTTTGATGTTACAGATGCTATGATAAATAATTCTAATGGGCAATGCTTTTGATGTGAGATGTGCTGCAGATATCGGAGAAGCAGCATTACAATTACATAGTTCTTTCGGATTATATTGGGAAGATAATAAAACTTATAGTTTTCATGATAAAAAGTAGCTTTATATGTTACCGAATGTAATGATTCCACAATGATACAAAATTTCTAATAAACATTCGTATTAACATAAATTAAAATACTCGAAAAAAAAAACTAACTTGCTGCTCTATTTCCATACAACGCATTTGCAACTTTAACTGCACTGTGTCCTGCGCCGTCTCAATCGCGTCAAAGGTCGTGTCAATTGCAGACGTCATCCGATGAACCCGCCGACCCATGGCAGCTGGCGGGCACGGACGGTACGATGACGCGGGCATGATAGTATCCTCAACATCATCGCGATAAGGACACCGTGAAATGGAAACTACGGTCACGGGTTCTTATCTCTTCCACTGCAGCACCAAAACACACCCGGTCGTACCGAGTGAGTGAGCGAAAAAAAAATAGGATCTCACCCTCTGGCCATCCTCGGGTAAGGATTAATTTCCATCTGAATGCGCACGGTTTCACGCAGCATACTTGCATACGGGATATCGTACGATGGGATGTCCTTTTATATCCGACCCACGAACGAATGTCCCGGGAAGTCCCAGAATGGAAGCAAAACAGCCAGCGGCATCGGAAAATTGTTCCCGGTGCCATCTGATAAAAGATTGACATCTGAAATGAGCTGACGGTGTGTATGTATTTTTCAAAAGTGAGCTCAGCAGTATTACCTTGCACAGTGGTCGGTTTCAGGAGCGATGACTTACAGTAGGAAAACGAATTCATTGGACAGGTGTATGACGCTGAGCAGTGTGCAGAAATGTTACGATAAGATATATCTCGCAACGACTTCTATTTCGAAAGTTCATTCAACAGCCCCATACAACAAAAGTTCCTGCGGGCTGTTGACATTAGGCAGGCTGTTTTTTGCGTTTCTTTCCATGTCTCAAATACAGCACGGTAATGCTCTTCGGGTTTCCAACAAGTGTGCCTTTAAGTACCGAGCATTAGCACAATGATGCAAATGTCATCCTCATCTGACCGATTGGTAACAGATAGGAACGGATAGACGACTGTTGAAACTATTGAAGCAGTCACTGAACAGTTGCCTCGCGGCAGTTCGGCAGTGGAATGAACCAAATGGTGGGCCAGTTCCAGTGAAACATATCTGGCCAACATTATTCTATTATTGCATGGCACGCTAGAAGTCAAACAGAACACAAAGCTGCTGTCGTTGGATCAGATCCCAATTCTGGAATAGACAGACGGTTGGTTCTTCGAAAATACCCCTCAGCAATGGTCTTGTGATATGAGCATTTAAATTATGTTTTGTATGGAAATTCTGCGCTTTTTTTAAAACGATGCTGAAATGGGCAATTGGAGGCTTTGCCCATTCCTTGGTAAATTCTGGCAATACTTATAGGCAACGAAAATTAATTAAACTCATTTGTAAGAATTATTCATACTTGCCGACTATGCGCTGCATTCACCAACGCTCAATGTTCCTGCACAACCAGCCGTAAGATCGTAAATAATCGATTAAAATAGTGCATTGCAGCAGCAACAGCGGCAAGTTAATAACGTTTGAATATTTTAAACACTCCGCGCTCCGACACACTGGAAAAATGGCACTCTCCACGGATGGCCACGGTGGCGAGCATTTAAAGCTATTAAAGCTAAATCAAATGCCGCATACGGACACTGTCCAAACATTCCCATGCACGCTGCTCACCAATGTTTTCCTCTCCTACCAGTTTTGGGGAGCGCTTTATGCTGCAAAAATTAATTTTCCAACCCGGTGTGCGACTGTGTGACCTCGCCATCATCGTCATCAACCAGGGCTGTGAATGAAATTTATACCCCACCATACCAAAAACCGACCAGCGTTAGCCGAGCGAGTGCATATTTTATTCAATTTAACTACCAACTCGAACAACGGCATTGGTGCGTCTGCCCATTCTGTTCACCCTGCCCCGCCAGCGTTTGTGGAGATGCATTTGCATTCCTTTGGTGTGTGCATCTGCACACACACACACGTGGCGAGTGCAAAGAAAGCTGTTCGTTTCAGTGAACGATACGGGGTCACTCTACTTGGCAGGAAAACAGGTGAACTGTGGTGTTGAGTAAAACTGCATGTGCCAGAACCTGACATAGAACCGGCGCATGAATGGTGCACTGGTCAAGCGAATGGAGCACTGGTCAATACCGGGAGGGTGTAAGAGGAAGAGAGTTAAAGCATGGGCAAGACTTAGATTCGATCGTGATAGCAGAGGAGTTGCTGCTGTCATGCCGAGCAATAAACATCGTTTGCGCTTAGAATAGGATATGACGGGCGACTCCAGCATGAGCGTATGTGCATAAGTGCTGCCAGGGTAACACTGCGGAGGCGGTTTGTATGTTGTATGTTGGTCAGTCATCTATCTTTTTTTTCTGGGAAATCCCGCTCCTCTACTATCACTATGGCTTCCCTTACCCCGAAGAGAAGTTTCGCTAACGAACCACGCTGGAATGGGAAAAAGTATCACTTATCGTTCACCTGTATGACATGCTGTTTTTATCGCTTTCCATCAACAACAACAACAAGATGCTAATGAATATCATGAAGTGTCATGAATAAATATCATGAAGATATATTTTCACATTCGTGTCATTTGTCTGTAAGCCAGTAAAATCTGTTGTCTGTAAGCTAGTAATAATTAGTAAATTTATCCAAAACATTTGCTTATGTTGAGGACTTAGATCTCACGATCTCTTAAATAAAATAAATAGATTGTATGGATAAGATTAATATTTCCTGTAAATCTAGAAAAAAATCCATCCCCTCATAACAAGCTTGCGCTCGCAAATGATCTGACAAGGTTTAAAATAAGTTCGTTCCAATACCACCTCTAAATAGCATCACGTAGTGCCTAGTGAATCATCACCTTGCTCAAGCGAAGGCTGTCAAGGTTTCGATGGATGAAATTCTTATGAATATCTTCCAGGAAAATCTCTCTGCTGCCAGAGCGTACCATTTCATCCCTCGTGTGCGCATCAATGAACTTCATCACTATGCATACGAAATTGTTTTTCCGCCGCTGGCCACCATTTCTATTGTCCATTAGCGTTACTGAGCTGATGGAATTATTTTATGCAAAAGATTGTCCCTTTTTCTTCTGTTCCTCTCGCGTTTCGGCTTGGATGGACAGAAATGGCGAATGGCGTGAAGTCACCAGAACAACTTCGAGGGATTGGGGACAGCGCCAAGACAAAAGCTGGTGCGCAAATGCGCAAAAATTAATAATTCCGCACTGCTCGGCGCTTCTTAGAAAATGGTATGCAATATTATGATGTTTTTCCTTTCTGCGTTGCTTTATTTAGATGTTTTCTTGTTTTCGTGTGTGCGCGTGTGTCTCTTTATTTTGTACCGAGTGACGGGCGGGTTTGCATAGGCCGGGACCTGGTTCAGATTTCGTTAAATGTGTCTGTCGCTGAGCGGTTAAGTTAATTAATTTTAACAAACGTACCCGGCTGGTCACAAAGTTTGCTCGAGTCCGATGTCGATTGTTGTCCTTTCTGCTTTGTGCAGAACTCGAAGACGTGTTGATGCGGTTTTCGATGCGAAGCTCGATGGTTAGCAACAGGCCAGCGTAAAGGGATGCAAAACAGCTTGCGCTGGCATGTGAAAACATAAAAGTGCGTCCTATGTGATGGCCAGCATGTGGAGGTATTTCTTTCGCGAATCGCTGCACAAATTTACGAGTAGTGTTACGTGCGCACTCCGATTTATCTGGGGCGTATTATCTCTTAAACGAGTGCTACCATAAAAGCCCAGTGCCCAGTTTGATGATGCTTTTTTATTCGTCACCAGAAAGAATTAAACGATAAACTAACACAAAACCATTTGAGTGAATACAAGAGGACAGCAACGAAAGCAAACTGACGCACAAACTGCCCATCAAGATAAGAATCGCAGCTCGCATAAAATAGTGCACTAATTATTGTGCTCCCGTTTATTTTTGGGAACGACGAAAAGGAACGCTAGCTTGAATGACTTTTCTTTCCTTTCTTCTCACAATCACTTGGTCGGACACACGCACAACCTGCTCGATCAGCTCACTGAAGGTCAGCAACAATGCAAAACCGTATCCAATCGCAGGACTAGCTCACAATGAACCACCAACAAAACTTGAGCTCGAGCACCGTACCCATTATCACAATCACCAGCAAAATTAAATGCCAACAAGCAATTTCACCGATCGCCTCCGGACTGATCACGCTCACCGCACCACAGACACCAACGGTGGTGTGAAAGGCCCGTACAAATTACGTGCCAATTTAATGAGCCGAACGACACTTTTGACGAAAATCAATTTTGCAATCATCATCCTCACTGAACATTTTATTACTATGTTTTGTTTTTCATTCGTTTCGATCATAATTCGCATTGTGTAACGACTCCCGGGCCCGGCAATGATCGATCGATTGCGTTCCACTGACGGGTGACATTTCACTTGCGCCGCGCACGAATCTGCGCATACGCACGCAGCCTTTTTAGCGCCGCGGTAGGCGCCTATCGAAGGAATGTCATCCTCCGTGTGCCGGTTTGTTTGTTTTCCCTCCCTTTTTTCTTTCTGCACAACGTAAATACGCACGCGACGCACAGGAAAACAAACGCTAAGCAACAAACGTAGCACGAGCTCGCACAAAGTAACACACCCGACCAACCCGACCGCACGTCAAACAACGACTGTCGATGCTGAGTGCCGGAGCGATTAATTTAAAATGCATTCGCCAGACGTTGATGTTTTTTTTTTTTGCTTTAAAAGATTTACCACCACAGTTTCCAACCCCTCGAGTTTATGCTACGCTCTTGCTTGTCCCGGCCGTAGCATAGAAATGCCGGTTTTTGGTGTCCCTTCCCTTGTGGATTTTCAAGCGTGGACACGCACACACAGTCACAGCGAACCGCACTCACGTCTGGTTGGTTCAAAAAAGGGGAAAGAGTTTGCTGACGCTGGAGTTCCCGTGCTGAGCGACTTGCAGAAGAGGGAATCATTCCACAGACCCGATGGCCATGTCACGTGGTGGTTTGGTTTGGTGGTTTGGGGTAAGGGAAGTGAGAAAGCAAATAAATCCGTAACGCTACTCGTAACTGTGAAGAAGGTGGTTCTTTTTCGGGGGAATGAGATCATGACTGTCTGAAAGGGAGTTGCAGCAGGAGTTAAAACTTCTAGAATTAGGACTTTGCCGAATATTGAAAACTACAATCAAAATCAAAATATTTAGACAATCATCTATTAAAATTGTGAAATATGTAAAATGTGCAAATAAGCTGTATTGTCAAACATTTTGCCTACGTTTAGGCTGTATTTTCCCAAAAGTTAATCCAGACAGTAAAAACTCGTGTATGTGTTTGAGTAATTCTGACAATAATTATTTCGTCAAAATTCAAACCCTATTTACTCCGAAATATTTTACAAGATGTGCTCATTTTCAGAGCTTCACATCAAAAGGTAAAATTTGTCCTTACCGACCTCGTCCAGCTCATTGTGCTTTAACTGCACAACATAAACAACATCGTCCGCTGACACCAGTTTGCCCAAACACACCCACAACAGTAACGCCATCATCCAGAACATGTGCTACACGCTCTCCCGAGTGCGTTCGGTGCTCTCACGGGTATCCAAAGATGCGATCTTCCCACCTCATTCCACAGCACTCACAGCAGCAGTACAGCGATCAGCAAAGCGTGACGCATTCATTTCCGTAAAGACGGTGCTGATGGAGTGATAGCACCATCCTTCGCCTACTGTTAGATCCAAACCGTTGAAAAGGGGCTGTCCTGTCGAGGTGGAATTAATTTGCACCCCGGCCGAAATGCTGATAGCTTCGCTCGCTCGGGCACTCATCGATCTTGAACCGCACTCCGTAACATTTTTCACCTTCCCAAACATCAAAACAAACCGTAAAACTGATTGCAGAAATATGATACGATGGATCGTTTTTCTGCATGCCATATTTGGGTCACTCCGTGTATGACGTATGATGATACCGGTGTGCAACGAATGCGACCGATCGCTTGGGAATGGAAAAGGTTGAAGTTTAATAGAATTAATTAGAAACTTTCTCCACCTCGTTGGCACAGGGTACACATTAGAGGAAGAATATTAAGTTCGAACGATAAAGTGGTGCACAAGCGATACGCCCAAATTCGGGGTGAAGGTGTTAATTGAATTGCAATCCATTATGCGTCATTGAGATTTTCAACGAGGTTCAAGATGATTGTAGCACCTTGGGATAAAAAGTAATGCGCTGTAATGTGTAGGCAGTCGTTGTTGATATACTAAACTTTTCTATTTGCAAAAAAAAAAAATACCTCTGACAAATAATATTTTAAACTTGACTTGTGATTTAGTAAAACAGTAAAACTATGTAAAGTTCCCTAGCAATAAAGATTTAAACTGTTTTATATATTCTACATCACAACGTGTTTAAAGTAGAGATAAAAAATTTCTTCCTACACCGATGCATTGTTATGCATTACTTTTCCTACACCGATGCATTACTTTTTATAAAAACATCAAATTACTGTGACCCATTCCATCACAGCTCTTTGAACCATCCTTGAGGCGATGAATAAATATAAAAAGAATCCATCGTTTTATCCCTTACTCCTTGTTTCGTCTTAGCAAACTCTATTTGCATTTGATCTATAATCCAATATCAGAAGTGGATGTTGAGAAATTATCCTCTTGCTCAATTCTACGCTGGTTGGTACGATTCATTCGTACATGCACACATACAGACGTTCAACAATGCACACTAATCCCTTGCACACTCCAATCGATCAGGTCACCCTTCAAACCGACGATACCGTGACGAAAGGCTTTTGTCCAAACACCTTCAGAAAATATCTTCGACGCTTCAAAGCACCACATTCAGGCCATAATTGAAATCATCTGTAATTCGCCATACACGAGGGACTGCCACGGTGGTGGGAAAGGGGGTGGCAACATAAAAGTGCCTGTACCTTCGTATTTAATCTTGCTCGAGCACGCGAAACGGAAGGGCCTAGCGTGCACGGCGCATCATCATCGAAAGTCACGTGTTGGAACGTCGTCCCAATGTTTGTCTCTTGCTGTTTGCGGATGAGTTGTGTAGTGTTGTGTTGCGGCTGCATCATTTTGCTTGGAAGGTAAACAAACGTTTTTTTTTCGGGAAAGCAAAAACGGGGAAAATACACAGAAAGGGCAAGCAACGGGGACTGACAGCATGTTCGCAAACGACGGCATAAGATGGGGCGTGTACAAACAGACAAAGTGCAGCGGGAGAGCATTTATCTATTAAATTTGTCTGCAGCTAACCGGCTGAGTCTGTCCCGAAAAAAAAACATTGTGAGGGGCCATTTTTCTGCCGAAACAACCGGAAAGTCATATACCACCGGTTTACTAACAAATTTGCCCAAGCACTTGCAGGAACGGATGGCGCGAAAGCTGAGAGGGTGGCCAAACAAACGAGTGACCGTGCGGTGTCGTGCACTTTAACTTATTGAGTCCTACCCCCCACAGCCACTGTGCCAATCTTAAACCTGAAGACGTAAAAGATTTCATCTAAAGAAAGAATCTCCATTGGTTGGAGGGAGGGTATTTTACGGATCACCGACACAATCGCAATCGAGCCAAAAATGTACAAATAATGTTGGCCATTTTTCTTTCCGCGAAATGAAATGTCCATCCTTCGGGTGAGTAAATAAATCCGTAGAAACTCACCCTTACTTGCTTGATAAGGTTACCACCATGTCAAGGTGACTAGTGAAAGGGAAGGAGAAACCATTTAATGTTGCATCAATTATGACGATGTGCATTATCTTTATCACTTTTGCATCGAAGGTTGAACCACGGCTAATAGCGCGACTCCGTGATCGATCAATTTGTCTTGACAAGGGGTGTGAATGAAGATGGATCGGTTGTGATTTGTAGCTACGAGTATGGAAGCCTTGGTATCTTTCCCCAAAACTAGGAGTTGGAAAAAGCAAATGATGTGGGCAGGGTGATTAGACCTGAACGCTGTAGTACTATTAGACATAGAAATAAATATTATCTGCTTTAAGAAAAAACCATGTAAAAACCCTTCTCTTAAGTATACATTTTCTCCAAGGACTTCATGATCAAATAAAAATAAACTATCATTGCAGAAAAGAAAACACTGCAAAGCAATAAATAATACTAATTTGAAAAATGTCCAATTTTTCATTCCAAACCCCGACAAATTATTCAATACGTCCTGTCAACATTCAAAACGCGATGGTGGGTATAAAAACTGAAAAGAAAAAAGTTCCGAAGGCAGCTAGACAAAAATAATAGACCGTCATGTAGGCAAACAGACGAACAAGTCAACAACAGTCGGCGGTATAAATCCGTTTTTCGTGTGTTTTTCCTCACATTTTTCTAATCGTTTTTCATTGGTGTTTTTTTTTTCATTTTCCCACCTCCGCTCAATACCATAGTCCGTGGTGTTACTAAAAAAAAGGGTGCGATACTCCACGGCACCCCTTGCAAATTGTACCCTTATGTGTGGAAAAATCCTTATCGGAACGATACCCAATATCCTGCAGTGAGGATTTGACGTGCTAATTCTTCCCACGAACACATTAAAAAGATGGAATTGTCCACACGCACACAATTCAGCTTGATAATCAACAAAGGTCCTGTAGATCAAAACAACGTCAGTATCCGAGTTTGACTCTCTGAAACACGATTTGGGCGAAAATCGCCCCAGAAATGGTAGTGAAAAATAATCAGTGCTATTGGAAAAATAAAATCTCCCCTCATTTTTTTAAAACCCTGGGGTCAGAAAGGAGAAAAATGGAGTGCACAAGAAGGAAGCGTGAATAAGGGCGTAAAGTAATCATCACTAATCACGTGAGCACATTATTTACCATCAGCCGGATTTCCCCTTTTCAGCAGATTTTAGATAGCCGGGAAAATGGTTAGGACTTTGGTTCAGGGCTGAAATATATTAGTCTGCAGTATGCGCCACACAAGCACGATCCCAACATCTAGTTCAAAACACCACAAGGCAGAAATTTTGCTTCTCATATTTCGGGTAGAAAGTGATCCGATTTTGCTTAATTGAAAGCGATTAATCAAGTGTGCAGTGAGTCCGCGGGACGTCCATCATAGAAAGGCTACGTTTGGCCTCTGGCAAACAAGGGTAGAGCTTGTAAAATCAAAAAAAAAGGGAAGGAGTTTTCATTCCGAAGGACTATTTTTTGCGCAACGTACGATTGTTGGGGTGTAGGGAATTTCATTACGAAGTTCCTCCAGCACTCAACGACTTCACAGCGAGAAAGCGGAAGATGCACTCGCTGCAACCTTCTTCACAGATGGATTTGTTTGGCGTGCGCTTGAGCGTCGCGCGTCGAATAAGTGAGTAAATTTACCTTGTTTTATGAACCTTCCCTTTAGGTTGTGTTCGTCTCGCGACCCATACTGATGGACCGGTTAGGTGGGTTATGGACGGGTTGCATCGGTACACACAAAATCTAAAAGCATTCAAAAGGCGTCCGAAAGACAAGCACGAACCGTTTTAACGATCGTCACCGAACGATGGTAGTCGGTAATTGATTTCTTTCATGCACACGTGTACGTTTGCTCAGCCTGCAAAACAAGAGAAGAAACATAAAGATCTACCCCTTGAAAAGATGCAATGCCGTTTAAACTACCAACCACCAACTACACCATCTGGGGGCATACATGCCCCGATGTTGGTCCCGGTACTGCAGGTAATGAAAAACTAAAAATAACAAGACCGAAACCGAAGTTCACTTCCGATTTCCTTAGCAGCATTTCCCTTACCAGAGAAGTAGCACGAAAACACTAAGTAAAGCTACCGATCGGTAGTTATGTTTAGACAACGCATTTAGTTCATGTAAATATTATGCTTACCTACATTTTCTATCACGCCTGAACGAACGCTTGCAGGGTCCGAACCCCGTGCTCGAAGGTGACGGACTGGAGGAATGTTTCGTTCATATTGTGTTCTACAGGAACGATCAAAGCGCATTTTTTTTTTAGAGCGGAACCGGTAAAGAAGATTAATGTGATGCACTTGTGCTTGGTCTGTTCAATGCACTTCACCCGACATGGAGTTAAAGTGAAAGAGTTGCTGTATTTTTGATTAGCATGAATAGAACATCAGTTTCTTTAACATGTTTCAGTTGTTCTGGTAATATCCACGGCCCTTCATGCTCTTGGAGTAGTTTGAATGCATTATTTAATGCTTTTAAAACAAACAATTTTTCAATTGTGTACTCGAAATCTATAACGGAACAGATTTGATGGATTGAATATGGCAGTCAACATTTTCAATAACAGGAACGAAATTTCAATAACTACTAAATGTTTGAGGATATATCAAAGAGCATGTAATTGAGGGTTGTTTATAAGGTCACTGTTGATCAATTTAACGAATCACATTTCAAACACGACTATTAGTCATGACATCATAAGGAAAACAATGCGAAAATTGCATACATTTAGGAGTTGATTGATTATAATATTCACGTAAATAAGAATGTTTACGTTTGAACTGATTTTATAAATTAAACGATTTTTTTTAATTAATCTACGAGCAGTGCAGGAATTTATAATACCGGGAACGAAACTTTTTTAATTAGTATAATATTCATTAAACCAAGACTGATATTAAAACAGAGGCTCCAACAATCGAAAAGGATTCAGTTAGTCCATTCGCCCTGTTCTTTTCTTATGCCTGTTGAGATCTTGTAGAATCAGGTTCTTACCAAAGTCTAGAAAACGATTCAATTAATGAATTACTTCATGAAAACATTGAAACGTCCGATTTTCAATGAAAATTAGAGTTGTATAGTATGATGTCTGATTCATACAATACAACTCTAATTTTCATTAAAAATCATCATTACAAACTCGATTTGAAAAATCAATAAATAATCAAAATGAACTCCCTCACTATATTAGCGAACGCGGAGGAGTCTGTCTGTTGCTTTGCTACCGAGCCATGAATAAATTTGCACTCCTCCCTAAGAAATCTAACACAAAAAAAAAATCGGTGTGAAAAACATTCAAATCTACAGATACATTTTTTACGTACATAGCTGTGTGCAAGTTTTCTTAGAGAGTCATACATTTTCACTTACTATTGTGCAAATAAGTGTATCGGTGCGCGACTTTCCAACCGTTTGGAAATATCCGAACACCCGAACGTAGCGAAGATAGACACGCCGTTCGGCTACCATATCAAGGAGGTATGAATAATTTTAGCATAAATCAAATCAAAAGCTATCCTTCGCACGATCCCCGAGTGAGTTATAGTTTTCTTCGCAGAAGTGATTTAGTTTTCTTTGCAGAGAGGAGAGAAAAAAACGCGCCGGAACATGAATGTTGAATAAAGTTTTGCATCGTTTTAAGGGCGAGATAAGGTATAAGGTGTCAAGGAGTGGAAGTTTTGTCACTGAATTTGATAAAGCTCCACATCCCAAATATAGTTCAGAATAGTTTACTGTTTCGGGAACGGTTTCGGTTTGATTTTGTGTCATCGAATGGGAAAATATAGTTTCCCCGCTGCTCTTTATAAAGGGCATCAATTATTTACACCGTCCGAATTTGCTTTCATCCATATGTTCGCAACAATGTAATGCGGTATGGTTCTATTTTTGGAGTCCATTTTAGCATTTTCCCAGTGTGTGTGTGTGTGTGTGTTTTTGTTTCCATTTTGTGTCGACACTGATTGAAACTATGGCTGCATGAAATAATAATCATATCAGATTGCTTCTGATAGTGAAAATCCTCACAACCCATCTCAAAAGCCCTTGTATTGTTTTCCATCATTTTGATTTACTGGGTAAATCGTTTGCGCACGGCTCCATTTTTACGTTCGCTTTCGCAGAAACGTTGAACAGTCGCGGCTCGCCGAGGAGGTAAAAAGAAAGGGAAACAACTACACTCCAACAACAAAACTGCATGCTACCCGTGGAGAATTCATATTTCGGATCGGTATCATCGCGTATTTGTCTTAGATAAAGCACGAAATCCATTTCCATCCTGCCCGGGAAAACGCAGCGGAACGGAACGGAGCGAATCATCCATTAAACATTCAACCAGGGCTTGGGTATTGAAAACATTAGTTTTCCATTTTCTCACTCGTAGTGCACAGGTACATTGGCACAGGAAAGGATGCTTCTGTCCGGAATGGTGTACGTGTGAGCGACACCGGAGCATTGCAACTCATCTGCGCCTGTGTTTGTATGTATCTGTTGACTTCCTCACTCGCTACCATTCCAAGGGGGCTCTCAAAGCCTTCTCGGAGTGGTGTGTTGCAATTTGGTTTTTGAATAATTTATTCTTCCGAACTGCTTCGATCGTGAGGTCGGGTCCGTTTTGTAACAGGTAGTTAGGTGAGTAGGTGGAAACCCGACGGTTACATTTACTTCGCCGCCAGCAAAGAACTCGAAACACACGAAACCGTGGAACCGTGTCATCCGGATTTTTTATTTTGTGTGTGCTCCATCATGGATGCCCTATTGCCCAGCAAATATCTTCCGCAACCTTCCGGTTTGTTTGCCGGGCCCCGGGGCCAATGTGAACATATATTTCCACTTAAATATTGATTTCCATTGACATGACACTGCCTGTCAGCGGGTCCATTTCGAGTGTACCTGGTGCAACGCTTCCGAGTGGCGGGCTTTTAACACCGAAATTGGCAAGCATGGAACGAGATTCGTCCCTTTTCCTTTAGGCTTTTTGGGCCTCAAATGGTGCAGCATCGATATGGGTTTGTGGTGAGGTATTGCCGGTGGGGAGTGTTGTAAAGTTACGGCAAATGTCACCGAGGCACTCGTTGGAGGAGATGGATGGGAAAATAATGTTATTCGCGTTCTAGTTTTCCATTCTCGGAAAGGATTGAACGGTTACAATCAGTCAATAGTCATATCACAGTGAAGAAGGAAGAAACGATGGATCTGCAGGCCGTTATATTTTTGGACACTTAATTTAAGTATGCATTTACAGATGGCAGGCAAATTAATTTTGATTGACTTATTTGCTAACAGTGAACAATAACATGACACGGTACTCAAAGAACGTACATGCATGCAGTACATCTATTCTAACTTTGTGCCTTATCGCTTATAGAAACGATTAAAAATAATGTCATTCCCCACACACCAGGACCAGGCTCAGAACACGCTAGTGTATAACAAGCCAATCGTCGTTAAATCAACGCCTTCTGAAAGGACACTGCTAATAGAATGTGGTACGAGCAGCTACATATTGCAGCACGGGCATCATCACACCCTAGAAGCATGGGAGAAAAAATGCAAATCGACACGAGCCAGTGTCATCATGTTGGCAAACATTCGCCAACCTTTCATCCGTTCTCACCCATTCACATCAGACGTGCATTCATGATGAAACAAGAAAAGTTTTTAAACTTCTCCATTACGTATTTGCGAATGCTGCGAGTATCGTATACGAGTCCTTCTGTAAACTCCAGTCTCCATCATAACGGATGATCTAACAGAAAACGTGATTGCAATAGGGAATTGAAAGCTATTTTTGCAATGGTACATCCATCAACTCGGGCTATGTTTTATTGATTTGTTTGCTAATAACTGGTAACGTTTGTTTCGATTAGAGGGGCCCGGAACAAACGGGATGTTCCTAACCCCTTCGATACGACTACAATAAGCCACAATGCCCAGCAAACCAGCCGCTTGAAATTACAAACACAAATGTATCCTTCGCACAACGTATACGCTTCCTGCATCGTGGTCTGTTCATCCCGTCGTCGTGGTTGAAGTTAATGCCGTTCTAAAAAATTCACACACTTCCCAAATTGATTTCCGGCTCTGCATTGAAACGACGGTCTGTACCAACCTCGACAAAACATGC
This sequence comes from Anopheles marshallii, assembly GCF_943734725.1. Lineage (NCBI taxonomy): Eukaryota > Metazoa > Arthropoda > Insecta > Diptera > Culicidae > Anopheles > Anopheles marshallii. Next base: position 31,141,405 of record NC_071327.1, read on the forward strand.
GGTTTCGATGCGTCGCATGAATGGAAGTGCGATCTAGCGTATAAATGTGTACCGATGTGGTCGACTAGAACGAGGTTGACATTTAGTGGCTCGTTGGCCGACGAAAGGTTTGTCGAGATACATTATTTGTGGTTTGTGATTGAGTTATGTGTTTGTTACGTCAGAAAGCACTGTACGATGTAATTTAATGAATATTCAAATAAAAATGAAGCTGACAGCATAGAAACAACCTTAATTAAACTACTATTTTAAAGTAAAGCATTTGTATGATTTATGATCTACTAATTTAGTTTGGCGCCCAAATACATGCAATACAAAGTACAAAACATGCATACTTGGTTGCATACTTTTAGGTGTTGTTAACCTCAAATACTGTTTTGTGCTGAGAATAATAATATTGTCGTGTTGCTTCTTTCTAAAAAGCCGCAGAAAAACTAATTCAAATTTTGAATCTTTCGTACTAGACAACTAGAAACAAATTAATTTCGAAACAATGTATAAAAAATAGTCCCTAAGGCAAACAGTAACTAACGTCTAATACACGCTCTGCTTTAATACATTGCCACTTTTTCCACGCTGATGTGATGTGATGTGGACTATTTGGAACCATTAGCACACACGCGAACATCCTTCGGCAACCGGGATGCTTTAATACATTCTCCATACGTCTCACGTTGTCAGTGTACGAAATTAGAGAACATTCATTAGACATTCACGGTGGCCCCCCTAATAAGGCACGTGAGGCTTCAATTTACCCCAGGCCGCATCGGTGTAGGCTCACCGGTCTGTCTTGTGATAGGAAAAACACGTGAGAGATACCGGAAAAGCAAAAACCAGTCGCTATTATGAGGATTGGTAATACTACGGCTTCTCTTCCCAGCAAAGATTCGTCGATCACGCACCTTCGTCACCGTTCACCATCTGTGCTGACTTTCCATTTCGTTTGCTGTGCCATTTCTTCCAAAACCCCCAACTCACACGTAGCCCCTGAAAAGATGGATGACAACGGCGGTCGGAATCGATTTTGCTTCATCACTTCGAAACTTCCGGTACCGATGGTTGTCCTAGACGCACGCTCAGCAATTCCGACTACTACCCACGGCCAGTGCCCCAGGTCTCGCTCGAAACGTGCCAGGACTAGTGAATGATCGAACTAAATTTCGTCCATTCCTGTGTGGCTTTCTTCCGCTAGCGACTTCTCTCTGCGTGGATTCAATTGTCTTTAAGCGTCCACCATCTGTGGCTCCATCATAGGCGGAAAGCGTTCGGGCGACGTGCCAACTGGCCAACTGAAGTTTGGAAACTTGAGAAACTGGCATAGAGCGCTTCACCTCCATACGATTCCTTAACATCGTGGATGCGAGGTGGGTATGGGGTTTCTTTCCTTTTCCTACTGTTCCATGTTATATCTCACACTTTTTCACTCATCCCCTAACCTCATTGAGTTGGCCAATAATGAGCCCAGAAAAACGTGGCCTAGTTTCAAATTCCTTCGCACTAAATTCCAACTCGTGCGTGTCCTCCTTGTAGAGCCACCAAGCCGCAAACACACGCAGCAACTAGCTGGAATTGGTTGTGATAGAAATGGTAAAGCACCTTTCGCCATAAAACGCACGATTTCACGAAAGCGTAGCGAGCGATGAAGCGTACGTGAGCGGGCACTAACTTATACGGGGACGGTTTTTTGAGTTTTGCAGAAAGAAGTCCTCCATCGCTGGAATTGAAACACCCCAAACGAAGCACAGAAGCGGGGTTGTGTCACATAAATTTTAGCAAATGCAATATTTTAACGGAAATTCACTTTTGACTGCGACAAAATCCCTAGAAGCGTGATTTTTCTTTGTACGACACGGAAGTTCGTGTGCCGCTTGTTGGGTGACGTTTTCAATTCGAAACTGGCACGTGGAGGTACATAAAATTTGCATTAAATTTTAAGCCTGCTCCTATTTCAAGGAGGCCGCCCAGTCGTACCATCCGGGCTGTGAGAGTTCCAATCTATTCATAAAAGGATGGAGACTGAACCGTGGCCCGGACGTGCGTATGGTTGTTGAATAGCTCCGAACACAAGTATCCATAAACTGATTTGGTTGCGAAGAACCCGTCCATTGACAACTAGCTCTCAAAACACGCAGGACTAACCATTCCAAAGAGTCTTTACCTCCACTCGATGATACTTCGCAGTTCTAAAGAAACCCCGAAGCCAGCTGCTTCTCCACATTTTATCGAGTTCGTTTTAAAGTCTACGACGTTTTGTTGCTGCCACCAACAACAGTTTTCCCGAAAAATCGAACCGAAAAGAGACGACAAAAGTGGTAACTCTCCATGCTGCAGCTTCTAGAGGGCAGAATGGTTGAATCTATTGAATGGACCTTAAGCCGATAGCTTGTCGTTACGCTGCTCCGGTATTGGTGGTTGATAGTTTTTGCACAAATCCCGCACCACAAACACCGAACCGCAACGGAAAAGGACCGTACACGTTTGATCAGAGGGCTCCACTTTTCCCTTACAAATTACACCCGAGCCCGAACGATCTGTAAAGTCGCACAAAGAGAATATTTGGCTGGTTGCCGTTTGATGTTTTTGTGATGGTGGTGTTTGCCTTTATGCTCCGACCGCTTCCATCGCTCCTACTGCTGCTGCCAGTGGTGTATTATTAAATCTAGCAGATGATCGTCTTATGGGCAGAAGATATGGAACAAAAAATTCTTCCTTCCTGTGTGCGATTGTGGCAGGGTGATGTGTTTCAATGGAGTGACTTTTAAGCCGCTTTTTCCACGCATCGAAACAAACGGCAGATGGCTTTTGTTGGAAAACGATCAATGGTATTAAAAACAGTGAAGAATGTTCGCGATGGAAAGCGATCACTGTGAAATAAAGTTACAATATTCTGCTTACAAACAAACCAATAGAATGTTCGAAATATTAAAGTTTTTATAATCTAGTAAAAAGTTGACAATTAATGCTGAAATTGATACAAATAAAACGTTAAATTTAACATTAAAAGGTAATGATTGCACATTACGAATGCTTTAAAGTATGCCTAAAAGTATGCAATCACTATGCTTTACAGTTATTATCGTCGTTATCAAACCGAAGTTTTTACTAATCTCGGATATCTTCAAACTCCTAGTAATGGTTGTATAACGAGAACAGGTTACATAATTTCAGGGGTATGAAATGGTTTTTTGTTGATTTTTATTAACAGCTTCGATTCACTTAACAATTTTATCAAAACACTTAAATACTTTTTTCGCAAGATGCTTAAAAATTAAGGCTGTACCTTTGGGTTTAATAAATACAATCCAATTCTTTCACATCTATCTACCATCTCCTACGCCACCATGGAGTTTTCAGTTGGGAGAATGAAATTATTATAAAAAAAGAAGGACGAGAAGAGGAAAAGTTGTATTGCCACTAGCAATGAGAAGAAACAGAGCTTTTCACCGAATGATTGTAGTGCTCTGTTACCCAGCTCGTTGCATTACGTATGCATCATCCTGAGAGATGCTACCCTATCCATTCGCTTCAAACCAAACTATCTGCCAAACCAACCGAGACATGGTACGGAAGGAAGAAAAGTGCAAAAGTGCACAACTGGACTGCTGCTGCTGCTGATGCTGCAAAGCGCTATAGATTTTCACGGGAATATAATAAATTTCGCTTCTGAAAGAAACAGATGTTACGCCTGGAAGGAACGGATGTACACACCATCTCATTCTGTTGTGTTTTTCTTTGCTTTCCAGTTGATTGTGTCCAGAAACTGATGCGCCAGAATGAAGTCGTAAAGGGTAGCGCTCGGCAAAGGGAGCGAAGCGCTCGAGAAAGCACCATTTGCCACGCTACCATCAGTTTTAGACGATCGAAATTTCCAGAAAGGTGAAAGTGGACGGTTTTTTTGCCTTGCTTTTTCTTGTTGTTCCCATTCCAGATTCCCTGTTTGTTGGAAAATTTCATCCATGATAAAGCTTTCGAGAACAATCTAGCTGGCGTCATCCAGAGAAACAATTTGCTCGAGATTCATTACCGCGGGAACTACCCCATTCCAAGTTCCGACGAAATCAAGATACATCTGTTTACACAACAGATACAATCAAGCTGGAACCAAAGCTACGTTGTGTCACAACAATTCTGCTAAGAAGTGATACTCCATCGACAAGCGGTACTTGAGTTGTTCCTGCTTAAACTACCTCCCTGGTTGAGCATTCTCTACCACGCATCGTAAGTGAATGGTTTCGCCAAGCCTTTGCCCACAAAGCCGGTGGTTTCACAATTAAACTATAAATTAGTTATCTTAGACATAAATCTCAACGCCACGGCTAACGGAGTTATGGATGTTGTTCGACCCACCGAGACGCCAGTTGAGCACGTGTGCCACCCAAACGCGGCCCAAGAATTGGCGAGTGTCGCGAACGTGATTGTGGTCAAGCACGCGCGAAATCAACCAACGATCCAGCATTCCACAAGCTCGACAGCTAGCCTTCCGACTGATCCATCTGTCCATCAGCGGGTGTCCAGTACGGTAGGGTGGATAATATCGCCGACCAAAGTTTCTCACCCCGAATGGGGCGCTCGGGATTAGCGCAAATGAAAACAGATTAAGATTGATGAAGTGTTGCGGTTCAGGGTGGATTGTGTGCGTGCATTCGTGGACAAAATACTCCTGATGTGTGGTCCCGGAGGCTAAATCAATTACTTACAGAGAGCCCGTGATGACTACCGAGTCTGGACGCGTGTGTGACACCGGGCGATATGAACGTGTATGTCGGTTGCTAAATGAGGTTTTAGCTACCAGCTTGTCAGTTTATTAATTACAAGGTTTCGAGGTTTTGGCAAAACGTGATTTACTGTCCCACTTGGAGTTTTACCAAGAGTTCAAATACTAACCCAGAGTTAAAGGCGATCCTTGAAGGCAAGGAAAAGATTATTATGATAGGTGGTTACAAAGAATATTCAACTGAGATTACTCAAGACTTTTGATAAATTTTGGAACGAAAAGTTAGTTGGAGTGTCATTCAATTTTTCCTGATCTTTTTCTGAAAGAATTTTTTTCCAGATGATCCAATAATGAGAATAGTTTGCAAAATGACAATCTATACTTTAAAGGTATACCATTCTAAAAGCAAACGATCATCTGCTTTAAACTTTTGCATTTCAATTCCAATCCCCTTCTGATGGAGCTAACTCGAATAGCTTCATTTTAAAGCAACTTGTCAATGTCCCGATGGACGCATTTCCCCAAATGGGGCACACCATTATCAGCACTATCTCCCGCATCGATACCGTGTGCATTCGTAATGAGTTTTCTTTAATTACCTTTTTCCGCACTTCGCTCCCTCTGCTAGCAGGAAACCTTGTCCAACCACCTGCAAGCGAAACGAAACAGTAAAAACCATCCTCTGGTCAAGATGGCGCGTGATCGCCAGTTGGTAATTAACACATTTTGTCATCACTAAATGGGCAGCCAGATCCATTTGCAATGCGATTGTAATTCCCTGCCAACCGGTACCAACCACCACTCCGGTGCACTCTCGTTAGCAAGCTGTCCGGCAATATGCTAATGCCTTTGAGGCATTCCCACACTAAATGCCATCATTACAGGGTGGGTTTTATAAAACCGTCGAACATGTTGGAGAACGTCGCATACGCGCACGGAACGGTTTCCAAATCGGAAATGCTAACGTCGCGTTCCGGACGACGCGTAGTAGTGTACCACGAGTAGTGTACACGGTCTCTGCTATCTGGTGCTTACTTTGGAAGTTGTTACGCGAGTTCTTTCAGGTTGTGTGGTACGTACTACACACTATACGGACACAACCTCCAACAGTAGTACACACAGATGCACACACACACACACTTGCGGGAAAACTCATTTCAACGAAATGCTCTCAGACGCGACTATTCGGTAGACAAAAGTTGCACGACCTCCACGGAGTTTGAATCCTTCAGGATTTGCCCTCGCATCCCCAAAAGGGCCCTAGACGCATTTCCACAGACACACACGGGCGCTCGCTGCCTCTCCCATGTGTGGATAGTATTTCCTGCGCTGCAAAGGAAGCTATTTCCGGTCGTTGTTATCGTTGCCCATTGCTGCAAGTGAGGTGGGAAGAGAAAAAAAGCCTCCCATCCCTCAATGGGCCGTTAGAATCGTCAGGTTGGCCCACACTGACATCCAACATAAGCGTACCATCGTGTGGGACAATGCAAACAAAACCGTAGCGCATACTGCAATGCGGTCTGCCCGGAATATCCTCCCTTTCGGGCTATTCCCTACGGTGCTGGACATGCACATAGGATCAACCGAGAAGAAGAAGTACCTCCGCTGCTCCTTCCGCACCAATACAAAGGTGAAAAAAAGAACGATAGAGAAAAGAAACTCGGTAACGACTTAACAATGAACAAACAACCGAAGAGTAGCCATTCCCTCGTGGGCGAACGCAATCCCGCTCCCGGCCAAAGCTGGTCTTTTAGGAAGCTTTTAGAGTAACTAAATATCCTGCCCCGGTTGTGTTTTGTTCGTTGCGTTCCTTTTTGTTTCGGTCCACCAGTTTCGCTCCAAGGAAGTGCCCGATAACGACGGCTTTTGCGCTCAATCCCTACCGGGCGTCCGCCCGTTGTGCGATTGGGAACTGGTTTTACATTTCATTTTCCACCGCGTTTTGTTTCTTTTGAGGGATTTTCAAAAGCTTCTGCTAGTTTTTTGCCATTTTGTTTTGTTTCAGTTTTCCGCTGATATGGAAGATTGCGTTTTTGCGAAGGTTAAATTTAACGTAGCGAAACTATTCATTACTTGTCTGCTTTTATGTGTGCTAATTTTGCGATGATTTCAATTCCACTAAAACGGTGCACGGCGAGCGCATCTGGTTGTGTGTTTATGTGGCCTCTTCCGTTCCCATTCGTTCATTGAGATGTACAATTGGGGGAAATTTATGCGTTATTAGTACTAAGCTAATGTCTCGCATTTCATATGGAACTAATTCACGTTTGCTGGCTGTTGACTGGCTGTTTGTGGTGATAAAAGGATAGAAAACTATCGTTGGAGCGTATTGTTTGCGTTATTGTTGTGTTTCCTAACTGGAGTTGTAATAGAACTCTACAGACGTCCAGAGTCCGGACTCCGGAGTCGATCCATTGTATAGCATTGTAACTGCACTATCCTTTTAAATGGTACTAAATCATAAATTAGTATGACTATTTGAACCTATTAAACTTCCTTCGCAATCCTCTCGGTATGTAAAACCAATCGTTAAGACATAGCAATTTCAGATTATCACCATCAGATTTTACGTATCCTGGAGTCTTCCAGGCATTAGTCAACAGGGCTCTATCAATTTCTCTGTCCCAGCGATGAGTGAAGCGCCCTCTACGGTCTATCACTCGAAGCCCACCCTTGTACCTGAATTGATCGTTGAATAATATTCAACAGTGTTTAAGAATGGTTTGTTAGCTTTGAATAGAGGCAGAGGCTCAGTCAGAAACGTGTAGAGCAATAAATGTTCGCAAGATAATATTGATTGATAATATTAATGTTATTCGAAATGTAATATATACATTGATATGTATATTTATATTAGTAATATTTTAAGGGTTATTGTCAGATGACAGTAAGTTGATTAAAGCACGAAGATCTCTTTGAATCCCAACTATTACTTACATAGTGGTTAGAAGAACATACTTTGCTGACAGAACACTATCAATGTCCAGCTTTGTCCAACCAAACTATGTTTAACGTTATTATTTTTATTTATAATTATTGTAGCTCTTCAGCGCATCTTTTCGGCAGCACATGTTTAGCAGAATGTTCTTACAAGCAGTAATTCTCACAACCCTACTCATAACACAGTCATAAAATGTGTTAATTTACACCATCACAACCATACAGTTTACGATTGAATTTTACCCTCAACGAACATAAACCCCGCCATCAAACGCATCCATGCATTCACCCACATTTTAATCGACCAGTATCGAATGCCGCAGGGCATGGCGAATTAAGCTCGTCTCACCATGCAATCATAATTTGGCAGCGGTTCAACGCAAACCTAATTTCCCGTCCACTGCATCCTACGGAATTCAGTTTTTTGTCATACTTCCGTCCCTGCCGAAAAAGTATGCACCTTATCGCGAGGAACTCATTCTAGTTGAAGAGGAGACCCATCGTCCCATTTCCCTAGAAACGAGAGGAACAAAAAAAATGGCGCATTTGATGAGCCATAATTTTTAATGTCATCTACTGGTACACAGTGGTTCTTCACGGGAAAAACTCATCTTACCCACAACAAAAAATTCTCATAAACGATGCGTCAATTCGCTATTCTATCCCCACGTTGGCAAGGGGATGTAATTAAAATTTTCACCCCTAAAGTCATCGCATCCCCCGAACAGCCACAATCTCCCTGGGGTCGTTCCTTTTTTACCACGTAAAAATACCGTAACATGATGCTTCAACGCAAAATGGTTGACGTATTGCCTGAGTCCTTTGAAAATGGATTCGTGTATATGGAGACGGATACACGCGTACGCATTACGGGTTTGTTCTTAACATCTTGTCGCAGAGAGTATGTCGCACGAGACGGCTTCCTTCAAGTGGAGTTCGGCAGTGGTGAATAACTTTTGCCGAACTGTACCCGCGACTCCAACCAGATAAACGTGCAAATATTGAACTTGTTCGAACAAATCCGCATGTCTACGCCACACTCCACGTGGGCTGCATGCGGGTAAAAGTCAAATCTTAATTTTAACACCAACATGTTCACCTTACGCCAATCTTCTTCCCACCGAGGATAAACGATATCTTCGCCCCCAGCTTGGCACATCCGTTCGTGGTAGGGATTTGTGTAGCGAACGTTTGAGTACGGCCTAAACACTTGTGTTGACTCAATTCACCTCAATTACCGCCTGTCTTTGCACCCAGAATACCATCACCCTCTGGTTCCTTTGGGCAATTTATTTAGAAACACCATTGCTACCTTTTTTCTGCTCAAACTGCCGCTCCAAATTCTTTGCCACCGATGCTTAACTTCGGTGAATTTTGTTTTCTTCATACCTACAGCGAAAAAAGTACAGAAAACACAACAACGCCTGAAATTTTCCAACCGGCATTGCATTGCTCAACATGGGCTTGTGGTGCGTAAGCAAGATAAATGCGGCACGATAAACCGACGGTATCAAAACATCATTATCTCGGCAAGAAGCTCGCGGCGTTACGCATAATCCGCGTGCTAAAATATTCCTGTTATCGAGTTTCCGGCACCTTTTGGGGGTGGAAAATGTTTGACCCACCCGTCGAGATTAGTGCGTCGGGAAGTTTTATAACGTAGTGGAGAATCTGCTAAGCATGAGTCTTATAGGTGTATTCAGAAGTAAAGTTTAACATTTTTGTTATATTCAAAAACTTTTAAAACTTTGCAAGAATTCCCAAACGAAAAATGTAGCAATAAATTTACACATAATTCTCACTATGAAGTTAGTCGTATACAGGTGAATATGCAACGATCATTGCATACTTTTAGGCGTATTTCTATGTACAACGATCAGCATGATACTAAACGGAAGTACGAATAATAGAAGGCCTAGAAATGGGTTTCGAAAGGAGAAATCTGCTCGATGATACCAAATGCACTCAATCGTTCATTTTTCGCTCCATATCGATTCATCGTGCTCGTAAACAGTTTCATAAACGAGCTCATAAAACACACTCACACCCTTTTTTGGATTCATTTGCAAAAACGCTACAAGGCAACATTTCCTATTTACTGCCGTTACAAGTTCCATTTGTTGGTATTTTTTTGCAAACAATAATCTTTTTAGACAAAGGCTCACTTTGCCTTCACTTTGCTTCTGCCACTCAGTTAAATCACGCATTGTTTAATCGTCTTTTGGACGACTTTGTGGATGTTATTGTTTGTGCATGCCATAACACGTAACCGTTTTTAGCAACATTATACCTCATACAATCAGTTAAATGCCCGGTTTTATACATCCTAACACTCAAACATTTGCCTACAGCTTTTCAGCTCCGGGAAATTATTCTCACAATGCCGCTTCCCACATCCCTTTCACCTTTGGTATTCTAGTAAACTTTTCCGAAGCACCTGGAATGATTCGATCGTTTGTCCACTGACCTGGTAGCATGATACGTACGACAATGCGTACCATTTCTGCGTTCCCAAAAGCAACCAGTTCTTTCGACCTAAAAAATAAATCCCATCCCGTAGTCGTTCGAAACACACACACACACACACGAACAAACGCATAAAATCATAACCAATCGTACCGAACACAAATGCCACAGCGGAACGATCTGAAGGGACTCCAACGAAAGGAGAGACAAATGGACAACAGGATGCTCCAGTACTGTTTCACTTGGCATTGGCCGTCTGCTGTGCAAAATTGTCTACCGAGCTACACATTGAGCTCATGAATGTGTTGCTTCGTACGGTATCGTGCTGCAAGTACCGTTCCTCACGTATACGGACTCCAGAATCTATCAGCACACCGGCGTACAGCTTCGTTCCATCTGGCAATGTTTTCTTTTGCATACCTTTCCATTTTTTTCTATCTGTTTTCGTTGGGTATATGCTGCTTTCGGTTCGATTTTCATTTGCGTTTCCGATTGCTGTTTCCGGTAGAAGTGTTCCTTTCATTTTTGGCCTACTGTGCCATCTCTTGAAACGTTTCCAGTACACAATCCCTAGGATTGGATTTTTTTTTTGGTGAAACTGAAAAACAGAAAACAATCCGATAGAAGTAGAAGCTCTTTTGCCGGAAGGTTTCCTAAAACACTGGTTGCTGGAGTTTCATTTGCAAGCGCTTTTCCTAAACAATATGAGCAAAAGCTGTGCATATTTGGGAATGAGTGGATTTGTTGAACAGTTTCTGCACATTTGTTCGGAAATCATAAGCTACAAGAGGTGGCCATTGTTTACTATGGACATGGTGTATCGGTCGAACTTGGCTATCGAAACAGGTATGTTTCGCACGATGGTTCCTGAAATATGGTGTCCTACTTAAAGTCTCAGAAGACATAATGACACTCTAGGAGAATTACAGTTCAGCTTTGCACTCGTATCCGTGATGACGTTCGATCTTACGTTGGACGTTTAAAACCTTGCTCTCTTAACTGTGTTGTTTGGAACGATATTGCATAGCTTTAGGCGTGCGTCTAAGTCTACTCAACTTTGACTTGTTTAAGACGTAAGACTTGTTTAAGTTTTCAGACTGTTTTATTTTATTTTCCTTGTTTTTGCTAAACAAATTTGTATTCTTCCTCTTCCTCTTCCTTCCTGCACGAATTTGAATGTCGGCATTTTTGGAGTAAACTATGTCCAAGAGACAATATTGCAAAGCTTTAGGCAAATTCATCCAAAGCACTCCTCATTTATGACTTGCTGAGAATTTTCGCTAATTAAACTGCTGAAAGGAAAAACATAACTATGTCTTACAACTGTACATCAAATAATTGCTAATTATTCAATGCAGATGTTAAATAAATTTCTATGCATATTGTGTGATTTTAGTGCAAACATCAACTTGATGACATAAACCTGAAGACACTTTTCATCTGAATTACATCGATTCACCTGCATTATACATTATGCAAAGTGACTAATTTAACTTTATGCTCCCCGTGCTTGTGTCGTAACATTGGAGCGCTTATCGACAGATCACCAACCTACTCCCCGGCGGAATTGCACTTCTTTCGCGACCAGCGAAGGCACGCATAACGCAGGATCTTATCGCACACGAAATGAGATTAGTCGCCGTGGCCCGGGCGTGATGCTATCAGATTGATGATTTAATATTCACCACAGCCCAAGGTTTTGCAACTAGCAAAACCCAGATGGTATGCAGCTCGGTTCCGCAAACCGTTGGATCCATTTCCATCGTCATCATCCCAATGGAGCGCGGTTCATGCAGACACGCCACCATTACCACCACCACTATCAGGTCGTCTGTTTTATTCATTACGAACGCGTCTTCTTCTGCTGCCGTTGCTGCTGCGCGAGTCACTATCACTTTCGAAACCCACCGGAAGGGCAGTTTGGCTTACTTGTTCGACTTACGGATGGCCTTTTTTCCTCACACTTCTTTCTCGATCCGATGCATCTTGCCACTAGCAGATGATGGCGATGTCGTTAATGTACCCTGTGCGACCCCGTTGAGAACAGTGTGCTGGTGTGGCGAAAGGTAAGAGGCAGGACACTAATTACGAATTCTCTTTACGCCATCACCTGCAGCAGGAGAGCATATTTTACGTGATCCGATTTTATGTTTCCCCGGACGATACCACTTTTACGGTTCCCAGTAACACCCGGTTTTCTTCGGTAGTTTTTCTCATTTCCCGGTTAGTTCCGGTAGTTGTCGCGTACCATACCAACCTAGTTTCAACGTCTGGTAGTTGTATTGAGTGCTTTTCGTTCGAGTTCCGTTTTTCACGCCTGTCGGAGTAACTTTGACCGTGCTACGATAGAGTTATTGCCATATTTTTGTGCATCTTGGCTCATATTTCTTTTTAGTCAACACTAAAAAATAAGACATGATAAGTTCAGTAACGACCAAGCAATATTATAAAGATAATGCTGTTTGAATTTTGTTAAAATCACTCTAGCTTTAAAATGTTTCGTTGAATATTATTTCGAAATGGTGTGCAACTTTCCTCTGGTGGTTATTAAAAATTTACTCGTGTTGAAAGAAACTACTTTCAACTTTTTGGACACTCTCTTTAATGCAGCCTAACTACCAGAGCAGCTCACAACCACTGACTATTCGCAACCATTCCCATCCGTGGTGAACCGAATGGTGAAAATTTAATACGACACTAAATTGTCCTCTACTGCACGTTCACTGTCCCATCCGCGTACATTCCTTTCCAGTTTTAACCAAAATCGATCGAAACCTCTGGATTGCACTGGACGGTGCGGCTAAGCGGATAGGATTGCGGGTGCAAACTAGCAACATGCACTCGGTTGACATTTTTCGTACGGATAAATTATTCAGTGTGAAAAGCAAAGAATGCTCCGTTTCACCCGGTTTGTTACACCGGCCTGTACATGGTGGCCAGATTTTCTGGCCAGAAACAATATAGCAGCAGTGAAGAAGGATCTACTGAATTCTTTGTTTTTGTACGTTGTTCCTTCGGTTCACACTGAATGTTCATCTTGATCCGTCAGTTTTGTGAACGAATTTTATTCGCCTAACCGTTGTCTTCGTTGCTATCTATTGTGGTTTGAATAAGCGCAATCGTAAAATATTGACACAATCAGGACCTTAGCTAGCAATCCATCACTTTGAATGGAATGAAAAAAAAGAAATATTGTCTACAAAATAGAAATTTATTGACATGAATTTCCATTGAAATTCAAAATGGACCAACGGGCTGTCCGTTCTATCCAATTGCCATTCGAGTAAGTTATTTTGCCAATATATGTGTTGAAATTTCATCGCTTTTATCTATGATTTGAACAAGGTTTAACTTTTGTGATAGTACAAAAAATTGTATTATTTCATTTAAAATAAATTGAAAGTATATGCGCACATCTCACAATATGTACTGTTCTCAGTGAGTTGTTCAATGTGAATTACCTCACCTAGCTCCTAAATGTATTCAACAAGCAATGTTGCAGTCGTGTAATTGACCATTTCAGTAAAAAATGAAGCATCAAAATGCATACTACCAGGCGTAAGCTTATTAGCAGATTATCAAAACTGTAATGCATTTTTGAGATTAAATCGTTAACATTCTTTTCAAATTCAGGCATAAAAAATAAAATGCTTTGTATGGTACAAATATTCTCACCTTTTATTTTCTCTTGGATAAAGTGAAAGGATAATATTTCTACTTTAAATACATAACACTGCGAAACTGGAAACTTCCCCCCAATGGGAAGAGAAAAGAATAAAACAACTCTCATTTCACACTCCGTTCAGCACCAAACCGATCCCACGTCCGATTCGTTTGCCGAAGCCGAAATGCAATAATAGTTTCTTTTTTTTTTTAATTTATAGCTTAAAGTTAACTCTAGTCAAACTTGGTTCTGCTTTCTGTTCGCATGCATCCCTGCGCTCCGTTCCATTATAGATGGAGACGTTTTCACCCCCCGGCAACGGGTTCCTGCTTTTGTCCCGGTTGTCGTTTCCGGTTTGCGTTTCCTTTTTAAATTTGCGATAAATTTTAATGCCTTGCCTTTAATTCCCACCAACCCCGGGTGAGTCCGCAAACGCAAAGCGAAGTCATACCAGCTAGACGAAGAGCAAGACGAAAAAAACACACTGCTGCCCAATGCTAATGAGTTTCAACCCACATTCAATTCGGGTTTCTTTCCTGGCGGGGTTTGGCAAAATTCGAAGAAAAGTTAGAGATAAAGCAAAAAGGAATAAAATAAAAACATACCATGCTCGGTGAACGACGCAAATGACAAAACGTCTTCAAGGCATTATTGTTACGCGAGCTGGTTTCCGGTGCAAAGGGAAAGCGATCGGGCCAATAGAAGTGCTAGAAAGGGCATTGCGGGGAGTATAAATGGGGAGGGGTGGGGGTGAGGGTGGACGAAGGGGCACGGGAGGCCACACAAAACGATTCGAATTTCATGCCCAACTTGCAACCGACCGGCAGCGAATGTAATTTGAATTTTCCTCCGAAATGACATCGGGGAATTTATTGTGGTTTTCATAATGGCTTTTTCCCGAGCAAGCATGCTTTGCGATGTTTTCCGGGTAACAGGGAAACCGTTCGGGAGTAAACCGGATGGTTCGCTGACGGGTTCGCGGATGCTGTTGTACGATTGATTGGATGGTGGTAAACTGGACACTGGAGGATAGTCCCCGGCTGATGCACGGGTTTTGTCCTGGTTGAGTTTTAACGGCAAAGGATAACATTTTAATTTACCATGAATTATTAAATGCTTCACGAACAGTGGAAGTCCAACGCTCGTCGGAAGGCTGAAGTTAAAATCCCCACGTGACAAACAGTAATTTATTTCATTATTACAACTTTACTTACCGTTCCAACAATAACAACTCACCATGGCACTTTCAAATGCCGCTTGCAAGCTTACCGAGAATAAAGCCCACCCGGTTTTGTTGAGGCATGGCATTTTCCATCGATTAATGGGCAATTCTCAGTATTCGGCATTACGAACATATTTCTCACCACAACAGCAAACTCGGACACTGAGCTCTCCAAATAAGCCGCACTTGCAGCCCTGGTTGATCATAATCGATTGATGTAGGGCACCCATTTATCGAATCTGTAATTCCCATCTCGAACAAATCCATTTCGATCGATTATTTTCCCCTGGTTTCCTGGTAAGCAGACCTCACAGTCGTCCACTTGCATTTTCCGACGAATGTAAAACCCATCCCATTCATATTCATTACCTAGTGGGACCGGGAAATATGCAAACCCTAATCCCTTTGCTGTGAGTGGTACGGCTAGCTTAATATTGTGGTTTTCCCAGCAATGGCCCTTCAAAACGGTTGGACCTAGTCGAGATAAACTGCATGCTCAATGATAGCAGCAGTACGAATGCACCATTGCGCTGTACGGAATAAAAATGCTTCGCTGGAAATGGAAGTAAAGTTTCTTTTTAATAATTGGTAACAGTTAAGCTACATTTTAATGGATTTCGAAGAATATTTTGTACGATTGCACACTGTTCATAAGCAGTTCACAAATTCGCTAAACCAAAGCTTACAATTTAAGACAGCACAGGCTCACCACAACCCTTCGTTTCTTATTTTCCACCCGATCCTATCCTGCTCGACACCATTTGCCACAAAAATCACCACAAAATGGTTATACTCCCGACCGATCTTCGGGAAGAACCCCTTTCTTGCAGCCGCGGCACAACAAATCCTTGCCCTCTCGAACGCCAAGAGTGTCATCGCCGGATAACGGAACGGAGTTTTTAATTAAATTGTTTTAATTGGTTCCCGTCGACACGAGTGGGTCGGTGCGCCACCCGCGTCACCCTCGCGAAAACCATCGGGTCCACCACAACCCGGCGGTAACTTCGAGATCGTCTCAACTTTATAATGATTTTATTGGTTTCCCTCTTTACGGCAAATCACTTCCATTGCCGAAAAATGCCCCCGAACTTACGACCAGCATCCGTTTTTCCGGGTGTTGATTTTTGGGAAGGGCAACAGCAAAGTAAAAGCCGTGGAAAAGCCTTTTTTCCTGTGGTGTTATTTTCCGGAAGGGTATAAAAGCGAAGGATAATTATCGATGGCTAATTTGGACCGACAATTTCGTTCGACGTCAAAATAGTATGACGACCAACCGCGAAACCACCCTTCCATCTGGTGTCAAATTTAAAATAAACGCTCCCTTCAACGCCCTTTCAAAAAACTCGCCCAACTAGCTAGACAAACAAATGAACCTTCATTAATCAAATGATTTCACAATAACCTTCAAGAAGTTCCATAACGGAGCAATTCTACGTTACATTTTTCCATTCCTTGTTTTGCTTACGTGCTGATCCTCGCTCTGGAGCTGCAAGTTTTCCACCGGGTGTTCTTCTACTTTTTTTGACAAATTTTCTCATCCAACACGGAAAACGAGTGCACCATCCTTCCATGTGTACCTTAATACACATTTCTCAGCTGTCGTATGGGACGGAAGGCAAGCTTTCAGTTTGCGTTTCCTTGCTTGTCTCGACATGTTTGGCCAACTTTTCATACCATGCTTGTTTTCCCGCTGTACCATGAATGACTTGAAACTTCCCCAGTGGCGATGAAAAGTTGGTAATTACGAACAAGGCAAACAACTTGACATACGGTACCGTAACATATTGCCAATAGGAACGATTCATTCGACCACTTAGTGAGGAAAGGTTTATATAGACGAATTAAAATTCAGTTATGGGATTATGTTTTAATTATTAAGTTTACAATTTTTATTATTAATCCAGCATTAATAATAATATAACTGCAGGAAAATATGTCCGCCGTAAAGTATGCAATTCGTTTAACAAGTCCATCAACAGCATACGTTATTAGCGTTATTCGTTCTTAAGCCGCACATCTTTGAATTGGTGTTTAAATTCGTCTTGCAATAATACAGCTAATATGTAGTAGCTCAATCTACCCTAATTACATCAGGGTTAGTTTATCGTTCAGGCAAACAAGACTACAGGACTCTGTCTGTACCGTGCTTGTAGCTCAACCATTACACCAAGACGCATCCCAGGTGAAGTATAAAATATTCAAATTACTCTAACGACTTATCTCCTACCTTTAACTCCTGCGTTCACTTCGCTTTCACGCTATGCACTCAATACAACGACTACGATACAACAATCCAAGCTCAAAGCGTACCGAACTCGATTTGTGTTTTTTAAAAGAGAGCAAGAGAAAGAAAGTGAAATAATTTAATTTTCCTTTCCTGCTACCGACCCCGCATTGTACGCTTTCAGTTTCAACTGGCTGCACAAGATTATTTGAGCGAGTTTGAGTTTCCGCGCTGTTTCTGCCGTCGCTTTTGCAGCCAGGATTCGTTACTCAATCCTGCAAAACTAGCTAGTTTACGAACGCAAACCTTCGAATCCTTCGGCTGATCTTGGCAGGAAATTCACAAGACATTCGCTACATTACATTGTCTCGTTGGCTGATTGACGCTTTACGGAACGCCACCATTACCTGATGGAGCCATGTACCACGTCTCGAGACGATGCGTTAACAGTCGACAACCGAGTGTACGGTGAGTGTGCACCGGAGTGATGGCAGCTGGCAGCAAGCTTTGCAAGTTTAAAGTTTCATAGCGTCTGACGCTGACAGATGAGTATGCGGTAAGCAAGAGAACAGACTGACGTTGAGATGGAGTTGAATTTCATTTTACTTTTTACTACCACTTCATCCACGAGGGCGCTCTCGCTCTGTTTGCTTTTATTTGTTTAATGCCTTTTGTTGATTGAAACCCGGTAGAATGTTCATTTCCAATAAGCATTTAAGGTTTGATTTGAATAGTGATTGCTTTATTATCCATTTATTTCTCGCAACTCAAGATCGATGATTGATTATTGGCAAGAAACTTCGTTGTTAAGCGTATGGTACGTAAAAAAAACTTGTTAACATCACCCGTTCTCAGCAAACCAAGCCGTCTCTTTAAAGCTAAAACTTTACCATACGTGAATAATAATCCTTTGCCATGCGTATCACCCTAACAGAGGTGGCAATTTATGCACACCATTTTGATAAATGAGCGCACATTTTTCCAACCCGACCACCATTGGACGTCAGGCGACCAGGCGTCTCCATAAACCTACAAGTGACCCTCGCTTCACTCATAATCTTGATGCTTGTCGCTTTCATCCTGGACCACCAAAAACCTGCTTACTTCTGATTTATTGCATTCAATTAAATCGCATTCGAATCGTGGAATGTTCGGTAGCCAACTAGGACCTTTTCTAATGTTACTCCAACAGGTCCCTTAAAGCCTCTAGGACCCTACCGGAATAAGATTTCGAAACGCCCTCATTGCTCGTTCTTCAACACATTCTCCTGCCACGTATTTAAAAACTACCCAATGGCACATAAGAAATATGTCGTCACTCTTAGCCACCTCATAAAACACACCTCTATTGGGTGCCCCAAGAAATACACGCAGACACGCAGAAGAAAACAAAAACACTCCCATTACCGTGCCAGCGTACCTTGGGCACAATATCCTAATGGAGTCGGATGGTGATTTACCGATACGGACGCAGGAATGTTACCGCAGCTGCTCCATACATCAAACCTATGGGCACCAGACTGAAAAATAGAGAATTTATTAGTCCTTTCGATGCCGGTGACGTTAGCATAAGCATTTCGCTATTATCAAATGTAAATTTTACCCCATATCTCTCTCTCTCCCTCTCTCGATCTTCACTGGTAGTAAGAACTACCACACGGACATGCCCGTCTGTGGTGAAAGGTTGCCACTGGACGGTGTATCCCTCTCTACTTTTCATCTGAACCGTCTGCACCAGAACTACAACCCGGACGACTAAGTACCCGCGTGATATCGTTGCCGAAGGATTGGGAGTAACTGTCGTGATGAATATGATTTACATTTATTAGCTTTTTGTGTAAACGTTGGTTAGGTCATGATTCGGGTGGTATTTATCGTCCTGTCTCCAGGGAAACGCACCGAAAAGGGTTGATTCATGCTGCAAGATATCAACGAGAGGAGATTATGTTTATGCACAGAAGACGAGTTTGATTGCACGCATCCTTTTGTGAGATCAAGGCATTTGTTGCTTTTTATTACCACCTTTCATGGCATTTTCGAAGGTTATTTAATAATGCAACGTAATTTGAATGAGGTGTGATGAATGCCATCGTAATTAAATTGACTATATCTCTAGAGACTGACGCCAAAGAAATATTTAACAACGAATGTAAAAAGATCGTTTTAATCCTCAATTTGCATAACGTTAGGCACTGTCGTTTTAACCAACATAGCATTCAAAAACATACTATTCGAAAGAAGTTGATTCTGGGTGGAAAAATAAATCTTAACGTATACGAACGGCTCTTCAATAGTTCTATAAAAAATTATCCACCGTGATTAACATGTTCAACTCTAAAGACTTTTTCAAGAGAAGACGTACGTGCACAAATATGGTCTATTAACTTACTGAAGATAGTTAGCCAGACATATTGCATAACTTTTGGCGCTTTTTTCAGAGATCTATTTAAACCTTCTATCCTCCATAATGACAGCGAAATTGCAACGCGCTACAACTTGTGCCTAATTGAATAGTTGTAACAATAGTCATTGTTTTAACGATATGCCTAATGTCGTAATCACTAGTATTAAGATGAAGTTCTTTTTATTCGCATGAAGAAGTTTCTGCTCAAATCTCCTTAGTCCATAACATTTCTATGTGTATAAAATTCCTCCATAAGCTGAATCAATTTGCTATTCTCGTAATTTATTCCATTTTTGCAGGATGCAGCTAGTCAATCAATAGAATGAACACCAGTATTAAGTGTCGAAAGGAGCCGCGAATCAATCAGTCAACCAAATAGACGTGCTGTTGTGGTTAAGCTCGCGCTTTACCTGAGATTTTTCCAAGTGCTACACCGGATTCCATACAGCTTCCTGGAATAGCTTACAACCCACCGTGCAAGACCAGACTGTCACTTCTGTTCACCATTAACGTCAATTTGAATAAACTTTCCTAGCTGCAAATATGTTCCCGCTGCAGCTCATAAGTCACTCTGAGCATTATCCGCACAGCAGGTCCGTGGTTCCATACATGGCGTCTTTGCGCGACAATCCAATGCCGGAAGTTTGCAATATCCTCAAGCGCTACCCGTTGCACTAAGGTTCAACGGTATGTTGCACGAACGAACGGAAAATAAAATACAATAACCTACTCAAGGACGCCGCCATTCAATCCACACAAAAGCCACTCGATTCGTGGTTCACCAAACCGAAAACCGAAACCATTAACGTACGAACGACTTGCGAGAAATCGATCGTTTCCATCACGTGAAGAAGGCACACTCTCTTCCAGCACCAGAACCGGGAACAATAGAAAGATCGGAAAATGGGGGTTTTCCTTTCTAGCTTCACAAAACACAAGAGGTACCCATCATCGGCAACAATGCACGGGACGGAACACCAAACACACATACTGCACCGGGAGCGTATAAAATCCCGCTGTGGTTAACCAGCTCGTGGCTATTTTGCACACCGACTTCCGGTATCAACAGCCCAGCACCAAGCTCCAAGAAAGGCATCATCTACTGGATAAAGGGCTATAAGAACAGGGGAAACAAAAAATGCACCTGCATCGTTACAGAATGTTTCTATTCTATTAGATTCGAGCACCCGGCGGCCAACTCCTGCATGGCGTGGCGATGGTGCAACAAAAATCATTACAGCACAAATGCTGGCAGGTGCGGGATCCGTTAGTTGGTGGAGTTCTTTTTTGTTCCCTTACATTTTCTTCGTCTCCACGATCTGCAATACGCTGGATGCATGTGCATGTGTATTTCCGGTGAAAAAGCGGTTCTTCTCGTTCGGTTTAAAAAAGCTGCCAACCGAAGCTAACAAGCTACAAACGAAAAGTCGTCCCGCGCTGGGAAAGACAGCACCAGCCACCGTGCCGGCAGGAAATCTAGTTAACAGCTAGACAAGGAGAAGAAAAATAATCCCACACCCGGGTTCGAGTTTTACCCGCGTGAGCCCTTTTACTATGGCGCGGAAGCCCGTGGATGGTGGCTGGTGATGATGTTTGCTTTATTAAAGTGTTACTCACAGTGCTCTACCCACGAGCCCTGATTCTGATCGGGCCACACCACGCGCACCGCGTCCTGTGTTCGTCGCCCACATTAAGATGATAAAAGGTTAATATCATGCATTATTTATTATCATTGCCCGGGTCGCCGGTCGACGGAAGTGCATCGTGCGAAACTACACGGCTGCGAAGGAAAAACTACCCAGCAGCAAAAGGAGCTTTATTGTTGGGGATGAAGGTGAAATGTTTTATCGCTTCCGAGCGACCGTTCCGACCGTCCATTTATCGGACACATAGTTTATGATATTTAATAAATACGATAGATGCAGGGGAGAGCAGATCTGTTGCTGGTGATCTGCAACCACGGGCACGGGGTGTTCTTAATTAAGAAAGCGAAGCCACCAAGGTTCCTTCAGGGAAGGATTCATCTCGTGGGTTGTTTTTTTTCGTAAAACTGGTTTGCTCCCATCGCTTTTCGTTTTTGGAGACAAAGTATTTTATGAAGTCCTGGTCCGATGGTAACCATTACGCTTACTGGCTCATAAACCATTGCTATATTTCATTACGCTTTCTGCCGGTTATTCCAATATGTGGAAGTTAATTGTTTTTCTTATGATGGAACGTGGGAGGAATCCGTATGAGTGTTTGATTAGATCGTGTAATATTTGAGTGGGAAAATATAAAAAAAAAATCCTGCAGCCATTTAGGAAACCATGTGGAGCAGTACAAGATTAATCGATTGTTATAAGTTATGTGGAAATTGTGACAATGTTTAGCACTAGTAAAGGTGGTAGGAGCATGTATTAGAAACCATCAAAGACTGAGTACTAACTTAAAACTGTCATTTTGAAGACATTCCACGGATAAACGAACTCCTACCTTTCCTACCAGTTTCCCAATCTGCATTCATTCGCTCTAGTTCTATATTCATTCATCAGTATACATTCAGTCTAGTATTCAAGTGCGATTGACTTTGGCCACATTATTAGGTGTCATAAATATTACTAAAGCTAATCCCGCACATAGAACGGGAAGAATGATACATCATCTCAACTTGTGCAATGCATTGATAAACTTACGCCAATAATGACCACCCATTTCAGCGGTTCACATTCGTGGCCATTTTTGCACAATGAATCCGGTGGCCGGAACGGTACGACCCATTTGTGTTCGGTCCTGCTCCTACGGAAGGCTAATGATTTAACAAGCTTCCCTGTTTATTATGTAGCGCATGTTCCACGGACCCTCTGAAAAACAGGAAAAGCGAAAGAAAACAACATTCCCAACAAGATAACTCTAATGGCATTTATCATCACACTCGCCTGGTTTGGGCCACCCTGCCCTGTGCCGATGTGCCCGGAAATGGAGGCAAATTTTCCCACTTTCACCCAATCATCCGGTACCTTCCTGCGGTCCCCTTTCCGAAGGATGGCCAACAAGCGGACAAATGTGTTGCGATAGTGGAAACATGATGTACGATGTGGCCACGAATCTGAACCATTTCTACCATTTCCTATTATCGTGCGCGTCGCATCTACCCCAGTAAAGCAGAGAAGGCCTTTGTATGTTTGCGGCAGGGTAAATGGACGTGCAGGCGGAAAGATCAACTGTTGCCAGAGCACAACAATTCCGTTGCCATCGTACATCATCTCATCTCTGATAAGGCGACCGGAAAAAAGTCGTTAAAAGAGCACGAAAATGGTCAAAATTAGGCAAGAAACTCGAACGTGCTAGCAGGGTGAACGTTCCAGCGGGAGTATGATGGAGGATTCTGGGGAAAAATGGGAAATGGTACCTTTTCCCTCCGCATAGTCTGTTATTGTTTCACCGTTGTGCTTCCCAATCGAGACAGACAGCAGTGCATGTCTCCGCTGCTGTGTGACGGTAAGGCGCGCAACATAACAAATAGCCTTGACGTATTATGTTTACGGATGATGATAATTTGTTTTCTTTAAGGAGGACACGTCTCAGGAGACCTGCCGCCCATTGTGCTTTGGGGATGTGGTTCCCGAAAACCAAACCGACGATGTTCATACAGCTTTAAAAGACTGAAGCGTGTAATAGGCTTATCCTTCTGGAAGCTGGGTCGTGTGTGAATTTCCTGGCAGGTTCGGATGCTTTCCCAGAAGCTTTGGATAATGTTTTTTATACTGTCGTATACATTATGCTCCACACGAGGCACAGCAATTCATGTTAATTATGCTGTTCATTATTCATAAACAAAACATTTTTTTCATTGCCTCGCATGTGTGCATTCAAGCAATGAACTTTGTTTAGAGGGCATAACAAACAGTGCGAAAGTCACTGAACATCGTCTTAAACTGGTCTTTAAATACTTTTAAATCGCTCTAATCGTAAGAAATCGCTTAGAAATCACGAATTATAAGTAGAATATAGCGAACAGAGAAGGAGTATTACATAATTTTACCAATATGATCAATTAGTACAAGAGTAGATGAAAACTATGATTATAAAATGGTATACTGTTTTTCCTCATAACTCGTTAATTAGAGCATCGAATTATCCATGCAGCTCGGTAATATGCGTACTGAACACTGTTTGAAATAGCGATGACGGTATTGACGGTCACAGTTCTGAATGATCAAATATTATAATCTTTATAATGATGAAATACTGTTATTATTTTAAAAATTAACAAAGTATATTAAAACAAATTCCATTTTCTGTAAACTAAAAAAACACTATAATATTTAGCCTATTTTAAGTCAACAGTAGAAGATGTCCTTTTTATCCACGATGTCCCAACGAGCACGGATAAACAATTCCACTGTATCTACTCAATTCACAAAACGCCCTAAAGTATGCAATTTACAATACAAACGAATTGAGCCTCAACCTTTGGGATTAAACTTTTGGATGAATCCAATAACTGAAATTTTAACAACTGAACAACTGAACAATTTAATTTAAAAATACATTTGAAATAACTAAATGAAACTCCCAAAAGGGAAATATAATTATTTTTTTTCAGCCTTTTCTTCCGTACATCATTCGAGGAACCCCTTAAAATCGAATATCGCTTTAATCGACTAATGTTTGACGATTCCTATTTTATCTCCTCTTCGACCCCAACAAGAGGAATCAATTAGAAGCACAACACTTTACGAGTCCCTTCGGAACACTTGATGATGGGCCCATCATCCCACCGATCCAAATAAAAACTACCATTCACCTCCCGGAAAGAACCATCTACTGTTTTTTTTCCTGAAGTAGAAAAGACCAACCAGAAGAAAACAACAACTTATAGTTTACGAGCGTTTGCCTCAGAACCAAACCCCGTCGAGTTTCCCATTATTAATCTTCCTAAACGATTCATTACCAACCCCTCGATTTTTCGCTGCGTATTGGAAAGCTGGACCGAAATGGTCAGATTTTTGCAGGGGTCATTCGACTGGTCATTCGGTTGGTAGAATTGAGGGAGAAAATTGGCCCGAGTGTGAGATGGAAAAGGGAAAATAGAAATCATCCATAAAAAACCCCTTTCTTCACTTGGTTTTATCGAACGCTTCTTTCACCTCCATAACCAGCTTAAACTAAGAAAATTCCGGATGATTTTCCAAAGTATCATTCCTGCCCCGTTTTACACGCTGGGCGGTTTTCCGGTGTGTGTGTGTGCCCGATTGGCTGTGATTTCTTTCGAACAGTTCCATAAACAAAAGCGAAAACCATCCTCCCGGTTTTATTCGACCCCCGCTTCACGAGCTTTCGGGCCACAATTCTTCGTGGCCATAAAACTGATACGCTCGCGCGTGTATGTGTGTAACTTTTTCGGTATCCTTTGTCCGAGGGGATCAAACTCGGAGGAAGCAAATCAAGGAATTTATATTCCACTACCGTTTTTGATGCTGGGAATTGAGCCGAAATAAAAACGCAAGAAAACACATCACTTTTATGCTTCCTGCACCGATGAATGCTCCGCTTTTCCAGCTGCCGAATTTTTCCAGCTCCACCGATGCCGATGATGACGGTGACGATGATGTTCATTGGCAATGTGTGGCGTGCGTTGGTCCTGCGAACCGGTGCGGTCGCTTATGGATATCCTTTCCTTTCCTGTACGTCCCTCACCATCCCACTGGCAGCATACGTGTGCCCGAGAACCTTCGTCAAGGGACCGATTTCGTGGTGATGGGAAAAAGATACTCCGGGAAGTGTTTGCGAAGGAGCGACAACACCAAAAAAAACCTGTATCAAACACACCTTTTCCACCATGTGTATGCACGGTAACCCATCAAGCCTGGCCATAAAAACTCATGCTGCGTGATGAAGTGTGCGCGTGTCGGTAGCGAACCGATGGGGGGAAAAACTGGCTGCAGATGGAAACTACGGATGCTGCGGGATTGGAAATGCTCCCCGGCAGGAGGGTGAAAATATACAAGTGAAAATACGACTCATGGGGGAGAGAACTGAGCTGCAAAAAAAAAAACAAGCTTCCAGCATCCTCTCGTCGAGTTCTTCCCGAAAATACGGGACACATCTGAACCGTTTTCCACCCGAACCTGGGCAACTCCGTTACGGGAACCAGTATGCGGAGTACGTTTCGAAATCCCATCGAAATCAGAGCAGAAGCGTTTAAGTTTGAATTTACGACACTCTTGCGTACGCCCAGTGGTGATATAAAATAAATGTGAACAAGCGGGACGTTCGACGACAGTGATGCTGTGTTGGCTCCTTTTTTGCTTCACCCAACTGCGGCACAGCCGTGATGCCATCGGGAAAGCTGTTTTGCCACAAGTTCGAGTCTCGTGCAACGTAAAACACTGGTGAAAATCGCTAACGTCACTTCCTTAAACTTCCGTTCCGTGAAAACGGATGCGTTTCAGCAAATCTTTCACCAAATTCTAAAACCAATAATAAACATACGAAAAGACCTCCGCACCAAGACAATGGCCAGAAGAAAACACAATTCTGAACTGAAATGGAAAACGAAAAACGAATGAAGTGTATCACTCCCGGAAGGTTCACTGCAAAATGGACAATAAAATGAGAAAATTGTTTTCCTTTTACATTTCCTTCCCTTCTCCTACACGGGTACCGCCCAACGACATGCAGCTGCTCATGTGTGTATTACCGTATGCAAATGGTTTGGAACCGGTTCGATGCACCTGATGACGTTTCTTGTTTTCTTGTGAAACCTTCGCAGGAAATAAAGATGCTCACCATGCTAAAGCATGCATGCATGTACAATAAGGTTTTGATTGGGAAACTTTTCAGTTCAGTTCTTATTTTATTGCGGTTCAGTTTTATGTCCACATGAGTACTTTTTTGCTTGCAGCTGATGCTGAATTATTTTTTTATTCATATTGTTTCGTGTAGCATTTATTTCATTAGTTTGGGGCTTATTTTGGAGGCCAAATACCACTTGGTATGCGTACGCTTATGGATAATTTGTTATCACTTTGCCTGAATTTAGGCGTTTAAGGAAATACGGTTGCTCTGGTAATTTTTCGTTTGCGACCTATCAGACCTATTGTTTCTGTGAGCTTTCCTACAGATTCATGGTAATGTGTTTAGAATGACACAGAACAATCCGGGTGTTGACATATTTTGGAGGCTGTTCACTTGAACAAACACGAGTGGAGATGGATGGTGGGAATGAATGGAATCTACCAGAAATATAGGATTCAAAGGACTTTTACAGCAATCCCAAATGATGAATGAATGGAACACTAAAAAAATCTAACCGTGATTCCAAATTGCAAATAAATATCGGTTTTAATGTTGTGGTAAGAACCACCCTGTAGCTAAGTAATTTTATGGCATCCGTTAGTATGTATGTATAGGTAAGGAATAAAATTAGCTAGGTCTAGAGAACTAGAATCTAGTATTAGTGTTAGGATACATTATAAATAAGTTGCGTACGCCACACAGAGCCCTCTTATCTCGTCACTCCTAAACCGGGCAACATCACCATAACGCCAGCCCGGCAGCGCGCGTCTCTAAATAAAGAAAGGTCTGCAAACACACTACAATGTTCCCAATTTCTACGCCCAAAGTTATGCATTCCGCAACACGAAATTGCAATACGTAGTCTTGTATCTACTGTAAGCCTGGAGAAGGAATATATTTGAGCATGAAAAATTCCTTGACGTATAATGTAAAAAGCTCTACATTTTTTTAGACCCGAAAGTCAAACAAACACCCTTATTGTTCGCTTTATTTTTCGTATAATTCCACAATTAATCATACAAAAAATCCGAACCAAACAATATGGTAAAAATAATAAATCCCCCATTTAAAGTCGAACCGGTATCCGTGTATTTACTGCGCTTTCTACTTCGTGCTATTTATTTAACTCGCCGCACGTAAAGTCAATCTGGTCTAGGTAGACAGTCACATCAATTCGGTAATTTTGTTACATCCTGCATCCAGCATCACTTCAACAGCATCAGCACCCTCGCCAACGAGAGTAGCGTATCCATTTCTCCACAAAATTCAACTCCCTATTTTACGGTTTTCCTCAGAACGCGCGTAACATTCCAGGGTGCCACGCTTCGGGGCCCGTGTGTAACCGTGTGATGATGATAATCTGCCGCATTACAGTTTTGCCTTTGATTGACTCACACAACAAAAACCGGCCCGAAAATGGGGTTGGATGGGAAGGAATCTGTTGAATTTTTGCTCCCTCCTGACCTAGATTTTCGCGTTGCACAGCCAGTTGTGGCTCATCTTCTTTTGGGCTCTTCGCCACACACTTGAATATGTGCCCCGGTGTGTGTTTGTTTGCTCCTTCCGGATGGCATTTTTATGCTGGGTCGCTGGAATTTAGCCAACCACCGTTGAAATCTGACACTTTGGGCTCACAATCCCGCTGATGGCTGGATGACAGGAAACTGGGCGAACGCAAAAGGAAACCCCGAAAAGAAGGCAAAACGCAGAGGGAGAAACAATTGCACTCATTTAAATTTCTTCCACTAGCTTCTTGCTTTCTAGCGGGGATTTTTTTGTTTTCCGCTAAGTATGTCGGATTTACTTTTTTTTGCCCATTCTTTTCCACCATCGCATCCAAACGTCCGGAATGGCTTCATTCTAGCTGTAACGGTGCTTCTGCCGGATTGTCAGTTCGCTTTGCGCGTCCGCTAAGTGCCTGCAAAGTGGCATCGACTTCGTCAGCAAGGATCACTGTCAGACGCTGGAGGCTTTTCCGTACCAAATCTTTCCCGCTGTCCCGGGAATGAAATGGGCGCTGGAACGTAAGCGAGCTGGGCAATAAAGCCAAAGCGGCCTCGCCCCGTTCGGTACTCTTTCTTCAGCTTAAGTGAGTGCAAAGGCAAGCAAATAAAAACCCCGGGATAGAGCGATGAAAATGAAAGCTTGCATCGTCGTTGAGTTTACCGTGCCGGTTGTTTTGGGTTCCATTTTTTCTTTCAGTCAGAACCACCGACAAGTGGGTGTGCAAGCAGAGTGGAGTCTCATCACTTCATTACGCTCATTTGCAGTTAATTTCGTCTGAAATTCCCTCGCGGTAGGGACGTTTGTTTCGTATCGAGGGAGCTCGGCGAAGCAGTATTGATGAAAAGTCAATTTATTTTAATGTTTAAAGTAGCGACACAAAGGGAGAAGCTTTGAAATTCCTTTACAATCTACACAATTTTCACTCTCTTTGAAACCAAATCCAACACCAGACCTTAGTGCAACTTTAAATCGAGCACTTTTGCAGATTAATTCCTACTTCCTATACGGCTTCCGGGTAATCGGCGCTGCTCGCTGCCATGTCATGTATGAATAGTTAAAGCGAATGGGTTTAAAATAAATTAAACTTTACCAGCGCGAGCGCAGCATCCCGTAATCGCACAGCAACAAGCGTCGTAGGCTAATGTTATACATTCACCTTTTTTACCTTGGCAAACTCTTGCCTTGTCGAGCTACTTCAAAACCGCGCTGGAAAAGCAATTTTCTACCGCTTACTTTAGCCACAGTAGCCAGGGTACTTTACGAGCTTAATGCCATTTCGCTGTTCATTATGTACGGCTTGGCATGGTCTCATGTAGTGTGTGGAGTACCACGAAAGGCGTGATATATCTTCATAAAGCTTAGCCGTGTAGCATGCTGCCATACTGGTTGTTTTGTCTCGCCAAAAGCAAGGGGTGCAGTAATTTATGGAGACATCAAATATGAAAAGCTCCAGAGGAATTAAAAATTCTTTCGTAAGTATCTCCCAGCATATTAAGGCATGCTTTCACTTAATTATTAAGAATTTTTGTGGAATTTTAGAATTGAAGGAACCTTAGTTTTATATTCCATTTCCTGTTTCTGTTTTTATTATGTTTGTCATTATTTATGTTTGCTTAGTTTCATACTTGTTTTCTTATTTAACTGTCTTCATCCGTTCCTGTAAACCGATTGCCTATATTTAGGCGTATTTAGATGGCTGTCCTGTCTGGTCAAGGTAATTTACACAATTCTTTTTAGTTCTTATTGTGTTCTAACTTAATCATTTTTTTATATTAAATGTTCGTTCGTAATCGTTCCCTGGAATTAAGGTTGATGTTGCCCACATTACCGTGCTCGATGAAACAAAAATATTTCACCTGCTTAAACGAAATATTCAACCCCACTCTAATGATGTTAACTCGACGCGAAGCAAACAGTGGGCGATATTTAATTTGCAATAATTAATTAATAAATCACGCACAGCAAATCCAACCAAACAACATGGCGCTTGACGGATTCGTTTGATCATGTACCGAACGCCAAAATAAATACATGTATAAACATTCATGTTTACTGAGCTCTTCACGGTGTGTGGTAAAATGTGTTCCACGGTAGACAGTATGGTGGCGCACCAAATAAAAAAAAAACCCTATAATTTTCCCCATTTTTCCGATGACATCAATCCATGATAGAATGTTGATTTGTCTGTAATGCTTTGCATTTCCTATGTGGCGTTCAAATATGATCGTCTAATTACTGCTGTTTGACTGTTGAGCTATGGGATTGAAATCAACCGGTGAATTAACGGGGGACGATTTGTTTGATATTTCCTACCAAAATCATATCAAATAATCATCATAAGCCATGGTAAAGCAAAAAAAACGAACAAGAAAGAGAAACACAGTGCAGTACCATTGTCACATAATGAGCGATAAGGGCAAAAATGGAGCATTAAATATTGATTTCGATGAATCCATCGAACGGGCCAACGAGTGTTGGCTTTCAATTATGCTATTTATGCACCCATCCAGTCAAAAGAGGTCTTTTTCCAATTCATAACACCCACGGAGCGTGGCACTTTTCGTTCAATCAAAGTGCACCGGGTACTCCAAAATGCAAATGATGCCAATTCTCGTTAGCGTGTGACCTGCTGATGTGGTTGAGAAAGGATGCGTTTGGATGCGGGATGGATAGATGAAGAGTGGTGTCAAAATTGAATCGTTATTTAAACGAGTAAAGTAACAGTGCTTGACACGTCCATTTTGATGGTTCTGATTACAATGAAGGATAAAGTATGGTAATATTGCATGTATTGTAGTGCGCGTCAAACAGCAAACTCGTTTGCCCGAACAGTGTATTAATTTTAAAATTAATAAGTAATTTAAAAATGCTCCTAAATGTATGCGATTTACTTGATTATACAATGTTACTAAGTACTTATTTCGAATTACATCTTCGCCAAACATTTTCGAATATGCTTTTTACCAGCAGAACTTCACATAAAACTGTGCAGAACAATTCATTATAATTAACCAACATTTTGAACACTTCCACTATGTCGTTCATTTACATAAACCTCAACAAACGTACAAAGACTACAAATGGAAAGTACCAACAATGACAAGTGTACAGAGATCTATCACAATCAGTCCAAGAGGAACGCATCCGAGAATGCAACCATACCAATCAGCATCATTTACTTTGTCCAACAACCAAGACACTGGAATGGTATCAACGTTTCGCTCCGTGATTGAAATGCCCACGCGGTTCGTGCCGTTTCACAATTCTCGCACAGCATAATCCGCTTCATTGTCCGCTCCATTGACCATAGATAAGATGCATCACAGTGGTTTGTATGCTTTAGAAGATATTTACGAATGAGAGCCATCTGATCAGTCACTTGCTGGACCGGTAGATCTCAAGTTCTAGTCAGTTATTTCTAGTGTCAGTAGTGACAAACGGTGCGTTACGTTACAAGTCAAAGTACACTCTCGGACTCTCGAAATACAGTGTAAAGGTGTAGAGGCCATCAAAACTTGAATACCAACCAGCTCTGTGTTAGATTAAACAATGGCCGAATAAAGCGCGCATAAAAAACCGTAGATCGTGTGGATTCGGAATGATTATTTATCTCGAAGACAAGTTTATCTGTGTTTGTTCGTGGCGTGGCGTTTACCTTGCTGTCACAAGATGTGAATGCAATTTATATGCTTAGCTCGAAAGCTACGACACCTCACTTGTATCTTGGTTGCGGATGTTCAGTTCCATCTTTGGATCTCTGGTCGCTAGTAACCCACCGAGAAGTAACGTCAGTTAATGTGAATGTGTAAAAGTGAATAAATTCGTGTTAGCATTTTGGAGGAGATTGTAAGTGAAAATTAATAACGTCATAAACGTTACGCATATCAGTGTCTGTTCGTGAACTGTTCGTAGTTCTTAATCTTATGTGATCTTCAATATGTCCTAAGCTTTCGAAATCAACCAATTCTTGAACTATCTTATTCTGCATCAAGCACTAAAGTAAACGAAGTGATATCATATAAAATAGAAAGCTCCTCCCAAACACTACTTACGCCGCTATGAAGATCAAGGCCCTTCCGTCCGGTGAAACTAATTCCGGTAGCGTGCAGCACCATCACTGCACACTATCAATTGAGCTAAAAATAAACTGTTCTGCTCTCGAGCCGTGCTGATCCGGGACACTTTATCCCTCGTATGATTTATGACCGTGACAGCGCAGATTGTTTGGGGGGGTGCCCCCACACGCGCACATTTGTGATATCTACTTGGGAATTGTTTTTGATCAACAACTTCAGCACATGTTTCTACGTCACGTTGTTGGGCAAACATTTACCAGTAGTACATATTTTTGGACGGAACAGGAACTAAATCTAATCTCTTGTGTAATTGTAGTTTCTTGTTTTCAAATATTACATCCCTACGCTACGTGATGGATGAGGACACAATTCTACTGGAGGACCCTAGCGTGGAATTTACCACCGGCTCCAATGCGGAAACCACACTGTCACCTTCTACCTTCGATCCTGTAACGATCATCACACAGCTTGTCACCGAATCTACCAAACTTTTAACCTCTGCAACGATGGAAACTACCTCCACTGTAGTCTCCACTATATCCAGTACTCCGAGTACGGTAGCAATGGAAACGTCCACGGTCGCCATCGAAACAACTACGGTATCGGATGGCTCATCGATCACTACTCCTGAGAGTATCCTCATAACTAGCACAATGGCATCGATTACCGAAACACTTCTATTCTCGTGGTTCGATTACACGATCTTCGCATTGCTACTGCTGCTGTCTACGTTTATCGGGGTTTACTTTGGATTTTTGTCAAAAATTAAGCAGAACAACAAGAAGGAGTATCTGCTGGGTGGTAAAACGATGAACAAATTCCCCGTATCGGCATCCCTTATTGCAAGGTAGGTAGAAAATGCTGAGATCAAGATGATCGTCTCCTAAACTACCCACTTCTTCCTCTGCTTGCAGTCATATCTCGGGAATAACAATGCTCGGTGTGCCTTCCGAGATGTACAGCCATGGAACACAGTACTGGATGTTTATTATACCAGCGTTCACGGTACTACAATTCTTATGAAACTAGTCATATCGCCTGTGGCTAACCGATTTAATTTTCTCTTGCAGGTTGCACTCCTAATGAAAACGATCTACCTACCGGTATTCTACGACCTGCAGGTGACTTCCGCCTTCACCTATCTGGAGCTGCGCTTTGACAAGTTTGTCCGATCGGCTGCAAGTCTGGTGTATGCGCTGCAGTGCCTCATCTACATCCCGATCGTGATCTACGTCCCGGCGCTCGCCTTCAGTCAGGTGACGGGAATTAATCTGCACGTAATCACGCCCATCATCTGTGTGATCTGTATCTTCTACACCACCGTCGGAGGACTGCGAGCGGTCGTCTGGACGGATACACTGCAGTTCGTGCTTATGATTGGAGCTTGTATTGCTGTCATCGTGCTGGGCATCAGCTCAGTGGGAGAATTCATGGAAGTTTGGGAAGCTGCCGACCGTGGGAAGCGCCTTATCTTTTTCAAGTAAGTGTTTGTATACTACGGTTTGTTTATTATGTACTACATGCATCTCTCTTTGCTGTATTCTAACAGCATGGACCCTAACCCTTTTGTACGTTCATCGTTCTGGACTGTCTGCTTCGGACTAACGACACTCTGGGTCTCCAATCTGGCAGTGAATCAAGGCTGCGTGCAACGGTTCTTAGCCGTCCCAGATCTTCGGGTGGCCAAAAATTCCCTCATCATCTTCACCGGTGGTTTAATCTTCGTCAAGAGTTGCTCCTGCTTTATCGGGTTACTGATCTACGCCAAGTACGAAACGTGCGATCCCTTCTCCACGCAGAAGATCTCCAAAATTGATCAAATTCTACCGTACTACATTATGGACGTGGGCACAAAGATTCCCGGGCTGCCGGGACTGTTTGTGTCCGGCATCTTCTCTGCCGCCCTGTCGACGATGTCCTCCGTGCTGAACACCCTAGCCGGTACCATCTACGAGGACTTCATACAGCATCGAATGCCAAACGCTAGCGAAAAGAAGGCAAGTAACATCATGAAGATGTTGGTCGTACTGCTCGGCTTCCTGGTGCTCGGGCTCGTGTTTGTGGCCGAACGGATGGGTCAGGTTATGCACATTGCCATCGCGTCTTCGGGCGTCACGTCCGGCACCATGCTGGGCATGTTCTCGGCCGGTATGATTTCGAGGCGCATCAACACGAAGGGTATTATCAGTGCGGCGGTTGTGTCGATGGCAATCACCGGCACGGTGATGACGGGTGCCCAGCTGAATCCTAAACCCCCGATGCTTCCATTGCGGACTGATGGATGTGATGCGAATGTTTTCACCAACATAACCACCATCTTGACGGAGACTATCTCACAAGCGGCCGAAACGGACACGGTACCTCTAATCTTCAAGCTAAGCTTTATGCACTACTCACTGTTGGGTCTGATTAGCTTCTTTATCGTGTCGTTCGTTGTAAGCGAACTCACTGGTGGTGGTGACATCGACGACGAACGGTTGCTGGCACCGTTTCTACGCAACTCGGACAAGCTGGAAAAGGAAATGACACTGCTGAAGCACAACATCAAGTATGAGGAAATCGATATGGCACTGCGGGAACTACAAAAACCATCCGATCCAGAGAAAAAATAGACGAGCACAGGCTTAGTTCAAGCTACATTTATGGTAACAAATAAAGCACCAAAACCACGCCGTAAATATATTACCGCTAACGAATGTCACCCTTTCTTTTATTTGTCCAAAAACTTTTCCCCACTTTCAGAAATATTATTTTACTCCAACTTGTGTTTTATTTGGTTGTGTTATTGTGAATAATTTGCGTCCAAAGTCTTCTTTTTCTGATCACAGTTTTACTTCGAAACTCCCGGCACAGCTACGACCGTGTTAGTATTTATGCTCATCTTGCCATTTTCCAACCTTCACTCAACTTTCTCGTGACGATTCGACGACTAGTAGCTACTTATTATTCCCAGCGAGCATCTTGTCTTGTTATTCGTTCTCTGTTTCACAATTTCGTATCCCTCCCCGTACCGCACTGCTGTACCCTTTTCCACCGGGCAAAGCTCCTTGAGACGGGGAAGCTTCACTGGTTGTATAGTGATGTGCCGTAGGAACTTCCCGGACATTGCGCACGTTCGTGAAATTGTACATTCACAGCACATAAGTCATTTTGGCATTTTTCGTCCGTTCGTTTTTCGCATTCCAGCTTTTTCCACTCTCGCTGGTTTGCGATGGTAACAATACGGCGAATGGAGCAGTTAGAAAACTCGCAAACCATCACGGACGTGCAGCGTAAGTAAACTTTCAACCCATTCGCTGCCCGAAATGGCTGGTGAACATTTGTGTTGCTTATGCGGAAAGGATGAAAAGTGTCCACCATTGGTTGAGTGTTGGAAAATATTAACAGTTTTTGTTATATGTGTAAGCTTGTCGATGTGACGTTATAGATATTATGGCCAAATGTGACACTTAAATCAAGAAAGTAAAATAAAATGTTTAATGGTACTTGTCTACTGATCGTTTCACCTTCTGCATATTTGTCGCTCTCACTCTTTCAGTTGCTCTCTCAAAGACCCACCCAATGCTAGACAGTCTTCGAAGGTTCGAAGAAAAGTGAAAAGACGCTTTGCCTGTACATACCCAAAAACCACCACAAAATCGATGATGAACTTGAAGTTGAGAAATGGTCACATCCTAAATGTACCATCCTTCGTTACTTTCTCCTTCCAATAAACTTCTTACCATTCCAGCATTTTAAAGATTCCAACCTCGCCGAATAACATTCTGCCTTGCACCAGAATAGACGACGACTTAAAATAGGACTTATATTTCGAGTTCAAACACGCTCCTCATCAAACATCATTCATTTTCGTTGGAGTCATTCTTTCCTCCTATACTTCAGCAATTTCCAACTGACGAGGATCGATGGATTTACGGTCCCTTCGCGAACGCAACGATGCGTGCAGCAACGACCGAATGGAGGGACTTCTTCCTATTA
The DNA here is from genome assembly GCF_943734725.1 of Anopheles marshallii. Lineage (NCBI taxonomy): Eukaryota > Metazoa > Arthropoda > Insecta > Diptera > Culicidae > Anopheles > Anopheles marshallii. Next base: position 31,177,382 of record NC_071327.1, read on the forward strand.
AAAAAAGAATCCTCCCCCAACAGTACAGAAAAAAAACCAACAACACACATACAGCACGAAGCAAACATTCAGACACGCAACACAAACCGACCAAAAATAATATTTATGCAGTGAAAAGACAACCCGGAAACACCCGGTGGCATTGGATCCGGTACGCCGGCAAAATGTTGGCCATTCGTCGGTAGCAGAACATATTATTTTGACTGCAAAAATTCCTACCACCCGAACGCATTTTCCATTTCACTTCTCGCACGCGTTGACAAATGATGTTTCTATGCTAAAGGCGGACCTGCGGGATGTGAATGGAATTCGGGAATTTAGACCAAACATTGTGCTACTGCTTTACTGTCGGAATGGCTTTAAGATACCTTTGCAGGTTATTAACATTATAGTTTAATTTTAAAATAGTAAAGAATGCTTGGAGCAATGAAATAAATGTATTCCACTTGCATACTTTCAGGCGTTTTCGATTAATGTTTTTCGAGTAGTTACTTGACAGTGCATACCTATTGGCGTACTTATTACAGGGGTATTCCAGAAGAAGCAATAAAACCTTATTTCGTTTATATTAATTTAAATAGAACAATTTTAGAAAAAAATAGTAAAGTATTTTCAAATATCTTACTTTACTCGAATATTTATCTAACTCATTTCCATCTTTAGGTGATATTGGAGCCCCACTGAAGAATACACAACGGCAGCTGATATTGTTTCAATGGTGGTAAGTAGTTGCCACGTTTTATTGTTATGCTTGAGAGCAGAATAAAATGGATAGATGATACTTTAAAAAATTAAAATAAAAACATACAGCATAAAAAGGAAAGTAATGAAGGAACACAACAAGCGATACAACTCGTTGAGCTTTGCCGGTGCTTACGCAGATACGATGGAAATAGAATTGTGACACATACAGTAATAAGGCGCGTTACTGTGTTGGGCGGGGAATCTTTGAAAAATCTCTTCAATTTGGTGTCTCTCCCTGACGATCCAGAGATCCAGAGCTAAGGATTGCACCGGCAGACGCAACACGACGGAAACAGGAACCAGTCCATAAAGATGCCCTTACAATCGTTGTCCGGATCGTACGCTAGCAATCGGTGCCATTTGTACTTCTGCTCACAGCCACAGTCTCCGGAGCAACGGTTCGTTTGGGTTTTGCTAGGCCAGGAAGTGACAAGGGTAAGACAGGAGTTAAAGCACACACCGCGAGCAACCATTTCCACTCGGCCATCTACTTACGAACACACTTCCTGGTGGATCGCCTGCTCAAAATGCTGCGTGTTGACGATGGCGCGCACCTTGCCGGCAGAATTCGTCGCCCAGTATGGCGTCACTATCTCGATCTTCGACTCGCAGGCATCAACCCTGTTGGAGAACCCAGCCCGACAATGTTACTACCGCTGCTCGGCGATCTTTATCTGCCATGTTGAGAGATCTTACCTGCCCGTGTTGGATTCGCCGTTCGCTCCGCCGCCATTCCCGTTGGCTGGAGTTGCCGTCTGGCGTGCATTGGTGCTTCCTCCACTAGATCCACTGCCACTACCGCCGCTTCCACGTCCACCATTGTTACCACGGGTGCTAGTGTTCTGATTTTGACGTTTCTTGCGCAGTTTGCTGAAGTACGAATCGCCACCGAGCCGCACCTCACCGCCCGGCTCGCCGTACAGGTCCATCAGTTCCGGCAGTAGCGTAAACTCGTCATCGTCACCGTAGGGATCCGTCCCCGGTACACTCCGCTTACGTTTCCGCCCCGGGGACGACGACGGAAACCGTGATGCCATCTCGAAGTCACCATACATTCGCTTCATTAGTGCTTTGTTCTCATCGATGAACATCTCAATCTTGTCACTAGTTAAAAGAAGAATTGAAAAAAAACATCCAAATAGCACATTAAATCCCAATACGCTGAAGAATTTCTACTGATAACCATCGGCTGAAGCGGGTCGCGCACGGTCTAAGATGTCGCGGTAGATACTTCACCCAGAGGATACACACTTAAGGCACACCACCCGAACAAGTGATCGGATCGGCCATCTTGTACAACTGCCTCCGGCTTGCCAATACTGTTTCGAATGTCACGAGGTAGAGGTGTCCAAACTACCAGACAAACGGCCATTCGCGTGCGTGTACACCGGCGATGACAGCTGGCCTTGCCATTCTAATCAACCCGCTGAACTTCTCTTCTCTAACCGATGCGGGAAACAAATCGAGTGGAAAATCACTTCACCACATCAGTCTCTACAACGCTCTCTCCCTCGATTTTCGCCCAACGTCAGCGATGATGTTGAGAGCGCGACGCCAGTGGCCTCATTTCTAAATGTCACTTATTTATCTTTCTCATATTTTAGCGCATCCGCGACCCGGTGGATTGGACCACATTTGAATTCCGGAGGCATTGCTGGAAGTTGCTAATGTGTACCAGAATTGATAAAAGTAAGGAGAATGCATAAAAAACACAACGAACCGGACGGGAGACCTTTCATCATTTGTGAAATTTGATCAGATATCAGGTAGGGGATATAGTAGTAGCAGACATTAGAAAGATCACCGACTTGATGGTGATATTTGAAAGTCATAAAATTCCGTTTGCTTACGTGCGACAGCTCAAAAGTCTTCCAGAGCCATAAAATATTCAACAACATCAGAATACACTCTAATGAATTCTACGTGCCATGCTGCTCTTGTACATTGATTGATGCAGTTCACAATGGCGCGCCATAAAGCGCACATGTTTATGGGCCACTTTACCGAACCCGAGCTACGATTGTACATGTTCAGCACGTTCCTGTCCTCCCAACTCACCTAGGATAGGTATTGCCCGCCGTTGGACAGAACAGTTGATGGTACTTCTTTATGCAAGGAACACCCCTGATGACATCTCCATGAATGCTGAGCCCGAGTGCGACGGATAAAGCTGTCCACCATATCTGAAACGAAGAAGGAAAGAAGTGGAGGCTAGAATTGCATCGAAATTATGACGAAATTCTTGGATTAAAGCATACATTATTAGATTCAACTGACAGATTCTAGTGAATGACCTGTGGAATGTTGTATCGAGTGAAACAGCAGAATACTACCTAAGGAACTGGTGTACGTGTGGGACGATCGTTGATCGATACAGTACGTGTTCGTGTTGTGTTGTGTTCGCGCACCGTTGATGAACCTCCGCTATATCCCGGGAGCCATTCGTACGGAGGCCTGACCGTACTGACAATTCGGTCCGTGTGTGATTCATCGAAATTTGCAGGCCTGTTGGCCGTACCATACCAAAGTCTGCTCACGTCTTCCGCCAACTGTCACGACACTGCCGGTGGAAGTATAAACAACCTGGAGCTGGACAGATTTGTTCGCTGCTTCCTTTGGGTTACACCACCGGTACGGCACACAGCAGCAATAAAATCCGACCAGCGAAACACACTTTTCGGATACCGTCTCCACCAACTTAGCATGCGGTGATTGTCCGGAACTATTGGTACACCAGAGTTACCGCCACACAATCCACCGGCACCGTACCGCTAGGTAGCAAATTGATTTATTTCTGCTTTTATGGCGTGATGGTTGCGGAGCTCGGCTTCTTGTTTAAATATAGCCTTATACACCGCACACTGGGCGAGTTGTCAATGGTTTGGACGTGAACGATCACGACAATGCTGGCGTCGTTTGCTGGATGTGGACAGTGTGAAATGCGATCAAATGTACACAATAAACGGGAGCACTCGCTACCAGGTGGCATTATCACGGCCTTGTCCTTGGCGTGTCTAAGGCTAGAAATTAATTAATTATCATTTCATAACCAAAGCGGCCTATCGGTGAACGTAGCCATAGCCATGGTCGGTCTGTTAACGGGTCCGTACATATCCCTCTCGTCGACGCCGGCACCTTCAATTCGTTCTCGGAGGAAACGTTCTTGCAGGTGGTACACCCCGTCCATCTAGCAACGCCCGAGTGGGGAAGTGAATGTGAAGGTCACAGTGACCCAACCTATGGGAGATTCGATTCGTTCCAAACACCATGCGGAGAACCAAATCCATGAGGCCACCACCGCGGAGTACGGTACCGATCGAGTCTCCAATTTTATTACACCACCATTCTCACCGCACAGTTGCACCACAATACCTAATGGGTTCAATCCAACAATCATTAAACCACTGAAGAACATTCACTAAGAACGGATGGGGGGATTGACTTTATTGTCCGGTGCTATATTCTCATGCAGGCCGAAAATATCAACCCAAATCGAATCAATCACAGCGCCAGGCCACACCATAGCTTCATGTACAATTTGGGTGTGTAACGACAGAAGAATCAAAACTCATTTTCGTCCATTGACTTAAACATTACCCGGCACGCCACACCAAACACGACCGAAAAAAATGGAACAAGTTTCCGCCAGACGAGATGATGTTTGTAGCACGTATTTTTCAGTGCAACAACCAAACAAAAAAACCGCAATAACACAACTAAGCTGACAATCGTTCCCCCAGGCCAAAACAGTTCTTACGCTCTTGGAGCATTAGCCGTGGTGGAGCGATCCTACCCATTGGATTCATGTTTCCAACAGAAAATTGTCACGTGGGCGTCCATGTAAGCCGGTTTTGCGCTTAGCCAGACTAGCCTTCTCCCGAACCCAGAACTTGCTTTGGTGATCAGGCCCACCAACCCGGTCTTGATTGATCTCCCTTTCCCTTGGGCAGTCGCGAAACCGCAGTACCGAAACGCTTGCCAGTGTGGATCCGAATTTGCATAAAAAATAACGATCTTTTAATCTATCGCATCGCGTGAATGACACCGTCAGAAAGGTGAAGTTTTGGTGGTTTTCTGCTACGGTAGAAAACTGTTCCTGTTCCTGTTCAATTGGTAATTGTCATAAGTAATAATAGTAATTAAACTTGTAGCCATAGGGGCTACAACCTATGACCTATGATCTTCTAAAGCATCTTAAAATCCTCTCTGAACTCAGATCTCTTGAGATTGCACACATAAAAAACAGCCTCGTGATATGAGTGGCAGCGTTGATGTCTAAGTAGTCTATCATATTTGAACCGAGTGAACTGGACCTAATTGGACTACAGTCAAAAACAAAACCTCCACAAGGATTTATAGATGATTTGTACAATAGAATACTGACTGCCCTGTTGGACGTAGTACAAAGAGTAGAATATTGAATGCCGGAACTGAGTTCCTCAACCAATATTCTTACAAGAACGCATCTCCAGTATATTTCTAGTGCATCTCTGCAAGTGCATCTCCGAAGAAGAGACCTAGTACAAATCTCTTACTCATGTCAGGCACTTTAAAATCGTGATGCTCCGGTGGGCTAACTATGTCATGAACGTGTCACAAGACATTCCAACACGCCGAATCCTTTCAGAATATCTAACATAAGGAAAGAGATGTTCCAAAGAGCATACTATTCTATGATGATTCCTGGCAGAGCTCCTGAGCACTGTCACACTTTATATTGTCTCTTTTAACACTGTGGATGCTTCTTATAGGTCCAAATATTCTATATTGCACCAAAAAACCCAATTACCCTGGATGAATAACTTTAATTTCCGCATTGTTGACGGTAAAATTAAACGGTTTGTATTGCACGCTTATGGTTACTATGCTCACTTACCGGTATTTGGATGAATGTTCCGTTGCTGACTTGAGGATACGCGAATAATGGCACAACAGGAACGGTCCCATTCTTTATAAATATGGGCCCCTGGATCGGTGTGACTGTTGGCATGCGAGAGTTTTTTCGGTTATCTGTAACGAAACGGGATGCCCATTACTTACTGGCTGCACTGAACAATGGTGGTGATTACTTAAGGTAGAAAACGAAAGAAAATCATTAGCAGCACAACCTGCGACCTAAACGAAACCCGCTCACCAAAACACGTTCACTTCCTACAACGGTTCGTACGTGAAATGGTACATATTGCGGCGACTTTAGCGCAACTGTTTAATTCATACAAAACGCATAACGAGTGTGCATAAGTTTCAACCGAATCCGATTAGATCTACGATTGCCGGTGGTTTGCGAAATGTATACACGCTGCGGCGACATGCACGAGATGCATCCCGTACAGCTGCATCCATCAGACGGTTGTACTGTGCTGTTGCATATCAAAAACAAAAAAAAAACACCTCCGAAAGCTTCCCCACGAACGAAGCCTAATCTTAGCTTCGCACGCCATCCGGCCCTACCGCCAGCGTACGTGAACATTGGATGCAGTTCATTGTGCGCTTCTTGGAAGTGGAGTCTCTCACACCTCTGCCGGGTACAACTTGATTGAGTCGAATCAGTAAGGGATTGTGTATTAATTGGAGCTATGAGTGGGACGGTGTTAATTGAATAAAACGTTTGTCAGTGTAGTCGCAGATGCTACAGCTCTGGATGATGTAAATGATACCTTTGTGAAAGGGAGGGTCCATCTTTTTTTCGTGCGAGCTTTTCTAGCCACTACTGGTAAGCTTGAGGCGTGCAAGCTACGAAATCAGACGTCATCCATATAGGCGGAAGATTGTTTGGCGTTAGATCCACAACGGTATGCATCGGGGCGTAACGGGCTCTACGCCCCGAAAAGGAATCAACAAACAAACCAAGCCCAACCACAGACAATAAACTTAACATGGTGCAAAATGCCATCCACCATTACTGACTGGCGCCGGCTGTCAATTTATGCTGTCAAATTTCGCGACAACACACGGTGCACACGCTTGCGCACCCTCTAAACGCTGTAGCCGATCCGTTGCTGAAGATCGAACGGGCTGCGGCGACGCCGTCAGAAACACCCAGACCTCCTCCGTTCCGAACGCACGCCAATAAAGAACATGATCGCCATTAAATGGCGGCCCCGTGGAAAACGACCTTTCGCGGGTTTCATGACCGTTGCATTGCCGGCGGCGAAAGTCAAGGTTAGCGGTGACCCTGTTCCACCTCTTTGACAATCGACGTCACCTACGCAATTCCGCACAGTTTTAGTGTCAGTGCGGTGCGCATGATTCACACGCGCACGCACACTCGCCAGGGTAAAGAATGTTAATCGAACAAGCGTATCGACCGTAGCGTATGCAGTTCCCAAAACGAATCGAGCTGGAGCACATTCTTCCGGCGTTAGTTGTCCGTCGGTTTGCTTGCGGTTTGAGGCGTGTACGCATGAGTAACGGTTGAGCTCTGGTGAGAACTGTCCTTCGCAGGTTCATGAAAGGAAGGAGGTGACGATTCCTTTCACTTATTCATTTTCCGGATACATGTCCACAAAGAACGATCTATTAGCAATCGTGTAAGAATGTTAACAGGATCTCCTCTCTAATGTCATCCTTCCGAGAAGTACAGATTGTGAACTGCAGTATTACTCAACCTCACCGCAATCATTGGTCTCTCTGCTTCCTCTTTCCTTATCTTTCTCTCCCTTTATATGTCTCTTTTCTCTCTCTTTCTCTCTACAAGATCACAACAGCAAGTAAAGTGTAAATTGGTTGACAAATAAGTATACAAAGGTTTCGCGCCACTTCGCGACATAACCAGATTAGTAAACTAGTGCATTAGCTTGCACCGTGATGCTAATTGCGTAGATTAACCTCCGAGACGCTACATATCTCTTCTACTAACACCGCCAGTGTACCACTAGAGGTCGATCACGTCTGTCAAAAGCAAAGGTTTTCATGTTTGTGTTTATGATAGCGAGTTGTGGTGCTAGCGTTTCTATAGAAAAGCAAACATGAATGTCGAAGGGTAAAGTTATTAGCGATTCTGGTCGAATTTGATGCCTAAAGGCAGCTTGCTACGTTTCAAATAGATAAAAACAAATTTTCTTAAAAAAAAATTTATTGAAAACGAAAGCGTTGCGATATGAAGCGTGTGATGGCATTCGCTCCTGGTTTTCTGATAATCGTGTCTGTTCACAGATAAACCGCTGCTGTCAATAGCATGCCACAAGTATGCTTATATTTAGTATCGTCATTAGTTAAGGTCACATGATGCATGTTTGACGATTATTTTAAAAACTAATGAAAATAAATGGTCAATTCAACTGTCTTTTTATTTATAATTAGATTTGTCCCTTGAATTCCCATTCTAATGAATCAATATATCATCAACACTCTCGACTGCTTTAAAAGTGTAAAGTCTGCCAACAAAGCGTCCGTGGCCCGACAGTACGAGAACCGACCGAGTGATTGCTTTGCATCTAATTACTCGGAAGATGCTTCTGTTTATTTGAAGTATTACGAAACATTCAGCATTCGAGGTACGTCCTTCAACGGCTCCTCACACTACATATTAGCGCATCAGCTGACGGGTAATGCCGCGATGGCATGACAATAATTTCATCCCAAACGTGCAAATGCTACACCACCGCCGCGAACCGGCAGCTCCAGCACTCCTAATCGTCAGCTAATCAAAGAGAGCGTTAATCAGCGGCACATACCAGCCCACGTAGCAGAAGGTGAGATATTTCCATCACGTACAACACAGCCCAATCGTGAAATACTAAAGACGATCTGTGCTTCGTGCGTACGCCGCAGCAATTATCAGTTGTTGATGTTGGCTGCGTTCCCATGCGGCTCCCCAAACACGTGTCTGAGACACAAGGGTGCCTGCCAGTGTTGAAAAACAAAACAAGACACCCGAACGCATACAGACGGAAAGCTCAAGTGAGCGCGGGCCTACTAACATACTGACTTACTGGCTGACTGACATTGACGTGAAATTGCCCATTGACGGCGCAGCTCGTAGAGGGAGATGAGATTTGTTTGTGAATCGGTTTTTTTTTTCTACCCAACACCCCACCAAGCCCTCGACAAACAATCTACCGATCATACCGCTCTGCTAGGTCTCCAGCATTCGAATTTCATTATTTTGTTACAAAACGTCTCAAAATGATGGCGGCTTGTTCGTGCCTATAGATCACCAACTTCATTCGTCGCTAATGACAGTTTGAGAACATATGAATCCAGTAGCTTGACGAGTTACTGTCAAAAGCAAAGCAATCGGGGTACATCTCCTCAGTGCTAGCGACTTGTTAAAACTGTTGTCCTCTTCTTTCTATGCCGACTTGATGTATCCGACCACGCAACTCATCCTCCTGTCGCAAGTTGTAGGCGACTACTACTGCTGCTGCAACCTTCTCCACCAGTTGTTACTGCGAAACCCGCACGATCATTCGCACGTGCCGACATCCGGTCGGAAGTGGCCGGATGTATCACAATGCGCCCCGAAGCTGACGTAACGAATCTCGGCGAATTCTCACAGGATGCTAACGCGGGAGATGTAGATTTTGTGTTTCGTTAATTAAACTTTGCGCATTTTATGACACGCTGACGCACGCGCGGTCACGGCACACTTTTGATGATCGCACTCTACCCGTTTGTCATGGTTTCGCAACACATTTGGAGCACCAGAACAGGGAATGATGGATAATGTTTGTGAAGCGTGTCGGAGACCGTCCTACGCCACAGCATAAAACAATGGAGACCGTTCTTGAGCGTTACAGTCTGAGAAAAGTCACAATGTCGTACGGTGGAAGCATATTGAATTCAAATCTTCTTGCGAGTTTTTTAGGTTGATTTGTTTATTAAAATTCTTTCGCATTATTGTGAAATATTCCATTTCTTCACCACAAACTAAAAGTTCATTTAAATGTATAAACAGACTGGGACTGTGCTTTGAAACTAAAATCACTCATCTCACTACTAAACCATAGCTCATCGTACGATCGTCCATTCAAGGTTAAGAAACACTGACATTCACTGCACTACTCTTAAGGGCACCTGGAAAGCTTCTCGCAAACCAATAAATCAATTAGTCGCTCGACCCGAAAGGACCAAAGGGACGAGCATATGCGTGGGAACGTCAGCAAACACTCATCACCGGCTGCACACGAAATGACGAGTGATGGATCACAGCTGGCTCGCAGTGATCTGCTGGGACCGTAGCGACGGTGTCATAAAACCGTGCACGGTTCGTGATCTTTAAAAAGGCAATCACCCTCTCCGGTGCCGGTGATGATGAACGGTCCAAACGTTATTGATTTTCGTGCCTCGGACAACACGGGCCACCGTGGCCACTGGTCCGCACCAAGCACAATCAAGCGGTAGCGATTGTGGTAAGCTCTTCGCTATCCTGTACCAAGCCGATGCAAAGGACGTAGCTTTTACCGAGTGGCGGCCCATCGTCCACGATATGTTTGCACTGTTTGGATCGCTTTTGTACCATACCATTAGCGGCAATACGCTACACCGCGTGTCAGGGTTACGGTAAGTACACGGGGTTTGAATGCTACACAACAAATTATTCATTCCTTGCGTTGACATCTTAAGCATTGGAGAGAGGCTCGACAGTAGTCGTGGGGTGCATGGTGCGATCCTAATGTTTATCAGCAATCGAACATCGTACGTACATCGTGTAGCGGCGGACATTAGTGACGATTTCTTCACATAACCGTGCTCATTGCTTATATCTTAGTAACCTATATGAGGTTGTAGTTATTTCTATGGATCATCATTTGGCTTTTTATTTTCGAAATTAAAAAAATGAGATTGTCTAATCTTTAACCTTTTTTAAAATTATGCAATACCAAGGTGACCAACAAAATGAGAAAGAAGAGTAATCAAACATCATCCTTTTTTATTTTTTGTTGTGATTTGTACGTCAAAACGACAACAAAGTCCGTTAATATTCATCTATCTTCATATCATACTCAAATGTCAAAGCGTACCAAGTTAGTACACATCTAAATACCTTGGTTAGTACTACCTTTGTGTCAAAATATTAGAATAGAATAGAATTAGAATAGAAACATAGTTGAAGCAATTATAAATGTTTGGTTGATGTAGTATCAAATTGTTTCATATGTCATGATCAAATTGACTGCTATGAAGTTATCAACTACCTGAATTACCGCCTGATGTTGACTATGTATTCGTCAGATAACATCCACTACAGCTGTCATATCTTTTTTTACGAATTCTACGAACGTTAAAATTTCTCAAATATGAAATTCTTGTCCCGATGTTATGTAAAAACTTGAGACATTTGATAAATAGTTCAAAGATCATTTAAAGATCTGTCAAGAAGTGATCTTGTAGCACATAAGGAGAGCAAGATGGACAGGGTCGTATCAATGTCCAACATTATCTCCAACGCACTTTCGTCGTGGGTTTGAATAATCCCACCTCATAACAGCAGCTTGTTATCCCCAAAATGTCTCCTGCCAGACACTCACCTGAGATCCCAACAATCGGAGTCACCTCCACCGCCTCGTCGTAGTAATCATCATCCTCCTCCTCATCGTAATCCAGCACCGGATGTATCGAGGTGCGGGGCCCGGTTGACCCCACGCTAGCGTACACGGGCGGTCTCTGCGGGTAGTTGGCGGCACCGCCCTGATTGACGGGCATTCGTGGTGCCGCCGGTTGTGGAGTATTGGTGCGATAACTCGTGCCCGTCTGTGGGTTCGCGTGCTGATCCGCAAATGGACGACCGGGTTGGGTGGCGTAGCTACCGGACGAGTACTCGTAGTATGCGGGTTGCTGAGACGGTGGCTGCGCTTGTTGCGGTACACCCGCGTTCGGTGGGTTACCGCTTCCGTCCCCGTACGTACCCTCGCCGTACGTCCGACCGGGTGGTTGCTGCGTCTGTGGAGGCGGTGTGGGTGCCTGTGGATAGTTGGCACTTGGCGGGATGTACGATGGAGGAGGCAAGTAGTTGTTCCTGGGCGTTTGTCGGTACTGTATCGAATGTTGCTGCGGTTGCTGCTGCTGTTGTTGCTGTTGAGGAGTAGATTGCTTCGCCTGTCGCTGCGGTGGAGCATATGGAGCGTTCTTGTAAAAATCCTGATCATCTCCCTGATGACCGGCCGGTCCGTACAGCAGATTGTTTACAGCCGATGCATGCTGGTTTTGCAACGGACTCACGGTAGCCCACGTTGGGGGCTGTATGTTGCCAAATGGCAGCGTATAGTTCACCAAAGCCATTTCCGAACACTTAACTCACGAATAAGCACTGTATAATTCAATATAAACACTTGCTCGTACGCGCACACAACTGCTTCAATGTACTTTCTATGTTTAAAGACGCGCGAGAACTACATAAGGCCATTCTATTTGCATCACACGGCACCAAACAATCACAATCATTCGTTAACACTTTGTCGGACCGACAAGAATCGAACCGTACATCCACGGACTACGCTCGATCACTTGTTCGTAACAACTTCCCTGCAGGTAAACATAAAACAAAATGTGTTAGTGTTCATAATGTATGTTAAGCTTGCTGGAGAGCATTGCTTTAAACTCATCACCATAACTTATGCTTATCAATCAGCTTAGCTGTTTGAACACTCTTTATCACTTCTGCCCAGAATAACGATTAACTTGCATCATCAACTGTCGCCCCGGTACGAAACTTTCTCCTTCCCGCAGTCGGAAGGCGAAACCCGGTACCACATATGAGCGCCCTCCCCGAAAGCCCATTACATAACCTCCCCCATAACGACGGCTTCATTTGACTATGATCGTCTTCGATCGTGGCGTGTGTCAAAATTGCCATTCACTGACGGTAACAGGCTCCTTCTCACACGCACCAGCGTGCTGCGTGCTGACGCTGAAAACGAATAAATTTATGATTATTAACCACGATCAAAGCGAAACCCGAAGCGCATGTTGATACAATGAACTTTGGCTAACGTTTGCCAGTGGTTGATTGTAACCTGTTTTGTCCTGCGCTCTGAAAGACGGTAGCCGATTCCGTGGTTGGCTGCATCGCACATTGCCGAGTGTACCAATCCTGGCTGACATTTCCTGGCAAATGCTTAACTTCCTGACTACATGCAAAAGATTACGCGTGGACGATACTTATGCCATCTTGTTTTTTTTATGGTTCGAGGTGAAGATGATAAGATTCGTATTAGCTGTACTCATTGTAGGTTGTATTTGTGTCGGTATTTTAAGTTAATTTCCCTTCGTTCAAATCAGTAGCTCAAATGTCCAACTTCAATAAAGTTCAACTTTTCCTAATACAATATAAAATATATATTGAGTTCTCCTAAGAATTACTAGCCGCAATCAGGGAATGAATTCTTTTGGGTATTTTGTAGTAATCTCATCAATTTGTTAATTGCAGTCTTCCAATTTACCATGGTAAAGATCTTCAGATGCGTATCAAATGTAGTTTTTTTTTTTGGCTTAGTAAAGTCCCATCAAAACTTAAGCAAACCACAGTCATCCTGAGTGATCCGTAATTTCTTCGCTCTACTCAACATCTGGACCGGTTCTTTCTATTACGAATTATAACACCTAATTCCGCCCTCGGTATGCATGAATCAACAGCATACCCACGCAAGGAAGTGATTTGTACCTACTGATCATTATCGGCGAGACGTTTGGGCGTTGCTGGTTCTGAAATTGGACAACGAGCTTACCACATTCAAGAACGTGTTCTACAAAACATGAAGCTTTTGTGAGGAGTTTTTTTTATGTGAGAATTTTATTGTGCTGCTCAGCAAGTATGTGACTCACTATGATTGGGGTGTAGGTACCGCGATTAGATTATTTGCGTACAAAACAACAAGATTTTCTTGAGTGTATGTTTCCTTACTCTTATTTGCAATGGAGTTGATTTCCCCAGTGTCATTACTTATACGATAGATATCGCCTTTAGAATCTCCCTATCGTTAAAGCAAATGATTTATTTTTTTCGTTAGAATTAAAGCAAATGATTCAAAACCTCAATAGAGCTTAATAAAAAAGATGGACCCACAATGATCCAATAGTTCTCCAGCACGCACTAAACTAAAACGCACACAAAAGAACCTACCAATGACAACTGGAGAGGGCAAGTTGCACTACCTTCTCCACTCCTACCTTCCCTTCTTACATCTCCTTCCGGATAAAACATCAAACCACGTAACAGTGTCTTGAACAAGATTTATCTCACCCAACAATGTTGCCCCAGCGGTGACGGGGCGACATCGTACGAAACAAAAGATCTGACCCCTTAGCGTATTGGATTATTAGGTTCTTTGTTGTTTCCGTGCCTTGTTTGCGGAGAGGATGAATAGCAAACGAGGCAACAATATTACTAATAAAATATACATCCCTAATTGGTTTCAATAAAACCCCAGACCCGGTGGCCGTGGGAAATGGACATGGACGGGCAGGGTAAAATAAAAGGAATTTCCTGCTAGATGAGATACGCAAGATGCAGTAAAGTTTCAGCATGGAAAGTGACAGCTTCTGGCGTGTGCAGCCTTGGAGTGGAGATCCCAGCGAGTGCGATTTGGTGCATAGTACGGTAGTGCGACGCCCGGGCCACCCGAAGCAGAACCTCCGTGCTCCATATATGCCAGCTGGTGCTGGTGCGCGTTAAAGTCGTGCACTTATTATGTATGCAAATGACTGTCAATCCTTTGGCGGTGGCGTCGCAGTCCAAGGACAGGCGCGACATGCACCCAGTCCGGAGTTCACACACGAGCCGGAGCATACCAATTAAAGCCGTTGACAAGATTGTTATTGATCATAAGCGATAATCGATCGGGCAGTTTGTGGTGTTTGCTTTGCCAACTCGTCGAACAAATGGGCAGCCATTACGTATCATCCGCCGTACTGCAAATCGGCTCAAATCAAGCAAGATCGTTTCAAATATTCATATAAACAAAAGAAAACATACTCATAACGGGATCGTTTTAATCGAACACAAATCCTTCCACCAACAAAAAGTGCGCAGTGATCTGACCTTTTTCTCCCCTTCGTTACGTTTTTTACCCTTGCATGATTTATGACTGTCCTTTTCAAAGCAGTGGACGCTCGCATAAACTCTCAATCAAAAGCAATTGGCTGGAGCGTTTGTGCATTAAAAAAAACTGGCCTGTTCGTGTCCAGGCGCTGGCTTAAACTCCACAGACGAAAGTATGAATATGTTAATTCTGAACAATATCGATCAGCTTCCTGGACGCAAAACACGCTTGTACAGCAGAACAAGCAACAACAAAAAAAACATCAAGAAACAGGTGAATGATCGGTTACGATACTCAGAAGCGGTATCACATTTGGATGACACAATGCAGACATTCTTGTCGAACCGCTTGACGTACATTGTGCGTACGCGTAGCAAAAGATAAAAAAAAAACAATCGGAACAGAGGAAAAATATCTTCAAAATACCCATACCGCTTCAAGCTCTCTGTTCAACATATTAGAAGCCCCAGAAGAAACCACCCTCAGCTGTGTGAAAGTGTTATTTATCATTATCAACCACACGGATCCGGTGAAGACACCCTGCCAGACGGCAATATAAACATCCCTCCACCTCCACCCGCCCAAAACAAAACAAGCCATATGAGTGACGCGAATTAAACACCCATACAGCGACGTATGTGTGGTCAGTCGAAAAAAAAAACAAACCCCCCAGGCATGAGGTCCATTGATGAATATTAGCGATAGCCACGCCACCACGAACCGCCATGTGCTCTTTTGATGGTTACGTTACATAAAAAACAAGGCGACATCCTCACGCTCGTGTCGGAAACGCATTGTCGATGACAGGTCCGAGTGCGCAAATATCATTCCCCTTCCCGTGCTGGATAGAGTGCGAGTTCAATTTGGAACGATTTAAACGAAAGACTTCAATCACTAAAAAATAAGCGACGAACCCCCGGTTCATACGTCGCCAACAAAACCATTTTAATTTAAATGGTTTGTGTATTATTGTTTTGTGATTTTTTAAAAAGAATACTCACTGATTGCATTTGAACTGAACCCAGAATCTGCACTAAAAACAAGACAAAATTGTTTGGCACCATTTTTACGCTCCGGTGCCCTATCGATCCCGGACGGATGAAAGTGAAATCAATGGTTCTTAAGTAATGCAGACCAGCAGCGTCACGATCAAGCATGCAAAGCCAAAGAAAACCTGACGCAATCGGTCACCACAAACCATCACATAATATCGTCCCATCGCACAGGTGTTGTGAAACCGGACAAAAAGCTCCACATCTCCGTGCCTCGTGGTGGACCGGGCGAGATCAACCCCACCGGTGATGGAAAAGCAGCGTCGGCCACACAAAAAAACAAAAGCCCAAAAGGAAGCACAAACACAGCCCCGCCGCTCGCCATCCCTTTTCCGTTTTTGAGTTACTCTCTTTCGTTCTCTCACACTGTCTCTTTCTCTCCCTTGTTGTCACACTCCTTTCACCGTGAATGTCACTCGAAAGAGGTTGGCAAGCCGGGGAACAACAAGACGTGGACCATACCAAGACGCTCCCAACGGTCCGTTTAAGGTTAACCACCATCAACCATCCCAAACAACAAAAAAAAACTTAACATAATTCCGACCGGGCCAGAAAGCGGACCACTGACGATGCGGTTGATATTCATTCAATTTCTCAATGTCACGCGTCCACCGTACGAACCAGATTTGCTAGCACATCATCTCAGCTCTCGCCCAACGTTTGCCGATCGACCGATCGCTCATCATATCGAATCTAAACCGTGGCCACTATTTCACCATCGCGCAGCCATTTGGATTCGCGCCGCTCCTCCACTATTAAACACACAAACAATAATGCACACACTCACACACACACACATATACACATCAGATGATGGGTCGCAAATGAACAATTACAACCGCTTTATGATTTCTGTGTTTTTGCCATCAAGATCGGTAACCTTTAGCGATGATTTGCACTTCCAGCCAAACGGTTTGGGTTTGGGGGATGGAGAAGAAAAGGAGAAGGGAGAAGAAAATAAAACAGAAGAAAAACACACAACATCGACCTTGTCCACACCCCAGGTTCTGGGTGGCAAACAGCGCGCCCGCGCCTACCCGTGCATTTCCACGATCGTAAGGGCGTTCGGCCGCGGTTCCAAAGGAAACGCAGCGAAGCCATAATTACATTCGCTCGTTTTTGGGGGTCAGTTTTTCCGCCGTTTCCTACCAAAAAGGGGTTGCAAGTGCACTGCACCCAACCTTCCCTGTTGCTAATTTTCCCTTTCGACCTCAGCTGGCAATGAACTTCAACACCATAGCGGGGGTGTTGTAATTGGCGCGTAAAAGAAGGAAGGCAAAAAATTCACATGAATCATTCGTGAATAATCACCAGATACTGGCACCGCTCACTCACTTTAAACGCCCGATCGAATCTGATCGAGTTTATCACTCGAACAATAGAGAACACAAACTGCACACACGCACGCGTTCGCTGTCGCTACCGACTTTTGATTGCTTGCTTGAGTTTGCCGACAATAATAATCAACCAGACGGAACGATCGCGCGTCCTGCCACTACCAGCTGACGATGCGCAATGAAACGAATCTCACCGATCGATTATGTAAAAACTGTCTGATGAGTCGAGAGCGAAACGAGAAATGTCGGGAGAGAGAGAGAGAGGGAGCGAACACGATACGTGAGAGACACACTGTAAATCTTGCAAGGTAGGGGTGTACTCGAAGATGAAGTAGGCTGTGAGAATTTATAGTAGAGGGATGCTTTAGTAGAAAAAATTGAGCGTTGATTGCTCTCTGCTGTGACTACCACAATCTTAGCTCTCCGGAACATTTTGCACTCTTTTTCAATTTGGGTTTTTATTCAAATTTTATTAGTAAAATATTCGATTTGCTTAACGCAATATTAGCAACATAATTATGGCAAATTTTGAATAATACCTCCAATGTTTTATCGTAATGTAACTTCTTTTAAAATAAAAGCAATTAGGAGTGAAATAGTATTAAAAGAAATAGATAAAATTATCAAAGCTTATAACGCAAACTACTTAAACTGTTCATTATTGCAAAAAATATTTAAAATCTACAAATAAAAATTAATCTTTTTTGGAATCCACTACATTAAAAAAAAAACAAAAGACTTGTTGTGGTTTGAACAACAAGCGACGAACCTAAGCAAAAACAATTTTGTGTATAGGAATGGAATAGGTTGTCAAAAAAACACAATTAACAATAAACTGCTTAACAGCAACTTTTCTTAGAAAAACGTTGTTAATCTTTTGTATTGGAAAGAAAGTTTGTTCAAAAATAAATTAATTAAAAATAACTAATTAATTTAATCTTTGAATATATATTGGTGACGAAAATTATTACATTTTCAAAAATAAAAGGAATTTCTTACAAAAACAAGCAATAATCTTTTAGTAATAAAAAAAATTAAATCACATGTTTACTTGGTACAACTTTTAAGGGACATAATTTTGTGGAAGCGGTATGAAAGCACCCTAACTTTTTTTGTCTTTAAATATTATGTTTAATTTAGCACTATTCATAAAATATATTACCAATACATCTGGTGCTTCTTACACTCCTTTCGCGCTTTAACGTTTGTCACACAAACTTCATGCCATTTAATCGCATAAGTTCCATGCAAAATTAATCCGCCCAATAGGCAACCTATTCGAACCAATTTCTCAATGAAGCAAGAGAAAAATCGGCGTTCAGAGCAAAGATCTCGCCAGTTAGGTAAACGCTCCTCATTTGCATGACCAACCGATGGAGCGACGGAATGTGACGCGGAACCGACTGATCGAGTCAGAATTGATCTCCGGACGCGGGCCTGCTCAGTCAGAACCGGAAGCGGACTTGAAGGGGAAGCAGCATAATAAAAATCAACAGATCCGCATCGCGGGAAGATCCCAACCGACGGGGGGTGCCGATCCGGGAATAATTGATTTGTACAGACGAGCATCGGAACTCACCCGCATCTTGATACGTCACCACCGTGACGTTAATTAAGTGCTGATGATGATGTAAATGATGATTAATCTAAAGTGTTTCGAAGGGTTTCACCTGCAGTAGGGACATTACATTGCGCGCGGGTTTTTTCGTCAGCTAATGTACAGCTGTCTTCAACGAGGATATCGTCTCGGCTTCAATGGCGAATAAAGTGATTCGCCAGGTGAAGACATCAGTCGATGTGCTTCTAGCAGACGGCTTGCATCCAGTTTTCGAATCGATCCGGTTTTGTTTTGGGTGTCTTCTTCAACACGGACGATCGCCCCGCGTGGATTCATCGATCAAGCGCGAGCAAGCTGCCTGATATCGGCATTCCACGAATTCCAGAGTTCAAGGTCAAATCGAATCGTCCTACGACTACGAGTTTTTTTTTAACTTTGACGTTTTTGCACACACATTTTTCTCACTGTGGCTCTAGGAATCGTTCACCCTGCAAAGCGCTAGACAGAAAAAATACACGTCTTCTAATCTGGTCGCATAAAGAGAGACATTCACCTGGTGCTTCTTGCACAAGAACCCCGTGATCGGTTGACATTTCTTCATCCAGCCAGATGGTGATTTATGTGGCTTGATTTGTTTTTAATGAGTCAAGTTCGCGTACAAACTTTCAAACACCGTGCAAATACTGACGCACGTGAACCAAATCTACTTCGGTTCGGTGTCGAAGGCCCTTCAATCATTTTGCAAAAGCACCAACAGCAATGTACGACTGCACCACCTGCAAGTACCTGAAGCAATTGCGAGCAACCTTTCTGTCTGTGGGTCTTTGTGCTTCAAAACCACACAACCCGAAGGGGAGTCTACTCTTCTCCACTTCCTTCGGTGAGGTAAATGAGCCCTAGAAACGCAAAAAGCTCCTTACGGCTACAGGTTAAACGGAATAAGGTCTTCTCTGCTGTGACCTTCGGGGGCAACAGTTATGCTGTATATCGCAAAACCTTCA
Source organism: Anopheles marshallii (assembly GCF_943734725.1). Classification (NCBI taxonomy): domain Eukaryota; kingdom Metazoa; phylum Arthropoda; class Insecta; order Diptera; family Culicidae; genus Anopheles; species Anopheles marshallii. The sequence continues at coordinate 31,197,056 of NC_071327.1, forward strand.
ATTGTTTGCTCTAGCAACATTGTGCGCCACTGCACGGATGTCTAAATGTCGCTAAACAATACAGGAAATCATCGGAAAGTTTGTCACACCACACACAAATCCACGCGATTTCACAGCCGTCAAGGCTCCGTAGGACTTCAACCGCAGTCGTCAAACCTAAACGATCACTTGTCTTTGGAGAACCGATCCGAAAGACCACCCGCCGGGGTGCTACAGATTAAAATCAAATTCAGCAATCGCCCATTCTCCCGCGATTGTGTGCCGCCCGAAAGCGAACCGATCCGTACTATCGATCGTATACGGTCCTGCCAATCGAACGGTATGTGCAGGTTCTAGATTTGATTAATCATAACGATTATAAACGTTTTCATGCGCCACTGTCCACGGTCTGTTCGGTACGGATTAAAAGACCTCGGAGCAGCCTTCGGACACGGTCTGGGGCCACACCTCTGGTAGCTAATTTGTATTTACCGATCGTACAGTCGTTCCGTTTGATGGTTATGGTGGGCAAATTATTGACATCCAACGGGCAGCAATGGCTACCTAATTGCATCGCAAGCCTGTAAGGCTATAAAATGTAAACGATTATCTGCGCTGTTTCGCTTAAGTTTTATGGACATTAAACGTGCTTATGGGTTTAGATAGTTAGACACACCAAATCACACGCTACGCGCCTCAAGTCACCTGCAACAGATCAAATTAAATTAACGATTTTACCTAATTGTATCAACAAACCAACTTCCTGGCTTACTTCCTTTAATCTGACCCGGTGACATTGCATTTTGACCAAGTCGAACGAAATGTTTGCACAGTGTTTGCTCCTGCCAAGAAAAAGATTAAAATCGATTAAAAGTACCGACAAATTCTGTTCCCGTACAACATGCAACTTACTACGAGGAATACATTCGACACGGAAGCACTCCAATCACATCCTGGTGTCTGGCTGGCTTTAGATCCTGCTCCCAAAATTGGAGTAACTTGATATCGTTCGACCAGTACGGCGCCAATTGGCTATCCTTCCCGTCGGAGGTGTTGTTACTATCAATCAAGATTCTAAATTAACTTGTCACACATTTGTCCATTATTTTATAGTGACGTATCCGGGAGCGATATGATTGATCTCGACAAACGGAACAGGATCCACAGTAAAAGCGTAACAGGTGTAACACGGATACTCAAATAAAACGTCCTTGGGTGTCTCTTTCGATTGAGATATTATGATCCCTGAGTCTCGAAACAGACAAAACGTACATCAGAGTCTCTATCTATTCTGCAGATGTCTGACGACCACTGAGTTTTGGAGTAGACAAAACCGATTCTGAGGTCGTATTTTCAAGACTTACTGCTGTATAAAAAGATAAACATTTGCTGTTAGATTTGCTGGAATTACAGTGTTTGTAATTAAGTGTATAAAGAGATAACCATTTGCTGTTAGATTTGCTGGAATTACAGTGTCTACTCCAATGCTTATACAATTATATATTTTTTATCCTCATCATATATTCCATACTAAGTAGATTACCATTTAAGCATTTAAGAAGATTACTCACCCGTCTTGTTTGATGTGAGCTGACCAAAATATACAAGGTCAGATATGTCGAACTGTGCTGGTATCTGTTTCCTTGGCAAAATCTTCAATCGGTTCAAAACAGAGCAGAATTTGTAAGAAATGTAATTCACTTTCGAATAGATTTCTCCCATCGGCTGTGACACATTCACCATGCGCCAAGTATGTTCCAGCCGGTACTAGCGCCCTCCACTAATGTCGTAACGTATTGCATCAACGCAAGCACTTATCGATGTAAATTTAATGCATGAATTGTAAAACCAGCAGAACGCGTCGCGTACGTCCGAAAGTATTACCACTGGTCGTAAGTCATTGCTTGCATGACACACGACACAAATATCTAAAGAAAATCTTCAAACTCCTAGAAACAAGAACTAAACGTACTTAGAAACGAAAAACTTTGTATCAAACACCATGAAAGCTTTATCGTTAAATCACATTTCACAGTTTATTATACTTTAATCTCAACTTCCTACAGATATCAAATGCATATTTTGCGAATGAACAGTACAGTGTGACACTTTTGTCTCTCCCCTCGCCACCAATTAGATGTGGACCGAGTAGTCCACCAACAGGAAAGGTGTGTAAATATAGGTATTACCAGAATAGACGCTACTTGGTGCGCTAAATGGTGCGCGCTATTAAAATATCGAACATTGTACGTTCTACCATACCGTTTTGTATTATTGTTTTCATACTGTTGATGTGCAAATATGTTGCTGCGGCATGGCGCTTGTGCTTTTGGGTGTGTGTTTATGTTGTATTTGTCTTGCTATTATTATGCTTTGTACCTCCTACCTGTTCACTGCGAAATTTACGTTGCTTTTGTAGCCTTTCAGGAGACTGGTCGCATTAAATTCGGGAATGATCGTAACCTAATCAGAATGGGAATTGCTTCTTGTCCCTTACGCCTGTCATAATTAACTGCTGGAATGCACCAAATGATCTTTGCGTGCTTGTGTTTGGCATCTACTTCCTTCCCTTATTTGTTCGTATCTGGAACCATTGTCGGTTTTGACCTGTCATACCTATTTTTAAGACTTGCGTAACCATCCCTCCTAGGAGTAAGGGTCAACCTTTACATTGTTTCATTTCAATCTACCTAACACCTACATCCTCAGCCCGAGGTAAACACAAAACCCACTACATCACTACTAAATCGTTTCTATTTATCTCACTCAATGTACTTTAGCTGTTTAGATGGAAGTGTTGTACTATATACTACATGGTTAAAAATCGACATTTAGTATTTCCCATTAGGTAACAGCGGAATTATTCATTATTGTTTTTGATTCTTCGATATTCTAGCGCAAATAGAACTGCCATCACTAGAGCAAAGTTGCACAAAAATTCAGATTCAATAAATAAAATTGTTCAAGGTGGTACGTACAAATTTGATGCAACAAACAGTGAATCATTAATAAATATTGAGCAAGTAAGTGTAACGTTCTGATTGCAAAAGATTTGTAAAATTTCTTCTAGAGCCTCTCCGAGACGCGCCCATTGGGGGGCGTGGTTTTTTTTCGTAATCACAGGAAGAGAGTAAACGATTTTAAATTAGGCCTACCACTTAAACTGCTAACTGGAGAAAAGTTTCACCTTCCCATTCTACGCTCAAACTGTCATATTGGTTCACTGTGTTCCTAAAACTTATTCCGACACCGTCGGGTCCGGTCGTTCGCTCCCGTCCACGTTGACAGCGCAAACAACTGCCAGCTCAACTTCATCCTCCGAAAGTGATCGATCGGCAGTTTCCGGCCCGTCATAGTTTAACGAATCGGATGTATCGTTCGAGGAGGAACCGACCTGTTCCTTTTCGGTAGAATTGCCCACAGGTCCACCATCCGGACGAATATCCGCCGACCGGGTGCTACCATCCTCATCCTCCTCTTCTTCCGGTTGCCCGCCGGATTCCGCGGCAAGCGATTCGATGGCAAAGTTATCCGAATCCGACGACGAAGACGCCGACGAAAGGCGACCATCCTCTTTGTCCGGTTCTGTCTGCTTCATGCCGACAAACTTTCCTGCCAATCCACTCGGTCCGGGTTTTTCTGTGTCTGTTTGTTGTATATCTCGTACGCCGAACGTTCCATCCGTAATTCGACGAACAGCACGCGGTTTATCACGGTTTATAGTAAAACTGGAGGATCCTGTCGTTAGCGCCGGACTACGCGCTGGACGGAAAGTATTGTTTTCGAAATTGAATGCCCAGGTACGCAGTAATGGATCAGCTCCAGAACGACTGGGACTTTCCGAGCGGGCTCGCGCTGGTTGAAGGGCAGAAATGCCACGTGTCCCACGTGTGGGCGGATCATTCAGCGGTACATTCTCATACTCATGTTCACGCAAACGAGCCAGCTGGGGTGTATTGCGAAGCACTCTCGGGTAACTTCCGGTCATGGTGGGATACTCCCGGGCCGGTGGAATATAATCGGCTTGATCGATCGTCCCATACCGTACGAGCTCTTGCTGCTGCTGTTGCTGCCCATGTGATCCACCTGCTGACGCACAACCGTCACAGTTTCGTGAAAACATGAAGTTAAAATCGATGAACTTGTAATCTGGAGGCGTTTGTCCGACCCATAGAGGAAGCCACTTGTTCACCAGTAACCACTGCAGCGAGGGCTTTGTAACCCGACCTCCACATGCATTCGAGTACGTTGGATCTCCTGTCCCAAGGGAAACATCAGATTGAGGCAAACCATTTCCGACAACGAGCGACGGTGGCGCCGGTACATTGCCAACCGGATCCGGTGGAACTTGCTGTGATTGTTTCGATTTTCGGCTTATCTTCGGTATCGCGCCAGTTGATTTGCCTCCCATTGTACTACCCGACCCGGTACCATTCACACCAACAGCGGCAGCACTCGCCAAGCCACCCATAATGCTACTACCTTGTCCCCCACCATTTCCTCCTCCTGCACTTGATGATCCTGCCGATCCAGGCACGGGCAATGTACTATCATTTCCATTGGTTGCAGACACTCCACCAACCGCCGTTCCATTCGATGTGGATGATTTGTTCAGATTGTTCATCGATTGTGAGTTCTCTCCACCGAGACAGCTGAAGAAACTCTTCACATTCACCGACGATGAATCCTTGGTTGGGTTTGGTTGTGGAACCGTGGTACCATTCGTGCAGTGCGGACCGTTTGCTGCACCAGCTACACCGTTCGATCCGCTGCTGTTTGTCTGATTAAGTCGGATGTGACCCATCGTTCCGAGATGGCTGTGTCCGAGCACGGCGTAATGTCCGCCGAGACTGTAGTGATCAATGTTTCCACAGGATGAGCTTAAATGGCGCTCGATACGTCCAACACCATGCCCAATCACATCGAACCGCCCGAAAAGGCCCGCGGCACGGTTGGCAGCCGGTGCAAAGGATCCCGTATTCTGGTAGGCCGGTTCCTCTCTTACGCGCTCGTACAAGTTGTCGTACTTCGCTATTCCGTTGGATTGATTTTGACATCGATAGTAATGGTACGATTCCGTGTCGTCGAAACTACGCTGGCGTGGTGTCCGTTGTTGCTGCTGCTGTGAGGTGGACCCTGATGGATAGCGAACACGGTTTAGGTCCAGATGAAGATTGGGATATCGTCCATTGGAAGTCCCACCAGAAGGCTGATTCTGGTAATAGTTTGGAGCTGGTCGACCACGTGGAACATCATAGCCGGCAGTGCGATCATATAGCTCGTTACGATACGCCATCGGATGATACAGCTGTTGCATACTATGGAGCATACTTGGAGGTGGAGGCGGAATACACCCACCACTAGCACCTCCCGCTCCAGCACCATTACCAACAGCACCGTTCAGCGTACGAGCGAGACCCGAAGGCCCTGGTTGTGGTTGATTCAATACTGCGTGTTGTAAGGGGTTCGAAACAGCAGGGATACCCGCATGGGCACCATTACCACCGGCACCACCATTACCACCACCACCGTTTAAGGGTGCAAACTGTTCAATCGATTCGTAAATGTTTTCGTAGTGTACATTGTTTCCGTTCAGCACACCGTTTGATGGTTCCGGATTGAGACCCTCCGCCTGGCTGTTTTCGTCGTCATTGGCTCCGGCTGCCAGACCCGCCGGTTCGTTCTGTACCGGCAGAGTGGAACAGTTCGCGTAACGGGTGTAGGTGGTGGTATGGTGGGAAGCGTAGGATTGTTTGGTGGCGACCCGTGCGCCCTGCTGCTCGCTTCACAAGGGCTTATCTATCATCGCTACTCCAGCATAACTGCGGCCGATGCTCATCGACGAGGGCAAAATACGCCAACTGTCAGTCTCCGGGCTGTACACTTCAACCGATGCAAGATTCGAGAGTCCATCATCACCACCGACCACGTACAGCATGCCGTTGTGTGCGACAACTCCAGCGTTCCGTCGACAGAATGCCATATCACCCACCGCACGCCAAGTGTTTGTAGCTGGATCGTAAGCTTCGACCGACTTTCGTACCAACGGCCCGTCGTGACCGCCCACCGCGTACAGAATGTTATCCAGCACACCGACTCCCGCTCCGCTACGTCGGGCAGACATTTCCGCAATCTGTGTCCAGGTGTCCGTGGAAGGATTGTACCGTTCGACCGAGGCTAAACACTGTCGCGACGCACCGTCATACCCACCAACGGCGTACAGGAGACCGTTCACTACACCGACTCCTACCGAACTGCGGCGCGTCGACATGGACGCAATCAGTCGCCACTCTTGCCGCTTGGGATCGAACATCTCCGCCGAGCTTAAGCCTGTCGACCCATCGAACCCACCGACGGCATAAATGCAATGGTTAAGTACCGCAACACCAAGCGTCGATCGACGTGCCTCCATGTTGTGGCTCGTGGTCCACTGGTCCAGTATCGGATCGTACACATCGACCGTTTTCACACGCAGCGACCCATTGAAGCCACCGACGGCATACACCTTGTCGCCTAGCACGGCCAGCCCGGCTCGGCAACGGCGTGTGGGCATCTCAGCTACCTGGTACCACTTTTCCTCCCGCAGATCGTAGCATTCGACCGAGCGGATAGCTTTCGGTGCTTGGCCACCGATAACAAGCAACACCTTCGGCAATCCAACGGGTTGGCGTGGAATGGTGCGGGGCGTTTTGAAACACGTTTTCTGTTCACCCTTGAGCAGATGATATTTGAGTGCCTCTATAATGTAGTCTTTGCACTGAAGGTCACCCTTCATGAGCTGCTCCTTCTCGACGTACTGGACGAGATAGTCCTGGGAGAGTAATGGTAACCGTACGTGTTCCATAAGCTCTGCCAGATGGTGCTGGCGTCCATTCACATCGTACTGTATCCAAGTGATGACGCATTCGTAGACCTGCAATGCACAAAAATGAGAAGAGTCAGTGAGAAATAAAGATGAGTTGTTTAGTTTGACGATTGTGTACCTTCTCCTCTGTTGGTACTGATAAACGATCGCTCTTGATCAGATGAGCCACTTGATCACTGGTCAGATTTAGAAACTCGTCAAACTGAACGACCTCCCTAATAATTGCAAAGAAAAGAATTTTATTTATTAAAAACAATCGCGCTTAATTGTTCTTCGTAACTTACGAAAAATGTTGCTCAATGTATGTTTCCGCATAGTTCAGTAGATCGATGCACCCGTGTATGTCGGCAAAATCGCGTATCCCCAAACAATTGCTTGGATCGAGCTGGGTCTGCAGATAGTCACAGCACGCATCCCTCACATCGGTCAGTTGCAGCAAATTGGCCGCAGTCAGCAGTATCTGCACGTTATCTTCCGTAACCTCCACTACCGCCCGGTACACGTACTCGATCAGTAGCTGCAGTGCTCGCGGATCGACCCCTTGCAGTGTGATGCGGTCCTGTCGGCTTTCCTCGAACCCGGTAAACATCGCATAGAAGTACGGGCTGCAGGATGCGAGCACCATTTTGTGGGCAGGGATTTCAATGCCTTCCGCGACCAGCACCACATCACAGAGAAGATTTTGCCTAAAAATGAAATGGAATGAAATAGGAACGATATTCCGACCTAGAGGGAAACAATGGATGGAGCAGACATGCAGGTGGGAATTGGGTTACACGTACTCTCGCATCATGTTCATGGCCTCGAATGAACGCTGAGTGTGGATGTTGTTACGGTAGGCTCCGGTCGTTTTTTCCTTCCCATTTGACCGTGGCAGCTGCTTCTGCGAGCTTTCGTCCAGTGAATTTTGGCTTGCATAACGTACGAGGATGCAGCTGCAAAGAAGACGACAGGTTTGGAAAAGGTGTTAAATTAAAATTTCATAATTGGTATTGTATCCTTGAAGAGTGGTTTTCTTTTTTCTCTCGACGTATAAATCCCCTCACCATACATCGTGCTGCGAACGGAAAAATGTAAACAAAACATTCGCATCTCACTAACACTCTCTCACATCCTTCCCGTACACAAAACATCATGGAACGCACACAGCGACGCGCGTGAGATGGGCAAAAATCGATAACACCAATTTTCGCTTTTGGAAAATTGGGAACCCCGACCCGTCGGGAAGCTTACCTTCCACGCTCCATTGTGCCTTCTGCTGCCGAGTTTTGGCTGCTTCCGGTGTTGCTGTTGATGTTGTGCTGATTGTTGCCGTTGCCGAGACTGCTCATGATTCCTAGTGTGTACTGTATGAATGATAGCATACACCGTTCAAAGCCAATCCAGTGTTTTCCCTTCTGTTTGCTGGAACAAAACTCAAATCCCTCGATCGTTTACAATTGCACAATCACTTAAAAGCCACACCACTGCATCGTGAACTACTGCAAACGACCCAACCACACGGTTCTGTGCTGGAAAAATGATCCGGAAGTTCTTTCGACGCTACTGCACCACAAACACCAACTGAGACCGAGCAGCAGCTGGAACGTAACGTGACCACTTCTTCATTAGCGAGTGTTATGGGTTTACACTTTATCCCGTCACGGATATTTCCCTAAGCAATCACAATGTAGATGGACAAGATATTACGTTGTTTGTAGCGGGAAATTCGATTATTTAGAATTTTCCTGCATTACGCACCTACTTTGCATCACAAACACTCACACCACAGTGCAAAGGTGACGGAACGATGGCAATGATCAAGCGTAGTTTGCACACCCTCGTATGTATGGACATACTAACAGCAACTTTGTTTTGGATTTTTGGGACCAAAGCTTTGCAGAACTTAATTTTGAGCAATGTCACTCTGAATTGAAACTTGTTCCATTTCAACCTAATTCAAATTAAACGGGTTGTTGAACGCTATATTACAATCTGAACCATTCTGCATAGTGTGTGTAAACAACGCCTGACATCAGTCGGGTTTGTTTTCGTTGACGTTTGTGACAGTAATTCAATAATTTGAATTTTCAATTCACATTTCCGTTACGAACACGTGACAAAGGAATTTTTAAGGAGCTGTTTAATATTATGGAGCCTGTGAAATATTATGGCTTTTAGAAGAACACACCACAACCATGTGTAAAATGTTGTTTTAAGCTCAAGAAAAATGTTTTAAATAATAATGACCGCTTACTTCCCTCAACGTGGTTGACAAAGAGAAATTCTTGTACAAAAATATGATGATAGAAAATTTTGTGTTGCTATCAAGAAACGATCGTTTGAAATGGCATACAAAAGCACAATTACAAACAAAACAAATCTAGCTGTGCGAAATGCACTAGCAACTGCACATCATAAATAACCCAAAACGCAAAACTCCCGAGATCAATGATGCGATAATTTGCCTTCATTTCATCAGCACACAGCAGCACATTATCACCGGAATGGATCGTAGGTTGTTTGTTTTCCGTAACTGATCTGCTTTTGAAGATCTCGGTTGCTTGGCGGGAAGGCATTAAATGGCTGCACCGATTGTGTTTTGTCACGTGAAAAACAGCACCACACTAGACAACGTCGCACTTGCCCAAATGAAATATCAGGAATAACAATGCGTCAATCACTTGTCACTACAAAATACAACGTACTAAGTGACGAATTCTCGCACGTGGGCTAGTCACTCAATGTACGTTTTATATTAGAACAAACTTACAACCTACAATTTACACGGCATGATGAAATCCAAACTTTAACACACGATTCATTCTTTCCAGAATAATTATACTAATCCGACAGTCATTCGTGATACGAAGAAGCGATATTTTTTGTCTTAAGTAACTTCGATTCTTTAGAACCGATCTGGAGGAAGAACAATTTGCGTTATCAACCTTATTCACGTACTGTAACACAAAGCAATCGAGCAAAAACAAACACCTTTAGCAAGCATATTTCTTATTAGCATAGAAGCGGAAAAATATTGACCGTGATTCATTTTCAACCTCAAACAACATCTTTTTTTCATAACCTCACTTCCAACACCGTATTCCAATACAATTCCGTGCGCAATCAACCACTGAGATGTTGGTATGCGAATGCTCGTAGTAACCTAAAAACAACGAATATGTTTGCGGTTGTTTCGGCAAATGAATCCTTACGCTTGACAAGGGCGCCTAGAAAAGAATAGCAGATATAACAAAAAAAACTACTACATGCACGTGGTAGAAACGAGTCCGTGAACCACTGAACTGGTCCTACCAGAATTGCGGTCGACACTCTCGCAGACGATTTGCTCTCGAATTACCGAATACAGCACACTACCACCGACAGCAACCAGCCTGAACCGAGTTGCGTTGAGGAAGTTTCAACCAATATCCAGTTGAGCTGCGGCTTAGTGAGGTTGAGTCGTTGCACGAGCTATCGGAATACCTACAACTGTCTATCGATTTTACGGGGACTCCCAACGCCTCGGACGCACTTTACCGTACGCAACAAGACAGACCTCATTACAACTCTAACTGTCGAGTTTGTTGACCTCCAGACGACCGCGTGACATGTAGTGGAAGAAAAAGTGGAGCAAAACGTCTGGGAACACCTAGTAACACCAACTAGTACAGCCAAAGTAAGTAAGGGTACATCAGTTAGTCTTTTAACCACACCCCCATAACCCAGAATTCGCAGATAACTTCGGCACAATTTGCCAACTGTGAATCACAATTGCATAATACCATCTTCTTCAACTTTTTTGTACAAGCGATTTACAAAAAAAATTGTACCATTCAATAAATTTGAACAATTGTAGACACTCGTTGATAACGGATTCGTCCAAATTGTATTCACCATTTCCAACATTCCGTAGCACTCTGTTCTGGTTCTTCATCTGATAAGAAGTTGGCTGGATTCCGTCTACCATCCATTCTGTCCAAAAAATGGCATCTCTCGCTAGACACAAAAGTCGATCCCTCGTTATCTCTTTTGGTTGTCTTCAGGCTGGATGGTCGAAGTCTAAACCGTAGTCTATATGAGAGTCTGTACGCAAAGTCTGGCCCAGAGATTTAGATTGCCCAGATCATATTTCGCTTGTACAGGGGTAGTAGAGGCAAATGAATCATGGCGGCACGGTAATACTTTGGTTCAATTCAAAAGTTGGTATGATCATTTTGCCATCCAGCTTAGCGCATCACCAGGCGTGTTCATGATGCAGTACTATCACCACGTCTCAGACAGGCCCAGAAAGGACCTAAACAAACAAATCTATGTTTTCGTTTTTGCTATCAAACCGACGGGCGTGCTGTACACACGAGAACACAGAAGTGTTGCGATGTCCCGCTTGCAACGGCCCACAAAATCGTTGACGTGCCCGCAAACCAAACCGGTGACGTCGCTACAAACCATCGAAAGCCGTCCCGATCCAACGTGCGCCCGTTCGTGTGTGTATGACTCGCACTGCAACGCGCACTGTATAAACTGCCCTGCAAACGGTCGGCACAGTTTAGTCTCATTCGGATTTTGAATCGTGACGGTCGTAAGCGATAGCAGCACATCATTTTCGGGCGACTCGTTCCAGTTACGGCAATAAAAAAAAAAAATCGGTGTCAAAGTGTCCTTTCGAGTGTTAAGTTACACGAAAATCAATATGTCCGCGGTGGAAACGCAGCTGCAAAGCCCGATCGAGGGAAGCGATATAGTGAATGGTAATCAAACGGCAACCATACTGCAGCTGGCAATGGCCGCGCTACGGTTAACTAAAGCGACCGGTACGGATGGCAACAGTAATAATGGCCACCAGCAGCGACTACGACAACAGATTACGCTCAGTGAGGTGGCTTATCACGATTGCTATGACGATTGCTGGATCGTGCTGTACGATCGTGTATATGATGTTACGAATTTTCTGAAATTGGTAAGCCGGTCCGGTATATTGACTTAGACTGCAAGGCCTGGTTCGTTGATAGTGTAGTAGATAAGCAGGTGTGGTGGATGGGCATTGACACTGAAGTGATCTGACAGGGGACGTGTTGTGTGCGTGTGTGTGGGATTGTATTATAGAAAATTACTACTTCCAAGATAGTTTTCTGATATTAACTCAAGTTTTGTAATAAAATGCAACACAGGCGTGTTTCTCTAATTAAAAATTCTAATATAGACACGTCTCTCAATTTTATCAAAAAACAGTAGTGGGTTACTTTAACTATGAATACACTCATAACCGTAGAACATCTTAGACCGCATCACAAAGCAAAGAGAAAGAAAAAAAAGAGTGGTGAAAGATTTGTGGCTAGTACTGGCGCTACGACTTTATGTACCCGTTAAATCCCCTAAGAAAAAGAATTCTGTCAACCATATACAAAATTAAACAGAGTTAAGCATGGCAAAGCCTACTCTTTAAGAAGTCTGATTTACCCGAGCTTCTTGACACTACCGTTCACATCGCGCACGTTGTCATCCAACCAGCAAACTCGGAACAATCACTTTGAGTGTAGTGCTTTCTGTATGGTGCATTGATTTATGAACGTTCTAGATAATCTTATATCATCATCGTGTTATCGTGATTTCGGGGCAGTGGTTTTTATGTTTGGAACAGATACTACCGTAACTGCGTGTATGCCTGCCTTGAGGCACGTCACCATGGACTGTGAGATAGTGTGACTATGATAAACTCTGCCAGTGGGTGGGATCGCTGTTATCACAACACTATACTTCATCTCGCATTCGGAGATTGCTAATCGGCATGAGAGGAGTACTTCCAAAACTGTGACATGATCTACAGTTCTTAGGGAATACATGAAAGTTTATCTACACTGTCATCGAACTGATAGCATACGTATCCTGTTTCGTGTACCATCTGTAAAGCGTGACTAATATCTACTTTCGCTTTATCTTTTTTCACCTTCTAGCACCCTGGTGGGCATGATGTGCTGGTGGAGAATGCTGGACGTGATGCTACCATCGCCTTCCTCAATGTTGGACACTCTGGTACGGCGATCAAGTCCCTCAAACAGTACGAAATAGGAGAACTTCCACCGAGCGAATGTATCTACAGGTGTACGGGAAAGCTCACCCTAACGAACCTGCCCGACTAGACAATCGTTGGGGACTGGAAAATTTGAATGCCTTGTACGCACCAAACACTCGCACTAGAGCCCTTATTCCTCTCTACCAGCAGCATCCATTTCGCACCATGATGATGGTTTATCGTACCATGCTCTACAGCTATTTATTGCATTTTCGTTATCCCTCTTACGTGAACAAATGGTAACAGAGCTTTAAATTTAAATCTAGATGTGACAGTATTCGACCATATTGAAAAAACGGGACTCCGTTATTTTTATTTAAGCACATACATTTAAGCGAGCGTGTGGTTGATGGTAAAGTAGAACAGAAGCTTATTTCGTGTTGATAGTTGATAGTCTACCAAAATACACGAAATGTCCATATGTTGTTATAGATCTTGCAGTAGTTACTTTCCCTCTGACAGGGCCGCTGGCAAATAAAGTCGTACCCGTTTATCGCATTGTAAGTGCTGCTCTGCTACAGTCAGCTCGGAGGTCACCAAATGATTGAGTGGGTCAGAACAAACGATTTCATGGCAACGTTGAGGGCTAATTTTAGCTTTTGCTGTTTCAGCACTTTGTTCCAGAGTTTGTAAAAGAGGGAGAAACAATAGTTAGGGGCGTTTTCGTGCACTTGGTGCTCTGCCTCAAAAATGGAACTATGGACAAGATTACCAGCAGTGAGTTGATTAGTAAACATCAACGCATCAGGTTAATTCTAATTCTAAACTGTTGAAACAATCTCTATTGAAATAAACTATAAAGTAATCAACGCGTAGTTAGACATCTTTCATTTATTTCTTATCAACCTTATCCTGCCCGTCCCGCTCTTGATTCCAATTGCTTTAGTACAATCCCACAACAAAATAGAGCGTACTGTACCTTACCTATCTACCCGTCGGTAGCAGAAACCCAATCGCATCTCCGAAATAGAGTTCTTGTCATTAGTTGTTCTTATCGTGGCACACCGTTAGTGAAACATGGTCACTAGCATCGATGTGAGCAGGAAAGTGAAGAAACTGACCGTCAGCGTTTGGCTGCTACTCGCTTCTGTTCCGCCATTGGCTGGCTGACGACTGGGACTGTCCGACGACCGTTGCTTCTGGGACCGAATGGTGCACGCCTCGCTGCAGTCCTCCTTCTCACATATGTCACACATGGAAGCCTTCGGTCCTTCGTAGAATTGACGTGCGATGCGAGCTAGTTGAGACGGAAAGCATCATATCGATTAATAGAAGTTCACACCAGCTGGTCCAGGCCAGGTCTTACAGTTATCGTAGTAATCGTAGATTACAACTGGAGCCGGCTTCTGCTTCGCGACCTTGTGCGTACGGAAGGCAGAGATCGTTGGGCAGAGTTCCCGCTGATCCAAACTATCGAAGTACAGCACAACCGTGGTATCACCATCTTTAGTTTCCACTTTCTGTTGGGTACAGGAAGATAAAAAGATTAATGTACGAGCGTGGACGCTAACCAATGGCACTTACCTTAATGAAAGGCATGTTTTCCAGCGACGGTAGTGTATCCGAATCAGCCGTGAAGCCACTCGGGAAGCTCACCTCCATGACGGCCATATTGGAAACGTTCTGGCCAGCGGATGGTACGAAACTGGCACATACGGACAAATGTAGGTGGTCCTGGTTGGTGTTCGCATTCACCTGCGGATCAAGCACAAACCGTGGCCACTCGCCCGTTACGTTCATGTTGTACTTGTACGACAGCTGTACCACCGCGAATCCACTGCCCGTAGCCTTGATCTCGATGTTGCGTGCGGCCGATGGTAGCTCAAACTTCTGCAAAATCATACCATTCTCGGCATTGACCGTCATGCGCTTTTCCTGGTTTTCGTTAATCTTTGCCGTGATCGTGACATCGTTGTTCGGTGAAGTGATTTTGGCTGCCAGTTTTGCAAGTGCCTGCAATCCCACGACCGTGTCCTGCGTGGACTGGAATCCACCCTTGTCATTACGCTGTCCGATCAGCCACTTCATAATCGGGAGCGCATCCGTATCGAGACCGGCCTCCAAGAAAGCCAACATACCGTACGCACTCATTTCAACGTTCACCGAGTTGGGCCGACCGTACCATGGGTTCTTCTGTTCCGTCTCCGGGATCGGTTTGTGCCACCATTTCGAGTCACTGTCGGTGGTCGCCTTCGTGTCCAACTTGCTCAGAATCAAACCCTTCGACGAGTGATCAGCCAACTGTAGGGCGTACGCTGCCAACGCTAGTGCGTACGTATCGTCCAGCGATTCCGTGTTGCGGTACACATAGTCGATCGCCTTATTGATCGTGTTTTTGTACTTATCCACCAGATTGATGTTTTCCAGGAATGCAATAAGCGTGTACGCCGTTAGTGCAACACCCGAACCGGACCCGCCCTGCATATCTTTGTGCGAAACGACGCCAACCTCCGGGAAGCTACCGTTCGGTGCCTGATGATCGCTCAACCACTCGAGCGATTTGTCGATAACCTTCTCATCGATGGTAATGTGGTTGGACGCCTGCTTGAACGATCTAGCCACGAAAGCCGTCAGCCAGGTGCTACCACTCTTATCATTCTCACCAAAAGCGCTGAACGATCCATCCGTATGTTTGTAGCTTAGCTCGCGCTGATAACCCGCCTCCATGAACTTCTTCGCCTTTGCTTCGATGTTGGCCGTCAGTTTGTTGGTGGCCTTCAGGTAATCCAGTACGACAATGTTTGGCACAAAGTTGAGCATGTTCTGCTCACCGCACCCGTACGGCATCCGGATCAGTGAGTCCAGGTTCTGAATGGTTGAACCCATCACATCACCAATGACCGCCACCTCAATGCGGGTCGAGTCCGGTACAGCATTCTTCGGAATCTCCACCTCGAAAGTCTTCGTCACCTCCGGTACTGCACGCAAATCAACAAAGGCAGCTTTGTTGATGAACTGTGGCAGTCCCTCCGGTTCAACTAGCAACTGGCGCTCCACGGCGTCACCCGCGATCTTCGTTTTCGCCGTCACCTTGATCGTAATGTGTCCGAGCTTTTTAGGTTTCACCATGAAGGATACCGATTTGCCCGTGTTGGATGCAATATCCAGACGCTTCTGGCGGAACAGTTCCACTTCTGTGAAGAATTGCAAACATTCGCGTTATTCGTATCAGATTAAGATGTTGATGTTATCACACTTACTGGACGACTCAACGACTTCATTCTCCACGTCGGCAAACTCAAACTCTTGCTCGTCGTTATGCAGTATGACTTCAGCTGTCTGATCTTCTTCCATGTAGTTGAATACCACGATCGGTATGGCTACCACTTCACCACGCTTCACCGAGTACGGGAGATTGGTGGAGACAAAGAATGGCAAGAACACCTTCAGTTTGCGTGGTTGCTGAGTAAGACCAAGTCCGTACACCGGGTTCACCGAGAAACCGGTAATAATCCACGACGTAATCGTATCGGGAACCTTCTTCTGGAGCGTCTTTTCTCCGCTGAAGCTGTGAGGTAAGGAACGGAACGTTAGGACTACGACATCGAGCACTTGTTGTGTTAAAGCTTTACTAAAGGTTACCGACAACTAAAAGCAAAGCCCAGAATCCAAAGCCCATTCTACCATTTTTTGCAAAAATACACACACACACGCACACACACACTTGTTAACACATTGCACGACCGATTGGTTAGTAGACACCAATTACCCAAAAATGATGTGAAGAATGAGCTACATTACCCGCTAGTTAGCTCTCACCGTGATGAATGATTGAGTTTTGTATGCGCGTAGCAATTATGAGAAGCGAGATGTTTTTTTGGCCGTAAGATTGAGTCCTGCCAGACGATCTGCAAGTCCTGTGCGTCCAAAATATCAAACATCGGTGAAATGTGCTGACGGCGGTCGCCATCTTGGCAAATGCTGTGCCATATGAAACGATCATGTTATACTTCCACTGATTTAACGTACACTCACTCACTTAGCTGTCACAACATTTCGCCCAGCTCCAAACTAACCTGAAGCGTTCACACATGGTTCATGGTAGTTGGATTGGTTTGTTATTTCGTAACCAAGTGTCTGTTAATAAGTGGTACACCTTTTGGCACATACTAGCCCTGAAGCGATCTGAGCTGGAGCAGATTTAGGTTTTAGATTGGTTACAAAAAAAATATCGGGAGGTAAGACAAATAGAAAACATCTTTCCATAATGGTATTTACCCGGAGTAGGCATTCTCAAAAAGCCAAGTGTTTTGAATTTCCTGCGCGAGGAATATGCGTGGTATGTCACGGTGTGGCCGCGGTATGCGGCTGAACGCGAATGGGCCAGCCAACGGTGGCCGCGTATTGGTTTTCAGCACGTGTTGTTGCTTCTGCGGTATCGATCGTTGCTTTTCGATCGTCGTGTACAGCACGGTACCGTTCGGGGCGCGGTGGAACTTATAAATCGGTACCTCAGGCAATGTGTTATTTGCTGGAAAAATGTGTCGATCGATAATGAAAATGGGAAACCAGCTAGCGTAGGCGAAGATGCTAAGATGCGGTAGAGAATGGTGGTGTGCATTGGAAAGTTGTGGCCGTAATTCCGCAACAGCATGACAATCTGTACTTTCCATCAACGAAGCTAAACATTAGACAAAGGACACCACATAGGACATTGCAACAATTGATGCTGTGCATGCGAATGAGCTAACCTAGTGAATACCTGCGGAGAATATTTTGAAGCTCCCATAGAATCGTACATTCTACTTCTACTATGTATTCCTTTTGCTATCTATCATTTCGTGTACTGTCAAACCTACGGATACCTTTACGGATTGGCAACTAATAAACATACAACCTCTAACAGATGAAAAAAAAAATATACAGCAGAAATAAACTATTTCTTACACGATCTAGAACCTCCTCAATAGTACTTCTTAAAGACGAATGGACTACATACAAAATGAAGAAAACAAAAACAAATTTCTATTTTCCAACCTTTCCGGAGCTATAGTCTGCCAAAGCCACGTTTCGGGGAACTCTTTACGCACAACAGGTGGAGGGGCCTGAGCAGTTTGCACCCCGGAGACCGACTCCATCATTACGCTAGTTCCATATGCACTAACAGGCATAGGCATCGCGGCGAAGTACACCCGATCCTCAAGCTCAAATGCGTGCATGTAATCTTTAAAAAAATCAATTATGTAATACTGATTACTGAGAGTATTGTTGATAGTACTTGTCAATTCGATAAATCTAAGAACTGAAAACTCATTTTGCCCATTAAAACACACTTCAAACACCGTAAAACAACACTCGTTTCAAGCTTTCCCCACACTGTGTATAGCCAGGTACGTACCCAGAATCTTCAGTTTCCCAAAGCCAACGATCGGGGAAAAATGTTCTTGTCGATGATCGTTTTACAAACCGTGTGGTCGGTTCAGCACCTTTGCCACCTGGTAGGAAATATTGGCGATGTTGATGTTGTTGACCTGTTGATTGGACTGCTGAAAATTTCACAGCAGACGTGATCTCGAACGCATGGCCATAATTTTTGGCGGGTGCTATTGGGTTTGAATTTGATAATGTACCATTCATTTACTACACCACACTATACCAACGGTCTTATAAATATGTCGTTCTAGTTTAAAATTCCTACATATACATATTAAGTTTAGCATGAATTTTTGACACCGTGCCGATCACGAGAAATGTGCGTTTAGTTACACAAAGTAGACGATAGACATAATGACTACTTGAACATCACATAAAGAATCAATGCAAGTTCAATGCGCAATCATTCACGAACCTGGGACTAGACAGCCATAGCCACGTTTCTGCAAAATCTTTTCTAACTGTTATTTCGGCAGATGATTTCGAGGTAACAGGTAACATACTGGTACCAGACGCAACAGCAGTTTTCCTGATGCTGAATACTGCGTCCTCAGAAACGATAAAATCTCTGTCTAGGCTTAATGCAATATATACGGGAAAAGCTGAAAGAATTTAGGTTTTATAACGTCATGTTGAATGATATCCTAAACAAACTGTGCTCACTGTCGTTCATTTTTCCTACAAACAAAAACTACACATACATTATAGTGCGTTAGATACTCCCGTGCAATGATTAGATGGTGACGACTAGCAGCAATGCGCAGTGGAGCTCTATTCTCCTTATCTCAGCAAATCATAGATACTCCTTCACAGACACAGAGTATTAAAGTTGACGGTAATGGTTGTTGCAGTAACCCACGAAAATCATGCATGGCCAACCATACCTATACGACGGTGTGGAATGGGAAGCAGACAGGGGGACACAAAATAACAGTATTGGAAAAATTAAGCACACATATCCCACCTTTCCGGGGCGATCGTTTGCCATAGCCATGTTTCTGGAAATTCTTTCCGAACCTGTGCCGGTGCTATAGGGGCTGCGACACCCGATTTGGCAACAGCTACTACGGGTAAACGTGCAGAAGCAGCCATCGGCATCATCATCCCCATACCAGGCAGTCCCGTTCTATGAAAGTAAAAACGCCTGAAATGACCTGCACAAAGTCACAGCGGAAATTAAAACACATTAATCAGCGGACAGGTTGTTTACATTATCGCAGTACGCACAGGACGATTTGGCAGACAAAACGAAAGTACGGTGTCCGGTCCTAGCACGAAACCTACTTATGTCTACAAAATTTCACGATGTTGGATTAAAAATTCCTTCTACTACTTCGACAAAATGCAATCGACGGTTAGTACACAAGGTTGCAAATGGGATAAAGGTCTAATACTACGTTTCATACACAATGCAGTGAGTGTGTGTGCGGTAAAGGAAGAACAACACAGCGTCACACAAACCCCATAGCCGGAAATGTGCTCCAAAGCCAGGTTTCCGGGAAAGACTTTCTAGTGGCGGGTTCGTTTACCGGCGATGTTCCATCTACATCATCAAGTTGCAGGCTAATGCTAGCTTCCAGCGTTACTTGACCTTTTCGACGAAGCTTGTACAAGATCGTTTTGCCTGCGAATGAAATCGACGATACAGTGATCTCACTGCAATTACATCCTTTATGGTTAAAGTTCACGACTGAAGGAGAATACGGGACACCGAGTACCGCAAGATATGACTACACAACCGTTCTCAGTATCTCCTGTGGCAAGTTGCGGAAGGCGTGTGACCCATAACACTTACATCGGAGAACAATTTGTTGATAAGAGCATTACCCTAGTTCGGTAAAGAAAAGAGCTGTGCTATATAAACAAAGTTTGATGCATGGTGGGATCAGCAAGAAATGATTAATTATGAGCGGTGTCACTGCTCCGGTCAAGTCCTCAAAGCAACTTGCACAAAAGTCAACAGAATGATAAAATGATCAGCCAACTTCCGCACAATAATCCTCGTTATGATGTCTGGAAAATCCCTAATCGTAAGAAGAAATAGCAACGAAAACGAGTCCCTAATAATGGTATTGCGATGTATAACAATTTAACATGTGTTTTTCTCTTCCGTTAAGAGAATACAGCTTTACAGTATTATTCTCCGCACGACTCCAGTTATAATCTATACTGTACAAACAAAAAACAGAAAGTGTGTGTTGTGAATAAAATATGCACTCCCACCCTTCGTAGCTGGTTTTAGACAAGAATATTACACGATTACTCATTAATAGCACAACCGTTTACTACAGCTTCCACCAATGAGAGATAGAGATAGGAGGAGTACTAGCAGTAGAAAGTAAACAAAAACAAAATCCAAACACAAAACCACCAGCATGAAGAATGTACGCACCCATCCTCGGCCGCGCTATACCATATCCACGATTCTGGAAACTCTTTCCTTACGGTGGGGCTATCAGCTACGGGTATGAATGCGCTGGTGCCCAGCGAAGGAGAGGCAAACGCAATGGCTTCCGGAAACGCAATTTCTGGGAAAATCAATGCTTAATTGAGTAGAGTAACATTCGTACGATTACTTCGACATTTTTAACCAAATGACCCGCACCGGAGCAAGGTTTAGCGCTGTCCACTGTTCAACCGGTGTGGCGCGATAATAATGGGTACCGCGTGTATGGTGAAACGATACTAAACGATCAAAGATGAGCGAGTAAGTTCCTGTTTACCGAACCGAACCGTTTGTTTTTTTTTTTTTTGGTTTAACTATGATTTGTACAATCCCCCACTGTTGGGTGTGTAGTTGTTAGTTTGGGCGGACACCTAGGCCCTCATACTAGCGGTGACAAACCTGGCGATCGTGTGCCATATCCATGATTCGGGAAAGCTTTGCCGAACCACCGGTGCATCACTGTCTGAAGCCGTACCCGACGTGCCCGGAGCGAACTGCAATGCTCCACCAATTCTGTCCTCTGCTGCCACACGAATATCAACCACATCGTCTGTAACGTGACAGCAACGAAAAAAAATGCAGATCCTGGGACAACAATCAAGCGCACGGTAACTCCGATCAGATCATGAGAAATCAAGGTGCATTGTTCTTACGAGCTGCAATGCGGCTGAGTGTGGTGACACCAACGAACCAGAAAACGAACTATGATGTAATTGATGGGACGGAAATCTACTATCCACATACGTTCTGTTCTACCAAGCACGGGCAAGGTGTTATGTTTTGCACAAGTTATACTAAAGGCAAATGGTCACCAATCGAATCGAAAGCAGCAGTACAAACCCTTCAACGACACTTTCCCAAATCCACGACTCTGGAAAGGTGCGCCTAACAACGGTCTGCTCGCTTAGGGAAGCTATAACCGTGGTCGTGCTCGATAGAGTCGTTCCGGAAAACGGTCTGGCAGAGGTTATAATCACACCTGCTGGGACCGGCCTACTAGCAAATTGGTAGTATATTGGTGGACGGTCTGTGGGAAAATAATGCAATAGTGGTCAATCGTATAAGGATAATCAACGCTAGTTCTACCACTTTCCATGCCAGAAGAGTGTCATACTCTAGCAGACATGAGTGCAAAATTCTCTTGCAACTCTTGAATAACTGCTGAATGTTTCCCCGAAAGAAATTCCACCTGTTGGGAAGAAGGTACTACTCATATCCCGCCCAACGTTCAATACTTACGGGGAGGATCATTGGCGTTGGATAGCACGAATGCACCGACAGTCTGAAATGTTGAGCAAAACTTATGTTAGCATACGCATCCTTCATGCAACTCTACCGACAAACCTACATTGAAGTCTTGATGCTCGGAACGCGGGTTCCACGCGAAACGCTTCTTCCTGCGATAATATCCGTACGACCGCTCCTCATACTTTTCCAGCTCACTAAACACCTGCTCCTTTGTGATGTCATTGCCGCTCTTCAGTAGCAGTACGCTCTGATCGACACCCAGCAGTCCGACGTACGAATCAGGATTGGTGCTAATGCTAATTTCCACATCCTGGCCCGGTTTTGTCTGATCCTTCGAGAGGCCTACCTTCATCTGCAATTGACACGGATTGCTTAACATTTAAGCCGCAAATCTTTCAGTAACCTTTGCAAACCCAAACACTTACGAAGTTCTGCAGCTCACTATCGAACGTGATCACCTTACTATCGCTCACCATATCACCATTGGCGGCGATGAAGTACACGATCAACTTCGCTCTCGGCACCATAGCGAAGGTGGCAGGGAATTTGAACGTATGAGTTTTGGTTTCCGGTACTGCTACCGTATTACTGAGCAACACATCCCCACGTCCCAGCAGCTGGTAGGTAAAGAACTTCATGGGAGTAGTAGCGGTCACCTCCACCAAAACATCCTTACCGACGAGCGGCATCTCGGTTAGAACTCTCGCACGGATGTAAGAGTCAACGTCGGAATCGGCTTTGGAGATACCACTCAGGTAGAACTCTTGGCCCAGATACACACCAACCATGTTGATGTACGTACTGTTCACATCGGTGTTGATCTCCAGCTTCGCCATACCGTTCTGATCCAACGTGTAGTTCCTCACGAACTGCGTACTTTCGTAGGTGGACTGTTTTACTTCGACCTGGTTAGCCTGATCCTGTACCGGTGTTCCATCCTGATACGTAACCTTCAACCAGGCGGTGTAGGGTAGTCCTGGTTTGAAGTTATCATCCGACTTAACCAGCTCCATCTTGTACCGTCGATCGTAGATCATCACCTTGGCGGAAGCGTTCTGTTTCCTTCCGGTCAGTTCCTCCTCGACTACCGCCTCAATAACGATGTTCCGTGAGTAATCACCCTCTAGCCGTAGTTCCTCTCGTAGGTCAAACTCCACCGAACCCTTGCCGTCAATCGGAACCACCTTGCGGGTGATCACATCCTTGGCGAACGGTTGCACATAGTGAAACTGGAACTCGGGACTGGCCGATACTGTCGCCTCACCCTTCACCGGTTTACCGTAGGTGTACTTCGATCGTATGATAGCCTTCACCTTGCCATCTTTGAACGTCGTTATGCCAGGCGATTCTACCGTTACCTCAAATTTCGGCAACACATACTCATCCACCTCGAACACTTTGTTGTGTTTCTGTACCGATGGAAAGAGCAGAAGGTTGATGAAATATCAGCTACCCCATACGAAACCATAATCATCCATACCGTTCCCAACACTTCCACGTTGATGGTCCAAGCGCCGAGCACCGGCGCGGTCGAGAGTGTCAGCTCCGATTCGAACACTCCCTTCACCAGCTTCCCTTCCTTCCATTGCTTGATGCGGTTCGCCTTTGCATCGTTAATGTGCACACTGATGCTGTCCGCCTTCGGGAGCGGCTTGGTGTTTGGGTCCAGCACCAGCACACGGAACCGCACCGTATCACCCGGCTTGTAGATAGATTTGTCCGTTTGCACAAACACCGAGAAGCTCTTCTGCTGATACTCTAAATCGGTCTCGTTCTTGAAGGTTAGACCTGATAACCCTTCGGCCACCAGTTTGTAGGACGATTCCGGAATATCACCAATCTAAGCACAACAAAATGGAAACAAAACCACAATGGACAATCTAATTTGACCCTCTCCCGGTGCAGTAAAGCTGAGCGTTATGGGGTTGGAGGTTGGTTAAACTTACCGCAAACGGAACTAGCCGTGTTTCACCGGTGTTTAGTGTAATCTCCTGCTTTTCGATCACGCTGTTTGCATCCGTAATGGCGAGGCTGAAGCGGATCGGTTCACCCACGTCCTGATTCGTTACCGCCACGTGGTATTCCGAGTTCGGGCGCAACAGCTTTGCTCCAACGATCGAATAGTGGCTTCAAGAAGTGGGAATCATTGAGATAGAGAAACAAAATCAAATTATAATGTGTAATATAATTATGGCAATAGTCTAGGTGTCCCAACCAATCTAACTGCAATGTTGCGT
This sequence comes from Anopheles marshallii, assembly GCF_943734725.1. Taxonomy (NCBI): domain Eukaryota; kingdom Metazoa; phylum Arthropoda; class Insecta; order Diptera; family Culicidae; genus Anopheles; species Anopheles marshallii. The sequence continues at coordinate 31,221,256 of NC_071327.1, forward strand.
GTAATTCTAAATGATACCTTCACACACAGCAACAATAGGATGTGAAGTCGAATATCCGGTGAAATACTGCACAAATTATCATTTTTATTCAAGATGGATTTACGATAAGCAACCCTATCCTACTGCCAACCTAACCCCATTCATTACGTGTGGTTAGTGAGTCAAAGCGCACGTTGTTTTCCCACACGTTTACTACAACCACTAGATGCACGGTGCTAATCTTGCCAATAGATCTCTCGTTAAATAAACTGTATTTTTATTTAACTTCCTGGCACTAATATTCAAGACACGTTGCTGTTTTCCACCAATGGATAGCCGCAAAAATAAATAGTGACATCACGTATCGTCTACTGCTGCCCTCCATTGTGCGCTTGTTAAGCACCAAAGTGCCATTAGAAAAGGGACCAAAATATTGCTGCATTCTGATGCATCAGCCTTTGCCACCCCGCATATCGCATCAACGTATTGTTCGGTTCAAACGTGTGGCAAGCTGACCACTTTTAATGGTCTGTTTATTTTTTGTTTTAGTGTACAATGTTGAAAATCAGCGAATCACGACTGAAAATGTAGTTAATATGAGTTTTTTTTGCGTTCTCTCTGTCTTTCCTCCTCCCAATCTTTCTCTTTCTATCATGATTCCACAACCATTATTATTCTGGCTGTTTTTTTGGGGCTAATTCTCGGTCGATGCTCTGCCGTTTCTTAGAGCTGGTAATACCAAATAGCGTCGATCATCCTCTTCAAGTATCAATGTACGATCATTAATCTCAGCGCTGATTATGTAATCTCAGCAGCAGCTGTCAGGCAGCCGTAAAGAATGACCTTCATCAAATGGGTGAGGTTATTTCCGAGTATTCGCTTGCGAAGATTCGCTCAACGATCGATGCGAACGATCAGTCAAGGTTAACGCAACGATGCTCGGCCGGGATTGGCTTATGGCCGAAGAACATGTTTTGTTTTCTTCTCGAGGCTATTTTATACCTCTTCACGTCCAGAAAGACGAACAAGAACTCAACTTTGTTTTTTGTTGGAATATGTCTTAATCCCTGTTTCGCGAATGTGGCTGTTGTGTGGTACAAAGAGTTTTAGTTCCGTAATGAATCTTCGCCCGAATAAAGAGAAATAACCGTCGGTACACGAACAAACTGACTGGAATTAGTAATGACCTCATGGTGGAGTATCACGTTCGTGTGGGTTGGCCTGTACGCTGGCCTGTACGCTCCAGTACACAAATGCGTCACCAACGTGGAAGGTAAACAATGCGCTTCGCCTCACCAAGATCGTTTCCTACGCAGAAACGGTTTGATTGGTATGGAGCTATAAAGGGACCATCCGGACATACACCGACGCACAGTTACACGAGCGTCTAAACCCCAAGATCGCCACAATCAACCGAGTCTCACACAGACTCGCTCAGACTCGTACGGAGGTTGTTTGTGCTTCCTGACCAAAAACGGAAGACTTGTCCTCCAGCGCCACTGCGCCACACTGCGCGTGGCTTTAAAAGTGGTTCGACCACTTTCTGCAACGATTTCGTCACCGTTCATCGGTCAGCGAGCACGGAAGGTTGGAAAGCATGCACCCCAAACCACACACACCAACTCAAACACTGCAAATTGGGAAAGAATCTTCTCGATGTGCCGCATTACTCACAGGTTACGCAGTCATCTGCATCGCGGACGTGTATTCTGTAGCCGAAACGAAAATCTTTAAAACATTTGCATACTAACCCATCGCCCTGCGAACCGGTTACGAACACTGCACTCAGCACCAGGCACACTAGCAGCACCGACGAGGACGTCAACGACGGCCACAGGATCCTCGCCGGATCCTTCGTTGAATGTCGCATGATGTGTTGCGACCAAGGTGATTTCAACGCGATACAAACAGCAAACCCCTTCGATTCGATACACTCGGCACCAACAACGTATTCGTATTCCTTCCGCGTACTCTTATCACAATAAGCGCTGTGAAAAATTAAATACTACAATAGAAACTGAAAATAACAACGTGTGATTCCCCCCGATTGTATCTGAAAACATATTGGACGAACAAAAAAAAACGCGCACTCTTGAACGGTTCGCATCCACTAATGAGTTCACCGCCAGTGGCCATCACAAATGGGAAGTGCACGATAAAAACACGACAGCGGGAGCGAGATGGGAATAATGGGACGGCGGCGGGGGTTGGAAGATTGTGATCACTGTGTTGCGGGGGTGTGATCAAGCACAAACACACACGGAAACGCACCTATGGTAGAAAAAAAAACGCACCCAAGCACAGCAGCGTCACGCCACAGACACCGATCAGTTCGGTTGTGGAGCACGAACTAAACCTCCAACCTGTTCGGTTAGGCTTTATACAAAGCTTCCAAACGCTCGGCGAGATCACCGCTGCTCCGAACGCGATCGCGATGGTGTGTAATCACGCACTTTCATCCATGTTGGTATGCGTCTCCTCGGAACCGGTCTCCTATTGCAACGCTGGTAGCGATCCTCTCTATGTCTAACGTCTACTTGCCGGCTCAATTTACGTCCCACTTTCCGAATTTAATGTATCCTTTGGCTTGCTCGAATGATTAAACTTAATTCTGCACACTGGTTTTTGGTGACCCTTTCGAAGGGTTGTATTCGGGCTTTTGTTTCACCACACCAACACACAGCCACGAAAAAAGCCGGCATCGCTCACGTAAGAAACCTGTTCCGCGAGCTTGTAAAACTTGTTTTTATTTACCACAAAACCCAAAACACGACGACGAAAACGTCAAAGAAAACCGTACTCAAAAACAAACCCAATCGCAGCTTGATAACTTCGCCGCTCATTCTTGTTTCCCTTGTCCTTCCCTTGTGCTACCACCTTACCGACCTGCTCGCATCATCCCTCCATCCCTTAACACAACAGTAACGAATCGAAGCCTAATCCATCCGAATTATCAGCATCTGTTGTAACTGCGGGGATTTATTATGTGCTCGAGTGCAATCGTTGTACGGCATCGAGAACACGTACCAACAAGCGGGAAAACCCAAGCTGATCGAATGAAAATTTTTTCTCACCTCACCCCCCCACCTTCTACAAATCATGACGTGCAAGTACACATTTCTGCGAACAGAGTGGGTAAACAAGAGTGTTGTTTGTCGGCGTTCGAAATGATTCTTTAAATTGCTGCCTAGCAGGAAATTCTCTCGCTTTCATTTTCTAGCACTGTTTGCTTATTGTTTGAGTTATGTACAGTCCAGTTGCAAAGAAAGACAATGTTTGCAATTATAGTATATGCGTTTTTATTGTGCGTTTGTATTTAAATCTGGGCTACAGTTTTATTTGCTTTTCAAAGGGATCAGCATCCGGGTCTTTAACATTATTCGGTTCCTATGGGTGATCAAACAGCGATCTCGTAGAACGATCGAGCACAGCGAGCTGTAATGAATATTGAAACATTATGAAAAATGCAATCAAAAAGCACATACTCTGTTGAAATATATACTTACTATTGTCATAATAATCATATATGATCACATTTGCCGGCTTCGCGTTCTTTACTTCGTGCTTCTGGAACGCAGACATGCTCAGCTTTATGATGTCCTCGCCGACGTTGTCAAAGTACAGTACCACCGTCGTGTTGCCTCGTTTAGTTTCCACCTTCTGTAAGAAGATTTCATCCGGTTGTCAACGTTACACCAATATCTACGCCATTTAGTTGACCTACCTTAACCAACTCGTGCTCCTTCAGTTGTTTCAGGGCTTCACTCTCAATGATGAACCCGCTCGGCATATCCACCTCCATAACGGCCATGTTTGAGACTGCTTGATCCTCCTTCGGGATGAAACTGGTGGAAACGGACAAATCGATGCAGCTCTTGATTGATCCTTTCCTAGCTTCGGGTTTCAGCGTAAATCGAGGACTGTTGTCAGCATCCTTGATGTTGTACTTGTAGGATAGCTGGAACAACGAGCAACCCTTACCAGTTGCCGACATGTCTACCTTTTTGGTGTTTGCAGCAAGCTCATGCCTCTGTAGCACCAGTGTATTATTCTTGTCCACCGATAGAATCTTCTCCGGGCCGCCAGGCATCGTCACCTTAATCGACATGTCCGCTTCGGAAGAGGACAACTGAGCGGCCATTTTGGAAAGTGCCTGCAATCCAACCACCGTATCTTGAGTCGACTCGAAACCACCTTTGTCGTTGCGCTGCGAAACGAGCCACTTCATGATGGGTAAACCTTCCAGTCCAGAGGTGGATGTTTCGAGCGTTGCCAACAGACCGTAGGCGCTCATCTCGACGTTCACCGAGCATGGACGATACCAGCAGCAGCCGCCTTTACTCTGTTCTGGGAGAGCTTTAGTCCACCACTGCATATCGCCTTCGCTATTCGCCTTTGACTTCAGGCTAGCATACACCTCGTCTTTGAGAGGATGTTTGGCAATTTGTAGAGCGTATGCCGCCAACGCGTGTGCATACACATCATCAAGTTCGCTGATGTGTTCCTTGATGTACGCCAATGCTTTATCAACTGTCGATTTAAATTTCTCCCCAAGTTTTGCATTCTCCAAAAACGCAACCACGGTGTACGCAGTTAATGCTATACCCGATCCAGCTCCACCTTGCATATCCTTGTGACAAATCGAACCAACCTCGGGAAATGCTCCATCGGGTGACTGTACCTTGCTAAGCCAACCGAGCGCCATGTCAATGACGTCCTCCTCAATGGTGATGTGCTGTGCTGCCTGCTGGAACGATTTCGCCACGAAGGCAGTCAACCAGGTGCTACCGCTCTTATCACTCTCACCAAACGCACTGAACGACCCATCCGCATGCTTGTAGGTCAGCTCACGCTGATAGCCTACCTCCATACATTTCTTTGCCTTATTTTCGATCTCCACCGTCAGTCGCCGGCAAGCGTTTAAATAATCCAGCACAACGATACATGGGACAAAGTTGAGCATATTCTGCTCGCCACATCCGTACGGCATTCGTATCAAGGAATCCAGATTTTCTATCGACGATCCCAACACATCACCGATAACGGATACTTCAACTTTCGTCGAATCGGGAACGGCATCCTCCGGTACCTGTACCTCAAATGTCTGGCTGATGTCTTTCACCGAACGTAAATCAACCAGCAGTGCCTTGTTAACGTACTGCGGCAAACCTTCCGGCTCAACGAGCAGTTGCCTTTCGATGCCATCTCCTGCCAACGCACACTTGGCAGTGATCTTCAGTGTTATATGTCCCACCTTGGTTGGTTTGATCATGAAGGTAAGCGTTTTGCCACTTCCACGTGATACTGGCAGCTTTTCCTGACGGTGTTTTTCTGTGAAAAAGATTTTTGCTTATTTTATCCCACCTCTCTACGTCAGAAGTCATACAATCGATACATACCTGTACGATCACCAGCGTCTTCAGAGATAAATTCAAATTCACCATCATTGTTAAAGAAAACGACATCTGCCTGTTGGTCCTCGTCCATGTAGTTAAACACGATCACGGGTATTCGTACGGTTTCGCCCAGCTTGACCGAGTACGGCAAATCGATCGACAGGAAAAATGGCATAAATACGTTTACTTTCGAGGGAGCGTCCAGCAATCCAAGTCCATGACTTTTGCTGAGCGAAAATCCGGTAATGATCCAGGACGTTATCGTATCTGGCACGATCTTTCGAATACTTTGAATGTCTTTGCTGTAATGCACGACAATCACCTTTTGGTTAGCAAATAATGGGTGATTTTATGAGCTATTACTAACCTATTTTCAATACTCTCCCAAATCCATGTTTCGGGAAAGTTCGCACGGACAGTCGGTTCTTGAGCAGATTGCACTAAAGTATCTGATTCCATTACAGCCATTTTGGCCATTTTTGTAGATCTTAGCATCATTGGCGCCGCTCCAAATCCACCAAATCCTACAGCGCTGCAGGCAAATACCCGTCCTTCAGGAATCAAATCTTTTGAAAATAGTCCAAAAATAGTAAAAAGGGTCTAAAAACATAGGTTTGAAGAATTTATATATTACTTACCTTCTGGAATAAACCTATTCGAAAGCAGCACCGCCTCAACTGCCTGTAAATAAAGCCACTGGTTAGGATGCTTCGTCTAAACACACATATTAATTTCTGCTACAGTACCTGACAATCCGACGTATTTCTATTCATCCAATAGCCGTGATAGTGTTGAGGTGAATCATACATTTCGAACTCTTGCTTGATCTGCTCAAAACTAATATCGTTGCCAGACTTTAACAACAGAACGCTCTGATCAACAGCTAGTAAACCAACGAAAGATCCTTGCTCCGTCTGTATGCCAATGTCTAATGGTTCTCCTGGCTTTAGCTCGCTCTTTGAAAGATTCAGCTGAATCTGAAATGAGAAGCAATAATGAGCATTATCATCTTCCCAAGAGCATAGATCCGACTATTTTACCTTATTTTCGAACAATTTTTCAAATTTAACTTTCGCATAACTGCTAACCATGTAACCGGTAGTAGAGATGTAGTGCACTAGCAGCTTAGCACAAGGCACCATGCAGTAGGTGGACGGTATAGTAATACTGATAGTTTTATTGTCTGACCCTGCTGCAGTCCCTCCTGCCAGGAGCTCCCCGCGCGCTAGTAACGTATAAGCCACAAACTGCATCGGTTTCGTACATGCCACTTCAAACTTTAACTCATTTCCTGGCATTGTTCTGCAAGAGTAACGAAAAACATAAAGTCTTTCTGCGTAAATATGTGCTATTGACTCTCACTTACTGTTTCTCCAACGGCAAGGTCCTCATAAGTGCATCCTCGTCGACCCGGGGCTTCGTGATACCTTGGACGTAATAGTCCTTTCCCCGATACTTAACCTCAACGCTCAGATATTCAAAGTCCAGTTCGTCTAGCTTTGCGTTCAGTTTTGCCATTCCACTATCATCCAGCGTAATGGTTTCCTTGAACAGATCAGTGTTGTAGTTGCGTAGCGATATCTGCACATCCTTCGTTCCTTCCTGCACTGGGCTACCGTCGAGATTGGTCACCTGTATCCAGGCAGTGTATGGTAGACCCGGCAAATATTTCGATTCTTCGATCATTCGAACTTGGTAGCGATCATCATGCAAAGTCACGGTAGTGGACCCTTTCTGGGTGCGTCCAGTTAATGTTTCACACACTTCCGCCTCGATCTCAAGCTGCCGTATGTATTCCTTTTTCAACAGAATTTCCTTAAGATTGAACTCCACCACCGTCTTGCCATCGATCGGCACCACCTTCTGACAAATGCTAGTAAAGTTGGAACCACCTCTGAAGCACATTGACGAGCCTAGCTTCACGGACAATGTTAACTCGCCAACTACCGGTTTTCCGTAGGTGTACTTGGAGTTGACCACTACCTTCAGTACGTCATCATCCAGAAACGTATAACCGGGTGACTCTATGGTTACCTCGTACGTGGGAAGTACGTACTCATCCACGTCGAACGATTTGAACGTTTTCTACAATCAAAATAATCATTATTGCAGCAAAAAATCCCTAGTAGGAGCCATTCTCTGTCACTCACCAGTCCAAGCACATCAACGTTAATGTCCCACGCACCCAGCACCGGCTCGGTACTCAGCGTGAGTTCCGATTGGAACACACCGCACTCCCCAAGCGTTGCGTTATTCCACTGTTTGATTCGATTGCCCTTACCATCGCGAATGTAAACCATCATGGCACTGTCCACCGGTAGCGGCTTCATGTAGCGATCCAGCACCAACACACGAAAGCGGACCGTATCGCCCGGCTTATAGACCGACTTATCGGTCTGTATCAATACCGAGCAGAATTTGCTATCAAAATCTAATTTTGCCTTAGTTTTGAACACCAAACCGGAAAGACCTTCCGCAACCAGCTCGTACTCATCCTCGGGTATGCTGTCGATCTGCGATTGAGGAAGAACTTAAATGTCATTGTTTAACTACCAACTGGCGTGATAATCATACTCACCGTAAAGCTTAGCAACCGTGACTCACTCCCATTCAAAGTGATCTCGTCGGATTTAATAATCTTCTCTTTCGCCACGATCGACACACGGAATGCAATTGTTGATTGTACATCAAAAGTCGACACCAGTGCTCGATACACCGAGTTTGGACGTATAACTCTGGGACCTACGACCGAGTAGTGGCTGTGCAAAGATCGAATAAACATAGCGTTACTAATTGCTGTCGGAAATAGATCATGCGAAACAGTTCGATCCATTATCCGAAACAGATGGACACCGGGTTGTTTTCTGTGCACAACATTCTAAAACAAATAAAAACCATCCAAACAAGCGTTGCTAGCGTTGGTGATGACTCATGCGTAAAAATACGCCCCACACTAGAGCAGGCGCTGACATCACCAACACCGAAATTGCTGTTGGTCTCCAAATTCTACTGGCACAAGAAATTACACGAACTTACCCATCTTTATGATCTTTCGGATCAGGCAGAGAACGTTTCAATTCACTACTGAAACACATTTCACCGCCCTTAGAAAACATGACGAGTGTTGGGAACAAACTTCTTCAGGCAACAAAATACCACTGAAAGTTGTAATAAGAGTTAAGGTCACTTTGTGTTTTACGCCGCACAGCCAACGCTCTAATGAGCCGCGAGTTCTCAGCTGTATGCTTTTATGCATCATCGTGCCAGGCTCCGGACCAACAGTTTGTGTGTGAGTACGCGAACGCGCATAGAAATGTTGGTGACATCGCGTTCGCGTTTGCGGAACCAAAACATACAATCACTACAGGTTGAGCGTTTGTGCGCAGTCGTCCGAATTCCACCATGCTCGGCCGCTTTTTCTCTCACGGTGGGTCACTCACATGCCGGTACAGCGATGTAAACAAAACATGACCTTGAAAATACGCGCTTTATAGCGGTGAGCAAAGACACCGCGAGGCAATCCATAGCTCTTTAGCGAGATTGCATTTCTCATCGCAAACATTTACACTACGAGTTAGTTAAGTTGAATATTTGCAGCATTTATTTCCAACGATACATGGACGTTTCTTCTTCATCGACACAACAACCTGAAGAGGTTTAGGTCTGCCATTTCTTGCTTTCCGTAACTTTATTTACCCGTAGCTGGATAGTCAGTCCTGCGTACAAGGGGTTGGTTCGGATAGGATTTTGGTCCGTTCCGTTCCGTTCGTGAAGACAGGCGCCGCTACCATCCTGCCACCGAGTCGCCCCACACATGGACGTTTTACGTTTTTCAGAATGAATAAACATCAACTACATCTGTGAAATAGAGTTAAACAAAACAAATGTTTAAAGCATTGTCACGAGTGCTGTGGAAATTTCGTGGAAACTTCATACCTTTCGTATCAAATGAGGAGAGGAAAATTGATCCCTGTGGAATGGTTTTTAACGCAAAACGGGCGTACATTGTAATTGTGTAGCAAACATCCAACAGATGCCGACAGTCCCAGACGAGTGCCACATGAGACTTATTCTCCAGCAGAATTACACTCTAAATGGAGAAATTTAACCAGATGGAGAAAATTTTCAGACATTCTAGAAGCGCTTTTAAGAAAATTCCTTCAATGCGTATGCTTACCTCGGTGGCATTACCGTAATGCTTCGGCTGTTCATCTATTTCATATCCTGTAGGGAGGTCTATGGCCGCTTTCCAAAGACCCGAATCGTAAACATACAACGGCTGGCACCTAACGAAGCACAGGTGCAATTCGAGTTTATTGTTTTCCATTGCTTTCCTCGTGCTATTCACGCTAATGGGATAACGGGTTGTGATGGGATTTGAAGATTTCCCATTGCTGCCACGGGCTTTGGTCAGACTGTATCGGTAGGAAAGCTTTACTAAAACCATCCCACTTCCTACTGCTGACATGCTGACGCTGCGGGTATTCTTCGGAAGGATACTATTTTGCAACAGTCGCTGATTCGTCGAGTTAACTTGGAAGGTTAAATTCCCCGCCTGTATGTGCATATGTGGTACGGTGATGTTGATACGAGACGCCACCATGCCAAGCGCTTCCAAAGCGATAATCCTTTCTAGTGAAGGTACGTAGTGATCACCAGCGAAGCTGTGCTTTTGGAGCCATTGGGCTACTCGAATCATATCCAGTTGGTTGATAGTGTTCTGTTTGATGTTTGCCATCAGTGCATAGGCAGTCGTTTCTTGATCTCTAATGTGTGCCGTCGCCGTTGGCTCGCGGTTCACAACTTCCCAGTAGCGATACTTCCCATCCGACACTGCCTTCTTGTTTAGTGTTTGTAGCATTGTTGTGCTGGCTGGATGATTGAAAAGAGTAAGTAAATAGGCCGTTTTCGCCATCAAGTAGACATCTTCGATAGTAGAATTCAGTAACAGCGAGACTGTTTTGTTAACGACCTGCAAATAGTGTTCTGCCCTTTCACTCTCAACGAAAGCAAATAAAACGCTACTTGCAAGCGAAAGTTCCTTTCCTCCCGTTCGCTGAATGTGTGGGTGAACGTTCGTGCAACTTTCGTTGAAGCTTCCATCCTCGGCACTCTGTGACATGAGCCAATCCAAACTTTCAGTAAGGAGAGACTTTTCCACGGGATAGTACTTGGATAGCTTCTGCAGCGATTCTACTGTGCTGGCTGTAAACCAGACGCCACCACACATGCGTAAGTTTCCAAACAGACTGTACGAAAAGTCATCCAAACGGTATCGCAACAGTTGCTGGTAACCCACCTCCATGTAGGAGAGAAGTTTGTCCCTAATTATTGGTTGCAGATCCTTTGTCTTCTGGAAGTAATCGTAGACAGCCATTGCACTTTGCAGGAAGAGTAAACTTTCCTCTCCATTACCATGGTAGGATTGAACCATCCGCTCCAAATCGAACGAATCCAGATTAAGAAACGTTCCTGTAAGTAAAATCAACCATGATTATCCTAGCTGATACATCCATTTTACTTCCTCTTACCGATGACCGAGAGAGTAACCTTTCCATTGCTTATAGTACTATCGTTTTCAATTGCCGGCAGAGTCAAATTAAACTTCAACGTGCTCTGTTTTCGGAAATCCAAAATACGCACATCTTGCACAGTTTTCATTAAACCTTCGGGTCGAACTGAAATCGTTTGTTTTAACGCATCAATCACACTTCCATTTGTTCTGCTTACGATGACTTCCACAGTTAGTTTGCCCACTCTGTCAGATATCAGTTTGATGGGAACGGTTTTAGTGGCACCTTCCGCAAGAATCAGAGAGGTGGGTTGCAACCAGGAAGGCACCACTAACGACACATTTGTTGCTTCACCATAGTTATGGACGAGACAATGAACCGTAACTTCCTCCAAACGTTTCATTGATGGTGGCATGTAGAGCTGTGCAAAGATCCGTTTCGTCGATTTTACTGTCAGCGGTGTCTTTAAAATTTGCAAACCATAAACTTTGCCGACCGCAAAACCGTTCACTACCCAGGTAGTAATAGTATCCGGAAGCGTTTTCTCGATCGAGATCTTTTGGCTGAAAGAAAAAAAAAACAATTCACATGAGATCCATTTTCAGGGAGATCCCTTTTGAGGAGACTTACTTCGGCACTTTCAACGATTCCCAGATCCATGTTTCCGGAAAGTCTTCTCGTGAGCTATAGTCGTGGTTTGGAGTTTTATCAGCTCTCTCAAACCCACCGAATGCATGTGGAATGAACCCAACTGTAAAGGTGTAAATGCATTAGAACGTCCTTAACAAATCATGTAATCATGTGTGCATGATCATGTTTGCCACATTACCATCTGGAAGATATCCATCCGTTAGCAACGTTACTCCAACACTCTGCTCGGTTTACGATATTGAAGAAATGGTATTCAATTCTACATGAAAAAGATATTTATCCAAGTATTATTACTTACTCCAAAAACATCATACGGAGACCACATAGCATTCGAAACGTCATCTTGGGCACGCATTGCTTCATCTAGCTTGTATTGTGAAATGTCATTGTTTATGGTCGAACTTTGCACAACACGCTCATCAACTCCCAACAAACCAACAAAAGCATCGGGCTCTGCCAAAATGTTGATCGTACATTTATCGCTCATTGGTTCCATTAAAGTGGACGTAATATTGAGCTGGTGCATACGATTCAAAGATACATGGAAGATACAAAGATAGATAGGAACGAGTATGTAAATCCGGTGTTGTAATAATATCCGCGCTTTTGTGCGCTGAAATGAATGATCCTGATAGTGTTACTTACAGCCGTTTTACTGGTTGGCAGAATTTGTATAATGATTGAAGAACTTAAAATTTTGCCATCCTCTTTGACGATAAAAGCCAAAAGTTTCATCTGTGGCTTGATTGCTGGGGTTGCCTTCAGTATAAACTGGTAATTATTGACCGGGGAGGAAACTTCCTGAACTCCACTTTCACACACTCTGCCAGAACAGTAGCCAATGTAGTAAACTCTTTTAAATTTTACATTGGAATATAGATTAACAGTGATGTTCTTACGGTAGACATAGCTAAAAATAAAAAATGACTCGATTGAATTATTAGATAAAGTCATTTTAAATTACCGTAACATACTATGCCTGATGTGTATTGAGGACAACGTATTCGACGGCGCTATCTTCGTACATCGGATAAGCGGAGACTAATGAGTAGTTGTGATTATTGTAGCTACCATCCACGTTCACTTCAACCGTGTTCAAGGTTGTGTTGATTGAAAACTGTATGATTCCGTTTGAGTTGGTCAACAGCGTAAGGATTTTGGGGATCGCTGCATTGCTGCTATCTGCGTCCTGCACAATGTAAACGATGGTGACACTTGCTTTTGTTAGCGGCTTCTCATCGAGGGTTGAAACTTTGACTTTGATCCACATCGCCTGACCCGGAAAGAAGGCATCGTTCCCATCTATTGCCTCCATAGTAACATTTCCATTATTGTGTACGGTAAATGCGCTGGTGGTGTTGTAGCTCACCCCTGTAGAACTCTCAGTAACCGTCACATCGAACCAAACGTTTCGCTCTTCGTAACAATTCTCGGCAACGATATTCATTGGAAAGTCCACGGTCTTCGTTCCAACTATGGGAACTTTCTTGCGTTGCACCTCCTTTGTTTGCGAAGGATAATTGTTGTAATTGGCCCGCACCACTACCGTGGCGTTGCCCCGTACCAGGCCACCGTGCACATAGGAAGCACTTATTTTCAGAGACATTTTTGTGTCATCGCAACGGAAGTAGGGATTCGGTACAGGTTCTACCTGTATTTTGAACAGCGGCAGGGTGTACTCCTTTACGCTGAAAGATGCTTTGTATTGCTGCAGTAAACGAAGAAAGGGAAGAAAGTATAGGTGAGGCAGTGCTTTAACCCAATCATTAACTACACGGTCAGCTTAACGAACCTGCTGATTCAATGAGGCACTGATCGTCCACATCCCATGCAGGGTGTACTCCGCCAACTGAAAGCTACCCTCGAACACTCCGCTCGTTAGTGACGCATTGATCCACTGCTTCATGCGAATCTTGTCCGGGTCAGTTATGCTAATGCTTGGCCGGGCAGTGTCCGTAACCGGGTATGCATTTGGGAATAGAAATATTACGCGGAACTGCACTTTATCTCCCGGTTTGTATGCAGGCTTATCAGTCTGGAACAGCACCAAATAGCTTCTATCGATGGATTCGAGCTCGGTTACATTGAGCAACACTTTATTCTGTTGTTTCCAAACTTTCAGCTTATAGCTTTGTTGCTCCAAACCTTCGAGCTACAAATAGTATCGATGGCGTCAACGCGTTCAATTTATCCAATGCCATTGGCAGCAACATTCAACTTACTTGAATCTGTACCGTGCTTAGCTGATTCGGATTGACCGTGGCCGAGGACCGGCCGACTACCGTCTCATTTGTGTCAACAATTTCACACAGAAACTCTTGCTCTTCAGCTGCTAAATTTGTCACTACCAAGTCGTAGGTATTGTAAGCTCGTACCGTACGTGGAGCAAGAATTGCATACCTAAACAATATCAACCAATTGATGTTCATGCGCATGTCGCTCAATCGCTTCCCGAATGACTCACCTTTGACCTGCACAATCTCGGGGAAAAACCCACGCGATGGAAAGCACTAACAACATCAATCGCACTATCGCCATCGCAGAACCACGCTCCGTTCGCTACGACTGCAAAATGATAACTGATCTGGCTGTGCGAAAGAGTAAACTCACTAAGCTGTCTAGAGTGCATTTTTTTAATGCTACGGTAGCTGATATGGTCGATCCGCCACGTCGAAAGATTCGGTTTGAACGGCCTAGAACCTGTAAACGAAATGGAAAATATAATTAATTAACTTTAGAATCATGGGTATATAAGAACAATCTCGATGCGAAAATGCATCGATGACCTACCGCGTGATCTTAATCGAACTGGGACCTTAATAAAGGCCGTTGCAAAAAGGAAGAGGTCAGCATTCAGGCTCCGCTTTCGACTGTCTTTCGACATTGGAATATATACTGAGGTTTGTTCATTAAACTACTTTCCGCAGCATCTAAGGAACCATCTCCGGTTTAGTGGTCTGTTGAAAAAATATTTATCTCTTAGACATGATGGGAGACCGAACCAGACCAGACGAAAATTCCACATCCTATTTTGCGTGATACTTCTTGACGAAGACGCCAACTTGATGAAGGCAGCTCATGATTATTACACTCCAACACCGCGTGTCTGGCAGAATCACAAACATTCCCAGCTAATCATAAATATTTGATGCAATTTCTTTAGATACATGGTGTTGTGAAATGAGTGAAATGATGGGATCACTGCGCTCTCGATCTTCGTATTTGCTGCATAAGTACTGTGATGGTGTGGGTATTTGATAAAATGTAAGAATTGTAATATAATAATCCAATGTACTGAAGAGCGGTTGCGACGCCGCTCTTCATACGAACGGACCGGACCAAAATCTGGACATCCGGACCAATCTCCCGTAGCAAGGAGTTACTCTCCGTCTACGTGGTAAAATTGGTTGACAGGCTGTTCTAACAAAAAAAAAGTGCAGTCATATATTTATGGAACACACTGTGCAATTTAAGTTCTACTCACTTTGCATAAAACTTGCACACAAGGTAGCTTCCATTGCCGTTCAACGGTTAGTCAACTGCAGCACCATCCTATTACAGATGTGTTCTATTCGAACAGAATGTTACATGCGGGTCAGCTGACCATACTGTTGAGTAATGTTTTCAATTCTAAAAATTGCAGCAATAAATCTCACACCGTCATAATTTTTCCTGCAATAATCGAGAACGTTGGTCGTTTCGATACGGACAAACAACAATGTTACGGCGGGTTCGTTCAACTTCGCTCATTTCGTCCGCATAACAACGCACCCAAAATGCATACAAATTATCACCGTGGCGATACACTTCCAACTTATCTGTCCAGTGTTCGTTATTACGTTCAATTGTTCACCGATGACCCACCCAGGAACATCATTGCAACGGAAAGGTAAACAAGGACTTGGGATGCGTGATAAGTGAACGCCTTTAAAAGTCGCACTTCGCACCATCCCCGTGAGCAGTTGACTGGCTGGCGTCCTTCGGTGGCGTTCGTGAAAGCTAAAAGCGAGGTAACAAACGGATCGCATCGCAAATCGTGACAATAGTTGGTGACAGTATGAAGTGGTTAGTGTTAGGTGAGTTAAAAACATTTATGTTCTGTAGTAGGCAATCTGATGCGGGTGCCTGTCTGTGAATAAAGCTGTAAAATGTTGTATCCTTTCCAGCCTTTGCCCTTGTGGCGGCTATTAGCTGGGCCCATGGTAGTGTCGTGAAGAGTGTCTTCGTGGGCACTGGCACTGACGAGTACGTGTATCAGTACGAGCTGGATGTGACGACCGGTGTGATGGAACCGGAGTACGGTTCAATGTACCGCGTGAAAGCCCAAATGCATATCCGACCAGGTACTTACATGAATGGTTCCCATACCCTTGAGTAGTCTCTAAAAAAGAGAAGCTGTTAATTTTCACAGACCCTTCTGGAAACGGAACATTTGTGTACTTCGACGATCCGAAGGTGTTTCTGTACACGGGTCATCTGCCAATGCCGGTAGAACCTACGGCAGAGAACTACACCCAGTACGCCAAGCAAGCGGAAGCGTTCATTCAACCATTCTACGTGACTTACGATAAGTTTGGACTGGTGCAGGAGGTGTTCACCACCAAGACGGACGTACTATGGAGCGTGAATCTGAAGAAAGGAGTCGCCGCTCTGTTGCAGCTTCCAGTCGACAAGTTCCCGGCGAAGAAGTTTGTCAAACCATTCGTGTTCACCGAAACGGAAGAATCCATTTATGGAAAGGTGAATGTCACCTATGCTGTACACTCCCTCGACGGACAGAAAGTCCATGTACTGAAGACACCGGACTATGAATCGTTTACTCATCTGCCGTACGATGTGTACTCCAATGTTGAACCGTTCCATGTCTATCACAACATTAGCACATTTGATTCTGTGGTCCCAGTGGTGGAATATGAGATGATCTTCAATCGGGATGGTGTGAGCGTTGTCAAAGCGCACTCCGAAAGCACCAAGTACTTGCAACCATTCACCGTTCAGGGTCAGAAGCAATTTATCACGACTAAACAGACAATCGTGTTCCGGAATACTGTTGCTCCCAGCAAGACGTTTGAGTTCTCCGGATTCCCAGTAAGTAACGCAAATGCTGAATGTGTCCTTTAAAGTTATCCAATTTCTACTACTTACCAACTGATTTTACTCGTTCCAGATGTACCACTACGTGCACTATGAAACGTCCGAGTCGGTCTTTGAGGAAACTTATCCCACCCTTGCCACCATCACACCGGTTGTAGACATTTCTACCGTTGGCCCCAAGGTTCAGGTGATGCTGTATGAAGCTGTCCAGTATCTGCAGGTAACCTAATCTACCTTCGAAACCGTGCGGGCATTTTATTAAGAACACGATACCTTTCGGTACAGGAAAATCAAATCACGAACCAGGAAACCGAAACTAAACACGGGCTAGCGATCACACGCATCATTGAAGCTCTGAAATCGTTTACCGTTGAGCACTACGGCCAGTTCTGGACCGTGCTGACCAAGTCAACCACCCCGAAGGATTTGATGGCAGTGGACATTTTCTACAAGGTGCTCCCATCCGTCGGCACGAAGTACTCCGTACAGTTCGTGATGGATATGGTAAAGAACCACAAAGTGAAGGAATCGGTCGCGTCCGGCATGCTGTTCTCGCTCGGCGTCAACGTACGTGCGCCGTCCGTAGAGCTTCTGCACAGTGTCGAAGACTTCATGAACTTCCCCGAATACGTGAAGCCAGATGTGGCTCACGCTGCCATCCTAACTTTCGGTACCATGGTGTACAAGACGTTCCAGCACGAAAAGTACTCGACGGAGATCGAAAAGTACATTAAGGTGTACTACAAACATCTGAAGGAAGCGAAAACGTTCGAGGAGCAGCTGGTTTGGTTGCACGGTTTGAAGAACATTCAGCTGGGAACGGTCGGAGAACTGTTGGTGCCGCTCGTTAAAGGTGAACCGGTGTTGGATCTGGCGTACGATCGTCACCTGCAGGTGCATGTGATTTATGCGCTGATGCAAATTATGGAGCACGAGCACGACACGCTCTTCGAGGTCGTATTCCCGATTGTGACCGATGATACGCTGCCTATTGAGCTGCGTGTGGCCGCTGTCAAGGTGATCGTCTCGATGGAAGATGTACACTACTGTTCGAAGCTTGTTGCCTTCATGACAGTGGAAACGAACGTTCATCTCTACTCGTACTTTATCACCACCATAAGAAGCCTGGTCAACTCGGATGTTCACTTCGACACTGACTTCTACCACTATCTGCAGCACGTCGTCACCGAGTTCGTCCACTACGATCCGGCAGTAGCGACAAAGGCTTTCTTCTACGATTACGTTGATGTGCAGCAGAAGGTAGGCAGCATCATTCGCGGTAATATGGTCGCCGATGTCAAGCACAACAATATGAACCAGTTCTACATTAGCTTCGCTCCTTACGTGATGGATCACGTATACGATCTCTACTCGGTGTATGTCAAGTTCGAGGGAGTTCACAATCCGCTCACGCTCTTGTTGCCTAAACTGTTCAATGTTGATCCGAAAACGATCAACGAACCGATTACGCACAGTCACAACAATGTTCCCGTACACGTCGAATTTACGTTCATGGCCAACGGTAAGGTTGTGTACACGAAGTACTTCAACGAGGAAACGATCAAGCAGTTCTACAGTTACACCTATCTGACGATCCTCAAGACGTTGCAGTATCAGTTTACGACCGTGCTAAACGTGGCAGAAGTCGAGCTGTATACACCGACGTATGACGGAGTGCCGGTTAAGGTTGCGCTGAAGATGCCGCTCGTGTCCCAGTTCAAGTACAACGTAGTGGTACCATCGACGACCAATCAGAACGAGGTGACGCTCACCATCAACAGCTTCTTCCGCATGTGGATGCACGGATACTACGGTGTATCGGTGTACAATCCGTTCGCCCTAACCTGGCAAGGTACGCGTCGCGTGCAAGCGTTCGACTTCCACGTCCCGCTAGTGTTCGATGTCATCTTCAACTTCCAGCAGAACTCGTTCAAGCTCGTCTGGAGCAAGCACACCAACGAGGTGTTCAATGTGGTCGGCTTCAAATCGCACGTCAAGACACAGGTTTACGCTAGACCAGACACGGAGGTGGACTATCTGAAATCCACTTGCCCTGTGTGCTTCCACTACGAAACGGTAACGGCCGTACCGGTACCAAAGAAGAAGGATGTTGTACTGTACGAAGCCCATTCTAAGTACACTGGACTGCATTTCTATCTGTCGGCGTTCGACGTGGAAGTTACACCAACGGTCAAATACTTCAAGTCGCTAAACGACATTTTCGCGTCGGAACTGTTCCACGACCTCGAGCACGTAACCGTGTTTGACTTTGTGACGAAGTACTTCACCTGGTTCTATACGACCGTGTTGTCCCCGAAACCCACGAGCTTCGGTGTTGTCGGATACGTTAACCCGTGCAAAGTCTATCCCTTCGATAAGGTAGAGTTCACGTTCAAGGTAGACAGCGAAGCAATCTCACACAAACTGTGGACCACACCGGACTTCCGTCAATACGTCAAGTTCACGGCCGTCTTTAAGAAGACGGATGTTGTCGTTAACCATTGGGACGTTAACGTGTACTACACGCACGAGTATGGAACGTTCTTCAAAACGGTCAACATGCAGATAACGCACCAAACCCCGGGTGAGAAGAACATGAACATCTGCATCGACTGGGTGAAGAACGTTGTGCCAGAGTCGGTTACCGGAAAGCTTTCGTACTTCCACGGTTACTCGTACGATCACAAATGCGTCAAGGATGATATGGTGGTGTCTATCGAATACGCCGGTGTACAGTCGGATGTGCAGAAGAACTTCACGTACGTTACGTCGTACCATAGCGTCCCTACGTACTTCTACCAGCAGTGTGTACCGCGCGACTTGCCCCAGTTTGAAGACTACTCCGTACCGGTTACGCACGAATGTGTTAGTATGCACAGCACCGTCCGTAAGTATCTCTATACCGTCGACTACCAGCATGTCTACCCGGTGTACGAGGAGTTTGTTAAGCCGTTC
Source organism: Anopheles marshallii (assembly GCF_943734725.1). Taxonomy (NCBI): domain Eukaryota; kingdom Metazoa; phylum Arthropoda; class Insecta; order Diptera; family Culicidae; genus Anopheles; species Anopheles marshallii. Next base: position 31,240,844 of record NC_071327.1, read on the forward strand.
TGGTTCTGGGTGAAGCACGTCGGACCGGCCTACTACCCGCAGGTTGAACAGTTCCACTTTGTGCCGGAGAACCGGTTCGTTGTGGAAGTGGAGTATCCGATGTACTACACCTACCCGATTGTGGATGTCGTAGTAAAGTCGGCGTACGAAACGGTTGCGTTCGATCACGTACCATACTACGACTTTGTGTGGATGTTCCAACCCGACAGTACCGTGTTCACCAAGTAAGTACATCAAACAGGTATATTGTGGGGAAAGGTTTCTAGTTTTGGCTATTGTACTTTCTTGCTTAGGTACTTTGACGTGATGAAGTTCTTCGGCAATGTAAACAGCTGCGTTGTTAACCCTGTGTACGAATACGCTCCCTATCACTACACCGTCAGCAAGACGCCGGTCTTCAACGAATGGGTTCTTTACGCTTCCGACCATCCTGTCTCATACACCTGGGCCGTTTATGTGCAGAAGCTGGAAAAGAACCATGTTGTAAGTGGAACAGTCGCTTCCCGTAACTACGGCCGGGTTTTACATACTTTGTTTCCCTTCAATTATTAGGCCTTCAAGCTCGTCCTAAACGGTCACAGCGTCGTAGTTCAACCCCTGTTCGGAAAGCAGTACGAAAATACCGGCAAGAAGTACACCTTCACGGTTGATAGCGAGCTGATGTACGCCCTGGAGCATGGTAGCGTCGATGTGTACCCGTTCAAATACTACTACGTGTACGATACGATTGTCTTTAACGTACCACACGTTTCGCTCTACGTGGTTTACGATGGCTATCAGGTGAAGATCGAAACACCTACAATGAATAATGTTACATTCTATGGCCAGTGCTATGCGTAATTTTGACGCGAGTTTGCTTGGCTTCAGCGCCCAACTGATTCTGTTGAATTGAACAATTGCTAATAAACGAATACAGCTCTTCACTTTACTTAGCATCCTTGTAACTGACTCTATCCAATGCGTGTTATCACACGAATGACAATTCTAGACTCGTCACGCCCCTATAATGTACAATTGATTGACAACCGTAGACTATCGCGTAATCCTACAATCATGCTCACGATCAACTTATCATTGTGATAAGAACTCCCACCGTGCACACAATTGAGATTCCGATAACTGGCACTTGCTTTGTTATCGGGAAAAAATGGAGCTTGCGGTTATCCATTGTGTCCCTATAAAAGGAACGTTCCACTCGATGCAATCGGTTTCAGGTGTGTCCACTGAAAGAAATGATCGTTAAAGCTGTTGTACTGCTGCTGTGCTGTGCTGCCGGGTTGCTCCGTGGGGAGCAAGTCCGGTACGATAACTACCGCGTGTATGAAGTGGCGATCGCGGATCAAATGCAACTGGAAGCTCTCCAACATCTGGAGCGTTTCCCGAATGGAGTGAGTGTGCAACAGTGTGCCGTACGTTCGTGATTTTAGTACTCTACGGATGTGGGTTTTGTTTTTTTTAGTACCTCTTTTGGGAATCGCCTGTGCAGACAAATATGAAGCTTAACATTGTTGTGCCACCGCACAAGTATGCCGAGTTTGATGAGCTTAGCCAACAGCTGGCGTTAGCGCACCGTTTGAGGGTTCCGAATCTCCAACAGTATGTGACATGTTTCTGGCGTACGCTGTGCGCGCTGTAGTGCTCGTATTAACAAGGTTTTACTTTTAATTCGTCCACAATCCATTTACGCAAGGCTCATCGATGAGGAGAGTCCGCAACGATCGAGACGTGCCTTTGGTTGGGAGGAATATCAAACGCTGGAAGACATTTACAGCTGGATCGATGAAAAGGTGGCCGAATTCCCGGCGATCGTTTCGGTAGAGACGATTGGCAAGTCGTACGAGGATCGTGATATGAAGGTGGTCAAGATTTCGTACAAGCAGGGCAACCCGGGCATCTTTCTCGAGTCGAACATTCACGCACGTGAATGGATCACGTCTGCCACCGTAACCTGGCTGATGAACGAGTTCTTTACCTCCACCGCACCGGAGGTGCGTGAGCTGGCGGAAAACTACGACTGGTACATCCTGCCGGTGGTTAATCCCGATGGGTTTAACTACACCAAAACCACCAACCGAATGTGGCGCAAGAATCGCTACCCGCACAATGTGCTTTGCTACGGTGTGGACATGAACCGTAACTTCCCCGGCCATTGGATGGGTAAGCAATACGGGTGGGCTGCTAATGCACGGATTTACTTGACGGGGTTTTTCCTTCTCAACAGAGGGCGGTGCATCGTCTATCCCCTGTACCGACACGTACGCCGGACCGGAACCGGGTTCCGAGGCCGAAACGCAAAACATTATGAACTACTTCGAGAGCGTGAAAGAGAAGGTGCACGCCTACCTGTCGTTCCATTCGTACGGTCAGTACATACTCTTCCCGTACGGTCATCAAAACGCGGAATACTCCGAAAACTACTACGACATGATGGAGATGGGTGAAGCGGCCGCTGTCGCCATTTACAATCGGTTCGGTACGCCGTATGAGTTCGGTACCACGGCTGATGTGTTGTGTACGTACGCGTTCCACTATCGCTCGGAAAACTATTTTCCCTGTGGCGCATAATAACCGCTGGTTTGATTCTTCCCCACAGATATTGCCTCCGGATCGTCACCGGATTGGGCCCACGGTACGCACGGTACACCGATTGCTGCCACCTTCGAGTTCCGCGACAACGGTTATCATGGATTCATTCTGCCCCCGGAGCAGATCATTCCGAACGCGATGGAGGTGCTGGACGGCCTGGTGGCATTCTTCCGCAAGGGCAAGGAGCTCGGTTACTTTAATGTGTAATGATAGATAGTGCGACCTACGTAACACAGTAATCGATTTAGCATGATTAGATTAGAGCGTACGAAGTGTGTTCCAAGTGATACATAATAATAAACATAGCTCATTGTTGCACAATGCTACCGAATCAGTTATTGATCTTTGTTTTGTTCTTTACCCTAGTACCGTGTACGTTTATATTCCCCGTAATGCCATGATGCACAATTGATAACGGAATACAGTGTAGGGGATTTGTCCTTCACTGATATACTGGGTACCGTACAATGAACGATCGGTGAACATGTGTTTCGGCGTGATTTCTATCAATAGACACAACATTGATAACTTTACGCATGAAGTCGTAAAAGTACGCTAAATCATCAGTATCTTATTAAATAATGGAGCAGCTTTCGCGATAAGGCGTGAGAAGACTTTTGCGGATAGCAAAGACCAGTTTGCAACATTTTTGGCAACGGGCTGTAGTATAAAAGAAGCACCTTGGTGGCATTACTTTCAACCGTACAGACCAGTCGTCGCAAAATGCAATCATATTGTAGCATTTTGCTTGCCCTACTGTTGGTCACCGTATCCGGGGAGTTGGTACGGTACGATAACTACCATCTGTTTCGGTTGCCAATTACTGACAAGGGGCAACTTGAAGTGCTGCAGCAACTGGAGCAACGGAACGATGGAGTAAGTACGATCACCTTAAGCGTAAGGAGCACGGATATTGTAACACCCGTAGTTTGGCTAGTTTTTTTTCCTAGAACCACCTACACAAGTTCGTATGAATGTCAGCGTTCTTGTACCGCCAAGCAGGCTGGGTGAATACTTTCAGCTGGTAAACAACGAACATCTTGCCTCACAACTGGCCACCACCAATTTCCAAGCTATTCTTGATGCGGAAAACCCACCTAGAAAATCGAAACGCAGTGAAACTTTCGGCTGGGATGAGTACCAAACGCTCGATGCCATTTACGAATGGATCGAGGGGCTAGTGCTGCAGTACCCTGCCATTCTCACCGTGCAAACTATTGGACAAACGTACGAGGGTCGTGACATGAAGGTTGTGAAGCTTTCCCAACAGTCTGGAAATCCGGGAATCTTTCTCGAGGCTAACATACATGCACGCGAATGGATCACCTCTGCAACGGCCACCTGGCTACTGAATGAGCTTCTCACATCTTCCGAACCGGCGGTACAGGAACTTGCCACTTCCTACGACTGGTACATACTTCCGGTAGCCAATCCGGACGGGTTCCATTACACCAAGACGACCAATCGACTGTGGCGCAAGAATCGCTACCCGCACAATGTGCTATGTGCGGGGGTCGATCTGAACCGTAACTTTCCCTACCACTGGATGGAGGGTGGCGCTTCCCAGGTACCTTGCAACGATATATACGCGGGACCGGAACCAGCATCCGAGATTGAAACTCGTAATACGATCGAGTACTATGCAACGATCGCCGACCGGATTGAGTTCCATCTACAATTCCATTCTTACGGTCAGTACATTCTACTGCCGTACGGATACCAAGACGCCGACTATCCCGAAAACTATCCCGACCAGATGGAAATAGCGGAGGCTGCCGCGATCGGATTTGCCAGCCGTTACAATACAGCCTACACCTTCGGTACCATTGCGGATGTGTTGTGTAAGTGTCATCTAGTACATATATTACACCTTGCGTCGTGTGACTCTACCGTATGCGCTACTCCATTTCAGATGTCGATTCGGGATCCACAACCGATTGGGCGCACGGTTATCATCGAACCCCGCTGTCGATGTGCTTCGAGTTCCGCGATAATGGCCCGTACGGGTTCGTACTGCCGGCGGACCAAATCATTCCCAATTCCCAAGAGACCCTCGATGCGCTGATAGCTATGCTTGCCAAAGCCAAAACAATGGGCTACTTCCAACGATCCTGAAGTGGCGAAAACGAATCGTCAAATCAATCAACCATCGTGCTGGACAAGTTTTACAGCTCTCATGGTGCGGAGAATAATACACCAGCTCCCTGTCAGTTAGATAAACGTGTTGAGAGGCTTGCACAATTGAACCGAGCCGATAAGATGTAATAAAAATGCAAAGCTTCTTGGCGATTGTTTAAGCAAAACAGACGGTAGTACTCATTTATTGCCGGTAAGTAACGATGGCAACAAAACGGATCTTCGCGTTAGCGCTGGTTAGCGCTGTGACCTTGATAGCTTACGCACACGGTAAGCTAAGTTACGAAAACTATGCAGTGTACAAGGTCGATATAACTACGGTGGAGCAGCTTACGGAGCTCCAAAACCTGGAATCCTTGCCGAATGGGGTGTGTAGGACGAGTTACAGTGCTTGGTAGCAAGAGGTGTAAAGATTTGCCCGTATTTCTTTGCAGTACACCTTCCTAGACTATCCAGCAAGTGTGAACATGAGCGTTGAAGTTGTGGTGCCTCCAGATCAAGTGGTTAGCGTGGAACGACTCTTCCGAAAGCATGAGATCCAGAATACCCTTCTTACAAGCAACTTGCAACAGTACTTGCCAACTTTTGCATCTTTCTTCTCTGCACTGTAACGTCCAATGCCACCTTTTCCTTCCAGAATCATTAACAAAGAACGTCCCGCACGTAAAAAGGCGGAAGGGTTTGGATGGGACGACTATCACACGCTGGAAGAAATTTATGCCTGGGTCGATGAAATGGTCAATCAGTACAGCTCCGTACTGTCGGTGGAAACGATCGGTCAAACATACGAAAAGCGTGACATGAAGGTGATCAAGCTTTCCTACAAGCCGGGCAATCAGGGTATTTTTATCGATGCGAACATTCACGCACGCGAATGGATCACCTCGGCCTCCATCACGTGGATACTGAACGAGCTGCTCACCTCGGAAGATGTTCGTGTGCGGCACATTGCGGAAAACTACGACTGGTACATAGTGCCCGTTGCTAATCCGGATGGATTTGCCTACACGCACACCACGGTAAGGGCATAGGAAGCGGTAGAGAGTTCCGTTCCGATTTTAACAGAGTTTAATTTCTGCCTCCTAGGAACGCTTGTGGCGCAAAACAAGGACTCAACACAACCTGCTGTGTTACGGAACCGATCCCAACCGTAACTTTAATCATCAATGGAATAGTAGGTGGTTGTTGTTGCAAACAATACCAGATCTATAGCATACGATTCTTTGCCTTTGCAGATGGTGGAACATCTACGACGCCATGTTCGGACACGTACTCCGGTACGGCACCGGAATCCGAGATTGAAGTAAGCAATTTAACTTCGTTCATCCGTTCGATTGCTGCCAACGTCAAACTCTCGCTGTCGATACACTCGCGCGGCCAGTACGTGCTCTTCCCATTCGGTTACAATAATGCACCACGTGCGTACAACTATCAAGATCTGCTGCAGATCGGACAACGTGCCTCGGTGGACATGTACAAGCTGTACAATAAGCCGTATCGTGTAGGAACAACGGCAGATGTCCTGTGTAAGTTAGGAGAATTCTTGCTCAAACAGAACTTCACTAAATGTTCACGACATTCCACAGATGTTGCGTCGGGCATTTCGGTTGATTGGGCCTTCGCCGTGGCCGGCATACCACTGAGCTACACGTTCGAATTGCGCGATCAGGTTGAGTTTGGCTTCATTCTGCCGGCCGATCAGATTGTTCCGAATGCTGAGGAACTGCTGGAAGCGTTTGTCGCTATGATCGATGAGGCGAAGATTTTGGGCTATATGTGAACGGTGATGTGGTCGATACGATACGTTGCCCAATATCGATAATAAATGAAAACCTTACAATACTATCTGAGATTCGCCTCGCTGTATCTTATCACGCTGAGAATTGTGCATTCATTATGTCATGGGCAGGGTTCATGACTTGGAGGTTATGTTTAGTAACGTATCAAATGTTCAAATGATCGCTTTTCGCTGACGAAAATAATACTGATACGATTGGCGAGGTTTTTTCTAGATGTCCTACTACCCCAGGAGCTATAATTTGGCTCAATGCAATGTGAATTATCTGCATCATAAGCTACTATCGGACATTGCCTTATCAATGGGGGTTTTCCAGTACGGCAATACGCTTCTTAAATACTATCTCTTCTCGAAGCGATTGTAGCAAATCATTGCTCGTAAACTGCGTCACTTAATCCTATTCAGCTGATTGGGACCTCAGGACATATTGATTAACTCTTTGTCCCCAGACGAATTACCTCCTTTGAGTATTATCAAAACCGAGCCTACAACCCTGTAATAAGATAGCGATTCACCTATAAAAACCACCCACCGTGTGCCACAAATCTCATCGTTTCGTTGAGGTATCGATTGGGAAGGATGTGGTTCAAGCTAACGTTGCTGCTATTGGCCGCGATTGCCAGCGGTGGATCGGCCGAACAGGCCCGGTTCGACAACTATCGCGTGTACGAGGTGTCGATCGAAACCGAACGCCAGCTGCAAACGCTGCAGCACCTCGAACTGAATCCCGATGGCTACAACTTCTGGGAATCGCCCGTGCAGACCAACATGCGCCTCAGCATCGTGGTTCCTCCGCACAAGTTTGCCCACTTCGAAGAGATTACGACGGCCCTTGCCTTGAAGACGCGTCTGCAGATCGAAGACTTCCAGAAGTACGAATGAAGGAACTGTGGTTTTCACGTAGTGCATCAGTTAACTTCGCCTTCTGTTCTATATCCACAGAGTGATCGACAATGAGCGTCCGAATCGCAGCACTCGTGCTACCTTCGGGTGGACCGATTACTACACCGTCGATGAGATCTACGCCTGGATGGATGAGATCGTGGCCCAGAACCCCACCATCCTTTCCGGTACGGTGTACGGCCGATCGTTTGAGGGCCGTGATCTGAAGGCCGTCAAGTTGTCGCACAAGGCTGGAAACCCGGGTATCTTCATCGAGGCCAACATTCATGCCCGCGAATGGATCTCGTCCGCTACTGCGACGTGGCTGCTAAACGAACTGCTCACCTCGACCAACCCCGCTGTGCAGAATTTGGCCCAGAACTACGATTGGTACTTCATCATGGTTGCTAATCCTGATGGTTTGACCTACACCAAGACCACCGTAAGTAGTGTTGTATGGATAAAGTTCTTCTAATGTCATTAACCGTTCTACTTCTTCCCATTAGAACCGACAATGGCGCAAGACCCGTCAACCGGTCAATGATCTCTGCGTTGGTACTGATCCTAACCGCAACTTTGACTACATGTGGATGAGTAAGCGAATTGAAACCATTGACCATTGCGCAGCAAACTCTAATACCCATGATCTCTTCTTTCCAGATGGTGGAGCTTCGTCCGTGCCCTGCTCAGACACCTTCGCTGGCCCGTCGGCTTTCTCCGAGCCAGAAACGAGGGCTATGGCTGATTACTATGCCACGATCGCTGATAGAATTAACATCCAGTTTTCGTTCCACTCCTACGGCCAGTACCTGTTGACACCGTTCGGATACACTGGTGCTCCGCTGCCGTCCAATGAAGCCGACTTGCAACGCATTGCCACTGTTACTGCTGCAGCCATCCAGGCTACCTATGGAACTCGCTACACTTACGGAAACAGTGCCAGCGTCTTGTGTAAGTATTTGCATAGTGTATGCGGAATGTGTTCGAGCAGGATATGAAATGGTTCGTTTTCGTTTCATGTTTCCCACAGACACCACCTCCGGAAGCACGGTAGACTACTTCGTGGGAGTGCACGGCACCAGACTGGGATACACCTTCGAGTTCCGTGACACCGGTGCGACTGGATTCGTCCTTCCTGCCAACCAGATCATTCCTAACGCCGAGGAAACGCTCAACGGAATCATTGCCTTCGTTGCCGAAGCTAGAACACTTGGATACGTCTAAAATGGTTTGATTTTATTGCCTATACAATAAAGCATTACGATTAAATTAAACGGTTTGCGTGTTTATCTCTCCTTATCTGTGGTCCTGGTTCTTTTTTTTTGCGTACATTTATTCCAATCTGCAGCCGACTCCTAGTTCCGCTGCGCTTGCGCCTTAAAGTGACGTATGTAAGATGCCAACAGCTCGTCCATTTTGTATCCTTGCTTCGTTTCCAGCAGCAGTTTCGTCGAGCCCATCATGTTACCGAACTTGATATGGAAGAACGTGTTGCCCGAGCTCCAGAAGTTTAGCTCCGTGTAGCTGTAGCTGTGCAGCACCTCCTTCGTGTGAGGCTCTATCAAGTGGAACCCGGTTCGATTGATCGCTATCAGCAGAGTCGGCGGTAGGTTCTGATCGGTCGCTTGTTTCACCACAAAGAACGTTGATCCAAACATCGAGTACTGCTGCATTAGCTTCAGGAATGCCAGCTTAGCCTCACTCACACTGATTCCCTTGACGGAGTCGATTTTCGCTAGTATATCCCGCTTCCAGTGATCCGGTTTTTGCAGCCGCTCTGTATCCTTTGCAACGAGCATGGGTAGAAAATCGTAGAAGCTCTTACCTAGCAGCATCTGGTCGGAGACTTCATACTGTGCCCAGAAGATGTATGCTGCCAAATCGACGGCTTCCTCTTTGGTGAGTTGATAGTATCCTTGCAGTAGCTTAGGCACCTCCTGATGGAAGTGGAATATCTCGTCCGCATTTTGATCCCGTCCCGGAACCACGTTGATCCAGAGCTTCCTCATGAAGAACAGTTGATACTCGCACTGGATGCGGTTTTCGTTCGTTCGCGAAGGATGTGTCTCGCGTAACCACTCCAACAGTTCGTAGATGAAGTCAAACAGGAAGTAATCCTCCGGCACCGATAGTACCTTATCCATCACCTTGATGAAGAGACTGAATCCGTCGCTAGACTTTAGCTCCAACCGACGGGTGATCGTTTGTATAAGATCCTTCGTCTTCGTGGACGACTCTATCTGGAACGCTTCGTCGGTATCATCCGGGAAGTACACCTTGTGATAGATCTCCACCGTACGGTAGCGTATCGCTTCCACTTCTACAATGTACGGCGGATACTTCCTGGAACCCACCTTGATCGTTTTCTGCAGCCGCTGCAAACAGTCCACAGCGATCGGGTGTTTGCGAGTGCGCAAAAACATAAACAATTCCTTCTGCAATGACTGGCTGGGAAGCATCACGCCGGTGGCAAGCCACAACAAATCCCAACCGCGTTCCTCACTGATTTGGATCTTGTTTTCGGTCAGCTGGCGCATAATCTGACAGTACACTTCATCCCGCAGCAGATCATCCACCATTGCTGGGGAGAATATTTTACTGACGTCGATTTGATCACGGCTTTTTGGAAGATCTCCCATGTACTAAGGAAAGGGAGGAGAGTGTAAAGAGTATTTCAAAAACCATCTCACAATAGTGTCCTTAAAGTGTACCTTCAGAATTAGAGTGAAAATCATCATTGCAGTGTCACATTTGGCACGATCGTTTTGAAGGCGCTCTAAAAGAGGTGCCTTCATTGGATCCCTTGTATGCTTCCACAGCTCTTCCACCGTAGACTTGCGCACACTGTTGATGCTTGTTGATGAAGATATATTTCTAGGAAGCACGAAAAATATTACGTTATTAAAACTAAATTGCTTCGACCCCTATCACCCAGCTCACACTCACGCAATTGCAGGTCTAAAGTGATCGGTGGCGAACCGCTGCAGCGTGTGCATCTTCTTTCTCTGCACAGTGTTATAAATAGGACCTGCGGGCTTCTTGCTTTTTACCGCATTTTCTTTCTGTAAATGCGAGCATAGAGAGATGAATCACATGAATCGATCACGCAGAAATGGGTATCATAAATGATCTTTACCTTGTAGAAATTCAGCACAACACCGGATGGGGGCATAATCGTTGGAAGAATATAGATCGCTTCCGTTGGGAAGTAGCCGGACTTTCCGTTGCATTCTCCATAACCCCAGGTGGATTCTTCAGCCATGATCGATTCCCCAGTAAACCCTTGCCCAAGCGCAATGAGATCTCCCTTCAGAAGGGTCAGCACCGTATCATCTGTAGTGTCCGATTTGTACGACTGTACCACTACCGCATAGATGCTTCTCTTCTTCAATTCCTCAATTATGAAGTTAACCAGCTCCGACACAACGCGTGCGTCGAACGTTTTGAAGCAGAACTCCTCGCCCTGAATCGTGCCCAGGTACAATGTACCTACTTCCGTTTCACCATCTTCCTCGCAGCTTACGTGTACCATCTCAGGATAGGACAGTTCTACCAGCACCTGTTCCTGCTCATCGACAAAGAACAACCCGGACCAGTTGACCGCAATGATAATGTTTGCCGAGGCGAGCGATGGGCCACCGGACTGGACGGCCTCAAAGAATCGGGAAAACATCATACCCCAAGTAATCTTCGCAAACAGCACAATGTCCTCCATGGCAACACCTCTCTGAAGGAACTCCTTCACGCAGCGACTCTTTTTGAACGCTGTCTCTATCATCTGCATCCAGCGTGGAGTCGTCTCCGGGCGTAGAACGCTTCTCGGGACGAAATCTTTCAGTCGTTCCTGCAGTGTCTTTGCATTCATCTCGCTACCATACTCCGCGAAGTACTGCAGCGCGGCCAGCATTGCCAGATCCTTGTCCGAATTGCTAACCAGCTCACCCATATTCAATCCACGTACTATCTGCGCATAGATCAGTCCCGTTGCGACTGGATCGATGGCCGGATCGTGCCACGGTGCGAACAGTTCCTTGCGGAAGAATATCTTCCAATCGGCAGCCCGTTCGCTAAGGCCTTGCTCTTTCGCGTACTGCTCACAGTTCGATACGGCGTCCATCAGGAACTCTCGGCCACTTTGCAGCGATAGCACCTTATCCTGCATGGTGAGGAATATGGAGAATCCAAAGCGATCCTTCAACCCAACCAGATCGCTTAACTTCTCGCACAATTCCCCGGCCGTCGTTGCCGAGTCCGTCTCGACGGTTCGAGTAGTACCGTCCATCAGGATCACACTAACATTTATGGGTTTTTTCGTTTTAGTCGCCTGTAACTCCATCAACGAGGGAGGCTGGCGTCTTGTACCGTTCTGAAGCGTACGATCGAGCCGATGCTCACAGTACGGCGCGTACAGCTCCGGACCATCCCTGATGAAAGAACGCAGATACTTCTCGAACCGTTCCGAAGGTGGGAAACAGCCCACACAGAGCGACAGCAAGATCCAACCCTTAGCGTGTGAAGTAGCGGTCGGATTGTTGGTAAGCTGTTTGCAAATCTGACAGAATATCTCATCGCGCAGATTCTTGTTCAAGATACCATGTCCAATTACAAAGTGCAACTTATCCAGATTGTTGCTACGACTGTTCAGAAACTCCTGATAGTCCGTAATCTCCTCGTTGTTCTCCATGATCGATTTCAGTTCGTTTGGAATTTTCGACTTCTTCTTCAACGTACGGTGTATCATTTTCCGGTCGTGCTCGGACAGTGTCTCCTGGAATGCTTGGAAGTCTTTGGATTTCGCAAAGTTGCGCCCCAGCGTAGTGGACACCCGCTGCATCACCGGTTTGTGCTTTGAATCGTCGCTTTCATCTTCGTACTTTGCATCCGCCATATCGCCCATAAATCGTAGAATTGTGATCCAAAGTGCCTGAAGCAAGATAGGAAAATTAATGATTGCCCATATCCTACGGAATCGAACCGCTGCCCACGTCGTTACCTGCGCGGATATAACATCAGCCGTGCTGTAGAGATCAAGCAGGGAGGATTTAAGCTTTCGCTTGCTGAACTGATAAGACGCATTGTTTGCAAAGTAGGTTGCCGCAAATTTGGAAAAGTTGTAGTCGGATAAATCCTCGCGATAAGAAACCGTTTGCTCCTGTTCGTTCTGCTGACCCGGCTCTGCTGGCTGCTCAGCACCCTAAAGGTACAGATACAGATGGTAATGGTGCGTTAGTGAGGTGACCTGCTCAGATGGCCTTACCATTAGATCGAAGAAAAGAACTTTATATACACCAACGTGATGAAATATCGCTTATGTACATAGCGTGTGCCTAGATAAAACTTGTATCGACCTTGAACTTAACCGTGTCTTCTTCACCAGTTGGTTGTGTACATAAATGATATATGATACGTGTAGTTTGTATGATGTGTTTGTGTCATCGTTGTTAGAAAGCAACAATTCGAATGGTGCATGTATATACAATCCGGTATGTACTGTTTGTGTTTTATGATCTTATGCTATCATTAATGCTATCTACAGAATTTACAACGTGTCTGTGATTGGTCCTCGCAGCTAAAAGGTAAAAAAAGTCATGTAAAACTCCAATAAAACAGAACGCGGAAACGAGACAAACCTAAGGCGACACCATAAAAGGGCCACTTCCGAACACATGCGTTCCGTATTGACTAAGCGTCCTTCTTCTGGCTGATCAATCATCGTTGGCGGCACGCTGTACGCAACGATATCTTGACGTGCGTGTAGGAGTTGTCATGTACTGTAAGCTAATGGCTTAGAAGCTGGCCGATAAGAAACTGATATCGTAGCTATCCGTCAAAGTCTAGCAGCAAGACCCTTCGCACAGTCGACCCTCAACGGTCAGTCTGCAAATGTGACTCTTTGGCGGCGCTTGAGGAATACCTCTTTGCCAAACCATATCCATCATTCATCACTGACTCATGGTACTGACTGACTGACGCGCATTACATCGTACTATTACTTCGGCTATAAGCGTCACAAGCGACATATGCCGAGTCAATACAGCGTTCTTTTATACCGAAAAAATCTAATGTTGTATGTACAATTTTACTACTACTATTATCACTACTTCTTCCACTATAGTTGCTAGTGTACGTTTCGAGCGGGGCGCAATGCTGGGAGATTAAGTGTGCTGGTTTATTTACAAAATATCGTCTAAATATCGTCCCTCGTGCTGCTGTTTGTGGCTTAGAGTGTCTACTATGGGCCACTGTTGTCATAACCACACACGATCGTTACGATCGCTGTGTTTAGCTGCTGGCATGAGTGAGCGTACTAGTGCATTGTATGACTAACTACTATATCTGTTTCGAGTGACAGGTGCATGTTTGTAGGAGAGCATCGTTGTAGTGTGTGTGTTTTTCGAGAGCATGAACCACTTATAATCTAGATGATTCGTAGTAGTTAACCGGACGTGAAAGGAGCTTGGTGGGGATGATCTTTTTGTTGCGACTCTTCTCTTCGAAATACTGGCGCATTTTGCTTACGGCTAGCGATGGATTCCGTTTCGGTACCGGCTCGGGGCTCGTAGTACCTTCCAGAAACCCGAACACGTCGTCCACGATCTTGTTGTCCTCCTCCACGTTAATGGTGGGCTGCGGTAACACCACCGTTGTCTTGCGTGCGTCCACCTGCTGGTACGCCATCTCCCGGTTCAGTTCCTCCACCCGCAACCAGTAGTTGTGTTCGGCGTCCTCCTTCCAGCGCGCATTGCCCGACTTTCGGAACTGCAACTCTTCCGTGCGCTGTATCGCAATGATTTCATGCATGCGTCTCGCCCGGTACGTGATTCTGTCGCGCAGGTTCCGTCTGGTCAGGTACCCCCGACACTGTGCCTGCAGCTGTACGATCGCTCCGCGAAGTCGTCCGAAGGCGTACGTTTGCGACCGTGACTTGATTACCGCTTGCAAGCGTCGATAACCATTGCGCATCTTCAGATAGTCCGCACGGTAACCTCTTGCACGCCAGTGCTTCTGTATTGTGATTGCTGCCTGGCGATAACGGCGCAAATACCTCCAGAACAGTACCTTGCGGAATGCTCGCTGGATCAGAACGACGTAGTGTAGGTACACACGGGATCGTTCCGATTCTAGCAGATAATCGTGACTTTCCTTCAGGAACACCTTCGTCATTCCGAACTGATAGTCGTCCGGTATCGTGACGAGCACCTGCTTGCAGATATCTTTTGCGGCCTGCACGCAGTCTACCCTGTGCGCGGGCCCTATACCCGCCACGAGATGTCGATAGCGGTCGACAAACTCTCGGTACGTGTGTCTAATTGCATATCCAGCCTGTCTTATCTTGGCCGTTTCCATCATACCTGAGTATCGTAGCTGTCGTACGCACAACGTCTTATCGATAATCTACAAAAAATGAAACGCATAATTACACATCAGCCGTTTACTTCTGGGGAAACGCTGAGCTTTTGATTCACACTAACCTTAGGCCGCTTCACATCGTTCGGTTTGATACAGCGTATGAAGTACGGATGGCATGACGAGAGCGTTCGCATCAGCGAATCGAGCGAATTCCTAAACTGCAGCGACAGCGTTATCGAGCGTTTAGTCGTATCAAGCGAATCATCCGTACCGAACAGTGCCACCAGATACTCGTTGGTGCTTTTCGTCACCAGCTCCTTCAGATCGGGACTGAACGAGTCGCGATTCTTTTCCAGGAAACCTTCCACGCGATAAAACACTACGCCCGCAAAGTGCTGCACACCGAAGGCCGGATCCTTATCGTACTTTGGCTTTACGTACACCGTTTTTGAACCGTGCGTGGTGTGAAGCTTGGACAGCATCGTCAGATCGGTACCCTTGGGAAAGCGCGTTTCTTCATCGATCAGAGACATGAGGTTAAGCGACTTCATGCCGATCATGTCCAGAATTTCCTGGTTGTCGATGAAATCGATCGTTGTCCAGTTGATACCCTCCCTGGCGTATTCTGCTTGCTCCATCTGGAAGAAACCAAAGTCACACACTGTACGTTCACACTGCCCCAAACTGCTCAGATTGTCCACGGTATTCAAGACCCCGGTTTGATCCAGCGACTTACCTTGAAGATGTGCTTCACGAAAAACTGTTGCAAATTCTCGTTCGCATAGTTGATGCACAGCTGCTCGAAGCTGTTCACCTCGAACTGTTCGAACCCGAAGATGTCCAGCACACCGATCGACAGCCGTCCCTTGTTCGACGGTTTGTAGATCGCCTTGTTGATCTTGTCCACGATCGTGATGAACAGTTTGCCGTAGATCGCCTTTACGAAGGCATCTCGCGCCTCCAACGCCTGATCTTTGGACAACTGCGACACAACACGCTCACCGTGGGCAATGATGGTTTTGCGCGTCAGCGCACTCAGGAGCTGAACCTTCGAAACTCCGAGCAGCACTGCAACGCGTCCCACATTCAGCGTGTCGTTGATCTCCACTGCGTCGATGTTCTGCACTACGGTCGCTTTATATTTCACATTGCCCATGTGCAAGATGGCCGCCAGCAGACTCAGAATGGATTGGATCTCTTGGTCGTCGAAGGCGAGCACCTTCATGGCGGACCGTACATCAGCAAACTCTTTCGCATCGTTCCGACCCTCGCAGAGCAGCGTTTGGCCGCTCGTAAGGTATGCGTACCCTTTCGGTGCGTCCTCCAGATCGAGCCGTTTGCGTTCTTCCTTCGACATGCCGGCCAACATCGAGTAGAAGATGTGATAGTTGCGCTCGCCCCTGTTCTGCCGCACGATGCGTGACTTCTCCAGCAGGTACTGCTCGATGCGCGCCCCACCTATCGCACCTTCGGTGGTGAAGTGTACATCAATGTACTTGCCAAACCGGGACGAGTTATCGTTTCGCATCGTTTTCGCATTCCCGAACGCTTCCAGTATAGGGTTCGATTCGATAATTTGCTGCTCGATCCACGAATGCTTACCACTCGTCGCGGCCAGATACTGCAGGATCAGTTTGGTGCTTTCGGTTTTGCCCGCGCCAGACTCACCGCTGATCACAATGCACTGATCGCGCTTTTCGCGCTTCATCTCCTGATACGCACTATCTCCGATGGCGAAGATGTGTGGCGGTAGCTCACCCAGCTTCTTGTCCCGATACAGATTGATCTCGTTGTACGTGTAGATCGGCAGTATCTCGTACGGGTTTATCGCAACCAGCATGCTGCCTGTGTACGTCTGTTGGGCGACAACGAGTAAAGGTAATCAATACACAACATCTCCAGACCAGCTGCTCGCATCTAATTGACCTACATAAATCTGCTTCTGCCGGTACCGTACGATGAGATTACGCAATATGGCGTACTCCTGGAGGTCGCCCAGCGTTATCATATCGTGCACCGTTTTCTGTGACGACACATGCATTGGTTTGATTATCTGGTGGGAAGTGGGAAGAGAAAACATTGCAGCATTTGTGAGTAAGTAGGAAGGACGTCCAACCTGTTGGAGAACTCAATACACCTACCTCAGCGTCCTTAACCCAGAACTCTTCTCCATCGTCGTTGGCAACCAGCGTGCGTCCCTCGTGAGTACGAAGAACACGCCCAGCATAGGGTAGCTCAAACTCATGCTTATGCTTTGGCTGGATCCAAACCCATTCACCCTGTATAAAGTATGTATAGAGATACAATTTTAAATATAGGCAGCAAATATTTGGGAACGCAAAATAATTCAAATCGTTTTCAACGATCAATCATACGAAGTGAGTAATCCGGAAATCCTTTATCTAATCTTCTTGATAGTATGGAAAGATCCGGGTTAGGCTTATCGAGATACCTGTTAGCATTGTTTGATCAAGCAGGAAGACTCATCTTTAAGCTTCTCCTACCTACCTACCTACCTCATAATTCTAAATAAATATCCTTTGTTGCCTTTAGAAACCTAGGCACGAATATCCAAAACAAGAAACTGATCTGAACAACCTCAAGAGGTCTATGCCTGCCATTTCTGCCTCACTAGACTTATTTGATCACGTAGCCGTATAGTCAGTCATTCGACGTACGGAAGATTGACCCGGATGGGATTTTAGATCAGTCCTGTCATGTGAAGACCGGTTCCACTAACAATACACCACCGGGTCGTCCCAAGATACTGATCACGGACTAGATATTTCTGGAGCTTCTTCAACAGTACACAAAGCCTCCCTCACCTTGCTTTAATTTTTATCAACTAGAAGAAGATTAACGCGTGCGTTACCATTTAAAACTGGGCTTAAATTTCACTCCAATTATTTTTCCGTCGGTACTACTTTCCACCCTGTCCTGTTCGATAAGAGCTTCACGATAACGCCACATGTTCAACGTTCGGCACAATCTTAGATACTCGGTGTTCCCGTTTTACTGTGCTTTTCATAACATAATTAGCAGATGCCTTCGTGCCAATCAACAACATCACGTTAGGATGTCCGTGTTCTGCTATCACACTGTATAGGTAATGCACTTGTGGTATGACACAGGCTCCTCAACACAGCGGCACGTCGTGGTGGTCCACTATCAATATGAAGTCACTTATCAACTACCCATCGGCACTGTGGACGACTCTATCGCGAAGTCTAGCGGAGCTGTATCAGACTCGTCATCAAAATGCTCCAGAGTGGAACATCTCTTCTCGTTGTCGAGTTTTTGATTGCGACCATCCAACCACCCTTTGCTACACGGAAGTAGACATGTGTTGAGGTGGCGCTCAATGTTTGACGTGCTTATCCTTTTACCCCGTCAGCCGTTATCAATGACTAACACCGGCGGAATGTGGTACCTTTACGGTAAGGGAGGGGGACGAGTGAACGATACTTACAAGCTCCTCTTTGGTGTCCATCGTGACAAACAGAATTTTTCCAACCGTTCGCTTCTTCTCAGGAGCACACACTTCCTGTACTCGTCATCGAAATTGGTGTGGGCGAGCGAACCACGGGTGCAACGTCACCAGGCTTTTTGGGTGATTTGTGTGTTTCACGCGATCTATTCGTTCCTGCTGAAGCCTACTAGTTTTTCACTTATTTCACCTTGTACCACTTTAAACGGTGATACAAAATACAAATAACTAGTGCACTTTTATCGATATCTACCGATTACACCAAATTCACTTGAGGTTACGAATCAACGCGTGTTCGCGAGGGCTACGGGAAACGTCTGACGCTTCTACTGCCGGTACCTAGTGCACTGGTTCGATTCAATCAATCGCCAGTGACTGTACGGTGCTGAGATTCGTACGATATCACCCCAAGCGTGTTATCAATTATTGAGGCCCGTTATCTGTAGAACGGTGATGATAAGTTCTTCCGCGAAGTAAAACCTCCTCGCAGGTGTACACTGTTTGCCGTAATGGTTGCCGTAATTAATAAGTTTGGAAGAAATAATTAGAAATACTATCTTTTTAATAATTAATCATTCTTTGTATTTGAACCGCTTTTTGCTTGCTACCCATGCTTTCTCGATGAAATTGCGCCAAATTGCTCGAATGCTGCCGACTGCTCGAATGCATTGCTGCTCGATTGCTTGACACACGCGTGGAGTTTAAAAGTTCAATTTGGCAACACTGACCTTTATTTACATCCTCAACACGCCGGGTAAACATCAGAACGTTTAACATTTTCCTTTTTTGTGCAAAATTAACCGTGCTTCTTTATAAAGCTTTGTATTATCTGTACACTAGCTTCTTAAATAGTTAAATTATCTTTTAATTGGATATCCTTTGTGTTATATCATTATATTCATTCAGGTTTTGCCCGTATCGCCACAGCAAAAAATGGCAAGACCGATTTCGTTCGTCACGGGAAATGCAAAGAAACTCGAGGAAGTACGTGCCATTCTGGGGTCCTGTTTTCCACGGGAAATCGTTGCTGTAAAGCTGGACCTTCCTGAGTTGCAGGGTGAGATTGATGACATCTGCAAACGCAAGTGTCTCGAGGCGGCTCGGCAAGTGAAGGGACCGGTAATGGTAGAAGACACATGTTTATGCTTTAACGCATTAAAAGGACTCCCGGGTGAGTGTAATGTTCCAGCACTGGTATCTTTAACCGAACGAAAACTCCCTAGTTAGCGTAAAATTTGCTTCTCCATTAGGTCCATACATCAAATGGTTCCTCGACAAACTAGGCCCCGAAGGATTGCATAAGCTTCTCGACGGTTGGGAAGATAAATCCGCACAGGCAGTCTGCACGTTCGCGTACACGGATCAACCGGACGGCGAGGTGGTGCTGTTCCAAGGACGCACCGATGGCATCATTGTGGCACCACGTGGTCCACGAGATTTCGGCTGGGATCCGATTTTCCAGCCTACCGGTTATGAGCAAACGTACGCCGAACTACCAAAGCCGAAAAAGAACGAAATCTCGCATCGATACCGTGCGCTAGCCAAGCTGGCAGAGCATTTCTCCAGTGAAAGTAAATGACGCTGTAAATAAAGAAAGAATCTCACAAGCAATAGATCGTTGTAGAGTATTATTGGTAATTTATTTTACTACAAACTCGTTACGTGCACCATAATTGACGAACGGCGCACAACTGGCACTAGCAGTAGCCTCCGTACTCTTTTGTCATTTGAATAGTCTTTTGCATGCGTGGAATTGTTTGCGTTTTACATCCTAAACTTAAACGCACACTCTAGTCTGTTCGAGTTTTACACACTTTAGAATTGAAGAAGAGAAAATAGGAATCAAAATACAAACAGCTAGCGCAAGTTCTTCTTTTGGATTGACTAATCGTGTCCGATCGAAGTCGCTGACCCAGTCTAGTCGGTCTTCTTGCTCTTGGCCTTTGGTTTCTTTACCGCTGCCGCACCCGCGGACGCGGACTTCTTCTGCTTGTCCGCGTTCCAGTAGTACAGAACCTGCAGAGCGATCACCAGATTGGCGAAGGATGATGAACTGTACGTTATGATCATCATTTGATCACCAGTCTCCTGGATCGAGGTGAAGATCCGTGCCAACGAGCCGGCCAGCAGCATAAAGCACGTTACCGCCGACAGTTGACCGGTGCTACCGTTGCGATAGTTGGTAAATGCTTGTGACAACTTTCCCAGCAGCAGTATCGGTACGTTGAAGCCTTGTGCAATTAGCAGGTACTTTAAGGGCGTTAAGCCTCCCATCAGCACGTACACAAGCCCCGTGTAGGCGAACGTAAACGCCGCCGACGTTACGGTTGAACCGCCGAAGAACAGTACCATCATGGCGATGATGGCCGTTTGCAGAGCCAAGAAAGCTGTATCACCCCAGGCACTGAACGGGAACCCATTCACGAAGCTGTACGCCATGTGGATCGTGATGGCAAACAGATCGAGACAGACGCTGAACAGACTGATGCCGCGAGCAGATCTGTTGCCAAGAATCTTCGTAATCTGAGGCACCTTTACCAACACCGAGCCGGCGATAATACCCAAACCCAGACCCTTGCTGAGCAACGCACGGAAACAGTCGCCTATTAAGACCACCAGAGAGCATAGAGGGAATCAAAGGTTAGTGTAAGGACATTGGCAATATCCAAATCAATATCGTAAACTGTACAATACCACGTACCATCGAGCAGATCAAACTCTACGAAGTAATTATCATAGCACTTCTCGTCCATCAGGTACAGCATAAACTCCTTGCCGTAGTCCACCATTTCGACCGTTTGATTATGTTGCACTTTATCGTGAAAAACAGTTTTTTTACAGAAACGGTTACCGAATGCAGTGCGCGAGAAAAACACTAAATTACCGACGGCAAAAAACGACAACACGGCAGCAATGACACGCCGCCACAGCTGTCAAATTTCGATGCGGAATCTCACCACAGTGGTTGAGGATAATGCGGTACATGTCCGTTTGTATATTTTAAATAAAATGGTAATAATTTGAAAAGTCTTCATTTAACAAAAGTAATTTTCCAAGGAAAAGATTAAAGAACACAAATACGTTTTAATTATTGGCACCAGAATTGCGTTTCGAAAAATGGTCATGACCACCACACTGTGCCCAGCAGTTCACAAACTTCAAAATGCACAGACTGTAGCAAAAAAGAAAGGAAAAAATCTATCCTGCGCACATAATAACACAGCGGATTGTTCACACTTTTGTTGATATTTTGTATAAACCACTATCAAAATTTGGTTTTGAATGGCTTCAGCGACTCCACAGGTAGGTAAAGCAGGCCAATTTGTGGTGGAACTGTGCCCACATGTAACGATTTAGTTACCACGATGTAGTTTTCCGTCGCTAGTGTTTTGATGCTGTAACCAAGACTGTATTTCATCATCCAATGTTGTGTGTTTACGTCGCACTTTTTACAGGGAGCAAACTTGCTCTATGGATTACGGAAATCCAACAAATTCTCCAAAGGCATTGGAGCTCTTCTGCCTCAGGCATACCGCAAGTTTTGGAATGAATGGAAGAATCAACAGCCTGCGGCGGTGCATTACGTGCCCAAGGATGGTTAGTAGCAAGAGAATGTTCTCCACAAAGGCTTATCAATAATCGGACTCATTCGGTCGGTTTTCTTAGGAATGTTCCAACGCGAAGATATTACCGGGCTCGTGACACCCATCCAGAACGTGCCGATTCCATTGATTACTCCAAAGGAAGCGCACGATGGTATCTGGGGTGGTGAAGCGGTCATCAAGGGTTTCCAGAAGCGAAACCAATACAAACGCCGCGTACCACACTTCTGGGTTCCCGTGTTGCGTCGATCGGTGGTGCATAGTCGCGTGTTGAATGAGTACATGGCCGTCACGGTGACGGATAGAACGTTGGCTCAGATTCATGATCATCATGGGTTTGACCACTATCTACTAAAAACGCCCGCTTGTGATCTACGCTCGATGTTGGCAATTAAGCTGAAAAAGAAAATCCTTGAAGAACTCGCCGCTGGCTGCCCTAGGCTAGCGTCTGAACCTACAAAACAGCAAGAATATTCGAAAGAGTTTGCCTGCTACTTGGAGCAGTACACGCCAGAAGAGATCGAATGGTACGGACTGACCTATAACGAGGCACTAGCAAAGATGAAGATCCTCACCGAAGACAAAGACCCACAGCTGCCGCAGAAAATCCTTTTCCGACAGAAACTGATCGAGCAGCTAAGAGAAGCCGGCATCCGAGAGGCACAGGACGGAGAAAGCGGAGATAGTGAGGAGCTGAAAGGAATCAAGGATTCCACCTCCTCCTCATGGCTATCGAAGCTTAGCTTTAAGCCGAAAAACTGGTAAACGTTACGAAGATTACGACACACTGTGCGCATAAAGACTGTGGTCTTAATAGTTGTGTTTACGTGTGTGTGTGTGTGTAAAAACCAGGGATTTGGTGATAGGAATTACGTGAATCCTTTAGTCTCACTGCCTGCGTTGCCAGTCAGGAAGTAAATAAAACGACAAAAAGCCTGTTAATAATGTTAACGAAAACCATGATCTATTTCCATTCGGCAGTAGTTGTGCTGTTTAGCAGTCGGCAGTTCTAATCCCGTGACAGTGTCAGTTGAATGAGTGGCAGTACTTTGACGGAGGACAGATCGGACAGGATGGCTTCTATGTTCTCTACCGACGTCACTTGCATCAAGCTTTCTCGCCGGAAGCTCAGTATGATGATGGCAAGCAGGGACAGTATTTCGAGACTATCATATCCCAGAATTAAGTCCCACAATATGAGCAACTGTTCCGGTGGTAGATGGCCACTGAATGCGCGCATTAACCATTTGAACACTACGCGAATCCTACAGAGAATGAAGAACAGAATTAAATCGCGTAAAAACAGGCTAGTGCCCAGGTCCCAACAATTGCTTACGGTTGAATTTGAAGTTCCCGGAAATGTGACCATAGCTGTGGCTCATGCGTTTGCAGCAACTTCTCGAACAAGAGGCACAAACTCACGATACCCTGTGGATGGGTGTTGATCGTCGTCAGTCGATGGCAGTAACGAATGTAAAACGCTCGAAAGGTGTAATACAACGAGACGGGATTATCGTAAAGGTAACAAAACGGGGCCGCCAACATGCAGATACCATGAAACGGGACAAACCCACACGGAGGTCCTTCGTACTGTTTCGCCTTTGCTGAGTTGGTAAACTCGACCTGAATGAGTTGGCTTATTTCGGTGTCTCTGCTAAAGCAGAGCATAATCTGGATGAAAAATTGGAAAAAAGAAGGAACATTATGGTAGTTAATAATGGCTCTAGGATATTGTTCTTGAGATCCAGCTTTTACTCTTAAAAAGGGGAACAAGTTCGGTTCACTCCACACCATATCCAGCTTACCTGATAAAGTACATCCTCGAACACGAAATAACGATCGTCATTGGTAGCGGTCAGCTGCACATCCTTGAAAACCAGCTTGTCTACTATGGATTCATTGGTCAGTACCGACTGTCGCAGTGCTTCCCAATGTTCGACGTGCTGCGGAAAGGGACAAGATAACGAACATTACTAGCCACATATAAACACGACCACTCCGAAGAGTTAGAACGCACATGTTGTTCCACCTGACTGCCAAGTACGTAGGACCAGAGTGCCCCACGCAATGGTGGCGGTGTGACTCCCTTCTTTAGCGCTTGCTGGCAGAGCGGTGCATGCCGTTTTTTCAGCACCTTCTGGCACGTTACCGACCAATCACCGAAGTTGTTATCATTTCTCAGCACCTCCGAAAAGTGTGTCCGCAGCTGGCAGAGATTCTTCACCGTGAGGGATATGTGGGAAAATTCCCATTTCGGTAGAAAGCTTCACACAAAACCCATGAAAAGATAGCGAATGTTGGGGAAAAAAAGATAAGATTACTGAATAGTTAGCATTGTTTTAAAGTGAGACGTGATTATGGACACAACGATTGTGTTTGTGTGTGTATGTGGTTACTCTGTCTCATCCTGCTTCATCGGTCCCTTGAGCGATAGCAGCACGTCGAGCAGATCTTTGGGAGCGTACACCGGTCGATAGTTGCTGAGATCGATCTGATAGGTGCTGAGCTCGTCCCACTTGGAGAGGATCTCCTCCCGGTCGGATGCGGTACGCATCTGACCGTGCAGTTGCGCTTTCGATTCCGAGCACATCGAGTTCAACGACTTGCGTACCCGTCGTTCCCATTGGATACCTGCTCGGCGTAGATAGTTCAACGGATCGCTGCTGGCGGGCGTTGGACGAGTGTCACTTTTTACGGCATTCCGGATCAGATGGTAGATCACGTTCCGTATTTCCGTTTCCAGACCGTTCGCTTTGATGGCGTTTTCGAGCGTTTGCTTCATGTCATCCTTATCCACCTCCGGGGAGCAGGAGAGTTTCTGGTTGTGGTGTGACAAAAAAAAAGAAGAATTAAGTTGTATATCCCTTCAGACATGTCTACTACGTAGTCGCCGGTTTACTTACTTGAACCGTCTTGTAGAGATTACAGTACAGTTTCATCGTTTTAACGTCCTCCGCCAGCCGAAGGGCCGTATGATGGATGCTCGTGTCCTTCAATTCCTCCATGAAGCTTCTATCGCGTACCGCCAGCGGATATATCGCACCAGGTTCTGCCGGATCGGGCAACTCTGTCGACGACTAAGAAGAAACTGTTGCAATTTCCGGACCGAACGACAAACTCCTACCAAAACTACACCAGCCAATTGGGGGGTTTTACATGTGCTATATTGGAGCTATTTTCCTTCGCATTTCTATTCTGTATCGCTTTCCCTGTTATTTTGCCACAAAATTTACTGTACCGACCTTTCCACCTTGCCCCACCCCTCGCCATACTTACCGTTGTGTCTTCTGTATCCTTTGAATTGGTTGCCCTCACCAACATCGTTTCACTACCGCTCCACCCCCGTGCCGTGCCTGGTCACTTTCCTTTCGGTCTCCGGTGGCGATACGAATACGGCAAAGCCGAAGGCACACGTTTTGGCGAATCAATTTTACGACAACCCGTCCAAAAAACTTCAACGGCACGGTAAACATTTATTTATACCGGGGTTATAACCGACCACACCCTACCGCCGGGTATCTACCGAACCACCGCACTAGACAATTTCGAAACCAAAGGGGTACACAAGCGGCACGCTTTGGGTCAGGATTCGTTTTTGCGAAAGGATTTTCCAATCGGCCAGACGCGGTGCGCGGGTTCGTCACTCTACTTGGCTTTTCCAGTTTGCTTGGATTCGGTGGCACTGCCGCGCTGGTGCATTTGATTGGTAACCAAATAAACCCCCAATCGTTGCCCATGGTAACCGCCAACGGTAGGTGACCTGTTTTACAGTTTTCCGCGCAGTTTGATGATGGTTGGCGGTGCTCCAAACGAATTCGATTCGGAAGGTGGAAAGCAGTGGTGATTGGAACTTCTTTCTTTATAGGAGTTACTACGGCTTGAAGGGAGTTGCGTATTGGGCGAGACAGAAGTAGTCTTGCGTGACACACATTATTGATATATTTCATTCTTTGTAGGAGTTGTTGATGAAGAGTTGAAAAAGCTGCTTGTATTTACTACGTGACCTTGAGATTGTCATGTGAAATGTTACCGAACAACGTGATACGCTAGATGAATTCGTTTAAGAAAATTACAATGAAAACCTCTACAAAGCCCATTTTCATATCCTTTGCAATAACACATCTATGGAAAGTGAAATGTAATATTGTAAATGGCAAAAGCTTCTCACGCCTTAGTGTACAGCTGGATGTTTTCCTTCCAACTCATCTTCATCCGACTCATTGTCAGCGACGGTGGCGTGTTCTTCCTCCCGAATCTCGATCACCACGTACGATCCGAAGCGCACAGTAAAGAAGTAGATAAACTCGACCAAACTTAAAATGCTCGCACCAGTAAACAGTCCCAAAATTCCACCGATCGATACGACGACATCGACGTTTTCGCGCACTATCTGTCGCCGATAGCGTTGCGATGGTAGACCCATAATTTTGATCAGTACCGACCGGCCGGTTCGACGCTCCATGTCCGATTCGCGCCCAATGATGCGTATCTCATGCTCGGTACAGGACGGGAAGCAATCACACACGAGCCCATTCGTGCGCCACGGTTGCATAATGGTCGTCTGAGGAAACATCAGATCGCGCTGATCGAGACAGTTGAGCCCATCGTAACCGCAAACCGGACTCTTGTCGTACTCTGTAAGATATGGGAAGATCCAAGAATGCAGCACTTGGCACATTTCGGTATTCGGAATTTGTATCCATACTTCCCAGCAGCATGTTATGATGGCAGCAGTTACACGTTTTTATCTGTGCCGTTTTTAGACATTCCGTCACGCACACGCTGTAGCTGTACTTGGCGTACCGGGTATCGGTGTCCTCGTCCGGGAAAACGCAACGGCGGACATCTTTACCAACCGTTCGTACCAACGGATCGTTCGCAATGTTCTGTACGGTGATGAAGATCTTTCCCGCGTATCCTTCCGGCATTTGGTTGAACTGGAGCGTCGTTAGTAGCATGTGCGGAATGTCCTCTTGGTTCTGGACGTATGCCTAAAAGTGAAGATTTGAGTGAAATTGAGACAGTAGACTCAGGGTTCCCTATTACCGTTGTTGCTCGACTGAAGTTTAGCAGTAGCTCCCCCTTGGGAGATCCCATACTCATATCCATGCGTAGCCATTGTGGACCGTATCTAAAATAAAGCATAGCATTTAATGGAATTGAACATAGCAGTAAGGCCTCACCATGGAACGATCCAATACTTATTGACCGTCTGGATGGAGTTCAACAGAAAGCACGAACCCATCGTCGTTTGTATTGGGCGAAAGTAACGGCAGCAGTCAAACACTTCCCCGTTCCAACGGCACTCGTCGAACAGCTGCGAACAGTTTGCACGGACCGCCACGGAAAACCGTGGATATCCATCCACCGGACACTTGACACAGTCGTCACAGTCCTTGTACATCGCACAGTATGACTTGATCGAACCGTAATTGTACAGATTGTGATAGATCAGGCGTAGCATAAATTCCTCCACATCGTAGTTGTACTCCATCTCTTCGTTCGTGCGAAACCCATCGATCACTTGCTGTAACGCATCGTACTGCTGCTTGGTGTAGCCCATCTCACAAACGCCCACCGAGGGAAAGCTCGTGGTGTCTTTGCGTGGATCGAGATTCTCCACCACAATGCTGACCGCATCCTTGCGGAACAGTTCCATGTACGTTTTGATCAGCATGTAAGAACCGGTCCACGCGAACAGTACACAACCCATCCAGAACAATCGCTCCGTCCAGTGGTACTTGCGGTTCGAGATGTACCCAACACCGGCCAGGGAGCAGTTAGAGCAATAGTCGACCAGAATGCGATACAGCACACGGAACGCTCTTGCCACTGCCATCGCTAACCGTTATCTGCTGTAGTAAAGCAGCGGTTAAGCTTAAAATGGCGCATGATTAATTTGGATTTTGGATTAATAATTCACGCGTCCACCATTTTGCAGCATGAAATGTGCATTAGTTCGTGTTCTGACTGACTGCAATGTGCTCATGAATATTAAATCACCAATAATGTCCGAACATATTGTAATTTCGTGTCTCAAGCAAGTTGCTGATAAAAACCGATCGTTCGGTATCATTCTCATGGTGTATCCACCACATCGCTCTTCAAATTAGTTCTTTCTATTGCAGCGCAACCATCTCTTCACAAATGTTTCGTTGGGTTTCCGTGTTTTTTTATTGAATCCAATAGATAGGTAACTGTTATAATTGGTAAATATGTTTCTATTCTGTAACACTTTTACTAGGTGTTACGTCTGCCAGCCATGCTCGGCATTACCTTCTCTCGGTGTGTGTGTGTATGATGCGTGTATACATGTGGTGACTTTTCGGTAGTTTGAAAGGTTTTATAATTCGGTGTACGTGGGTTGGGGAATGTTTGCTCCGGAAACGAAGATTTACGATCCTCAATCATGTGCTTTAATGCGGGAGGTTCAGAACAATGTACCGGATGATATACTGTTTACTCTTATGAACACGAACGTTTATGTATATTGATGCCATTTTTCACCACACTAATCACAAGTTTTCACTTCTTTTCTTACATATTGCCTTAAACAGTCCACCTTTGCTAATGACCGATAGTGTAAATGTATGATGCATGTTTAGTGTACGCTTTTAAGCACAAGTTATTTTTGAAGTCGTTCCGTGCCCGTTGTCGTCTTTCCGTAGTGCCGTGCTCTCCATTTGAACGTGCAATCAATCAATGCTCAATGCCATTTTTAAAGTTTTTTTTTTTGCAGAAATGATAAAGAAACTACAGAAATATGTACTTATCGGGCACTGCAACCGCTTTGCGATCTTGACCTGCTACAGGAGTGTACATTGAGGAGTGTCTCGCCGAAGTATGCCTTCACATCTTCATAACTTCGAAATTAATGTCCCCAAGGCATGAGGTCTAACTTTGATTGTTTGATAAAGTCTTCTACTTCGCAGCCGTGGTGACAGGTTGGCGGAGTTATAAAGTCCTTACTAGCACCACGTTGTATAGGGCGTTCTTCTTTTTAGACAAACAGGCCAAACAGGTGTTTCTTATTCTCCCGGTCATCCATCGTTGTTATTCTAACTAACCTGGTTAGCTACCCAAGGAGCGCCATAAAGTCTATTCTAGTTAAGACCTGCTCATTGATTCTAGAATCCTTCCGAATAGACAACCATAATCTCTTCTACGTTACGAGATAAGTATATCCTGAAGGGTATACCTCTATAGTTGTTCAGTCTAATCTATCTCCGTTCTAGTTTATGAAATAACATGGTGTTATCTGCTTGTGGAACATCCAACTGATCGTAAAGTTAATCCATCAAAGTACTGACCTCACCGCGTGAGAAACACTGTTTGCTTAACCTCCAACTCCTGCACGCAAGCGTTCTGAGTTGATGGTCGGTTCTTACAATCGGTCACTCGCCTTCATCGAACAATATGAAAACGGTTACAATTTAATTATTGGCAAATAGGGCGAACACACCTGACAACCCTATGCCATTTTGCTTCTTCTCCCTTGTATGCCGCGCGTGTATAATATATTTGGTTCATTCCTATTCTAGTGCCTGTCTGCTTTGTATAATTCGTTCGGAACTGGTACTTCAAAATATATCCACACATACCATCCCCTTTTGTACAACGAACTAGCTAAAGGGAGGATAAGGGTTGATCGTGTATCACGAGAGAAAGAGTTAACTAAAACCTGTCACTCATCCGTGCAGTTGCACTTTTGAGGGAATAGTTGCATCATCATATCACTTACACAAACTAGCACTTGTTTGCATTGTTTCCGTTTTCCTAACACTGTACTGAACATTAACCGCGAACGGAACAACATTACCTTAAACGTCCCCGCACCATTTGTTTGTGTATTGCGAAATCCTACCCTAAATGTATGTATTTATGTTGACTGTACTCATGTTTGCCCCCACTTGTACGGAAAATGGTTAACTATCCTACACAACGCTTCCGTTTTCTCAATACGACCTTCAAATATTCAAACAGCTTCATTTCTGTTTAAAGCTTCTCTTAGTTTAGTACGGGACATGTGATAGCGAAACAAAGGGCAGGTAAAATTAATATCACACACAATCTTGGCTGAATCGTTTCACTATTTCACGCTATTGCTAAAGAAGAATGTAACGGTAGTGGTGCATTATATTCACAACGTGTTTTTGGAAGGAATGGGTGTTTAAGTAAGACAACATATTTCACCTACCAAGTGCCTTCTTTTCGTTCCCTATTGCTCGGTAAAGCATAGCTTTTACACGATTGCACAGTATTTGTTATTGCTAGCAAGTTGCGATTTGTTGTGCATCACACAATGTACAATGCGTATATTACCTTTCCTTTTGCTGTGGCTCAACACTTTTAAAACGAATTCATTCAATTCATGGCAATAACGCATTGGCATTTGGTTTTTTTTTCTCTGTTTCGTAATAAAATAAATCAATAAGAATAGACAGAATAACAACCGTTTTTCACCGAATACTTTTTAAGCATACTTTAAGGACTTTGATAAAAGAATGGTGATCATTATCACTTATTTGTAGACTGTTCGTCCATCATTGCGACTGTTTACTCATACATGCTACAACGGTGGGGTAAAGTATGATGATGCAGACTAGCTAGCACGGCCTAACGTACTATTACATTCGTGTTATTGCCTGGTGTTAAAATAGCATTCCTTCATTTGAGAGTGTGGGTGTGCCATTCACATTTTAAATACAATTCACTCACGTAACATTTAATTCCTCCAGTCAAATACAATCCACAAACAGAAACAGTAACAGGATAAAACATTTTCCCTTTGGAGCAATTCCTAGCTAGCACAGAATAGGAACCTAAACACGTGAAAACTGGAACAAACTACAACAGGCGTTGTCCGGTCTTGCTTGTTGACTAAAGTCCACCATTTACCTCTACCACCACCTTATATTTCGTACGCTAAAGAAGGTGCATGGAAGCAGATATTCATTTCCGTTGCCATCTTCAAAGAGCCTACACTCCACACCGACCGGACACGATGTCGGCACCGGTTTAGAATGGATTTTCGCCGCAGCACTGTATACAGTCCAT
This sequence comes from Anopheles marshallii, assembly GCF_943734725.1. Lineage (NCBI taxonomy): Eukaryota > Metazoa > Arthropoda > Insecta > Diptera > Culicidae > Anopheles > Anopheles marshallii. The sequence goes on from NC_071327.1 coordinate 31,271,742, forward strand.
GCAGTTATGCTATCTTTTGCCGTCCTGCTGACCCAGCTGCAAGTCACTCAACGATGTCAGTTGATCCTGCAGCGACTTGATCGTCGCCATTAAGGTACGCTTCTCGTCCAGCAGTGTGGTTATATCATCCTGGGCAGCTTTCAGGTAGTTTCTCAGTACTTCGTTCTCCTGTCGCACTTTCATCCTATAGCAAACGTGAAAATGATGATGTATTCCATCACGTGCTTAAAGTTTACCATTAAACCACAAACGCTCACCTATTGCTTTCCGACGTTCGCTCATTGTCAGTCAGTTGTTTCTTTAGGCTGTCATTGTCCTGTTTCAGCTGCTGCAGCACCAGGTGTAGCGATTTTACCTCACGATCGCGTTCCCGCTTAACCTCGGTGTCGGAACGATTCAGCTTCCGTTTGCCACCGTCCACCACGCTGTCGTCCGCTTTGCTACCAAACGTAGGCTGTACATAAAATACACCCGCTTCGTCGCGTGTCAGCAGCACCCGTCCGATGGCTAGATTTACGGGCAACGATCCGGGCGAGGTAATGTTTACCGGCGGACGATCCTCAATCAGATTGATCTTCACGTTCTCTACCGTCACCTCCATCGGTATCGGTGTCGGTATCATTTCATCCTCAGCCAGATCTCCCAAACCCACGACGGTGCTCATGGACAGCTGCAGATCGATATCCTTTACCTCAACGTTCAGCTTGCGCTTAAACCAGCTAAAGATGATCAACGATCAAGATGAAACGGCAAACCGCACGGAAAGAGAAATGTTACACAATAAACTAACCATATCAAGCAACCCTTGCAAGCGTGTGGTGGTACGGGAAGGGTCATTGTCAACCAAACTCCCTTGGAACCCCGCAAGTCGACCCATTCATCTTCCCCGTCCAATTAAATCTATTGCTTCATTACCTCAGGATTGTCTGCTTGTCAGTGATTTTGCACGAATCAGCCGGCAGGGTGAGCTCTTCCTCTAATCTAATCGCAACACAAGGCGGTGCTTCCGGATTATGCGGTGCAATGTTCCATGCTCTACATCTAGTTCCGAACTTGGTCTGTGTGAGTAGGTGGTTCAAGTTTACGTATTTTCGTATTTCAAACATATACCATATGATTGGAGCAGATAAATTTGAGCAAAAACCGATCATCGAGCCGTGGTTATTCGTACGGTAGTAAGTTAGGCGTAACGCGTACCGTAATTATTTTTATGTTTTTCAGTGTTTTCCAACATAATGAAATGTGACCAATTTACAGTTTTAAGAAAAGCGAAAAACGTAGTTTTTTTTGTTATTTTTTATCACATTCGACAAAGTCAAAATGGGAAAAAGGGAAAAGAAAAAAAAGGAAAAGAAAATTAAACTATTAACATTATGTTCAACATATTTGTTTTTGTTTTTTCATTGCAGGTTAAAAGAAAATGGTTTGCAAGTGTAATCTAGAAAGAATGATTTGTGAAAAAGAATTGTAGAGATATAATTTAAAACTTCATATTGAAAAGCATCAAACGCATCAATGGCGCAAAATAAAAGACACACAATAGAAAGTTAAAGTGAAGAGAAAGAGAGCAAATGTGTGAACACGAAGAAGAATAGAGATACATCGTAGAAGAAAGAGAGATTAAACAAACAAGGAAAAAGGATTCGTAAAACACTATACTAAAAACAAATCGCGCCTGACATACTGTACATAAATTTAGGTGTGAGATATAACATTCTTGGAGTGCTTTATCGAGTAGACAAAAGTATGGATGATAGACATTTATCGATTGAGGGCGATTTGTGGATAGAAGCCAGCTGGATTACGGAAGAAAATGGGATAAACACATGCAACTGCACTATCCTATCCTACGAGTGGCAACTCCCCATACTGGGTTACAAGGGTTTACGGGTTTAAACGCAGTTAACATATCACAATTACTACCCAATGATTCATTCCCCACTTTTATCGTGACATCTTGCAGGCTAATTCGTATGTACAACATTATCTAAATATGCAAACCGTAATGAATGTTTAAAGTATTTAGAAACAATGCTGTGCGCTTTCAGAAGGATGCCTTTGAAAGAGGGAATGAATTTTCAGGTGGTAAAAGCAATAAATCCTTCATGTAATAGTGAGTTACTCAACCCTGTATAAGCCTTTCTGTGTGCGAACGGGAGCTCTTACAATATGTTGCGTTAGTAATGCATTTTCGCTAAGCTTTACTTTTTTGCTTACTCCTGACTATTACTATATTAATAGGTACTAAAGCTAAACCATATTTTTCTGCAACTATTAGTCAACAATGGTACTAAACTAGAGCTTTCTAAAGCATGGTCATCACAAGCAATCAAGATCGAATCCAAGCAGATGCGATACGTTGTGAAATTGTCTGTGCTGGTTCAGTGTAAGGCTTGGAAATGAGGAGATGTTATCCTTCAATTCGTGTTGATTATACGAGAGTTAGGTTCAATTTGTTATTTTTAACATTAACAGACTATTTCATGTACACAAGGAGATACAATTCATATTCATACAGAAGTCAGCAGAGTAAATCATTTCTGGTACATTGGAAAAAAACTATCGGGAGTTGCTGCTAGCACACATAAACGACAAAGGAATCCACAAGCATGCTTCCTTTTCTCCGTGTAAATATGCACATTCCGTAACTAGCAGTGTCCACAAAGGGGCCAAGAATGTTTTTCGAATGAAAAATAAAGGAATCTCTCTTTCCATCACTACAACGTTTTGTACTCAGTAGCATTAAAACTGTTTGCGTACGCACAATAGAGCGTATGTAAAAAAATATCAAAAACAAAAAAAAACACAACATAATTCATACACTTTTAAATAAATAAACATTTGGTAAACATAAACTTAACACGTAAAATTACTGGTTGAACAAATATAGATACCTTGCTCTTACGGTGGCCACCCTTTATAATGTGGCGTGTAATGTGTATATGGTCAGCGACAAGTGAGCATTTCGTTTGATGGCAGTGCAACGATTTTTGGGTTGATTACATTGTATGGAAACAACATACATACACAACACAAACACACAGACACACGTACACCACAGGAAAAATACATCGATATTTGTACGTTCACAACCATCACGAACAGAGTTTATATAGCACAGAGTGTCCACCGGTACCAATAAAGAAATCGTCCGCATGTTACAGCATCAAATGGATAACAGCATGTGGTAAGAATATTAACGTACAAAACATTCACATCGGAAACCCCATCAGGAGCCACAGAGCGAAGGCAACGATATCAAACGAGTAGGTAAATTGTACAATGAATGCAATAAGGTTGAACAGTAACATTTCGAAACACAACCCGTTTGTAACAAATGCAAGCATTTTGTTTTTGTTTTTTTGTTTTGGAAAGGGAATCCATTCCCAAAATGAGATTGTATTATAATGTCCATATCAATTGTTGTTAGCGGATGCGCAAGTTTTACATATTTGCAGTGTTGTGTATGTGTGTGTTTTATTTTTATTATTGGCGCCGTTTGTTTGTTTTTATGGGTTGTTTCGGGTTTGATCGTCGGTTGTTATCGATTGATTATTTTTGTTATACAAGATAGAGATGATAGAGAAAGCATGCAAAAAAAGAAAAAAGAAAAGAAAAAATTTCAACAACATTAACACTTGGATAGTTTGAGTATATGTATATATAGCGCATAAATATGGTTAGAAACTGTAAGATTATTCAATATTTTGAATATTATATATATTTATATATTTGCTAGCACGAGTAGAGAAAGGACGTGACGTAGGAAACGAAATGAAATGCAAACTGGAGTAAACGAAACCATACGCAAGAGGCGTGTAGTGCGAGGAGGAAAAGGAAAGAATAAATACGGCAAGAGAAAGGAAATAGGTGCGTTTATGGTTTATATCGTAAGTTGTAGATAAATTTTATAAAACAAAACATGCCAAATTGTTCACTCGATTAAGTAAAGGCGTAGCAATGTATAGAGGAGATAACAAAAAAAGAGAAAACACCGGATACGAAACATTTCCGTCGATACTGGATGCTGTTATACATTGCAGAACAACATCACATATTTCGTTTTGCGTTTAAATTTGAACCGACAATTATTATAACGCGCTATGCGATGAACTATCAAATTTTGCAGTCGCAAAACGTTTAACACAACAGGACAGATAGTTTTAGGGATTTGTATGTACAGAGACTGTTTCACAATGAATCAATTGCACAGAGGGTAGTTGGGAACAAATTACGGGATAAAAGATTGTGTTTTGGAAAATATTAGATGTTACAATTCATCAAAATATTAATGCAATTTGTTTTTGCTACAATTACTAAAATTATTAAGGTAATTTACAAAGAGAAGTTAAGCCAATATTTCTCGACGTTTGGAAGTAAGTAGGAATGTAGTCAACCATGGAGACGCCTAATCTTTTTTGTCTCTTGGTTTGTTACCTCTGAAGGAGGCGCCTGATACATGGAGATAGATGAAATACATAATTTCAACCTGAAATGTAAAACAGCGGAAAAGTCTACTTCTTTTACTTTTATCCTGGCAAAATGTCGAACGTGTAGTGGAAATATTAAGATGCGATGTATTTTTAAATGATGATTTACGGATAATCATCATCGCTAACGCTTAGCAAATACGAATGCGGAAGTATTCAATCAATAGACACCGAAAGATAAAAGCAACGCTGAGTTGGAGTTGCGGAACCACCGTATTTCATTGCTATCATGAATAATATTAGAGGAAAAAAACACGTGACATAAAAACAAAAGATACAGACACAAATCGAAACGATTGATATGGGGTAAATCAGAGTGAGAAATATAGATAGAAAGAGAAAGGAGAAATGTATTTCGCTAGAAAGATCGTTGTGTTATGGTACGTGTTTTAAGTGATTATTTTGAGGAATTGTGGAGGAATTGTGTTTATACTACCATCATCGGAACGAATAAACGTACCTGAAATTCATCCCACGGTATCGCACCACATTCATCACAGCTTATTGCGGATACTTGCAATCTGAGTGACGATCCATTTCCAACATTTTGGCGTATCACCTCCACGGTGGTCAATCTGTATGCAATTAACACATAAATTATGTTTAAAATAAACACCGTACACCAGCAGCTTACGTATCCCCAGCTTCCAACCGTAAATTTACCTAAACGTCACCATTGATACAATGTCCCGTCGCTTAAGACTGCTGCTTTCGGACGGATCGGACGGAGAGGACATGTTTGTCAGGAACGGATCTTCACACACCTCGCTGGCCACCTCAATCGGAGCCATTTTGATTGTGCTTTCCTGCCCGAACGGATACAGCTTAAACATGGCGTCCATACAATCGGTCGTCTTTTCCGTATCCTCCAAGACGCGCTGCAGTTCCGAATCGGAGCTGAGATCCGACTGTACCGATAGCGTATCGCTGATGTCGTCCGACGTGTTTGTCTTGAGCGCGGAATCGATCGAGGTCATCAGATGCGAGAAGCCCTTTTTCATGGAACTAAGACCAGAGTTGATATCCTTCGAGAATGATGAGTCGGTGGTAGAATTGCGCGCCTTCGATTGTGGCTGCACTACAACATGCTGACCCTGAATCGGGGTCGTTACATTCGTGGAACCGACCGTCCGTGCAGTTACAACGACCGACGAAGAGGACGGCGTTTCAACCGAGGCAACGCCCGACGTGGAGGAAGTTGTCGGTATACTTTGGATCTGTACATTGTGTCTATGGAATAGAAGAAGTACGTAAGTTTCGGAAATGGTTGGGAGCTATTAAAAAAGAAACTCAAGTACTATCCGTACCCGTGGGTATTGGGATTGGAAATGTGATGTAGTTCCACCGGTGGTTCTGTTGCGATTGGGGAGGGACATTCGGTACTGCTAAAAATGTTAGAATTTCTTGTTTGGTCCATCGAATTTGGCCACCCTGAACCTGAAGCGGGAGAAGGATGGATTTAACAGACGGATAATTTGTTAATCGTAACAATACGCCCAACCCCTACAATTCTACAGAAAAAAAACCTAAATAGTTAAGCCAGAGTTAAATAGTTCAAGCGTTTTACCTAAACTGGCCGAATCTGGTAATACGCTTTCACCGTCACCTCCGCTTGACTCTTTGCCGGGTGTTTGGGAAGGCATCACGAGCGAAACTTCTACCTGCGGTATCACACAGCCAACAATAATCGATTTTTCCGTATTTGCCTGAAATATGCAAACAAGCAAGATGAAGCGAATAAGAAACATTGTTGGGTTATTTTTTTTATTCTTACTTACCGCTTGCAAAATACGCTTCGAATCCAATGATAGAAATGTGGCCAGCTCGGTCAATTCTTCGGCCAACCGAAGCAAAAACAGATACTGATAATGATCGATTTGAACACTAACTAGGTTGGAAACGTGGGCGATGACATGCAGATCGGCCGTCCGATTGTCCGTCTCGCTGTCCGCCTCGACCGATGGGAATGCTGTGGGTAGTTGCGGTTGGGTTCTCGCTTCGGGCCCCTGTACAGAAGCGGTAGAAAAACGTTTGCGCTTTTCATCATCCATCACCGTACCGCCGGCCCCACTCCAGTAGCTGCTACCGAGTGGCGTTGATTCTAAATCTAGTGATTGTTTTAAACTGTTGACGGACAGGATGAGACTGCTTTCGCTCGATTTGTTTGAAATGGAAATATTGCTATTGTGAATGCGCTTGCCACCATCGCTTTGCTCAGCACCACCAACAATGGTATCCGGTGCGATTAGTTCGGGTATTTCATCCGAGCGCCCATGCAACCAAATTGTTACCGGTACCGCATCGACAAATGGAATCGCTCGGCTTGGGCCGATCGAACGAGCGCCGTAAAACTCCACCCAAACCGGATCCAGCTTCAAGCACCATACATCCCGCGGTTCCCGCCACGTCGCGTAACGCGTAAGATTACTGAAAGCCGACTGTAGCCCATCGCCTCCGTTTAGTAGCGCACCATTCAATCCAACGCCCACATCCGTAGCCGCTATGTGTGACAGTATCCGATCGGTAACGATGCACAAATCGCCCGGTTTCGAAGGAAATCCGGAACCGAACACAAGACTACCCTCCTGTAGCGACGATATCGCTTGGGCAAGATCCGCCCGTGACGAACCCGTCTCACGGATATTGGTCAGCGCAAAGCGTGAAACTTCCACGTGCATTGCCTTTGGTCGATCACGTTGCTGCGGGGCGCCCGGTGCGGCTTCAAATATTAACCGCGGCATGATACATTCCACCTTTACGTCCATGTACATGATGTTGGGCTGCTGTTCGGTGTCCGATGCGCTGGAAGGGGTGGACGGGGAATTGAGGCCACTCGTGACGTTGTTCGTGCGCAGAAGGCTCTCGTGCAGGTTCAGTATGAACGAACTCAGCCATAGAAGACTGTCCAGATGGAAGTGCACTTGTACGGGGTTGATATGAACGAACGCTTTCGAGGGTGGCACTGTAAGAGCAGAATAAAAATAAACACTTATGACTATAGGCCTCGTTGAATTTTTATATAAACAACTTTAGAATACATACATGGAAATACAAAGTCTCCAGGATAGTAGAAGTACGTAAATTCCGCATGAAGTGTAGCCATATCCGGTGGTACTCTGTCTCTATCAGCTGAAATGTTTCGAAAGTCTATCATTAATACACGATTTCTTACAGATAATTTGCATTAAACAGGTGTTATTAAATACGCAAATAGAAGTCCTGCATGCAATCGAACGATATCAAACGAATATTTGTCGATCCAAAATACTTGTTAAGCTAAATACTAAATGAAACAATTAATATTCGTACAGGGTTTTATAAATCAACACATAATTTGCCTAACAAATTCATTGCAATAATTGTAATTCCCCTACAAAATTTATCAGCGAAAGTTTGAGCGAAAGGGCCAAATAATAACAGAATATGAAGAAGCATACGAGAATGTTGGAAATGACATCCAATTCTGACATATAAAACCCTGTAAAAGAAATGTGGGAGGTTACAAACAGAACTCGATTTCTTACGATGATTTCAACGTAATGTAATATTCATGTTAACAACAGTTATAATTATCGACTGTCCCCATAATATGCCCTCTTCTCACGCACACTTTCAACTACTTTTTATGCCAAAAGCGTATCGCTCGCAACTCATTTAAAACTGAACATTTGCCAGTTACATTCGTTCTCTTTCCGAAATGTTACTGCTAGTGCGAGTGGTCCGGGCATTTTATCGCATTGTGATAGTTTACTGCAACAATGCTTCACTGGCCGGTATCGGTTACATCTTTAACCGTCGGTACCACTGGACTGAGCGTCTTTTCTGGTTCGGTTGCACCCTGGTGGCTTGGATTTTCGCGGTGCAGCTGATACTCGCGTACATGGCCTTGTTCCGCCAGGATACCATCAGCATTGCGGTGGAAAACATAGACACCAGAACCGATCCCGTAGTGTTTCCTGCCGTCGGTGTCTGCGAGATGGGGTATGCGAAGCAGTTTTACCCACGGCTCGAATCGTTCATAGAAGATTTGAAGAAGAACGACGATATGGAGTACAATTACGACGTAGAAGATTTTCTGCTGAGGATTATTTTTCACAACTTGTACAATGTCGGTGCAATAACCAGCTACTGTGCGATGTACGAGGATTGTGAGGATTGCATGAAGTGTCCCAAGGATGACTACCATCACGTTGCAGCTATGATACGTGCTAACTGTACCGAGCTGTTCCACGAGTGCCGCTGGAACGAAAAACCGTTCGACTGTTGCCGTTATTTTAAACCCATCGAAACGACGATGGGATTGTGTTTTTTGCTGAATTCTGTACAAACGGTTGACAAGTAAGCGAAACGGAAACGACTAAATAAGCTGTCGCGTCTTACGATGCCATGCTTTCTTTTGACAGACATGGCAAATATTGGTTGCCTTTGGAAATGGATAATGAAAATCCCGATGGAGATCTATTATTGGTTTATAATCGAGCAGTATCGGTAAGTGTAACGCCGCACTGCTTGCTTTTATGCCTAAACCCTATTTTTTACACCTTAGACGCACATAATGAACGAGGACGACATCCCACATATCTTACTGGCACGGTTAAAATTTCAACAAATCAGCCCTGGGTACGAGGAGAAAATTTATTTCACTGTTCAGAACATCGTTAACGATCCGCTCGTACGTTCGGTGGATATCGACGTTAGACGATGCCTCTTCCCAGACGAGCTTTCCGTAGCAGCAGGCAACATTAGCTACCGGAAGTACAGCTACAGCGTTTGCGTTACCGAGTGTTTGAAAGCGATTCAGCTTCGTGTCTGTAACTGCTTCCATCATAATATGCTGCTCACAGGCAAGTTGTTGTCTATTGATCATAATCCATCATAACACGGTTTCGTATTTCTTCTCTCCTCAACGGTAAGGTAAGGACAACAGATCTGCATGCAATTTCCAAGGCATGCAATGTCTGGACAACTTCAATCTGATAGCACCGCCAACGAGAATTCTGCAACCTTGGTACACGGGAGGATATCCGTGCCACTGTCATCCGTCCTGTACGGAGAATGAGATCCGACTTGTGGGACGACATGCGTACGATAGCGATAATAACGAGCGATCGGTCAAACTAAAGCTGATGATCCATCCCACGCAGCGTTACCGGCGACAAATTGTACGCGAAGGCATAGACGTAGTCGTGTCGATCGGTGGAATTTTAGGACTGTTTACCGGGGCGAGCATACTTAGCATTGTTGAATTTTTCTACTTCTTTACGGTACGCTTCATTAGCTACACGGTGATCGAGGATGATCGTGATGCGGTGCTGAGCATCGAAGATACGGAATCGTCTGCAGATGAGCATGAGGAGCGAAACGTATATAACGAAATTTCATAACAAATTAACTACAAACACGTAACGGTATGAGTGTGACCATCAACTGGATGCACTAGCAAGGTAGGAAAGGGAACGAAATATGATAACAGTACTAAAGCAGAGAAGAACGAATGGTGAAAGTTTTGCAAACATATTCTACGGTTAGAATCAACCGTGCACGATCGGTACCTTTCTTCCGCTTGTTTTGAGCTTTATAGTGTTTCCCACCATGAAACGATAAATTATGTCACACGTGAAGGAGAAAAGTATAAATTATTGCATATCATACACACCCGCACACATCGCATACACGCAGTGCACGAATCGAAAAGATCATACATCATACTAGACCTTTGGTGCGTCTGTGTGTGTTTCGCGATCACTTACCAGCAACAAACTCTTTTGGCATCTGCTTGTTCCCGGACGTGGTCACGCGGTACAGTGTAAACTCTTCAATTTTCATCACTACGCAGGCACACATGAGCTTTGCCAGATTGTCTAGGACGTGTTTTTTCATCGGTGAAACAGTACTATGGCTGCTGCCACTGTTTGGCGTGCCGGGAACGGATTGGGCTGGGGGTTGATTAGTGCCATTGGTGCCTGCCGTACTAGCGCCACGCTGATGTCCCATCGGTGCAGGTGATGCGGGTGGCGCTTGCTGCTGACCGAAGTTTGTTGTTCTGGAATTTGTGAAAAGTCAATGACAGTCTATGATAAAAGAGATTCCAAGCAAAAGGCAAAAGCCCTAAAGGATATACCGGATATACCTTTCCAATGATGCATGCTGCGGTGGTCGATTTGGTTGACTTAGGTTTAGAATGGCTTCCCTGAAGGTGTTTAGTGATTGCTCCAGCCAGAGAGCGGGTGGTATGCTTGCCTCACGATATCTAGGATAAGTAAGATAGGAAACAGGCGGTGTTAGCAGCTAGTTTGATATCGCTTCACAATCATGGTATCTTCGATACACTCATTAACAATTAGTTTTGGCTATTTGTTGTACTTCTAAAAAGATTTGTCAAATTGCAAGCAAATCATCTTAAATCATATATGTTATCATGCCAGCATTCAAGAGCGGATGAAGCCATTAATATAAATCAATAAAGTTGTCATTAATTGCATTCTCTCGAAACTACCGTTTTGAAACTCGATACATTTTCGAATATCTGTCGTGCATAACTTTCCCAATTTATTTACTAACGAGTGCCGCAGTATGGAGCGCACTGTCTCGGCTAGCATATGCTGGCCAGTTCGTAAATTAAATTACTGCTTATTCATTGACATGTGACACTAGCCGCGTTCGTTGTACCGAGAACCGAGCCACACCCAACAGCGGACCATAACAACGGACAGCGGATGAGGCAGCGATGCCAAAATAAGCAACACGACGTGCCCCGATGGAAAAACGTTCTACTCACTTTGGCCAGTGGGATCGATCGGCTTTCGCCAAATGGTACGGATAGTAATCGATCTGGAAGCCCTGCACAGAAATCTGCAATGCTCCACCGTCCGTTAGGCTAGGATGGCTGGACCGTCCCACACCGGCGTCATCACACAGGTGAAGATCGATGCGCTGGCTGAAGAAGTGATACGACGTTTCCCGCACATCATAGATATTAAAGTAGCGTTGGGCGGCGGACAACTGTTGCGTATCCGGTACCTTCTTCGATTGGTCCAGCTGTGCCTGATACTCTGGCAGCGTTTCCAGTTTTTTCTGTGCTTTTACCCGTTGCACCACATTTGTCGAAGCTTTGATTAGGCCGGTTAGTGAGTCTACGAAATGGAGTGCCGCCTTGAGTTGTGAATCCGTCAACACCCACAACAAATCGTCCAGAATCAGCACCAACCGGCTGGCAACGATGCTACAGTCTGTTAGCCGCTTCTTGATCGTGATGCGACAGCGGGCCTGATTCGTTAGGAGGCGCAACGGTGTGAGGCTGAGGTCTTGGGTGCTGCTTGCTTCGATGCGCACCGTCTGCCAGGACAGTTCCTTGAAGATCAGTATCATGCCGCGGGTTGGATCCTTGAGCCTGGTCACGCGCAGATCGCCGAGCAGCCACTTGGGCGTGCGGGATTCCACCCGTATTCGCGACATTTGTACCGAGGCGGTAAAGGCGGGACTTTTTAGATTTACGTTCACCGTGTTCACCGCGATCGTGATACCGTCGATGACCTTGTGTATAAAGCTGTATTTCCCCTGAGGTACCGCCAGGCTGGAAAGCCCGGCAGTTGGTGTTCCGCTGCGCGCTATTTCGCATGTTTCTATCGTTATGTTCACTTCGTCAAGTGTCTGCAAAGGAAAAGCATATCATTGCGTTAATAAATGTCGGACCATCAGCATTCTATCGGTGATGTCGTGTTTAGTAGTGATACAAACAATACCCAGTAGAATAAATTATTTGCCTCTTCTGAAAGTTATACTTATTTTCATTAACCTGGAACAGAAAAAAAATCCAAGAAATCCTTAACACACCATGAGCGTTACACGACACGCCGTATTTATCGTCACATAATTAGGCAACTGACGCAACCGAGCTACTCCGCAGATGTTCGCTTATTAAGTTTGCTGTGTCGAACAGGTAAGGCGATACACGCCGTTCCCGCCCGGCATTGTCGGATGACCATTTATCCCGGTGCCCGTATATTGCCGGTCCACTTACCAGCATAATCGGTGTGCTTTTCAGCTTGGTCCAGGATATTCGAAACGAGACATGATTGCACCAGGCGGACGTCAGCCGTAACCAGGCCGGTAGCTCCAGCAGTTCCGTCAGCACATTCTCGTCCAGTTGCAGGTTGGAGAGTTCACCTTCGCCCCGGAATGCGCTCAGGTTTACCTTATCCGGCGATAAGTTCTTCGTGTAGCTGCAGAGTCGAATGAAACAAAGGCATCAGTACAACTTCAAATGTCAGTAAAACTCGGCACGAACAATCGGGACAGTAGGAAACGCCGTGAGGGACAAATAAATAAACCGGAAACAGGATATGGTACGGTGTTCCCTTACTCAACCAATTCGCAGTCCTTAGAGCAATGAGATCAGGGAAGAAGAAAAAAACGGATAAGAGTTCGGTAGTTCACAGCCGGATACGGTGGAAATGTCAAATAAAAGTGCGAAGAAGTGAAGCGAAGATGAAATTAAATGACATATTCGGAAAAGTCGACAAACGAGCGCTCGGGGAAATAAAATACTACCCAACCGTACATAAAATACTTGGCTTTTCTGCTCAGCTCCCAGTAACCCCCGGTGGATGTGTGAGAAGATGTATGGGAACTTTTACTTTCCTCCCAAATGTATGCACGCCGAATTTGTCGAAAGCTTCATGCAACGAAATGAATTGCCTCCCTCTCTACCCTATGTCTGTGTCTTTGCTCCATACACGAACACCAAAAAAAGGAAATGTTGCCCCAGGGCAAGAAAGAACGATAAAAAAAACCTAAACATCCTTAACCACCGGTGGATTTGATGGCACGTTGCGATTAGGGCCATTACTGGTGTGAGCGGATGGCGTCAGAAGGAACGGATCCAAATGACAGCCCGTCAGTAAAGTCGTCAACGTGTGCCTTCCCTCCGGGTGAGTATTTGGGCCAGTAGGAAACAAAATTTGGACCGCATTGCCGCAAGCTTTTCCAGAAGTCATCCAGTGCGAAATAGGACGACCGAAACGTTCCACAGTACCGCGGGAAGGCTAATGTGTGGCTGCAGAAGCACACAACCTGGGCACTGGCATAACCGTCCAAGAAGAAGGGGCCGCGTGTTTGTGAGTTGAATTCTAATCAGGGCAAATTATTCCGCACCGTGAGAATCCTGGTGGTAAATGGTCAGTGGGCTTCGGCCCGTGTGAGGGAAGATGACCTCAACCCAACAAATGATGTGATAGCAGAAGGTTAAGCGGACAAACTTTGGTCCAAAACAGACTCTCACACTCTCGATTCATCTACCTTTCCTATTTAAGCTGTTTTACATGACCGCAACGAGGGTTATGAGGAATGTCCATAGCAGCAATACCACATCAGACAACTGCTGTGCCATACGCATCATGTTCCTGTACGTATGTCCGTACTGTGTGACTGCTTGCGTGATTGCATTTCGCTGTCAGCAATGACATAACGCAAGATGTATGGGAAGCAAACCATCGAAAAGAACTCATCACATCCAGTGCCAGTGGTTGGTTGCTCTTGTGCCCGGGGACAGTCGATAATTTACTTGATTAGCGAGCACGTGCGACACCCGAATCGGGAAACATTGGCCGAAAACGATGCTCGTTTCAATCATCACTGAAGCAATTTTGGGCAGCAAATGCTGATGGGCTATGAATAAATGACATGCACGAAATGACAGGAACACCGCACGAAGCGGCATATTGGCGTTGGAAGTTGTCGACAGGGTGACTAAAATAATGGGCTTTGAGAGTTTGGGCTTTGGAGGCACGGAAGAGCATCGAGAATTGCACCAAAGATCAAGTCGGAAGGCACGGCATTTAGAATCAAGCATTGCTAACTATACTTGTTGTTGGTTCAAATTCGCTATAGTACTTGCCCCGTTTGGTGTAAACTTAATTTACATTATTAAAAAATGAAATTCTACGATAGAATCTTCGCACAGACTTGAAAAAATAGCGATCAACTATCTCATTCGCAAGCAGTATCGCTAAGCAAAGAGATTACATTCTCATTAGCATGATGAGCTTCTAATCCTTCCGGTGATGAATATCACAGTGTTGAATGTTTGCATTACACTCACCACAAGCTTATCTGACAGTTAGATGAAAGCTAGAATATGTAAAGAGCAACTCTAGAAGTCAAAGCGAAAAATAGGAAAGATCGCTAACCACAAGAGGAGGAGCGGAGGTAGTTAAATTAATGTAGATTTAAATCTAGTTTGTGCATGAAGGCGTACATTTCCCAAGAAGTCAGAAAATATGCAGAGAGAAAAGTGACTATTCCCATTGAATATGCATGGTCCAATTACCATGCTATCTAGCATTAGCCTTAGCTGTATGTCTAACCATAATCGCTTTGGTTTAAACGCTTCAAGGCACAATGGTCAGGTGCAAAAATCGCTTTGATGGTTGTAAATCATCCTCTTGAAGTTCAGCATGAGGATGAAATTATTTCGTCCCTCAGCAGACTTCCCTCAAGCACCAGATCATCCCTCGAGTTGGCTCAAAATAAAACGAGCTATCATCTGATACCCATACCTCATTATCTGCAGAGACCGTCAAAAAGACATTACCACATCATCACCGACAAATCCCTGTGAAAATGTGCCAGGTTTTAGCACTTCTCCCTCAGATAGAATGCCAAATCAGGATATCCGCGATATGCCAAACCTCCCCAAAGGGATGGCACGGCTGGCGCTGCTGACAATTTAGTTTGGGCCAATTTATCGCTTTGATGACTATAAACAAATTAGGTTTCCACCGGTGGCGCAGCACACGCACCCGAAATGTGGTCTTCACACTGTCTTACTGTCCGTATTCGTCCCACCACGATCGTACACTTTACCGAAGCCACCAAGCGAAGAATGATCAAATAAAGCAGAAACGAGATGGTTTAATGCATCCTGAGCAGCAGGAGTCTTCCCATCCAACGCTCCATTTCCCCGGAGGGCTTTGGTTGGCCCCATTTTACAGCGACAAATTAAAACGTCACCGAGACAGGACAAAACTTTAACCATTTTGTCGCCGACGCCAACGGTCGCAGCAGCAGGAACATCAGCAGGATGACCAGCAGCTAGAAAGAGGGGGAGGGGGGTGGGGGTAACTCAGCAGCCATGAGTCTAATACCGCGCTCGCGCCCTCAAAGTAGCAGAGGGCAGAAAGTTTATATTGAAATCACCGACGAACCATCCCGTTGTTAAAACAATTCGTCCTACATCTGAAAGGCCACTCCGCGGGTGGTGAGTGAATGAGGTAACTGTTGGAATAAGCACAGAGTAAACACACACACACACACATAGTCGCGGGGACTTTTCATCCAGCCGATGGTAAACTTTAGCAGGAATTCAATTATGCACTGATCCAGTGTCCGTGGTGGTTTGACTGTTACGAGCAGTCAACGAGAAGAAAAGAACAAATAGAGGAGCAACAACAACTCCCGCCCACAACTCACTCGGTACTTTCGGAGTGCCCTGTGGCAAAAGGGAGTGACTTTCAATTTGCTTCCAACCTTTGCCTGCTGTCACACCATTTCCGGGAGTCTGGTCCGAGGCAAACGCTCGTTCCGGACCATTACCGTCGCAGTCATTCCCCGTACTATCCGTTGGTGGTGGTCAGCGAATAAATGGTACGGGGAAAATGGCCGCTTCCAGAGGAATCCCAGCCCCGGATCGCATCACAATAAGTCATTTGCAATCTTTTTAATGCGATATCAATTGATATGCAATTCTGCTGCAAGTGAATCTTGGCCATGATTAATGGAAAAACATAATTTAGAAACATTTATCCCTCAATAGCTCAGAGTAAAACACGGGAAATTGATTCCACCAAAGCGAATATGACATGTAAAATAATGTAGGGTACCGCATAGAGCAATTCAAAATTACAACAAATTATCACTATATTAGAATTGACTGTGAACACGGCTGTCAATAAAAATGACTCATAATAAACAACCTCAAATTAAATCCACCAAAAAACAAATCACTTTGGAGATGATCGTTTAAGTGAAATACAGAATATTACATATCCTTCTTATTCGTTCTTTATCTTAATATCAATCCATTGCTGGGAAAGAATAAAACCTATTGATGGACATTAAATTACTAACACTAACGAACAGTGAACAGTCTAATATGCCATTTTAATCCTACCAACTTTGCGGAACTTAATATTTAATACGGATTTCAACATTTTCGAAACATTTCCATACTTTTCTGTCTATATCTTATATTCATTGTTCTGCGACTCACAATAAACTATACAAAATAAGCTCCCACCATACCCAACAACAGGACAAATTTGAATGTAAAGACACGCTTACTAAGCGTTTGACGCACATTAGCACTGCATCCCACACGCTTTGGAAATGATCGTTTCCAACGGTCCTACTCCCTCGACTGTAACGGTCAAGTTTAATGATAAATATTGTACCAGCATCAACGTACCTATGCTTCACACTCGGATTCTCACCATCTCGAGCCCATACCATCGTGCACTCGGGAGAGCGCTATTACCGAGCGCACCATGCATAAATAATGCTTCTAATGAATAACTGAACGGTTTTCGGTTCGGTCTTCTGCTTTTACCATTCGAGTGTTTCGTGTGTATGAACGTGCGGTGGCACCATCTTATCCACCCGATCAGACAATTCATCCGTCTTCTCACTAGTCACCGTTATCTCATCGATGCGCTTCCGGATTGTAAATTCCACAATGTTTTCCCACAACGCAAACGGAACACTAGGCGCTGGTTGGGTTGGGGAAATTTGCTACTTTCCGAGCAAGGCCAACGAGTACCGATGTGACCAAACTTTGCCGATGGCACAGATATGATTCCAATATATCGACGACTAAACTAATAACCAATCCATCTCCAAATACCCCCGAGGGGGGAAAAGAGCCTAACGTCCGTGCGTTCAATGCTTGCTTTCGTTTCCCTCGCTCCCATCGCTACTGCACACCGGTCAGACTAATATTGATGACACGCGCGGTGCTGCTTACGGGACGTGCTACAGGTTGCCGCAGTTCTGCTCGCAGGGTTTTCCCCAGGTCCGGCACGGGAACGGCAGGGCCACATTGAAAGGAAATAAATTTCATTCCATTATTTATGTATTCCATCCCCTGTTTGGGGTACCGCGTGTTGTGAGTTGGTGTGCAAAATAGAAAGAAAAGCTTCGTGATGAGCTGTAAAGCTAAGCACGTCCGGATGATCGATCCATCGCCAGCGTTGGGCGGAAGTGTAGAAAAGAACCTTCCAAGCAGCAGATGGATGCTTGGGGAATGCGGGGTGATGGAGGACATCTTTCTCATTTACAATCATGCTTCATCTGCAGACATCGTACCCCCACAGGACGGTGAACGGGATCGCAATGAGCAGCACACGGATGTGCACGTGTTGGCGGGTGGCCGTACGCGATAGATTTTCTCAACACCAATCATAACTATGCATATGCGCGCTTCCGCGCGAACAGAAATGAATCCCTTCACGGCCACGGCCACTCCGAACTCCGGGGGGAAATTTTCGAACAAAACACGAACATACACAAACGCACCAACGCTTCGCGGGTTCGCAAAGAGCACGTGCGGCCGCGTTCTACTTCGTATCTTCGGGTTTTTACTTGCGCGAGATAAATTGCTTGCCTCCATAATTTAATATGCGGCATGACAAAACAACAAACGCTAGAATACGGAACGGTGGAAAGTTTGCCACTAGCACAAAATGGTAAATTTTCTACAACCGAACAGCAGGGTGGTTGATTTTTCTCGGTTCGTTTCTAGCGTGAAGCTTCACAGTTTACGAGCAATCAATCACAATCGAGCAGA